>NW_026637224.1:1980000-2580000 GCF_028554395.1 Pezoporus wallicus
CTTTTAGACACACCAAAATCAAGAAATTGAGTAAATACCTACAGGAGAGATGCAGAACAAGCTCAGTGAAGACAGAGGTTAACCAGAGCTTTTGAAGGACACTGTGACTCAGCAGCTGGAGGAGCAAGAGCAGCATGAGGATGTCGTTGAGGACAGTTTTTGAAATCCTGACTTTGGTCAACATTTCTAAAGTCGTGGGGTCTCATTCAGCAATCTGGAACAGCTACAGCACCTCTAAAAAGCCTGCAACATGCTATGCAGATGGATCTGCATGAAGTTAATACTGAATTGAATTAATTTGCATAGCATTAGTTCTCACAGACTAGTAAGTGTTTTTCCATTCCTTTGTACATTGTAATTCCAGCCAGACACTTTTTTTTTTTTTCCTTTTAGTTGCAACTTCTCTATAACACAGCCATGGCTCCATGTCTGACCATACCTCCTAATGAGCATTGGTTTTCATTGTTTCTATTGAGTCAGCACTCAGGATGAGAGCCCATGACGAAGTCTGGACTTTTCTGTGTTTTTTCTACTTCCTTCATCACATATGATACACTGTGGTTGCATTACCCTTAATAGATGGTGTTCCCCACACCTTCAGGCTGATGTTCTTTTAACAAGATGCAGCTAGAGAGCTGTATGGATCTGCTTCAGGGGAGACAGAGGGAAGGGGAAGAAATGAAAAAAGAGCAAGTGAAACTTTCTGCACAGCCAAGCAGTGAGTTACTTCCCCTCGTGCAAAACACAGGAAAAAGCCCATAGCTAACAATGCTAACCCACCAAAAATTTAAAGGGAAAGAGTTTAAAGAGAGACCCAAGTCTCTAAACAGAACTGTCAGGGTGCTCCTAACATAAAGGATGAGCATGGGATGGGCAGTTAGGGCAAACAGGCCTCACAAAAAGAAGCAGCCAGTGCTGAATGGAGACATCAGGTGGAAAGGGATTGAGAAGAGAGCTGCAGAGATGCACTGAGGTGATGAAGGTGTCAGAATTACAGAGAGAAAGACACCTCCTCAGCAGAACAAGCAAAGGGAGAAAGCTGCTCTAAACTAGTGGGAAATATTTGAAAAACAAGTTGCAAAGGAGCAGATGCTATTTTTCTAGGCCAATGTCTTTAATATTTTCAGCAGTCCTTCTGAAAGGCTCTAATTTTGCTGATATACAAGAAATAATTATCTTTATTGTGTGCAGCCACCACGTTTGCTAGTAGGAGGAATATGTATTGAGTAAATACACTGAGATGTGCTACTAGCTGTCAGATAGTGACAACTTAACTGACCAGAAGAACCTTGACAGGACACCAAGAAACTCAGCATTCATTGGCAAAGCTAGACCAATGTGTACAGGATCATCTGGGTGAGTGAGGATGAGCATTTGAGGAGAAAGCCAAGCTCTTTCCTCCCTTTCTGAGGAGCTGTGACAGCTACAGTCAAGGCTCTGCCATTGTATGTGTAGTTGCAAGACAGGTCAGTGAGAAAGCCTGGTCCGTCACCAGAGCTGCAGAGAGCATCTGACAGACGTGGTGATACAGGAGATGATGGCCCATCTCTTCAAGAAAGACAGCCATTTGAACCTCACACAAACTCCCCAGGAAAAACCTGAATTAGAAGATGTGGGAAATCAGGGAGATAAAGTCAAGCAACGAAAAGAAAGAGAGAAACAGGTCATGTCTAGTGCCAAAGGGAAGAAAAAGACTAAACCTTAAGCTAAGAAGAGGGGAAAGGCCAGATCTGCGTTCACAGGGAAGTAAAAGAAGAAGGTTTGAGCACAAAATCAAAAGGAAGGAAAAGGACAAGCTGAAAGCCAAAGGGGGAGAGGGCAAAAATAAAGTCAGAGAGAAGAAAGAACTACAGTGTGTTAACAGAGAGCCTGCTGAATATGAGGCAAGATAATTCTCTCAAAAGTTAAAAGTTTTATCTGCTCGTGTTTTAAATATGCCCAAGTATTTCTGTAGTTAAAAATGGGAACTGGGCTAGAACACACAGAACATTCTATAATCTGCTTATCTCAGTACACTTGAAAGCAAAGCAGCCGTTCGTATCACTTCCATGACATTACTAATATTGTGTCTTCTGTATCCACAAGCAGATCTTGACATGGCTTGGGTCTGGCTTGCAGCACAGACACAAGAGGAGGAAAACCTATTAGGGCTGCAGACACTCTAAAGTGTGATGAGATATGTTTCTAGAAACCTGGATTTTGTTGGATCAGTGACAATGTGCTTAGAGTAAACCAGTAATTTGTGATAGTGGGAAAAATAAAATATTACACAAGACAATGACAGCTCAAATATTTACAGGTGAAACAGGTAATAAAGGTAGAGATGTAGTTAGATCTAAAGGTAAACAGAGAACTAAAAATTTTAAGTGACTAACATATAATTAAAAAAGTAATCATTCTACCAAAGTCTAAATTTGTCTGTTACAAAACCAGGAACATGTGAGTACTGCACATACCACTTATGAAGAGTCTGTTTATACCTAGGAAGAGAATACAATAAAGTTCCTAGATGCATGCTTTATCCTGACAGAAAATAGAAGGACACATAGCTGCTCTGGATGTTTCCTTAGAAGATGATTTTGGAAATGGTTTGATGAAGGTATGCTATCATTTGCTGTTTCATTTGCTGCTCTGCCATTGAGCACAGTGGACAGACTGCAGCATTAGAGAGCAGCATACAGTAGGCTTCACAAGAAATGTGCCTTTATCTTCAAAGTAGCAGATTTATTGATTTTAATAAGTAGAAAATATCTACCCGGACATTAGACAAACACAGACTCAACACAGACTGAGAAAAAGCTGATAATTTTATTAAACTGACTGAGTTTTGTTACATTTGTTTGGGAAATTTCCAATAATACAGAGTGCCAAAAGGCCTGCTTGTGAGTCTGACAAAAATCTTACAGAACTAAACAAGACAAATATTATACAATTTTTCTCAGACTCAAATTGTACTGCACTGCATAAGAGTAAGGACAGATTTCTACAGTCTTGCCTGGGCAATGTAGCGCTGACCTACGTAGACAGCTCTGCTATTAGTGACTGAGGTCAGTACAAGAGACATTCTGCCTAAATGCCTGCAGAACACAGCCCATCTATTGAGATGGGGAAAACGCTGTAAGGTTGTCCCCCCAGGAGCAATGGCCATGGCTGCAAGGTCTCATTTCCATCAGGGTTCTAGGTCTGTGCCTAAAAGCAGCTTTAATGGGATTACCACGTTATAAAGCACTACAGGGATGGATAATGAGTATTTCTGCTCACATTTCCAGTAAGTAATAAGTGTCTAACAAGGTTTATGGAGCTAGTGAAAGTGGAATTTTAGAAGCTTTTGCTTTAGTGCATGGCCAGATGGTGGTGAGAAGAAGAGTGGTCGGGCTTCCGTGGTGGAATTTGTGACTGACTGGGTGATGAAATAAAAGCATTTGGGAAAGAAGAGTGGGAAGGCACCGGACTGCAATAGCTTGAAACCGGAGGAGTAAGTCTGGGGTAGAGGCAGAAAAGTCTGCACCACTACTGCAAACTTCAGGAAACTGCTACATGTAGGAGCTCTGTTTCACTGGTGGCAGAGCTAGAAAATATGTACTGCAGAAGGCACAGCTCTGAATTGTGAGAAGTGAGAGGCATAAGGACAAATGGAGAATAAGGGAAAAGCAAAACATCAAGAGGCTCATCATTAAATAAGCATCCTTCCTCCGACCTACTGAGGTGAAATTCATATGAATAAAAGAAACGATCATGCCATTAAGTCAGTACCATGTCTACATATATCCAAAGGGATTGAGTTCAGTGTGTATAAGGTACCTAAACTCTTCCAGGACCTTGTTGATTATCATTCAATATGTTGATTATCATGCTTTTTATGAAGCTTACATGTATGCATGTGTATGCATGTTTAATTAAGTGTAAAGTAAGATCCCCCAGAGATACAGAGAAATCTCCGAGAGCTGACCCAATAGCTCACTAGACCTATTTCAAACTCCAAGGCTGATACTGTGCCCACAGAAATAAAAGAAAGTGAACACACTTACGGGTACACTTGCACATGCCATTGCACTGGGGCATTTAGGTCAGCGTGAGGTCTGCACACTGACGACACTTGACTTCTGAATGTTTGCCCCACAACTTTTCAGAGATGTGAAAGTATGGTGCAAGTGGAAGCAGTTTTAAATCCAAGACTTTCAAAGTAAGGGGTGACTCTGATCTTAACTTCTGGCTTTGGTAGAGGGAGGAAGCCAGATGGTGTGATTAAAGGGCACCTAGCGTCAAGGTCAGCCATAATTGCCATCATTTTGCATTTCTTGAGCTATTTCAGTTTCTGTCATAACGTTAATGTTATTTAAAGTACACTCGTTCATTTCCTTGTTTGTTGTATAAAAGAGATGAAATTACAAATTTAAGACATATATCCAAATTCCTGCAGTATTCAGAGGGCTCCAGACCTGCAGCTCTGAGCCAGCCTCTGAGGAGTCACAGACAGCAAGGAAGGCAGACTTTGAACCAAGTCTTTGCTCTTGCTTTTTACCTCCTCTTTTCCTGTTTCTCTCACAGGAGCATGAGTCGTATATAGGGTTTCTCTTTCTTTCTTTCATTTTGAATCAGCTGAGTGAAACAACACAAACACTTAAATGCCATCTAGTCATTTTGCAGGGCTTGCTTTTTCTTGCTTTTGTATTTTAATGCATGTTAAAATGTAGAGCAAGTACTGTAAGTCTTGACGTTAGCTATAGGCATGTGAACCTACAATTTGAATATCTCATTGTGTTTGTTACAGAAAAGAGGTTTAACATCTTTTATTTACAAGTACTGATAGTTTTTTCTTCATGGTGTTGAGATCACTGAGCAACGCTCAGCATCACTTGTGGAAGTGATCACGTCTGTGACAGTGGTCCTGCCTTTAGCTGATGGTGGGGAGGGGGACAAGTTGATGCAGGCTGCGATCCACTAGTCCTACTCAGGCCAGGGAGCAGGCAGAAAGTGGAAATGGTGGTCTGTTTAGCAGAACAAAAGAAGTCACACCAGAAGACAATAACTGAAAGGAAGTGCATGTGGAAACATCCCATCACCCACATTGAACTGTGGCAAAACCTCATGAAGCTGAAGGAGGTTTATGGGATCCTTGAAGCATAGCCACCCACAACTGTCATCAGACCAATCTGTGTGGGGTAGTTTTAATAGTACTTTGGGGGTTTTCCCCCCTTTGTTGATTGGCAGGCATAAGCTGTAACCTTCAGGTACATGTATGTGTGTATATATATATATATATATATATGAACAAAAACACAGGGAAAAAACGCGTACATTTTTATTCTTTTATCCATTTCATTTGGTAAAATAAGATGAACAATATGAATTTTATTCACCTGAAAACTTAATGAAAGAGTTTCCCAAAGATATCCCAGGAGTGAGATTCCAATCATGGTCAAACATTTAAGAGCCATTGAGTCACAGTCAGGGTTTGGCTGCTACAGAAGTTGTGGTCTTGCTCCCTTGAGCTTGATTGCCTAACTTCAGCTGGCATCAGCAAAAATACAGAGAAATTCAAGGGAGATTTCACTTTTACAGTGCAGAGTTAAATCCTCATTTGTTCTTGTTTCTTTCTGCAGTTTTTGTCTAAAAGCTGATCCCTAGATGGCTGGGTATAAGGCTCACAGGTTTGACTGCTATACCTGGATGAAATGTTTTCAGCTAAATCTATAGCTTGCCTGCTTTACGTTTCTTCTAAAGAATACCGCTCAGATGTTTTTTTCAGATAACTACTTTTGATAAATCTGAGTGTTTCAAACATAAAGCATGCGTTGTTGACATTTCTTTGAAAAATTTGCATTTTATTTAATATATTTTGCCCCCTTCCTGTATGATTTTTTTTGTCTATTTGCATTCAGTGCAGCTTTATTTACATAAGATCCAGCTAAAAATGGCTTTTTAAGTAATTCTACTGTTCCTGTTCAGTGGAATGAGCATGTAAGTGAACGACTGAAGTGCTTAAACCCAACAGGTATGCACCTTAAGTTGCTTGTTAAGACATGGCCTCAAAAGCACAGTTGTAAAGAAGAATCACAGCATGCTCCCATCCATCCAGAGACCAGGAAAACCGCCATCTGACAGGGATGCCTAATGTATGACAGCAACAGCTAACACAAGCCACCCTCTTCTCTCCATCCTTTCCAAGTCCTTCTGTCTGCCACTGCACATGCCCTGCACATTCTCCACACAGGGCATGTTAGTTCCAAAATCTTGATCTGTTCAATGTGGCATACTGTGCTACACAGTTTAGTCAAGAAGGGGAGGCCACTGCAGCTATCTATTAGGAGATGGAAATGCACAATGTGGGACAAGATAGCAATGGGGCCAGGATCATGCATTAGAGATATATGTAGAAATATGCAGTTTCCTTGGATTTCACAAATTGTGTCTGAAGTCTTTCTGATATGATGCAGTCCAATCTACTCATTGGGCTACAGGGGCTGAAAGACAAAAGCAAAAACGTTTTGTTGTTTTTTTTTTATTTAAGGTCATGTCAATAAAAGATCAAAAGCACTCAAAACTCCCAACAAGCCAGGTCACTCCAATTATCTTCAGACAGAATACGAGTAAACTAAAGGGGATGCAGCATTCAGGCTGAGCGTCTATTCTCTAATGCGGCCATAACCTTGCACCCCATAACCAGACCTCATTCACAGCTGTGCATGTGCTCCTGTCCCTCTCCACGGGTACCTGCTTTCTTCTCCTCCCTTAGCCCACACATGCCTGTGCCAGGCTATCCACCAGCAATGGATCTGATGTTGCAAGCAGAAGGTTGATAGTTTGAAATTGACAGGTGAGGGGAAAAAAACTGAAAAACCCCTAACACCCACCCCCCCAAAAAAAAAGGAAAAAGAAAAAAAAGGTATTCCAATTGCTTACTATTTTCAGTTTACCAGGCAATAAACAGAACCCTCAGAGCTGCCAGCTCCTTCAGAATTGCCATTTTTATCCATGCTGCTCCACCAAGCAGCTCGGAGGGGTAGCCGCAGTACCCTGACACAAAACCACAGGAGGGTGTGGTTCCTGATTCTGCTGGGCGCAGAACAGGGAAGCTATTTATTTCGGGTGCATCTCTGTTCAGTGAGTCATGTTTCAACTGGAAAATTGGCCACAGCTTTCTAGCAGATCTTTGTTGCCAGCAAAGCTGGCATGTTACCCAATTCCTCCCAGCTCCTTTTTCTCCCCCCACAGCCCACTTCCCCAGCTTGGGCTGCCTTTACATTGTTAAAGCCCCCTTTTAATAATAGTCATTGTTCCATGTTAACCTTGACAGTTGGGGAGAAAGGACAGTGAAGGGCGTAGCTGTGTGCTATAATGAGCATTTGGTGCTATAGCAGGTGGGAAAGGCTTTGGGGATCTGGGCAGATTAGGAAGAGAGAGGGCTCTAGCAGATGTTGAAGCAGGATGATGTATGGCTGTTCACTCTGGGATTCAGACAATACCAGCACAAAAGTAGAACAGGGAAATGGGGAAAAAAATTGATCCCTTCTGATACAAACTGGGCTAGAAACCGGACATGCTTGAAAGTGAACATTTAAAAATGACAAATATGACTCTAAGCCCAGCACCTTCTCCTCTCTGTGGCTGCCAGATTTCACTTTTAAAACATCATCCAAGGTTTGGTTTATTTTACATTAACTTAAGTCTTGAATCGTTACATACAACTTCTCTTTCCTTCCTCTCCTCCCAGGCAGAAACTGGTTAGGAATGCATCTGAACTTTGTCCTCTGCAACACACACCTCAGAGTCAGCTCAGGCAGGACACACAATAAATAAAGTCTCATCTACACACCAAAGGTCAATGGCACTTAGGAATCCAAATTGCTGTCTTCAGCTGTTATTACAACACTTCCAAAATCTTTTAATGGTGCAATTCCTAGTCTTTTTATCCCATATAGCATAACCAACCTCAGAAGTAAATAGTAAATAATAATAGCCTATTAGCTAGATACCTATAAAAAAATAAAAATGCTAAGAGGACTGAAAACCCAGGTCTTAAATAATGAAACTGTCCTATGGAAGACTAACACCTCAAGAGGCAGTAGTGTATCTGTTGTAATACAGAAGATGAAAGAAAGTCAGGCTTGGCTTTGACCTTGATTTTCTGGAATACAAATCAAAGTGAGATGCTGGGTGCATAGCACATTGAAAAGTGAAGATTTTTAAGGCAGATACCTAAATATGGATATAGGACCTTAGTTTTGGAGTCCCACTAGAGCTGAAAATCTAGGCCTAATTTCTTTTTCTGTTTGCAAAAATGTTGTTAAGAAACTCACATCTTTCTGAAGTTTATTAGATAATTAAAATTGCCTCTGTGAAATAATTTCTGATCAGCACATCATCCACTTTTGCATTCTTTACATGTGGTAATATACAAAATGTGGGTTACCCAATCTTGAGTGTCGCGGCTCTGTGCACTGATGAATGAATGCATCTGAAGTTGTTGCTGTAAAGGAGTTTACCTTCAGACTGTCCCACAGAGAGCTGTGGATCAGGACAATGATTGCTGAGAAACAGCTCAGGCCAATGCTTTCCAACATTGGAAAATCGTTCATCACTCCCTGATTTCTGACTCTAGAAGACTGCCAAAACTCCAGCAATAACCTTCTCCATCAGAAGAAACACAATAAAAGTCCTATAGGATGTTATTATAGCTGTTATCTTTAGTGGGATTGTCTATCAAGGAGGGGAAATATTCTGATTCTTACAGGCATCAGCTTTAACATTTAGATGGCCAAAAACTGGCATGTAACAGTACTAAGTGGAAATGAAAGGGAAGTGGAACCAGTTGGTAATAGTTTATAGCAATCATCTCAATAATCTGTAAATCTAACTTTGAGCTTGAGTTAGCAAGGTTTTTTTCTGATAACCACTAGCCAAAGCCTTCCTCATTCAGCAGAAGCTGTCTTCTATCTTCTTCAGTAGTGGCTGGCCAGCAGACATTGTGTTTCTTGCTCCTGCCCCCTAGGCTCTGCAGGTGATGGCAGGGAATGCCTTGTGTTCCTGTATTCCTCTCACCGGGGGACAAAAGGATGTGCTGTCCCACTCCAGTGGGATCGGGGGAGGAAGGTGCAAATGGAGCTCTCTCCCTCATTACGTATCTACACTTAAATATCTTTTGTGAGTTTACCTGGAAAGAGCAATCCCTTGCCTCAATTAGTGGATTCCAATTGAAGTAAAAAAAAAGCCAAACCAAAACAAAAACAGTTCAGAGAATCTCATCTCATCATCAAATTTACCTTGAGTGCCCTGTTCACCTCCCCACCCCAGTAAGTGCCAGTGCAGGGAAACATCAAAGCTCTTCCAGCCACTCTTCCGCTTTGTGGCACAGATACCATATACATCCACCTGTATTCTCACATTTTATATGAGTGTTTTCTTGTTCATGGCTGGATAAAATTACTCAGAATAAGGTACATTAATAATGCTTAACAATGCTTTACATGTCAGTCACTCTTTTTATGAGCAATTGCATTGCATGATGAGTAGCACCCAAAGGCACAGTCTCCAGAAGACTCTGGCTGTGTTTTTGCCCCTTGTCCAAACAGACAAGCTCCAAAATAACAAATAGGATACATACTGGACACTGAGAAATAGCCAAGCATTAATTACAGCTGTTAATTTGTGTCTTCTTCCAGTACCTAAAGGCTTCGGCTTTAGACTGCAAGTTTTGCTAGTACACAGCATTGCATCAAAATGGGAAAGATCAGGGGCAAATGATCACCTCATCTTGCTCTAACCAATGGCAATTATGTGACTCCAGGAATTTCACTGCAGTTTGGTTTAGGTGCTAAACCAGAAATCTATAATCTTCTGTTATCCTACATCTACTGACCATCAGCTCCAGCAGAGGTGGCTGAGGCCAAGTGCCTCCTTTATTCCAGACCAGATCACCCTCGTTACTGGGCTTTAGCAGTTAGGAAGGAACACACAGAGATAGTGAAGTGGGGTGAAATGGGTGAGCAAATAAAACTGGGAAATTTGAAACAGAACAGTAAGAATAGAATTATGGACTCCATTGCCACATCAGCTGTGTGTTGCACACACATCTCTTTCTGGAGTCAGCAGTCCTCAAGCATCTGTAGAAGTCACCATTTAAGAAAATGAAAGGAGAAAGGGAAGAGGTGACTAATGGTTATTGATAATTGAATCTATGGACACAACTGAAATTAAAATAATGCTTGAAGTATGGTTTGACTTATTGGTATGCAGGATAAGCTTTGAGCAGGGTAAAAAAAAAAGTCTCTCTGAAATGAAAGGGAAATCTGTTTCACAGAGAAAAAAAAGCAAAAAAAACCAAACAAAAAAAAAACCAACCCAACCAACACACAAAACAATCTAGAAGTGCTGACTGGGAATAACAACAAAAGCCAGATGGCATAAAATGGCATCTTTAGGGATTATGTGGCATAAGGAGCTGTGCACAAAAGCATGCTCTGAGTCCTTAAAAATCTATCACCACTTACTGGGCATGCTCAGTGTCCTTAGATAGCCACATTAACTTACTTAATGTGCTCTGTCCTTAAAAGCTGGACAATCATCTCTATCATTTAAGCTCTCTGCCCTTAGTTATCCTCAGCAGTTCATCAAGCTTCCTCAGCTGTACTCTTACTGTTATATATCCTCAGCAATCCAGGATATTCCATATTATCAGAAATTTAAAAGAGGATCCTTTATCATAGTTAACAACACAAATCACCCCCCCTATAGGCATAAGACTCCTCCTGCTATCTTTTCAGTTATTGGGAATGATAAGTTTAAGGGGCTCCCTCAAATTTCTTCTAAACAGATCTGCAACATCACTGAAATGTTTTCTCATCATATGAATATAAAGGGGCAGAAAACTTATTTTCGTCTGCCCACCCAAAATTATGCTCTACTGGATGTGAGTGAGAGATTGAGTCATTAGTGAAACATCCATTTAAACAGCCCATTAACTTAATACCATAACCAATATTGAACTTCACATTTGTCAGAACTGAAGTTCTCTG
Source organism: Pezoporus wallicus (assembly GCF_028554395.1). Classification (NCBI taxonomy): domain Eukaryota; kingdom Metazoa; phylum Chordata; class Aves; order Psittaciformes; family Psittacidae; genus Pezoporus; species Pezoporus wallicus. The sequence goes on from NW_026637224.1 coordinate 1,991,016, forward strand.
TGTGTTTAATTCCAAGAAGGCCCTGCCTACTTCTTTTCATCTTTCCAGCAACAAAGAACTACTCTAACTGCAATCAAAAAGAAGCCCAGTATCATTTACATTACAATTATAAAAATTTCCATCGCTAGTTCAGACATCTAGACACCATATTCTATTTGCTTATGGAGATTTACAAAAATCTCCTTAACAGCAAAGAAGATTTCTTTCCTCAGGACATCAGCTTCTAAACTCAGCTTTTTTTCCTTTCTTCACTGGAGGATTTGTGTATATAAAAAGAAATAAATGAATCAGCTTTTTCTAGTTACACAAGAACCCAATGCTTATTTGGATCAAATCTGTAATGGAAGTGCTGCCCATTAGAAAACCTCTGCAACAAGTGTATCTGCAAACCTTTTCTTTAAACATAAACAATACCTTACTATAATAATATGATCTATAATACTAATTTCAGGATTCAGCCTTTTATTTCTCGCTTATGAACACAAGATAGGAAAATATAATTATCTGGTTCAATATGCAACTTTCTTCCATCTGGTTTTGTACCTGAGTGGACTCCAAATCACAGTATTCAGGAATGGAGCAAAGGTTCCCTTTATCACTGGAATTCTAGACATCTTATGAATCCACCTTTAATTAAAAGTTAAACTGTGCTGGCCTTTTGAAAAGCTTACATCACCGTTAAACCTTACACCACATTTTTTTTTTTTAAATAGTGTGTGAATTTGTTACTCATGAAACGTGCCAGATTGACAGTCCTCAACCCTCCTGCATCCACAGAATGAGTGGAACAGTAACATAATCTCCTGAATGTTTTCTGGCATTGATGGGAATAATTTCGCTTGGCTTCTAATTTCGATAGAGTCAGTCCTCAGAGCAGAAAATGAACTTCCACAAGATAAATCCTCCCAAAATATTGCTGAAAGATATTTATTATAGTGACTGTGAGACAGGTACTAAAAGTATCTGGGTGAGAGGGAAGGGAAAAATAAGCACTCAAATCCTCTGTGTATATCTGAAAGGTGTAAAATCACTACATATCTGTCTGAAATTTCCAGTGTGAATTTTACCACACTGAGAAAATGCCTGACTGGTATAGAAATGGCATATCCCATTTCTGTTCCCTTCCCATGGATCTTGGCATGCAGGGTGCATAATGAATAACAAAGAGCGTAGCTATTCTCCACTGTCATCTGTAAGCGGAAGATGACCCTGTAAAGCAATGTTTTTTTCCACTTGCAAACAGCTCAGAACTCTGCTGTATTGCCTTAGAGTGCCAAACAATTGACCTGGAAACCACCTTTGCTGGAAAATTAGCTGTGACTAGGTCCCTTGTACCTCCTTCTTGAGAATCAGGAGCAACAGAAACATGAAAAATATTTATATGGAGATTTATGAAGTCAGAAATGTCCTGATTAAGTTAAACTGTAGGGGACTAGGGAAATAGCAAGTCAGTTAAAAGAAATGAAGCAGAACCTAGGAAAAATGTAGTGCTGAGTATTGTCTTTGTGTCAGAGACCCTGTCTGACATGGCAGATTTAACAACAGCCACACTACACCACTATACTCAGTGTCCTTTACTACAAGGCTGCCTATTGTACCATTTTGAGGGCAAAACGCTCAAGTGAATATCCATGAGAACCCCATTACCAGAGGGAAATGAGTTTAGTGCAAGCTAATGGAAACCACATTACAGGAGTAAATTATTTTACTGCAAGCCTATGAAAACCACATTACAATGGTCAAACAATCTCATTTCAAGTCCACTGAGACCACATTAATAAAGCCATTATCAAAGTAAAACAATTTCAAATGAACTCTATGGGGATTCAGTTTTAAATGGCAACAAGATTTCAACGCATGTTGGAAAAGGCCCCCTGAATGTTATTACAGTGTACCATCAAATATACGATCAAAGTTATGGGGGGCTAGTTACATGATTACAAAAAAATAGGTACAGTCTTTTCCAAAAATCTATTACTTTGACTATCAATTTGCTATTAATTACCATTCCTGTTCTATTTATTGCTTCCTTTCCAATGTGTAGCATGTGCTCATTAGAAAGCAATACATGCAAAATGAATTCTAAAACATTTCAAGAAGTCATTATGACAACCCAGAAGGCAGTAACCTCATTCAGCCACTTGTGACAAGAACATGTACAATATTTTGGGAAGAAAAAAGCTCCAATAAGTCCTCCTCCCTTTGCCTCTCATCATGGACCACATACTGAGGAGAGCACAAGATTTGTGTCTGAATTAATCTGCAAAGTAGACAAAGTAGAAGAAGGAGGAAGATGGAGAGCTGCATGCCAATTCTTGAAACTGGGAAGACTGTACTCATAACAAACAAGCTGTTGTGATATTTATCGGTTATACATGCACATGTGTGCCCACGCTTATACATAAGAAGTGACCTTAAGTGATGTTTTCAGCTTTCTCCTTTAATTTTTTTCCCCAACATCCTTTGTTGGGGAAAAACTCCTGCTGTAGAAAAATAATCTTTTGCCATCAAATGGTTAAGAAGAAAATGTTTCTTTTGTTTAGAGATGGTCCTGGGAACTCACCTTTGACGGATCTGTCCAGATGTTAGCAGGTTCTTTTCACTTTGTAGACTGACCAGACCTGAAGCTTAGAATGCAACATGCTCATTATCTTCCAGTTTCTGTGAATCTCTAATGCTCATCTGCAAAGAAAAGGGTCTTTGGCAGAGTAGACTTGAGTCTGCTTTCGAAAGAATAAACTGTATTTTGTCAGCTAAGAATGTCCCTAGAAATGTGAATTTTAATCTCCTTAAGCAGAAGTTATTGTTAAACGTGGCTCCCTAGAAGTAAGGCATATATGTGACTCTGGGGACACCAGTCTGGAGCCTGTATGCTGAGTATGTTCTGACATAAGAGGCTGTGCCAGAGGAAAAAGAACAAATGTCTTGCTTACCCTGAGTCACATATCCTAGGCTATCCCTTGAGGTGCCTTCCAACCTTACATTTCCATGAGTCTACAATCAGGTATCACCTTAGTACCTCAGCTCTGCCTACTGGAATTGAACCTTTTGCATGCACAAGACAAGAACAAAAATTAGCCTTGAGAAGAATTATGGATTAAAGGGTAGACACCTTTACTTATAGATGCATTTAAAGCATCTATAGGTTTTGCTAGTGGGGTGAAAGATTTTGCTTTGTAACTTTAGAAACTAATTCCAAGTTGACTTCAGCTGCCAAAATCCTTTTGTAGATCTAGCTGTAGGTCTCAGCACCTGCTATGCAGAGAAATACTTTAAAATCAGTGACTAATTTCAGTGTGTATCTTTAAATATCCTGTTGGAGTATGACTTTTTTAATGGCAATAACAGTAAAAGTAGTAGTATCTCATCTGGCACAGAAGACCGAATATTCAGGTACTGTGTTGAGCTTTTGAGATCATGATGAACTAGTAAAGTGCTAACTATTGAAGTTCTTTCTTTTCTATTCAGATGAGAAATCAAATCATGACCCCAAATGCATCTTTTGTTGTCAAGGTCTTTAAAAAGTTATGATACAAAGTATTTTAATCATATTATCAGTTCCAAAATATTGTATTCCTAAGTTGCAGCTGCAGGTCTTTCAGCTGTTCATGAAGTTTGATTAGGAATGAAAAGAAAAAAAGAACAAAAAGATACCTTGGTATTTCTGGGTGTCATATTATTGATAACCACTACAAGAAAAAATAATAGGTCTTTGTAGAGTATAACATAAAAATAATCCATGTTTCCAATCCCACTTCAAAGTTCCACAGAACAGCAAAACTGCCAGATTTGGTGAAACTCACATAAACTGTGTTTGTTCTTAGAAATATATAAATATTTAAGTTAGTTCTAAACTTTACCTATTCTCCATTATGACTTGTGGACATTAGGAAAGGGATGTGCAGTGAAAACTTTAGAAATATTTCATGCTACTGGGAGCTAAATCCGTGGACTAAATATAAATATTTTTCTGAGCTACATGTACTGCAATGATTGGAGTGCACCACAGGAATTCAAATGAATACATCACATGGTGGTTGTAAAGACTCACAAGGGTGCTGTCCTCCAGTAGTGGACCACATGTGATTCACTAGAACAAAGTACATTTCTGGCTGTGGCCCGAATTAAGTCACCCTCAATGATACTTTAGTGCAGTTTTTGTCTTCATCTCTAACAGTGCCACTAAATAGGTCTGATTCTCTGAAAAAATAGTAGTTTCTTTAAATCAGCATTTTCCTGCTGATTTGCCAGCTGTTTCAATAATCCTCTCAAACTTACTAACTGGTGGGTCTCTGCCACTTACTGCAGAGATGTTCTGGATTTAAATTCTGCTGATTTCAAATACTAAAAATTATTTAGTAAATACATAATTTTCTATCAAGCATAGGGTAGTTTTGGTGGCTTTTGTTTAATATTTCCCAAGAAATCTCAAAGCAAGTATACACTGCACGCATACTTAATCAAATTCAAATACCTCTGCCAGAGAACCAGCACCTCTGCTTGCATTTCTTCTTTTTCTGTTACTGTGTTTACTACTAATCAACTAAAACAATAATTTTGGCATTATTTCATTTAAAAGTAATATTAGGATCTTGAGTTCAAACCTATTATCAATAGTTTCTTTACTGCACAACATCAAGCAGAAGTGAGGATTTCAGGTGCACACATAAAACTGTAATCCCAGCACAACTGAAACTGCTAAAAGAAAAGTTGATTCTCAAAATTCATTTTTAACAGAGGAAAAATGAAATTAGCACAGTCCGCAGCCTTAGGCAGACTCCAGGTGTATCACAGGACTGAGTTTTCATCCTTTTGTCATCTTCATGAAAGTCTTGACCTTAATTGAGCAGGCACATTTTCATTACTTCTAATTGCTGAAAGAAATGAGAAATCAAGGCTGGTAGCAGTAAGAATACAGTTATAATAAGTGCAGTAAGACAAGAATACTTGTTGTGGGTTTATATTTAGAACCGGTTACTTCTGCTCACAGAAAATTCACAGCTGTTGATTTGTTGCAGAAATAAATGCCTCCAAACCAAAGTTGACTCACTAAGTGCTTCTACAAATTTTATTTATTTTTTAAAGGTTTTTCCTTGCTAATACGAAGAAAACCCATGGATTTTCTTTTCAGAACCTTGCTCTCTTATAATCTTGAGTGCACATATTTCATTGTACTAAAAGAAAGCAGCCACGCTGATAGGTGTCAGTGCTGAAAACTTCTGTAATGGATTCTGTCTTTTGTTGTTTTCCATTGATATGCTAAGATGGCTCAACAGCTTCATGGTAGTAAACAAAAGTTGCAGTAGTTACTGCAACTTAAAAAAATATCAAAATGCCAGACCTTCACTCTGAAAACACTTCGGGCTGAGAAGGGAGATCCTTGATCTAAAGCATTAAGCTGTTGTATTCTCAAGATCATTAATAGAGGAAACGACGCACTAACCCAGAAGTACAGAATTAGTCTTGAAACAGTTGTCCATGGAGAGCATTTCACTGAAATACTAAGAGGATCCTGAAGCACTGCTCAGTCGATATTGGCAGCTGTGCTGTGTATTGGAAGTAAAGACAAGTAAGCAGCTGGTCTGTAACTTGGAGTTTTCAAGCTGGAGATGCACTGAGTAGACACACAAATTAATCTGTGCTAAAAGCAGTCCTTAGGACACTTTGAAGTAATGAGTTAGCCTTGCAGATTGCAAGACTGTAAAGACTGCCTTAAGCATGGCTGGAGAAGCCTTTATAGTACTTAGGATGGTGCACACCCAAACTTACCTGCTGGGTTGATACACTGGGTTAATAGACTCAGTAGACTGTGAGATGGACAGAAAACAGGTGGAAGTGAAGCAAACCACATTTATGTCAGTCTTGAGGCTGTTTCTGGGAGTCACACTGATATATTCAAAGAAAGATAAAGAAAAGGAAGGAGACAACTTGGTAATATTGATAAGGTAGAGGAAATATTTGGGACCCAGTACACACTTAGACCTAAAGCTTGATCTGAACCTCACCAAACCCTCTTTTTATTATCATTGTTGCAATTAGGAATCAGGAAATATTTAATTGTATTATATAGTTAATTGCATTTTCTATTTAATTAAATATTAAATTATGTGTTTCAAAATTATATTCCATTCTAGGACTGACTCTTTGAAAGTCAACAAATCTCTACTCAAGGCAACAAAATACTTTTAGTGGCTTTGATATATTTGCACATTTGCAGATGCTGTGGTCACCATGTATGCCTCATCACGATCTGAGTCATGGGTTGTGGCTCTGGTAGACACCATGACCTAAACAAACATAAGTCAAATCATGGTGATGTCAAAGGTGAGTGGAGACTGAGTAGGTGTAGGAACTACACATGAAATATCATACTACCAAATAACCAAATCAGCTATTTACTTGGGCCTCATTTGTAAGTGGTAGATTAAAAGAAGAGGACTAATGAGGTAGAAACTAGGTGAATTTGAGAAAACATGATCACAGATTTCAGCATTTCATGGCAGCCTAGATCAATACTGGAGTCACTGCATAGTGTCTTTGCTAAAGGAATGCAAGAAAAGAATCCAAACCAGGCTTCTCTTGCTTGAAAACTTCAGACATTAAATCCTGTAAGCCAGTGTACCTGATAGGACATTCACCTTAGTGTAAAGGAGTGTTAAACTGTCTATAAAAAGAGTTGAGAGGAGTTGAAAAGATATATTCATTGTCAATGATAAGTGAGATTCAGTGTTGATGATCTTGTCAGGCTCTTCTCTGCGCTGACGCACCAACACCACCTTTCCTGTTAGTGGCACAGGTAGATGTCAGCATGGTTTAGGTACTATAGGCTTACTACTTAAATGTTCTGAGGAAAAATGAATGAAAGTTTGCTAGCTTCACTAGCTTCTCACTTCTTGGCATGTGGATCAAATACATAAAATGAGTTTGGCAATGTCAAGTAGGTTTGCAGTCTACCATAGATGAATTGATTTGCTCACAAAAAAAAAAAAAAAAGTCAGGAATAAGCATATCAGCAGAGATGGTGCCTACCTAGTTCTGTTTGTGGATTCGTATCCATTCTTCATTTTTTGGTTGCTCTGTAAGCATCACATTTCATATAATACTCTACAGCTCGTGTTCTTCAAATAAGATTAATACAGTGTGCTCTGATTTCCAATGAAAGTTGCAAAGATTTCATTGCTCAAGTAACAAGATCTGGTCTTACTTTTTTTCATCTAATGTTTCCTTTCCTTTTATGTTCTGGTGAGTTGCATATGCATAAGAGCTTCAGAATCTGAAACATTTGGTAAGACTGTACAAAACTACAGTTTGAACAGTATCACTTCCTACAAACTGTTGTCTGAACCTTTGTTTTTACTGATACTTCTTTGAGTATAATTTTTCTGCCCCTGGATTAAAATGAGCTGAAAGAGAGTGCATCCTTGGAAAAGTTCCCTGTCTCCCTCAGGGAGAATGAGCTGTTTTCTTCTGGTTGCCTGTTTTTCTGCCCCAGACAGTCTTTCCTTGGGCTGATATTTGAAGTTAAAACCCCATCTTCTCCCACCCATCATATGTCTGACACATAGAACATGACAGACTTTGAACTTCGAAAGTTTACGCAAGCAAAGTGGAGAGGTCCAACTAATGAAAAAGAAAGGGGAAAGAAAAGAAGATACTTCGTTTTAAAAGCAAGAACTAGCTGAAGCACATAAAAATCAGGTATTTTGGTTCACCACAACACCTATGCTGTGTGTGATATTCCCATTGCAAAACGCATCTTGGAATATCTCTGAATTAAAAGTTGAATTTTGCTGAGTGGGCTCCAGAAGTTTCCAATCACCCTAATTGAGTGCTGTCATTGGAATTTTAAAAATGGCACAACAGATCAGTTAGAAGAACATGTATAAATGTAATTTAATATTTTAAATTGAGTGTATTGCAGAGACAATGTTTGAAGATAGTGAGCAAAATTATCATCAAGTACAAGTAACTTCAAATTTTCTGTGAATTAAGCATTTTAATACTCTGCAATATTGAGGATAATAATGATAAATTTAGTTTCCTTAGCAGAGAAGCAGGAAGAATATAGCTTTTGGGGAAAGAGTAGTTATTAAAAAATAAACCAAAACAATCTTTTTTCAGTAGATGGAAGGTACCAAATACCTTTGAGTTATGTAGGCATACAAGTAAGATGCAGCACACTTTCTTGAAGTGAGGACCACTTCAAGCAGAGTTGCAATGTAACATGGAACTATTTTGGAAACCACTGCCGCAACATTCGAGCCTGAGCGAAACCACTGCCGCAACATTCGAGCCTGAGCATGCAATTCCTTCCCCAGTTTCTACCCTCACTGTAGGGAGACGGATTTACTTCAATACATTAGGCACCATAAAGATATGAAAAGCCAGCATCCAGGCCTGCAAATAGTAAATATGCCTGTTTTCTGATTTGCAGAAGAGTACATAGACAGAACATTCCTACTAAAGCTTTCTTTTAACCTAAAATGCATCGCACTGAGCTACAGATACCTTTGTCCTCCTGCCTTGGGATACAACAGGCAAAACAAACACATGGTATTTCCCCAGTTGTGGTTAATCTTTATTCCATGGAATTCATAGAAAATACAATTGAAGATGGATCTTTTAACAGACATATTTTAGGCATCAGCTTTAATTTCAAATAACTGAAACTGTAGAATATATCTAAACCAAGAAAATTTTACCTATTCAGTAGCACAGAAGAATAAATAAAACTGAAAAATGTATTGTATAGTACTGATTTAGAAAATTATATCATATTTACAAATTGTTTCCAAGGTCAAATTTAACTGAGAGCAAAATCTGACCTGCCTTTGACTTCTTTGTACAAGGGCTGTGTACTAATGTTCCACTGCTCTCTTAATATGACTTTTATTAAGCAAGTCATGCCACCATGAAGCTTTTAAAGTAAATACATCATTAAAAAAATAATGGGATAAAACACCTGCATATAGTTGCCTACTTGAATAAAATGTTTTAAGCCTGTTTCCTTTTCAGAAAGGTGTGAAAATTTTTGCAATTCAAAGCACTCAGTGTCAATATTCTACTACTTAAAAATTAACTATATAATACACATATTATATACTTCATAAATATTGTTTACATATTAAATAGCTAAGTGTTTAGATGTCTAACCTAGTGACTTTTATTTAGATAGCTTTTTAATAATCTGACCCATAGATGCAAGTTAAGTACAAATGGGTCAGAGATGGCATCAAAACCCACAAAACTCAGTGCTGGATTCCCAGCACTCATGTTTGAACTTGTCAGCTATTCACAGTTTTTATTTGTTCAGAAACTCTTTCTCTTATCTGTTCATCTTAAAAAAAAACTTTTTTTTTTAAATGAAAAATAAAAAAGACAAGATAAAATCCTCTTGTCTTCCTCTTCTTTGCTCCAACATACATGCCTCTTGGACACATAAATCTTTTTTACTTTGTTTCCATTCTTTTGCAAATGACAATCCATTTAAAGCTATAATGCTTTCAGGTTTTACCAAGACTTTTTTTCTACATGATGTTTTTCTTGCCTCATTGTAAATACATTACTAATTCTCTTTATTGTAGACTGTGACTTTAAACCTCTCCATCTATCTCCCAGAACAAAGACTCAGTTTTTGGCTGGATGCTCAGAGAGGTAGAGCCCTTTCCAAGGAATCATCCCACTCTGATATCCTGATTCTCCCTATCACTGCATGCAGGCAGTATGAGGGATGACTTGGTTGCTGCAATTCCCCCTTCACTAGTTATTCAGAAACCTCTTATGCTCCTACTGAGCCTGTTCTTTATTGCTCCTTGTTCAGGCCTGTGCCTATGAAATACAACCTGTCTTTAAAAAAGCAGCTACAATAATTATTTTGCAGGTAAACAATCTGTTCTCTGGATAATTTTCTTCAAGTGTGTTTATATCTGTACCTGGAAAAGATGACCTCTTCTCAAATGATAGTCATGAATCATACATATATAGAGGTTAATTATCTGTTCACAGAACTCCTTCTTAGTAAAAATACATATATTCTGACTCAAATGTACAAGAGGAAAGAATGTTCTTTTATTCATGCTAAAACATGGCCTGAGTAGAAATTCCAGTAAATGACTTCACCACTGAGACATATGATAAAGCATATGCACTTCTTGTTGAACCTTTGCTTGTTTTTTTTCGTTTAGTTGTACATGTATTAGGTAACAGATCTGTAGCTGTTAGAAACAAGATGTTTATGATTAATGTGACTACATGTGATGTGAGTTTTAAAGATTACCTGGAGTTTTGGTAGGATTTTTGTTTTCTTCTTGACAATCAAGTGGCATTCACAATATGCAAAAAAATAGGAGGAAAAAAGTGAATAAAACCATAAATACATATAAGCACAACTATCCTGTAATCATGTTTAAGCACATACTGAGAGAAACAGTCTTAAACTGCTTGTAGATAAGGACAATAAAAGTGAGCTGCTACTCATATTTAACCTTAGAGGGAAGGATTGGTGCCATTTGCTTTAGTTTTCACTATGAGCTGCAGGGTCAAGAACAATGTTCACAGCTACAGGATCTGTCATACTGGAGCTCAGTATGAGCTTTTATCTACAGACAGAATACAGAAGACTGCTGGATCAGACAAAAAAAGAAAGGACAAAATAAATTAAGTAAATAAATATTTTCCAAATAATTCATAGTCTCCAATTTTTTTTTTTCCAGAAGTTCTGCAAACAAGTACAGGACAAGGTTACACCCCAATAAAACCCCTAGAAAGGGTGAATTTATTGGCACAGTCATACCTTATTGACACCCCTTCACTGCTGTGTGATTATAGAGAGTTTATTTATCCCTCTGAAAATGTTTCCTACCTCCTGGCTCCACCTGGGATAAACAGCTTGTAAAGGGACTGAGGCTCCTTCTTACAAGCCAATATTTTCAGAACTGGGACCTGTACATATAGAGACAGCTTGACAAGTATTGGAAGTTGTTTCCTCATTTGATTGAGTGCATTTTCTTCATTATAAGAGGAAGGAATTTGTTCTCAGCATTTTTGTGTGATGCAGACGTTGAGATACTCTGTCACAGATTTCAGGGTTTGGACAGAATAAAACCTTGTTCAAATTGTCTGGTAGATAAAGGCAGTAGCAACCAGCTACTGAAACATAAAACCCTTTTGAAAAGCAGGAGTTAAACCCCTAATTACCTTTAAAAAACTGTGCTGGTGTGTGTCTGCTCATGACAGCTCTACAGGGAACACCTTGGGATCAGATCAGGCCTCTACTTTCCACTTCAGCCGGGAGCTTTTTTGTTGGAGGTGTTGCTCAGGGCAGGCACTGGACAAGTCCAAACACATCCACTGCAATGGGTGCCTGTAGTAACCACGTGGAGTAGAAGATGAACACGGAAAAACTTTCAATTTAGACTTCAGTGACTTCAGAAAGGATGCGTTGTTAAAGATGATGCACAGAGAGACCCAGCTCTTCAGTGAGGGAACAGGCATGCTGCTCCATCTTTTAGCAACTTTGGCATGGTATTGACATGAGGACCTGTAGTTGCTATATTCTGGTTTTCTTTAAGTCTGTCTATCACTAACGGGCTATCAAAATCTATTTCCCAGACCTGTTAAGATTTTGTCTGATCTCTGATACCTCGAGGTTAAGTGCACACATTTTTGGCCTGTGCAATTTTAAATTCTGTCAGATCTACTTCCATGTGTTAAAGCCATTAATGCAGGGGATGCATTGAGTTAAATTGGTACAACAAGAAGTGTGAATTTTATGATGTATTTTAAACTCCATATTCATGGATTGTTTTCTTGTGAGTGGGTGAATAATGCTATAAAAAGATACATTATGTTTCAAGGTCTGTCTCAGCTTGAAAAAAATATATATTTATTTACAGTATATAAACATTTGAAAAAGTCTTGAAGAGATGGAATAGGGATAATAGGATAATATTACTGCAAAAGTTATTTCTCTAGAGGACAATATTGAACATTATTGAAATGAGTTGTTCATGGGCAACAAAACCAGTGAAGCTTTGTTTTTTATAAACTTATTCTCTCTATCATCACATGTTAATATCAATTCTACAGTTTTCCTTATGAAATCTGCGTTGGGCAAGAGATGGCAGGCATCTAGTGAAGTGGTTGCTGGCCAGGCAGCTAGCACATACAGCTGAACTGAACAGGCAACTGATGTTTGCAGGATGAACATTACCACAGTGGCAAGGTGGCTGTGTTTTAACTTCAGCATTCTGTTTGCTGTTTCATACAATCTCAGACTGGTTTGGGCTGGAAAGGACATTAAGGCTCATCCAGTTCCAACCCCCTGCCACAGGCAGGGACACCTTCCACTAGACCAGGTTGCTCCAAGCCCCATCCAACCTGGCCTTGAGCACTGCCAGGGATGGGGCAGCCACAGCTTCTCTGGGCAACCTGTGCCAGGGCCTCAGCACCCTCGCAGGGAAGAACTTCTGCCTAAGAGCTCATCTCAATCTCCCCTCTGTCAGGTTAAAGCCATTCCCCTTGTCCTGTCCTTACAGACCCTTGACGAAAGCCCCTCTCCAGGTTTCTTGTAGCCCCTTCAGCCACTGGAAGCTGCTCTAAGGTCCACCGGGAGTCTTCTCCAGGCTGAACCAGCCCAGCTCTCTCAGCCTGTCTAGAGCAGAGCTGCTCCAGCCCTCACAGCATCTCCATGGCCTCTGGACTCACTCCAACAGGCCCCTGTCCCTCTTGTGTTGGGGTTCCCGGGACACAGGATTGCAGGGATGGGTTCTCACCAAAGTGGAGTATAGGGACATTTCAGCAGTCATTCAGCTCTTTCTTCCTTAATCTCACTGGAGTGGGGATGTGGCTTCAGGTCTTTTGATTACCTTGATCCAATGTGAATATATAATACTAGCGATAAGCCAAATTTAATTCACTTCAGACAGCAGGTGTTTTGTGGAATTAAGTCATCAGGTACCATTTAGTCTAAAAGAAACAACATTTGGGCCCTTACAGATAGGGTCTGTGCTAAGGAGAATCAGCTGCTGTATGGATGGGGTATCCAGCCAAGGTTCAGGTTTGCTGCTTGAAGACACTATGCATATGGCTGCACCACAGACTGCAAACATGAATAAGTGGAGCATCAGTGGTTACTTATCTCCAGTAACCACACAGTAATCACACATCCACCAGATGGAAGTAATTTAATTAGGGATTAAGGATTAATTTTCTAATTTTTCCATGTTATTACTATTTTTTTGTAGGAGAAGAATTGCTGTTTTTAGAGAGACTACATCTTGCCCACACATCTGATAACCATTTCTGAATCCATTAAGACTTCCTTTTGTACTGATAAGAACAGCTTTCTACATGCAATTGAGGCCAGGTCAAAACAACCTGTGTTCTGAGGATGTTAAGTACGTAATTGGACTTATTTTTCCCGGGCTTGTGTATGTAAAACAATTCAATGCTTAAGTGGAAAGATAGCTATAATAAAGTACAGAAAAACACAGGCGCATGTGGACTTACAAGTACTTGGCCAGAATGAGATGTTACACAGAATAGAAATCTAGCTGGGAGGTATTTGTGTTTCCAACAGAGAGGTAATGGAACAAAAGTTCTTTCAAAATATTATTTTAATTGCGTTTCCTGTCCTAGCTGCATGTGGTGAGTTCAGGTTGGCAAACAGAGCTGTGTATATCTCTTAGTTAAGAATATCTCTTAGTTTTGTGGAGTTGCAGAACATTTTGTGTTATGGGCTATAGGTTAAACAAAAGTTGGTGTTTCAGTCCAGCAGAAGCAGCCTGGATCTCTTTAACCACTACAGGATACCTACTGTTGTATTTTCCATACAGTAGTTTTTATCTTTGTGGGAGTCATCCTGACTTGATCTTGTGTTTAGAGCAGTTTTGAAGATATGCTTGCCATATGTTTTGACCCAGCTTATGTGAATTATGGTGAAAATATACGCAGTGGGACATAAATCCTATTCTATTACATGATAGAACTGTTTTATTTTTTTTTCTCTCTAACATCTAAACAATTCTTTCACTTTTTAAAGGCAAAAATCTCAAAATTAAAAAAGAAAAACAGAACACAGCATGCATTGTTCAAAAAATATCCTACATTTTAAAATGGTAAATGTTATTAAGGCAACATTTGATTTTGTAATCCTAGTTCATAAAAAAGGTTTTCATTGCATTTTTCATGGGCAGGCTTGAAACATTGCCTTTATTAGGAAAGCAGAGAACAACTTAAGAACCACCTTATCCTTCATAGCAAGCACCTTCCTAGCTTCTACTGCTGCTGCAAAATTTGGCTTCTACTCACTGGTCTTGCAGAGCATCCTAATCTCTGTAAACCAGACAGCATCAGAAAATGCTCCTGGGGACTGAATCTCAGGCATCTACACTGCAAAAGCATCTATAGTGCAAAAGCTTTGCTCTCCTGAACAGTAACTAGGTACAGTTGTAGAGTTAGCATGACAAGATAAAATTCAAGGAGGCAATTTTTACACAGTCTGTTTTGGAGGCTTGGAGAATTTAATGGTAAGGATATTGATTTTTCAATATCTTCATATTGGCTTCAGTGCTAAAGACTGGTCCCAGATGTTTTTAATCTGCAAGTGTAAATAAATCTACAATATTCACGTGGCACCACAACATGGCCCTTCTGTAACATGGTAATTTAACAGAGTACCTTAAAAAGACTTGCCTGGCTCTTGCTGGTGTGACAAAAGGTTTATATGGAAGTGAATTCAGTTTATTCTGCTTCCAGTCTTATTTCCAGGCTGATGCTTTTCACCTGCTCAAAAATCAACCTCACTTAACTAAATATCTGAAAATAATACCTCAGTAGGATTTTGTGGCATTGATAAAATTGCAGTCTCTGAGGCATAAATAGCATAGGTTCTGACAGTAGAAACTGAAATTTCCCCACCACTGGTTTCATTTAGAGTGTAATATTTTGCACAATTCTAATGAAAAGGGTGAGTTTCCACTGTGCAGATGATATTGTGGTATTTGAAAAATATATCTTCTAAATTGTTCCTCCAAAGGGACTGGGTACTACACAAGTTGCTGAGATTGTAACAAACAATGTGGTGCACTGAACGAGAGATAAAAGCAATCTGTGGAATGATGTTTGGGATATCAGAAATGGCTGTTTCATAAAACCACCCCTTGGCAAACTACTTATGACTATCTGCTCCATGAGGTAAGTGCTGGAGCAAGACAAAGAGCTAAGGATCTTCCCTGTTCTGGATGCCTGCAGGATTTACTCTCGGGTGGGTGTACAGCTGCAGGGACTTGATTTAAGCACCCTTGTATCATCCTTCCAGGGGCAGTGACCAGGCTATGTGAGGACCACTTCTGCAGTCAAGCCCTGTTGATTCAGCTACAACATTTTTAAAACAAAGAGCATGCACAGGGATTGCTTGTGATGATCAAGCATTAGAGAATACATATGTCCACTTCCAGATGAGCTCTCTTTAGCCAGATAGGGCTGCCACAGTACACAGTTTCTGCCAAAATCCAGGTCAAGACACTCTGTATGCATCTCCCCCAAGAGAAAGTCAGTGGCATTTAAGCCAGAGGATTTCTGTATTTATTTTAATAACACCAAAGATTTTTATAATTCTTTTTTTTATCATTTTTTCTTTCATTTTGTGTTGGAATCACACTTCAGAGTAAACATCTAGGAATGCAACTGGTAACTAGCCCACAAGCACAAAATGTATAAAATCAGTGTGATAAGCTTTGAATATTTTATTTCAAAATAACCACAGGTTCTCTGGGGCAGAAAGCAGTGGTTCAGGACACAAACCAAACAATACCATAATTACGACTGCTCACTTAAGAAAGTGAGATAAAGAGAATCAAGATGAAATAAAACCAGTGACAAATACTCTAGTCCTGCAAAAATTACCATAATCTCCTACATAATCTATGGAGTTGATGAAAGATTCAAAGAACAGGTACATTAGCATTTATCGCAAAGAACTACTCATGTAAGAAAAAAAAAGAGAAATAAGAAAGATATGGGCAGTTATGGAAAAAGTTTCTACATATTAGTGAATTTGAATTAAATGAATCTCAGAAGGCCAAGGGAATTAGATATTAGTCATCTGAACTCTGACAGTTGGTTTTGAGAAGTCACGTAGAAAAGGGAAATGACAGAAAAGTGGAAAAAAAATATCATTTCACCTATTTTTAAAGATAAAACTTTAAAAATAACCAAATAACAAAAAAAAGAAAACCTTCTATAAATTACATGATGAAAAAACCAAGAAAGTAAACGCATATATAAACACTGATGAGGTGTGCCCTGAACACCCTGCATACTTTATATGTCATGGTTCAATTCTGGCACATTATTCATCATCATTTCATTTATGAATAACAAAGTAAGAAGAAAACATACCAGAAAGCTACAGCAAGGAGTCGGTTTTCTTTGATTGCATCCCAGCTACTGGATATGGTCTACAGGTCAAATATATTCTTGGATCCTTCCTTGAAGTTCAGTTTTTGGATCCTCGTACCTGTGAATGAAACTGTCTACCATGCTGTTTTCTTGTTAACAGTTATGCCACCATTTCAGGGAAGATGGCTAGCTGTGGGGTCTTTCATCATCATTCATATGGATTATACCAGATAATGCTCAGCCTTTTCTCGTTAAAATGGCTTAATATACTTTATCAAGTGATTTTCAAGCTGAGATTCCTTCTGAGCAATATCTTGGGACCTTACCTCTTGTGGTGGAACATCTTAGACAAAGGATGAAATTAACAACTCTATTTCAAGGATTAATGATTCTGCTATAGTTGAGTTTTGTGCAAAAAAATGGTAAACATAAAAGTGGGAATTCTGTCATGACCACAGAAATGGTCTTTTAGACTCGTTTTCTTCACTTTATACACAAAACAATTAAAGGGCACTAATTACAGAAGAAAATGGGAAGAATGACAACAAAGCTCTACCAAAACAAAATATGCCACAACAGAATACTTCTCCCAGTAGATCTGAATAGGGCTTTTAAATGCGTACTTCATGAAATATGAAAGTAAGAAAAAAAAATCAACAAACAAAACCCCAAGAAATAAACTGAGAAATTCATGTTGAGGTCTGACATTTAGATTAGATTATGAAGTTTACATAACAAAGCACTAGCAACCTCTATCAACTATTTTAATAAAGTTTTGACAGAAAGTTTAGAGTATGAATATCAAGTAAATATTCCTGAATTCCATGTTGTCTGTTGACCTTTTAATTAAAAAGAAATGCTAAATTGTGCAGAGATTATTTAGGGATCCTGGCAATACAATGATAGAACATCTATGAGTTTTATGCAGGACTTATGGGGTGGCAATCATTTTCTATTAAAAAAACAGTCACTTTGTTAGGTCTTTCTGGTGTGAAAACAGAATCTGCAGATCTGTATGAGGCTTTACTAGTATCACTGTAACTATTGGGTGAAATCATTCATTCTGTTTCATAAATGAGAATGCAGGTTATACAGAATTATTTTAGCTTCTAAATATAATCACCAAGTACTGTGCAGCTGACACAGAGATGTAAATGAAACAATGTTAGGGAGAAGTAACCACGATATTTTTACCATGCAATATTAAGTACTACTGCTTAGTTTTTTGCCTTTATATTCTGATGAACAGAATAAAAGCCACAAAGTGTTTTTTGTATTTATAAAAATCAGTTATCTCATATAAAATGAGAATCTGCCAGGAAAGATGCTGAGACTGATTATTAGATATACACTGGTTTTAGTCTGAGTGTGGAACAGGTCTGACAGAATAGTTACTAGTCTTTTTTATGCAGGCTACTTGTTATAACTATTTGTACTTGTACAAGTAAGTACTTGTTGGACTTGTTAGTAGCTATGAGCAACATTAGGGAAACAAGTTTAATGTCAGGAATACATTAACAATATCTCTTCTATCTCATCCTGAAAAGTAAAGAAGCTCCGGCTGTGCTGTTCCCTGTGCAGTTTTATCATTGCAGATAACTTTTGCAGCTGGTGGTAATAATTATGGCAGCATGAGATGGTAATAACCTACATTTGGTCTTTCAAGTGGGAACATTTCACTGTATTTCTATTCACTCTCAAAATTATAAGCTTTTGGTTATTGACAGACTTCACAGGAATAACATTTCATTGTTCTGAGAAGTTCTGAGAAGACTATAGTCTGAGAAGTTCTGAGAAGACTATAGCATAAGGCAGATGAGATGTAGCTTATGCTTATTTTTCTACAATGTTTAATATATAAAGATAACAGTTGTAAAAAGTGTTTGATATAGAGTCCCAGACAGCAAGATTGTTTAAACTTGGAGCAGATAGGAAGGAAAATTGAAGTAAATTAGCTCCTTATCAAAATGTGTTAATCAGTAAGGACTGTCTCAACAAACAAGAAGATTTCAGTCACTGAGGTCCTGCAATTCATGGCATAACTACACTAAAATTGTTACTAACACTTTTTGTGGCTATAAAGTAAGAAAAAAAACAGCTTGTGTGTACTACAAGTGTGGTCTTCAGTTTCCTTCCCTCTTGGTTGCAGGACTCTTAACTGCTTGATAAAAATCTGAGTTCTCTCAAAATTTCTCCAGTCCTAGTACCTAGAGATTCATTGCCTTCATTGTCAAAGAAGTGATTATTTCCCAATGCAGTACACATGGGATGTGATAGCCACAAATTTTTCACATCTTCCCTCTGTTTAGCTCCCTAAGTTCAAACCTTTTCATTGTCAAATTATTGATGTTAATATTGGTAATAACATTGTCTCTGGAGCTGCTTCTGCAGAATGCTGTACTGATATTATGTCACTAACTCTGCTTAACTTCTTTTTTTCTTCAGAAGGACCTTCTAAATCGGAAACTAAAGACAAACAGCTTTGCCTTAACCTTTTCTTTACTTCCTTTTTACAGGCTAATTCCTTCCTTCTGCTGCATGGACTGCAATTGCAAGGG
The DNA here is from genome assembly GCF_028554395.1 of Pezoporus wallicus. NCBI lineage: Eukaryota > Metazoa > Chordata > Aves > Psittaciformes > Psittacidae > Pezoporus > Pezoporus wallicus. Next base: position 2,009,975 of record NW_026637224.1, read on the forward strand.
ATCTTGTCGCATCTCTCGTCTTCAATGCAACCCCCTAGCATAAATAAAACTGCTCTTAGCTTTTATCTGTCTATCATTTTAAGATGCTTATGCGCTTTTCAAGGCAGAAATGTAGTCCGTTCCTGTGTGTTCAGCTCAACATAAATTCTAGTTATCTATTCCATCTTCTAGAAGAATATTTTTAAGACACCTAGTCTAAGTTTATGGGCAATGACAATTTGCCGTAGACTTTTATAGGTATTTGCATATTGTAACATAGCTTTAAATTGTTAATTATCCTGCCTTGTTTTCTCAATTCTTCCACATTCTTTTTTTTGCCAATCATGCATTTCTCATCACTTGCCTTATCAATGTAAAGAAAATTCTAAACCACAGCATTCATGCAATTTACATCATATTCAAAGCACTATTCACAGTACTAAGGGATTATTAGTTAACTATTTCCTGTTTCTATAAAGTATAGTAGACAGAAAGAAGTGAGCTGGTCACGGCTACACAGAAACTCAGTGGCAAAAAAAGGATTGTCATTCACAGCTCTTCACTCTTTGCACCACATTCAGGTCTCTTACAAAGATCAAAAGAGAACATGGATGACATTACTCAACTAACCAATGTCAAGCTTATGTCTCTTAGTTTAGACAAGGCTTCTAGGAAATGATTTTAACACAATCCAATGAGTCTTTTTACTTTAGGATGTTATGTTGATACCAAGAGACTGTAATGCTCAAAATTCTTCATTTTCAAGTAGGCATCTGCTGAAACAAGCTCTGTAGACCGACTTCAGAAAGCTTTTCCTTTCACTTGATAAGAGAATTTAGGACAAAACCAAAAGTATTCTGTGGTCCTAATCTAACTATTTTTGTGAAACACCAGTGCTTTCCACAATGGTTGCTTATGGAAGAGCTCATGAACATCTTCATGGATGAAACAGCTTTGCTCTATATGACCTCTCATTGCGCTCTTCAGTGGCAGGAAACAAAGGAGAGACCAAAGGAGGTAGTTTTGCTTCAGACAGAGGGAACACTGCGAATACCCTGAAACATCTTATTTCCCTGAGGAGAAACTCCTTAATGTAGCATAAAAGCACATTCTCTCCTTCCACGCTGTCTGGCTGCAATCCCTCTGATAATATCTACTATTTAATGAAATTCTTTGTTCTCAAAGCAATCTCTGCAAAGGCAGGGACATCTACTTCAGAATTGCAGCTCTGATCTTTGGACAGATACTGTGTAATTTTTACAGTTTTCTCACACCTTTCATTGCCTCGGGAGTGTGGATAGCGCATCTCCTGTCAACAGTTTCCAGAATCAAACCAGTTTTCTTCTGCCTGGAGTGGATGGGTTATTCTTTCAACGAAAATGTATTCTGGGGATCATAAAAACTCCCCCCCCCCCCCCCCCCCCCCAAAAAAAAAAGAAGAGGAAAATTTTTTTCCTCTTAAGTTTCTAATCTGTCCTTCATGTGCAGTCACTACCACCACACACCTTTTCTCTCTCTGAGCAGTTTTCTGAACCTCCCACTTCAAAAGGAAAACTAACACTTTTTTTTTGCAGTCTCGGGATTTGGAAATTTAGATAAGCTTCCAAGTTAATCTCCAAATTTTCAGAGGTTTGCTAATAACCAGTATTATTAAAACAGGTTTCATATTTAACAGTGTCAGCTAATGTAATGTAATCCAGTTAATGCATGAAATGTTCCATTAATCCTACCTCGGTGTGGAATGGGGGTGCAATTAAGTGAGAAGTGGAGAAGTTGGCTTTCTGAAATGTAAAGCAAAAACTGCCAAAAAATGAAGAAAAAAATGAAGAAAAAACATAAGATGAGTTATGGAAGGACACACACTGAGCATATTTTTAAAGATAACTATACATTTTCCTTTCTTTTTCTTAATGTCTACTTCATAAAAATAGTATTTGTTGGCAACAAAAGAGGTTACTCTTTCCTAGATATGCAGTTCATGGCTAGGCTCACATTTATGTTTATGTGTTGTATTTCCAACTTTCCAGCCTAGCCTGGTTCCTTGAAGGAAGAAGAAAAAAATCACACTTAGAATTTATATATTGTTCTTATGAATTAAGGTAGTTGTCTTAGAAATGCTCAAGGCAGCTGGAAGTCAAGAACACACTTATACACAATAATGCAGTGAGAATTTTAAGCCGATATATCTGTTCTTCACTTTTATAGTGATATATTCTGCTTTCAGTTAAGACCTCTTATTAAACAATATTCAAGTATGTGAAAGTGAAGATAAAAGTCTGACAGACCTTCAACAGGTTATGGTGCATTCATACAGTACTGCCTATATCACTTTTTAATTAGCAGTCCAAATGCGGTGAACAGATTGTACAGTGTACTGCATCAGCCTGGGCCCTACATTTTCTATTGATTCATATTCATGTTTAAAGGGCCCTTTACCAAGCAGGATTTTTCTTCCCACCCCTATCCTCCCCAAAAACCAGGGCCATCTAATAAATACTGTTTCACACACCGGCAGCAGCTGATTTTACCAGGTAACTGAAAGGACATTTTAATCTACTGTTTAATGCATTTTTCCCTACCTGGGATAAGAAATCAAATTGCTGTTAGCAAAAATGCCTTAGTCATTAACTGAAAGTAAGTTTTAAAAGCACTCCATTACTCCCCCAGTGGGAAATTTCTGACTTTATTAGCATCTTTTGAATCTGTTTTAGAAGTACCTAAGTGCTAAAATCCTTGTGCACAAAGGGCTTGCTTTATTACATGAATTTAGCATGCCAATTCTACCTTGTGTTGGAGTGAACAAAAGAGGGAAAGGAATTCAATTTATAGACAATATAAACCTTACTTAGTTCTTAATTCAATGCTAAAATGAACAAAAAAGTGTTTATGCTATTGCACTTTTCTGATATGCTCAAAAATAAATGGAACCAATGTGCTTATTTTCTATATAGAACTTAAGAAAGGTAAACATTCCTCAAAAGTAGGTAGATATATAGTCAAACATTTTTTTTCCAGTTAGAAGAGTAGGGAGAATCATGCAATCTTTTTCTGTTATACAGGGAAAATTTGAATTGCAATCAAGAGCCAATTTTTGTGTAACAATTTTACAGTTTGATTTATGGTATATTACAACATTTGTAGCTGAGAAGTTCAGAATATATATTCTAGTGAAAATCCTTTCAGAGGGCTACTTTTATTATGGTTATACATTTGAACCTCATTTTTTAAGGTGATTTAACCTACTGAAACCTTGTAAGAATTTTAAAGCAGAAATCGAATTAGATATGTTTAGGGTTAGAAGAGTCAGATTGAGTAATTCCATCTCACTCCCTAATCCTCAACAGATTTTCAGACTTTCAGCATCTCATTAGGTCTGGAAATTGGGCTGACTGGAATTTGAAAATTAGATTATGACTTTAAGATATATCCCTTCATTACCTGCTACAGAACCACATTCCCCAGGAGGAGCTCATGAAGGATTTATGTATTATAGGAGTCATGGTCCCTCTATATTTCTGGTGTAAGGAAGAACATTTGGGAGGCTCAGTCTTCTTCAGGGTCCATCAGTTTCAGTGGGAATGGCATACTCAGAACTGGATAATATGTCACCCATTTCTAAGGCCAAATTTCATCCTCATTTAAAATGGCATCCCTGGAGCTTTCTGGTAACTGCATCAGTAAAGTGAATCCAGTTATCCCAAACTAATTAGGTGTTAAATAGCTCTCTCAGTATGATGCAACTTTGCAAACTGAGTTCCATGAGAATCCTTTCTAATAACTTTTCATGTATCTTATATTCCTTTGCCCATTTTGAGACAAAAAAAAGAACCATCAAACTCCTTTTATCTACTGTGAAGATTGTAAATATATCAAAACTCCTGTAAGACACCAATATCTCAATCTTGAAACCCTTATTCCGAGATACAAAATCTGTATTAGATGTCTAGGGACAAAGTCGTTATCAGATGCCTAGGAACAAAGATTTTTCAAAACTGTATCATGATAGCCCATTAGTTAAAGAATTTTGATAAAAGCTGGATAAACCAGTATCTCAGAACTTTAAATTTAGATGAGATCTTAGGAAGAAGTTTTTAGCTGTGAGGGTGCTGAGGCCCTGGCACAGGTTGCCCAGAGAAGCTGTGGCTGCCCCATTCCTGGCAGTGCTCAAGGCCAGGTTGGACAGGGCTTGGAGCAACCTGGTCTAGTGGAAGGTGTCCCTGCCTGTGGCAGGGGGTTGGAACTGGATGAGCCTTAATATCCTTTCCAAACCAAACCAGTCTGAGATTGTATGAAACAGCAAGCAGAATGTTGAAGCTAAAACACAGTCACCTTTGCAGCCAAACCTAACTATTTTGTGATTCTATGACCTTCATACATTACCTACCAATTCATATATTTCCATCTAGTTCACTGTGCTTCTTCCATTCTAAAGGACATAGGAATCGTTACAAGTTTCCAGGAAGGACTGGATTATGTACTAGAAGGCTGACAGTAAATTATACAAATTACAAAGAATGACAAAGATATCATTCAAAAGTCAAGTACCAGTTGGCACTGTAATGACTGACATTGTGCTATCTGTCCATTCATTCATTTTGTGCCCGCATTTGATCTTTCCAGTGACAATTTGGGAAGAATGGAAAGGCCTATGTCATATTACATTCACTGACAGTTGCCCATAACATTTCTGGTGGTTAGTATAGTCTGAGAGATGGAAAAAAGAAAAGATGGCTCAGTTTCGGGGAGGGAAGGGTCTCAAAGTGGCACCAGAAAAGTTCCCTTCGACTCCCCAGAAATGGTGTGAGCTCATGTAAAACATTTTCATGAAAAACACAGAAAGTAGTTCCCCTGGATCTGAAAGCCATCTGGAAGGATGAGGTCTTCTGAAACTGAGCCCCAGAACCTGCTGATGCTGTAAAAATGAGAAGTTGATTACAATGATGTTTGCAGAAAGCACTTCAGTCCTCTATCAGAGAAAGCTGGAGATGACTGTCCTAGCCGCTCAGCAACTATTCAAGCTAACTATTTGAAAATCCAACTGCAAACTGCATAAATCATAAATACTGCACTCTTCCCCAGATATCTTAAAAAAAAACAACTCAAACATTGGAGACAGGCAATAACATCTTTGGAGGTAACAGCACTCCACAATTCTTAATTACTGTGCTAGCTGCTTAGAGACCATAGAGACAAATATATGAACCTCTACCTCATGAGTTAGGATGTCACGCAACTGAGTCTAAAGAGAGATTTTCTAAAAGAACTCCAGAGAGATTCCAAAACCAAGATCTTTTTTGTTAAACATCCGTAGAAGTCTATTTACATGCCTGTTCCCAGGCAGGAGGAATCTTTGTCATCAGCTGTAACCAGAGCACTGTAGTCAGACTGCACTGTATACACACCAGTGAAGTCCAGGGAAATTATTTTTTAATAGAGATAAGATATTAAGTCTATGCACAGAGAAAGGATTCGAAATTGCTCAATCTTCTCATGTGATAATATATCTCATCAATAATTTCTGAGTTCTGATAAAAACATTTAGAACTGTGTATATTAGACAGCAAAGCAATGTAATAGAATTTAGTGAACTTTTACAAATCGGATGAAACCAAGTACTGCCTCTCTGAGGCAGGTAAGCCTAAAATCAGAGTGCAGCTTTTTTAATATGTTGAACTAGAGAATTAAAGTTACAGGGTGAAAAGAAATCACAAATTAATCTAGTGACTGCAGCAATAGACTACTGTTATCATATAAGCCCTCTGAGCAATAAAGAAATTTTGAAAATGTTGTTTACGCTGAATGTTTTCCACAGCTTATTTCAGACATTGTACGATCTTCCTGCATGCCGTAGATACATTAAAAAGCAGGAATTAGTTGCATTGCATGGATTGCAGGCAGGTTCTTTGGAGATCATACCTTCTCATTGATCATTTGACGTACTAACATAAAGTCAGATGTAAACACAAGGTGAAAAGCTGGTATTCTTTACAATTTGACTCTTCGTTTTTAGCAAGTGCAGATGATGAAAAGGACCAGGGAAGTAACCTTGCTAAATCAGGGTTCCAAGCTGTATAACAAAGACTGAGCTTCCAAAAGCTATTATGTTTCCTGGGGTGACAGAGTATTCTTGAAGGGACTGTGGGGAAGGACAAGTCCTGCCTGTCCTGCTTCTTGACAGAGGAAATAAATCACCCTGCACACTTGAGGATACCTTTCCAGGCTGCATGCTGGGAACTTCATTACGCAAGCTGTGCCACATATTACTATGCATATTGCCACTGATTGGACATAGCCTCAAATCTGTAGCCTATTTCTGTCACAGTCTTAGGGGGAAGGGATCTGTTTGCTGCTTAAACAGATACCAACTTGGAAAGGAAAGGAGAAGGAAAAGACACTGAGCAGTCAGGAGTTCTCAGAGGAAAAAGATCCCCTTGACTAATGATATGTCTAATCTACGCTAACCCTGCCTCATGGTGCATGAAATACAGTCATATTGTCATGGTTTTCATACCCCCTTTGATCTTAATGCAATTGTTGTCAAAGTGAACAGCTATTCTCAGGAATCCTGGCTTCATTAGGAAGATAGAAAGTCCTCCCTCTGAGAGCTTTCTAATACGTCTTTGTTTTCATGTTACAAGTTCATACAGTTGCTGCATGCCTGTCAATAACTATGGTAAAATATTAAATTTGGAAATGAAGAGTTCATTGATGTTATGTGTGCTTCTAACACATAATCCTAATGCGAATTGAACTTGGAGACTTTGGGTTAAAGATGACGTACATGGGTGGGTACATGGCTGTATTAAAGAGAGAAAAAGGCTGCCAGCAAAGTGAACGGCACAAGGAGATAAAGAGGTGCTTCCTTATGACACCCACCTTTTAGGGCATTGATTCACATGTCACAACAGACTAAACTGAAAAAGATGAGGTAGCTCTTAATTTCAGCTGTCTTGTTAACTTTTCTTCTGGATGTTAACACACCCTCACCAGAACCAAAGTGCTACATGAAAGGCAGTGTGGACAGGTTGGTAGATCTGCCTTTCTGATGCCCCTCTTCAATTAGATACCAACACCTCTACTTTTCCCTTTGGCCACCATGCCACCCTCCTGCTTTCCAGCTCAAGCTAGAGACGATTTCACTAATGGGCAGTTTGTAACACTTATTAACTGTCCACTGATTTTGGTCAACTGTGTTAATGAAAAGAACTGTAAATGACTGTTTTGTATCAACTGTCTGGAAACACAGAGGTTGCTATAGTGTCATCTTTGTAGACTGAACATAAAATTAATGAAGCAAAGGAAACAAAATTAATGAAGAAAGTCATTAGTGGGCATCCTGTGGGGTGAACACACAAATATATTAGAGGTGAGATTTCACTAATTTAGCATATATTGGGAAGGGAAAGGGAAGAAAGATAAATGGTAGCTAACATGAAATTTTTTACATTATAAAAACGTTTCTACTGAAAAAGCCCTTATTATCTCAATAGATGTTGTGCAAGTGTGACAAGTGCTAAATATATATATGTATGTATGTTAGTGTTTATAGTATATGTACACATAACTTTTAAAGATTTCTTTGCTGTCGAAACTCATTCTCACAAAAAAAACCCAATCCTTTTCCACAGCAAATAGATAAATAAGATTCTATTGTACACTAACCTAAAAATAATTTTTATCATATCTTGCAGCAAAATAAGCATTTAAAAAAAAAACCAAAAAACTGGGGATGTTTTCAATGAACTACATAGGAAAATAATCTTAAACTATTTTAAGTTTTGTGTGGGATTCCTGCAAAAAACAAAAATGACACAGGAATGCCACATGCAGCATAACTGATTCTTCTTCAAGTTATGGTAATTGTGTCCAAAATGTTTTTGATGTTTAGTTAATATCAGAGAAATCTTCACTGTAGTGGTAGCTTTTAAGAATATTAATACAATATCCTAGCTTAGGTTAGGGAGCACTTCTCATTAAAATAGTGCAAGTCTGTCAATAAGAAAGACAAAAAATCACATCTGAAAAAATTAGTCACAGCATTAAGACAAGGTTGGCTTATAAATGATGTTTGCAAGGGGAGTGTTACAATATAGCCTATTAGAGAAAGGGTGGAGCTGTAAGAGTCATTAACTATATTATCAAAACCTTCCACTTTACTAAACCATCACAGACTATTAGTAGCTAAAAACACAAATTGATTCACATCCTCTACTTGAGAGGAAGGGTTAATTAGGATAGCCCTATTACTGTTTGTTAAACAGACCGTTTTGTAGGCAGAAATGTTACATTTCTTCTTGTGCCTTTGAATAGAGGTATCCATCCTAAGATAATTCTCTATTTTGAGTGTGTGGTATATTGAGAGCAACTGAGAATCCCAGGTGCTATTACAAAGTTCCACCCAGACAAAGTGTGTGTCATTTCATGTCCGGCGTTCAGCAGTAGCAGTCATTTTTCTCCTTAGTAGCTGGTGCAGTGCTGTGTTTTTGACTTTCAGCCTGGGAACAATGCTGATAACACCGATGTTTTTAGTTGTTGCTCAGTAATCTTTACTGTGACCAAGGACTTTCTGAGTCTCATGTTCTGCTAGGCAGGAAGGGAAGCTGGGAGTGAGCAGACAGGACACCTGACCCAACCTAGCCACAGCATGTCATGCCCAGTATATAAACTGGGGGCAGTTACTCGAAACGGCTAGATTACTGCTCGGGTCGGGCTGGGTATTGGTCGGTGGGTGTTGAGGGGTTGTATTCTCTTCCCTTGTTATTTCCCTTATCATTATTACTATTGGTGGAAGCAGTAGCGGTTTATGTTATACCTTATTTACTGGACTGTTCTTATCTCAACCCATGGGAAGTACATTCTTTTGATTCTCCTCCCCATCCCTCTGGGAGCTACAGGAGGAAGGGAGGAGGGAGTAAGCGAGCATCTGCGTGGTTCTGGGCTGCTGGCTGGGCTTAAATCATGACAGTATCATTTCACTGAAGTCTGTAGGTGCATTTCCTGTGTTATTCACTAGGCTAAACAAGACCTAAATTCTGCTGTATACTCTTTTCTTATTAGCATCAATATATATATATATGTTATAACAAGTCTCTTGTGTGTCGCCCATATCCCACTCATTGATGTCTGCCTCTCAAGAAGATAAGCAGCCATCCTCTTTTGATATGTGTTAAGTATGGAAAGTGTGTGAGCATAGACAACATCACCAGCCTAAAAAGGAATGGTAAAAGAGAAAAGGTGATTACTTTTAACTTTCTCAGAATGCCATAAAGTGGGAAATCTTTAGATTAAAAAAAGTGACATGTTTCACTCTTGTGGTCATAAATCCTAGTCACATGTACCTCCATAGAACAAAGATGCACACTCATCTTGTTAGCCTAACAAAACACTGAACTTAGTTTTGAATGAACATTTACTGATGCAAATTGCTTTACTACACATCTATTCAAAGTGTGGTTACTTGATCCAAGTCTGCAAGTAGCCACTAGCTCAAACACGAACAGTTTTCTGCATGCCCAAACTGTTTAAAGTATGACCTTTGTTCAAGTATATGAGCTCCACGCATCTATCTGTTCTACCTTTGTGTGTTCAGTAAAAGAGAACTGAAGTAAAACTAAAATGAACATTTAAAATAATATATGCTGTGCAAGAGAATGCTAAAGAGCAGGGTAAAAACTGCAGGGACACTGCAAACAAAATACAAATTAATAAAGGCAAACTTCCTTCTCTTAAGTTGTCTAACAGAAGTGATTCATGATGTTATCACAAAAAGATGACTCAATGTGGTTTAGAGTGGTGATCTGTCATGACTCAGCCATGAAGTTATGATACTAACAGTTGAACATGAGCCCTGAATCATACAACACATAATGATGCAAACTTTATGCCAGAATCCAACTAAAAAGTGAATTTAGAAACAATATAATTTATCCCTGATAATCAGTTCCACGTGTAGTTGTAAACAGTATTCTGTCAGCAATGACTTTAAAACTAATCTTAAACTTATTAACCTGAAATTTCTAAGAAAATTTTTCTTCCTGAAACTTTTGCAGAAGTGGCATGACTCTTATTAGTGACACTTACTATTATATACTTAAGCCTATTAAGTTCCCTTTATTTGTCATGGAAGAAAATATTCACCAAGCTGTTTTAAATTTCAAAGTGATTCTTGCATAAAGTTATTGCAACCATAATGTTAATAAATACTCTAATCTTAGTAAATTTGTTGTATCACCACTCTGTTCTCTCTGTGCCTTGCAAAAAACCTTCAAAGCATTTTTTTCCTTTAAGGAATGTATCATTGCTATTACACTTTGTAATAGCAATTATCTGCTCCTGTCCCCTGGTTGTCTTAATTAATACCTAATTCACTAAAGAAAGAAATGCCTTCAGCTGAGGTAACAATAAAGGCAAAACAACCACAAAGAGCTTTGTAACAATATGCTGGAAGGAGAAGGACAATACACTACAAATGTCATTACAGATAACATTTTGCAGATGATAAGTTTTTGTGTGCTTATTTTACTGAAAAACAACGATGTTTATATGTACCGGGAGCTAGATATACACAATTCACCTAGAATAAACATAGGTTTAAAACTGTCCTTTCAGGATTGCGGCCTGCATATGATGTTGTTTTGATTGGAAGATAGCTTTGGAGATCTGTACTTCAATTTCCTGCTCAAAAGTGCTGCTATCATAAGCAGTAGACCAGGTCTGCTGTGGATTTCTCTAGCTGAGTCTTGAAAATCTCTAAGGATGAAGACTGCTCAGTCTGAGTCATCTTCTACCCTACACTGCCTCCTGGTGAAGTAGTTCTTCCTGATGTCTAGCATCTCAGTATCTCAAGACAAAATTTGGGTCCTTTCCACAAGGTAGTCTTGTTCTACCTAGTTAAGTTTGGCCCTTCTGTCTTTGGAATATTACTTCATGTGGATATTTTTCTGCTACTATTAGACCAGGATTTTGCCTCCTTTTTCCCAGACTAACCAAGCTGAGCTTAGCATCCAACCTAGCCATCCTCCTAGGAACTGAGGATGGGGGCTCGCTTTTGGGTCTAATACTCTAATTCTGTATGGTCTTCAAACCTGCTAAGGGTGCACTCTTCCATCGTACCAATTGCAATTAATCACTCTTGACTTGGGTGCCTCTTTTGTCACTGGCTGCCAGCTAGATATCAGCCCATTTCTTGCTACACTTTGTGGCTGACAGTGTAGAAAAAATTTAACCCATCTAAGTCTTCCCACCCATTCTCTTTTTACAAATGAATGCTATGGGAGGTGATGTCAAGGCAGAGAACATCCAGCACTCTCCCCTTAGGTCATGTCTTAATTGCAGAAGGCAATCAGATTGAATTAGCACAATTTGCCCTTGGTAATTGCATGCTGACTCTCCCTAAATATTTTCTTGTATACTGCATTTTTGGAAATTGATTTTATAAGGACATACTTCCTTTCTTAAGGCTGAGGTGAGGTCATTTTCAGCTCCTCTCTTTTTAAAGGCAGAATAACATTCAAATCAGAATCATCTAGGTTGGAAAAGACCTTTAAGTTCATCAAGTCCAACCATTACCCCAGCACTGCCAAGTCCACCACTAAACCATGTGAGGGCCTTATCTACACAGTTTGCGAACACTACCAGGGGCAGTGATTCCACCACCGCCCTGGGCAGCCTGTTCCAATGCCTGACCACCCTTTGAGTCCTTGTTTCCAGTCGTTGAAGACCTCTTCAATCACCATGGTGAATCCCAGCTGGCCCCACAGATTTGAATGTGTGCAAATCTTTATTGCCCTATTGCTGCTTGCTCCTAGCTTTCTCAAACTGCGCTGGTATGTGCAGAGCTCAGGGATCCGGCTCCGTCTGTGAAGACCATGGCAAACAGGGCACTGAGTACACTGCAGCAAAAGTGGGAAACCACTGCTAGGGTGGCAAAATAACAAAGTGAGAGGAAGAGCAAGATTTTGTAGCTTTTAAAAGCTTGCAGCCCGTTTCTCCTTTCTGTCACATTGGATCTGATTTTGCATTTGTACAGATCAACAGCAAATTTCTAAATATTGCACTGGAAAAATTTGGTCTGGTTTATTTCACAAATACATTCACAGTGAAGATGTACCATTCTATACACTGCCTATATGTTTCCAATTGAATTACTCACTTATAGAATAACAGTTCAGGAAAGGCTAATGAGTTTTCCTTGAAGGCTGCTCAAAGAGCTCTTGCTTTTTCCAGTGCTTAGACACATTTGCTCCCTTCTGGTTTTTGCTCTAAGGACCTCTTGTTATTTCAAAAGGACTAAGCACTTGATATTAACAAAAAAGTGGGGAAGACAATTAAATTAATGGAGTATACGATGACTATTTTTCTGAGAAAACCAGACTCAGGTAAATTTTGTCTGAATGACACAAATATATTGTCAAAGTCTAAGACTCAGTTTTCACAATTTTGACTCATAAAGCCAACAAAATTTTCTGGTGACATTTTTGTCTGTAACTAAATGCTGATGTGACAAAGAAACCCAAAACACTGAAATATACTGACATTTTCCAAATCCTCTGACAAAATTGCTGAAGTATACCACCAAGATAGAATACCTCATCGCAACATTATGAAAATATTTCATTAAAATGTGTATGATTTAGCAAAAATCATTCTTGCACAGCTTGAGTGTTGAACTACATGAAAGAGAGGTGTTAAATGTTACTTTGATTGCATTGAAAACCTATTCCACTACCTCAGTGTAGACATATTGAGACTGAGAGACAAAAGCTTCAATCCATTGAAAAGAGATATCTCTGGCACAAACAAAACCTAAATCCCAAGCAACTAAATCTAATGAAGAACACAAGACTGATGAATTAGTCATTAAGATAAATTAGGCTCCAGCGCTGGAGCACATACTGGATCAGACTCTTCCTTGTCAACTGCAAAGAAAAAATAATTCTGAGATATAAACTTCATACATTCACTTCTGATCTATCCATTAGCAGTGTCACACCTCTACTTTGGTAGTGCAGGCTAATGTCTCCTTAGTTAAGATCACTCTTGCAACAAATTTTTATTAAAAAATGTAGACTGGAATTTCTTCATGGGTAAACTGTCAAAGATAGAGAAATTGAGCCACTTCATAGCCATTCTTTCTTCTAACAGAAGTCCAATTATCTCAATATTTGTCAGTGTGGGACTCTTGCATAGTCTTCCCTGATGCCCAAACTGGGATAGAAAACTGGAGTTGACTCATTTAGAGGAATTTCCATCTAATTTACCCCTTCTCTCCTTTTTAATTTACTTGAAAACAAAATAAAGAACTTTGAAGACTTTGGGAAAGTTGGTTTCCCTTCCCCCCTAAATTTGACAAATATTATACAAACTAAGGGAAATCGGGTTTTTCTTCCAACTGCAGGAATCATGTATTCCTGTCCCTTTGAGGTAGGAAGTAAACTGAATGTTTTTAAAGAACTGAGGATGACTCATTTAATGCACGTGCTGCAACAATGTGATGTGCTGTAGGAAAGATACACCACCTCTCAGAACATCAGTGCACCGGGACATTAAAGGCAATGGCACTAGACAAAATTATGGCTATAATTCTAATATGATCACTTTGACTTGTGTTCAGTTCCTGTGTTCTTCCTAGAATTATTTATGAGGGAAAAAGGAAGGATCACACCAACTGAATGCTTTTCCTGCTGTGTGCAGGCTGCTTGAAGATGTGAACAAGTATCCATGCCAGCAAATCACTAACTTGGTATTGACTTGAAAATTATTAGTTACAATGGCCACCCTGTTTGTATTACCAACACATCATGACCTGTTTTACAGTTGTATTTTTCTTGCTCTGGCATCACCACCCCTTCAAAAAAAAAAAGCGCCTGTTAAAACTATAGTAACAATAAATACATGCCTGCTAGCAGTATCTGGCCTTCCTCAGTTTAATGAATAGTAATAATTAATAATAAATAAATATTAATTATTCAAAGCCTTGTGATAGTATTTCTGTACACGATGGCAGGCCATGTTAGTAAATATATTTATTTCATCTTTCACTTCAGCAATTAATACTGCTCCAGTTCTTTTCCAAGTAGAGTAATTGCTTATGCAGATTTAATCACTTTCAGTTGTTGTGACTGATCCCATAATTTAACAGGAGGTGACCAAATCTTAAATGTGAGTTAATAATTAAATGTTGCTTTACAACAAATGACTACATGATCACATATGTACACACAATTTTGAAATTTATAAAATTAAGAGTACCTTCTGGATCTGACTTTCAATAATTTTGATGCAGGCAAAGTGACTGTTAAGGTGACAAGAAATACCCCATCATTTTGCTGCATTTCAGGTAGCTGGCTGTGAAAGTTTTAGAATAAGAAGAAGAGTTTAAGGCTACCATTTCAACTGAAATACACTCTTAAGATGCTTGGTTAGGATGAAAAGCTTAAAGACAGTCTACAGTACTTGTGGACTGTTTTGCATTCCTATTCTTTGCTTCTAATAGCATTATGGTTGGTTAAAACAACAACAGAGGACCAAAAGGCAGCTCTCTAGTAGAAATCTCAGTGAAACATGCAGGCCCAAATGCAGTTTTCTCTACAGAAGGACAGAGAGCATTAGTGATTTCAGCTGCAATGAGCCAGCCACTTTATTTCACTATAAATCAACCTTGCAGTATAGAATATCACACTTCAAAGTTGCATGAACATTGTTACTTCCAGCTAAAACAGATACGTAAACATTCAGAGAGAGTTACTCAAACAAAAGTGATAAGTATGACTGCATAAAAACCCATATACATCAGCAAGGGATGAGCTAGTCTGCTAGTTCCTATATTGCTGCAGGGATCCACTAAACTGTTACTGGAAAAAGGTGATGCAAGAGGTGGATAAATCAGTCAGCAGTCAGTCCTGCCTTAACACATCTTTGGATATTGGATAACTGGATTTGGTTTTTTGGTTTTTGGTTTGTGTTTTTTTTTTTTTTAATAACATTAAGTTGTTCCTTATGTCAGTTCTCTTCATAGATGCTCTCCAAATTTATTCTGGGTCAACACTGGCACTAGGGTTAAACCACTATGATGGCTTAGAGTAAGGTATGGAAATACATGCATTTTACTTCAAATGAGCGCAACACTTATTTCAACTTTGTTTTTCTGGAAAACTTATCAATGGTGAACTCTTTTTTTTCTGGAAAATCCATCAATGTTACCCCAACTGACATTGTTTTGGTCATCGGGCTGAGTGTGCCTTCACAACCAAAGATAAGAATCTCAAATCCTTGATATGCTACTCAGGAATAATGGTCATAGTTTACTCTCTAACAAAATTACCAGCAATTATTCATTACATATTACCTCAAAGCCTGCCAGGTAAAAGAAAAATAGAAGGGGACCCTTGGTGGTTACCAAAATACCCATGTGAAAGTAAGAATACTAGTTAGCAGACCAGCCTTTAACCAATGAGATTCATAACAGAACTGGTATTGTATTATTAAAACATATTTTTGGAGATGACAGTTCCCCCATAAAAGTAGCTTTGTTTGCTGTTTGTGATCCTCCTTCACCAGAGCTGAGCACGCTTTCAGCTTTCAAACTGTTCTAACAATCAGAGAACAGGACCAAAGTACTTTGGCAACTGTAAAACAAAACCTCCAAGCGCTGCTCCCATATTCCTGAATGGTATTCTTCAGGGTCTCCTTTTACAGCTGAAAGTCTGTCCAAAATCTTACTACTAATGAGTTGGCAATTCTACCTTGGATACAGCTCCAGAATTTGTGGATTGTCATGCTGAGCTCCAGAGCAGAGCTTTGGAGACTTGCAATTTTTAGTGAAAAATCTTCTGCAATCCTTTGACCTTAACATGGAATGGAAATTGGACCTCCATCAGATTGCATTCCCACAGTCTGCTGCTGAACTCTCAGTCCATGATGTGCAGAGCAGGCTTTTTGAGGATCACTCAACATATTCAAGCCAGCACCATGCTGAAGAGCTTTATAACTGCTAGAATAAGAAGTACTTCCAGATTTCATTTTAGAGGAGCTCTCAAAAGTCCAATTTGGGATATTTTTCCTAAGGAAAATAAGTGTTACATGACATGAACTCTTCTAAGTACAGCAGGAGGTTGAAGAGACTGATCTTATTTCCATGTTCTTATTTCCACCTCTGAAATGGCTTGGATTTTTTTCCTCCTAATGCATAAAAAACTGGCAAAGATGTACAGTACCATATGAAAAACAACTGCTTTGTTTTGGAGTATGCTGGAATCTGTTATGATTCTAGAAACAGTTCTTTCTGCCACAGTACTGTGTAAAAGCACTAAAATGACCATCTAATGAGACTAAGTGGATATATTATTTATTTTAAGCAGGTAAGAAATACTCAAAATGAGGATCAGATACTTATTTTCTCATGTACTTAAAATGATCAGTATCTTGTCAGAATTACTTGTGAACCTTGGAAGTGGGACCATTACTCTTTAAAATATTTGAAGATTTTACAGAAAAGATATAATACTACAAGACGTTCCAATTAGAAATTTTGTTTGCGCCCATGCATGTGCAGAGAATGACCATGACACAATGATTTGCATGATTCACCTATGTAAAATATATAATTTTTGCACCAATGTCATTAAAAAGCAGTGCTGTTCATCTCTTTGATATTATGGAAACTGATTTATGGAGAGCTGAATTTCAGATTGACTGAGGGATAACATGATGATATTGACCCATTGATAATGTATATAATATTCCTGCTATTGCATGCAGGCATAATATATCATGTCAGCAAGTAGCATGAATTCACTTCACCACATGTCTCATTGACAGCAAAGTACGATGATATTTCAGTACATCTATCCTTCAGTATTACCTGTCTGAAAGAAAAGAAGACACACATTAATTTCTTTATGGACTTTAGGCTTCCACTACTATCATATAGCCTCAGCAATGATAGCACTCTCCAAAAGCGTACTTTCTGCATTGTGAGTACATTTTTTAGGGTTTCAAGGAAAGGTGATAATTACAATAATATAGACTTTCTTTAAAAATTATGTGTTCAAAATTCCTTCCCTGATTTTCTTTTTTTACAGGAAAAGGAGGCAGAACTTAAGGCCTCTTTCTTCAAAGCACAGAAGAAATGTGTGTGATGAAACTTCCCTCCACTGATCTCGCACAAAACCATGCAGCAAAATGGCTAGATGTGGATTTTACAAATCAAGGCATGGGAAACTAAAGAAGGGGTTTAACTTCATGGGATAGTTCTCACAGTGATTTATAATCTGGGATTATAATGCACTACCTGAAAGTATGCCAAGAACAAGGAAAGCTATCAAGGGAGCGTTTGGCGGAAATCTAAAACCTAACGTGAAACAATCTACAGTGTCAATGTCCAGATGATTTTTTTCATTACAACCTGGAGGGAAAGGAGAGATTAACAAAATGGAGAAAGGGAATATAATTTCCTGAGTCAAACTCTCAAAGCACTAGTTACCAAATGCAACTTTGCCTCCAAAACACTCAGCCTGAAATATCAGATTCTTTGCAGATTTTTTGCCAAGCTTTACGAGTTTGTCTGCAGGAAGCGGCATGTAGATCCAAGCACTTTAGGACTTTTTGGAAAATGTAAAAATGTTCTCATAACTGGATGCCCGATCTGTAATTTGGCAATGATTTCTTTCTGTCTCACATCTTCTTGGATCACAAAATCTTCCAGGTCATTACTCTGAAAAGCTTGATGGAGTCCTCTGCCAAATGGATAAAATCTTGGTCAACAGAAAGTACACAGCAGCTAAGCATTTTTGCAGCTCCAGAAACTGACAAGTTTAAATCTTAAATTATGCCTGACGTGGTAGGGCTGGCCTTACAGTTTTCCAAAAGACCATACTGCTCTATTACCATGACCTCTTCATTCAAAATTTGTTGGTATCCATTCCAGCTCTGGAAGTGTTGCTAGAACATTAGGTATGGCATGGCTCAATTGTCTCAAAACCCCTCTTTTTTCATACATTTGGCATGTATCTGAATTTATCTGGATTTATAATCTCACAGTTCACTGCTCCTGGCTGTGTCACCCAGTTTTCCTCCCTCATGCACATATGTAAATGCAAGCCTACAAAGAGAGAAATCATTCTAAAACCAGTTAAAAATGCTTTGCTCTGCAAACAAGATGTGCAGTGTAGGGAAGTATGGTAGGAGCTGCAAGATATGAAACAACATATGTTCAGGTGAAGTCTGTTTAAAGGAAAGTTGGAATGTACATGTAGGGAAGTGCAAGATGAGCAAGGGGTTGCAAATAGAATCTTCCAAAAGAAATTCAGAAAATCTTTATTCAATAATTAATGTGACAGGAGTCAGAGAGACCCACAAAGAAATAAAAATGAATGTCAAGATTTTTGCTGTTATTTTTGTATATTGTGTTTCACCCAAATATATTTTCTGGACACCAGTGATCAGGTGAACCATCAGGAATGTTCTGAAGGCATTTGGAGTCCCTATCCAGAGACGGAAAGTTCTCAGCCTCTTCCTTCTATTAACTGGGATTAGTTCAAATGTCCTCCAGAGATGTCCTCCAAGATGATCCACTTTCTGAAAGAGATTCCCTGACCTTCCTGAAGAGCTACAACATGCTTTCATTAGCTTCATTAAAGTAGTAATAAATGGGTATTTTTCTTCTGGCACAACAATGCTCTCACACACTGATGATGGCTTGGGAACTACCAGACTAATTTAACAGGTTACTGATTTGCACTGGTAAGAAACGAACCTGTTTTTTTCCCAAATATCACCATCGATCCAAGCTCTTTTTCATGTGGTAAGTAAATTATATTTGAGTAGGTTTAAATCACATCCCTGAAGGTTTCATATTGCCAAAACATTACTAATACTTCTTACAGGTTACATATTATGAAATACATATTATGAATTACCAAATGATATATTTGTCACAGTAATCTCACATATATTGCAACGTGTAATAATCTCTCACAAAATTTAATAAGAGATTACTGCAGTCATTCTGTGCCATATTATCCTAAATGATCAAAATGATACTATTACTGTCATCATACTGAAAAAAAGTGCTTCCTTTAATGTTCATCCATTGTTTAATTTTTCCATCTTGCCTATTTCTGACAGATTACTAGACCATTATTACCAAATGGACAGAGTCTATAATAATTTCTCCCAATATCTGTGAAACTGAGGATAATGCTTATTCATAAAAGTCAAACTGTACCTTCAAGCACAGCTTTGAGCAAAGGACAAGGCACCAAATGCTCCGTCCCAAAAACAGCCATTAGAAATGCTGTGATTCATATCTCCTATTCACAGCTCCTTGCAGCTTCCCGATTTCTCTGGGGCAGTACTTTGCTGATCTTTTGTTTCATGTAAGGGCATTACAGGACTGATTAGTCTTCTCTCCTCAGCACAGACACAGGGTGCATTGGTGTCCCACCCCAAAGCACCATAGGTACACTCAGGTGATTTCTGAGAGTAGTGCTAAGAGATAAGGACTAATAGAGGCTGAGTCGGCGCTTGTTTCAATTTAACTGAAACATAGGAGAGTTTTGTGATCGTTTTGCAGAAAAGGGGCCTTGGCAGTTAAATATGCATTTTAAATGCTCTTTCAATGTGGAATATCTATTCTCACATAGATGTAAGGCATCTCTCTGCTGTTTGGCTATTTAGGAAATATGCTTTTCGTTGTTTCTTTCTGTATCTGTCATAAAATCCTAGAATGGTTTGGATTTGAAGGGACCTTAAAGCTCTCCCAGTTCCAGCCTCTTGCCATGGGCAGTGACACCTTCTAATAAACCAGGTTGCTCCAAGCCCCATCCAACCTGGCCTTGAACACTGCCAGGGATGGGGCAGCCACAGCTGCTCTGGGCAACCTGTGCCAGGGCCTCACCACCATCACAGGGAAGAACTTCTGCCTAAGAGCTCATCTCAGTCTCCCCTCTGTCAGGTTAAAGCCATTCCCCTTGTCCTGTCCCTACACGCACTTAACCAAAGCCCCTCTCCAGCTTTCTTGCAGCCCCTTCAGGCACTGGAAGCTTCTCTAAGGTCTCTCGGAGTGTTCTCCAGGCTGAACCAGCCCAGCTCTCTCAGTCTGTCTCCAGTTCAGAGCTGCTCCAGCCCTCGCAGCATCTCCGTGGCCTCCTCTGGACTCCCTCCAACAGCTCCATGTCCTTATGTTGTGGCCTCAGAACTGAACTTGCTGAATTACCTACTGAGTCCTTATTGAAACTCTGAATGACACACATGTTGATGTTTTCAAGTATTTCCTTGTCACTAATAATATCTCTTTACTTGGAAACAGTAGGTGAAAAACGTCTTGAACTGCATCAGGCAGATTATTGCCAGCAGGACAAGAGAGTTGATACTTCCCCTCTGCTCAGCACTGGTGAGGCACATCTGCGGTTCCGGGTCCAGTGCTGGGCTTGCCAGTAGGAGAGACATGGACTTACTACACAAAGTCCAGTGCAAAGTCACCAAAAAGATGGACAGACTTTTCTCAGTGATGTCCAGTGACAGGACACAAGAGGCAATGGGCACACACCGAAATACAAGAAATTATATTTAAGCATGAGAAATAACTATTTTTATGGTGAGAGTGGTGAAACAATGGCACCAGTTGAGGTTGTGGAATCTCTTCTCTTTGGAGATAATTCAGCTGGACACAATCCTGGGCAACCAGCTCTGCCTGGTCCCACTGGAACAAGGGCCTTGGACTAGATGCTCTTCAGAGGACCTTCCCAGCATCAACTGTTCTGTGACCCTGTGGCATCAGCAGGAACCCAAAGCACTGACCAGGCACCCTAGGCATTTTTTCTGCTCAGAAAAGAAAAACAACACTCCTTTTGGCAGTCCTCTGATGAAGAAACTGCCCATATCAATCTCCTGACTCAGACCCTGCTACTAATAGCTCATGTCATCAGCCTCAGAGGGTCACTGTGTTGGCATGTACTTGTCTACCATGCCATCTTCAGCATTTCAAACTGTGTCTATGGGATTAGGTGGCACTTGCTTTTCAGACAGGCCAAAGTTTTCCACACCCTCTCTTTCTGCTGTTTTGCTACTCACTAGGAAACGCGGTTGTCCAAAATCTTGTCAGAAGCAGACTCTTCTAAGCATAGACTCTAAAGTTTTGTGGCTTAATTTGCTGCAAAAATAAATATAATTGGCTGCTAATGACCACCAACACCTTAACACCAACTGCTTAGACTGGAAAAAATCATGTTGTTTTTTATATTAAGTGAAAATCACAGTGTGAATGACACCGGGGGAGAATAGTATTCATTTTATTTATTTGTACATTTTCAAACATTGTTATTTTCTACTGTTTAGCACTCTGATGGACATCCTTCTAAAAGGAAACTGCTTTCTAATTACTAGTTTCATCTATTGTGCCAAAATACATTATTTCTAATGCAAGACAATCAGTGAGGGACTTAGCCACAAAAGCAATAACCTATAAAATCGTTCTAAAACATACCTAGATGAATGAACGTTCACATATTGCAGAAGATGATCTCCTTTTTTACTCTAAAATCTGCCATGTTGCAGAAGCTTCATCACCCCATATTTATACAAAGTTCTCCGGTATGGGTCCCAAACTCCCCAAAAGTCCTGATTTGAACTGTACCCACACCGAAGGATGTTCAAACTCAACTTACATCCCCAAAGTGCCAGACTTTGGATTCTGAGTATGCATACTGCACTCTTAGAGCAATGACTTCAACCCATAAACCAGCATTCAGGCTGATTTTCATGAGTAACTGAAGCACATGGAAATATGTTTCAACACTCTCCTTGCAAGAGAGAATAATGTTTAGAACAGTCAGGACCTAAATAAAACTTCTGAAATGTTGGCTTTTCTCGGCCTGAGAAAATTCCATTGCATCTTCTAAATTGTCAGATGACGATATAACTGTAACAGCAAACATTTAGAAGAGTCTACATTGATAAAACCACAACATTTAAACCCTCTCCTATTTAAGCAGGGGAACTTGTGCAACTGAGAAAGCAAGAGTGGTGGTACCAGAAGAATGGGAACAAATATGACCATGTACCTTTCCAGTCAGGGTATTCATGCAAGAGAAAAGAGTTCATCTGTGCTTTTTTCTTAAGAGGTTTTCTATTCATCAGGTAGTATTTCTTTTTCTTTTGTTTATCACAAGTACCCATCTTTTTACACAAATGGCAGGAAGAAACAAAACTTAAAGAAGGTGCTTTGAAAAAAGCAGCTTTCTAAACATTGCAGCCTCCAACTCAGAGCCATCTAAGTCAGGCATGAAACATCATAGGGGTTTCTCCCCAGGTTTTTCTCATGGCTGTGTAAGGGGCAGACTGGCAGTACTTGTCTTCAGAGGAACACATGTACTGCTTTCTCAGGATTCCCAAGAAAACATAAGGCATCACAGCTGGGATTCGCCTACACTTTTACTTGGAGCTCCATGTATTCCCTGGTTCCATCACTGAGCAAGAGCCAGAAAAAGAGGAGGTAATTCACTGCATCCACAAAAGGCGGTGACGGCATGTCTGCTAAACATTGGTGAGTTCTCAAAGAAGCATTCTCTCCCTTCCTGTATAAGCATTTTATTCTATAACTCTTTGGCAAATGTGCTGGACAGGACAGAGTCAAGTTTAAAATACTAAATGCCTTGTAAGCAGAAGAAATATCAATCTCTATCTTCTCCCACTGAAAAGCTGTGTGACATTGGATAAGTCATTTGATATGTCCATACTGCAGGTTTTTTTTTTTCAAATGAGGATAATACCATCAATCCAGTCATTTTAAAGTGGTGTGCCAATTATAAGCACTGTACACTGACTTTCTAAACAGAAATGTTACCACTATGAGTCATTGTCTTTAGTAGCCTGAGTAGAACTTGGAAATTTTACTCATACATAACAAAAACAAGAGGTGTGATTGTGTTTTCTAATGAAGAAGTTCACTGAATCTCAGTTTCATGAAAATGCTTTTAAAGCTCACTTAGAAGATTTCAAAGTTTGTGGGAAGAAACATGATCATCTCTCACTTACGATATTGTTATGTGAAATTCCTTCACCGCTAGGGAATAAGCACTTTATCTGCCCTCTTATCAGACTTGCCAGAGGGCAGATCAGATCAGGCTTAGAGGTAGTCTGCTTCTGGAGCTCAAATAGTGTGGAAAGTAAAACATATTTAGAGCAACCTTTAGGCTGCTTTAATTGAAGTGGGGGATTGGGGTGGGGGGTGGGGGGAGGGAGTGGGGGAAGAAATTCAAATTAAGGGTAATACTAATGGTATCGAGACTTTTTGTATCTGTCTCTGCCCCAAACACAAAATCACAGTTCTTGACTATTAGGCTTAAACAATAAAGAGCTTCTCTTTTTAAAGATAAAGCTTTCTCCTCTGCAGCGCAGACTCCACAAGACAGAGAATTACAATAGTCTGTAAGGCAGCACATTAAGCTGTTGTAGGCTTACTTGCAATAGACTGGCACCCTAAACAAAGGTGGGTACAGGACCAATTCTAGCTGTCATTCACTTTTCTCCGACACATTCACACTAGCAAATAGTCTGTCTTTGTTCCTGCTCAACTGCTTGATTTAGTTCTCTTTATTGCCTCAATGAGGGTGTCAGGAAAATATATTTCTTCCAGCTAGTTTTGCTTCTTACCAAACAAGTTGGTCATTTTTTGACCTGAATAAAAAAAGTGCATATTTAAAGCAAAACAGAGGGGTTTGGGATATGATGGGCTTTTTGTTGTTGTTTGGTTGATTTGGGGTTATTTTCACTTTTCTTTTTTTTTTTTTTAAGTTTTTTTTTTTTTTTTGAACAAAATATTCATATAGCTTTGCACCTGAAACAATTTCAGCAAAATGTAGCATCTCTGTTCTACCCAGGTGTCCTTCCTTCTGAGAAGAATCACCTGAGGCTGGTGTACTGGTGAAACCCAAATGATGTATTGGCTACCACAGAGATAATCACTTTTTCTAGCAAGTTATAGCAGAGAAGCCAGAAAGAAGCACAAACTTGCTGGTGAATGATGATTGTTGGTAAATAACCACAGCCATGTCCAGTTTTTCCCAGTCCTTTTCAGATGACTGTGTTCCCCTGTCTTTGACAGTATATTCAACATCAAACCTGCTTTATGAGACCTCTTAAAGTGATGACCAGGATGATGTATGAAAGCTTCCCCCTAGTAAAAGTGTACCAGCCTAACTAAAAAGAATGTATTGGGTGATAATTTGAAGACATCTGTTAAGACAGGGTATAATAACTTACGGTGGCTACCTTAATGCCTAGGAATTCACTCATGGCTCACTATCTGTGCAGTGGCTGCTGTGCCAATGCAGAACAGAAAGAGAATTGCTGCTTGTTCATAGAGATTGATGGAGAGCAAACAGAAGGACAGGAGAGAACAGGCCGTTACATACTCATCATCATGATGGGGATTAGATCCCACAAAACACCTAATGGGTAACCTCTCTCGGAAACATACTTTTCCAATCAAAAGAAAAACAACTCGAGTTTAGGCAATTGACATTACAGGTAACTGAAATCTGAATACAGCCTTATATTTACTTAGAGGCTCTTTGAAGAGGTCCTGGAAGAAGTGATAATATTTGAAAAAGTGGGTTCATTTGTATTTGCCCTCTACACTAGAAGGCAATGAGTGGCTTTAAATGAGAAGTATTTTCATTTGCAGGTGAAAAATTAAAGCAGAATTTCATAATTTGAAAATTTGTAAGCAGTGCCTGTTATCAATCAATGAAAAATCTGCAAGTCTATTTTTTAAACATATTTTTGGCTCACATTTCTGAATCACATATTGTTTGTATTTACATATTTTTCTAAAGAATATTTTCAATATTCTGGAGCTTTATTTAATCATTGTCTTGTTTTTTTTCCATTTGTTTCAAAGTGAGAACACACAGCAGGAGAACTATTATTTTTGTTCCTTTTAAATAGTCTTAAGATTATAGTAGATAGTCTACATTTCTTTTTTTCTTTTTTTCCTTCTCAGACTAAGGAGTTGTATGATTCAAAGAAATTCAACCTTTTCTGTTTGAAATGCTCTCTGTAGAATTATGCACTGTGTGTTTCTGTCTGTAGTCTTTCTTGCTAAAAGGAAACAGGTAGGTGTAAATGATATTCACACCTCTTAATTAGAGTCATTAACAGTTCTCTGGGTTATCTTCCAGAGTAAGACCTTGGATTTCCTAAGGAGCAGCTAGAAAAGAAGCAGGAGTCCCTACAAATTTTTCTCATATAGGAATGTCTGTTAGAGTGTGATTTTGATATTTGTTGTTTGGGTTGTTTCTGGGTTTTTTTTTCAACATTTCTGACAACATCTCTACCATAGACAACATTTTATGAGCAAGAAAGTGATTTTGTTGATACAGCTGCTCCATTTGAGCTGATATAAGCAAGACCATCACTAACGCTTTTTTCCTTGTACATTCTGTATGTATTAAGCAATATTCCTGGTGTAGTGGCATGAACTCCAGGCTCATGTCACTACACATGTTTAGCTACATTTAAAAACATTTCCTGAAACACTGATTCTCCTTGCAGTACCTCAGCCTCCCTTCCCCAGGACGATTCATCTTGGCTTCACCTTTTCTATCTGTTCTGTGGGCTGGAGGGAAGAAGCCTCTCTGTATTTTGAATATATATGTATTCCATGACCAAATGGATTTTACTTGAAATCCAGCCCAATAATTTAAGTGATTGGTAATGTGGTCACATGAGTGGAGACACTCATGTTTCTTTTTTCAGTGATGAAAGTTCTCAAAAGTTTTTTGTTTGTTCTCGTTTAGCATTGCACAATCATTTTTGCAAGTAAGGAGGAAAAAAATCAATTATTTACCTAGTTTTGCAGAACAGACACAAAACTGATGGAAGCACTACTCTCAACAGCTTGATAAAATACACTAACAATTCATGAAAAATTCAGGTATAAGCCAAATATAGTTTATTCACGAAACTGAACCAGTTTACACTGCTTAATTCTAGTGAACCTCAAAATGTCCTTTCATGGCTTCTTAAAAACATATAACATCTCTGCATGTTTTTCTTGTATTTGCCCTTGCATGTGCCTGCCCAGACTTAACAGTCTGATTTCTCACCCTGCACTAACAGGCACAAATATAGCAAATACCATGCTCATTTTTTGCCTCTAAAATCCACTCTAGGCAGAAAAGATCACTACCACAACAAAAATCATCGTCATTTTTGCATTACCTGGATAAGTAGGAGACTTGCTGATGAACCCAAACTGCCTTTTGCTGCATTAATTCTTACTGTTAGCTCAGATTGAACCCATGAAAGTACTTAACTAAGAAAAGTGTCATGAAACTATGATATTGGCAACTGAAAATCAGTAAGACAACAGTCAGGATAGATCGCATGTACCCATACAGGTGGCATGTACCTTTGCTATATTCCATAAACCACACAGAACCTTGAGATCTCTTATATCTGGATAAAACAGCAGAAGATGCTAAATAAAATGACTGGTTAACTGTTGCACAGACAAAATTTGAGAGTGGAAAAAGACCTACCTGCTGTCTTTAAGTTCAGCAGACTGTGGGAAAATTCAGATCTCAGAGAGGCAAGAAATAGCCAAAACAAAACCAGCCTCTGTAGATACAGATTTTCTGTAGATAAAAATACTAAGAATGGTTTCTTAAAGTATAGAAACTGGCCATCACAAAATATGCAGGGCTGGGTTTGCTAATGAAGTTGACTGAAATGTTGGAAACCTCAAAGTTAAAAATAAGACAAGCAGCAAGTCAAAAATCATCTCAGACCATTTTAGGTAAATGCTGAACAAGTAGCAGAGAGCAACCTTGTATGCCAGACAGTCTGAAACTTAATTCTGAGTCACACCTTTTCTCATCATTCATGAGTATCACTGGACTCCAACTCTGAGTTAACTCTCTCTTCCTCAGAAAAGTAGTACAAAAGGGAGTTATGGCATAGTCTTCCTTCCACACTATGAATGAAAAGAATTGTCATATAAAAATTTCCCTGTAAATAGCTTGTAATAACAAGTTACTAGATATTTAGGAGAAAAATTTTCTCAGACTGTTTTTTATCTGTGCAATTTGGTATAAACCCCACATCTATAAATGGGGGAAAGAATCTGAATATGAGTCTTTGAAGTGAATGCCCCATATAGACCCCTATCACTTTGAGCTCTCTATCTAGTTTAATGCACATTTAACAGCTGAGCCCCAGTTAATTCCAAGAATAAAACTGTACTTATCACCTCATCTTTTATTGAATTCTTTTTTAGTTTTGTATACAAGAATTTTCAGAGCTTTTCTATTTTTTCTTTCTTTTTCTCTTTTTTTTTTTTTTTTTTTTTTAATCTGAGAACATACTGTGCTATGAGTACCCTTGGAGCTGTACAAGCCAAATAAACCTTGCAAAGACATTTTATAAGTTGCTTTGCATTTGGATAACCTGACTGTAATCCTTCAGTGTCTCAGAATTCATCACACTATCAATCACCTAAATTATTGAGCTGGATTTCAAGTAAAATCCATTTGGTCATGGAACACATATATATTCAAAATATAGTGAAGCTTCTTCCCTCCAACCCACAGAACAGATAGAAAAGGTGAAACCAAGATGAATTGTCCTGGGGAAAGGAGGCTGAGGTAATGTAAGGAGAATCAGTGTTTCAGGAAATGCTTTTAAATATAACTAAACAACACCCAAAAAGAACCAATTTTTGGTTTGCAACTTAAAGGCGTATGAATCCTCATGGTAAGTCAGTAATATATAACAATGATGATAGCACATCAATTGCATTATTAATATGAAAGTACTACAAGGAAGCTTGAAAAGCTCAACAAAGAAATGTAAGACAAATAATTTAGTTCTTATAAACCATAAATGTCACATGTACTTATCCCATTCTGTTCACAGAATTATAAAATAGTTAGGACTGGAAAGGACTGTAAGATCATCTAGTTCTGACACCCTGTCATTGGAAGTTCCAATAGTTTTTCATAATATTGGACACGATTGGCTTAAATGAACAAGAAATTAACTTCTGTTATCTCAGAGTGGCTATGTAAATACTAAATTTGACTTCTTACTGTCTGCTTAATTCTGTTTTTCTATATAAATAAAAATGATGCAAAAAGATATTTTTATACTAGATTTAGAGAAGTTCAGCAATATTCATCTCCCAGTAGTAAGCTATCTTTCTAAATGCAAGAGCAGTTTTTCCTATGATTTTGTTGTCTCCTATGAATTTTTAAAAAATGTAATTTATTCATGAGCAGAAGTGAGTAAAACCATTGTTTTCCCAGTAGAGTCATATTGTTAACATGAGCCACATCTTTCCTGACCTTGCATAGCAATTGTAGGGGCTGCACTCCATAGTTGGTCCAAATACAAATACACTTGTAAATCAGGTGGTTTTCCTGGAACTTTGGAACAACACCAGTGTGTCTGGTTTTATTCAGCCCCAAGTCTCAACTGTAACTGACCAAAATATTACATGCCAGCTAAACCTAACAGACCTTTCACGCCTGAGCTTTCCACCCCCATTCTCTTCTACATAAACTAAAATGAAGTTCTTTGCTGAAGCCAAAATCTTCCAATATGCTTGTCATGAACCACTGAATTTACTGTTCACATCTTTTTTACAATACAGATTAAGTGTGGATCCAGAGCTCTGCTTCAAAGGAGCCCTCCAACTGCCATATTTTCATCATAGCATGCATTCACGATGCAAATATCCATCTGGGCCTTTTATAGGCTTAATTTATCCCTGCTTATTTATCGTAATTAAGTGCACCATATGATAGGAATCCTTGCGGTATCTCTACTGATCTGGAGTAGGGAGAGATCACTAACCCTGCTTATGAAATCCAGCAATTAAATTACATGATATCACTCATCATAAAAAAAAACAAACCCTCTGCTAATGACATAAATGTGTTGGACTAACCAGTTTTGTTCTAGCACCTATATGAAGTAAGGGGAAAAAAATGACAGAACATCAAAGACGAAAGAGCCCCGCAGAAGCCCCAAGGAAAGTTCCAAAGCCACTGGATTTGAAAATATGGCACACTATAGATTAGTTCCGCAATGACAGAGATGTAACAAGGGGACATGAGCTGTGTCAAGAACCCCATGTCTGTGGGTTTGGAGAAGCTCTTCTGAAATCAATTTGATGTGACTCCAATGAAGTTGCCTTAAGATATTGCAGTCTGATTTGGGGCTGATCCACCTTCTTATCCTTCTCACAAAAATAGTACACACACATACATTTACATATTTTTAGGAAGTGTATTATTTTTTCTTTTTAATGAGTATCTTCCATAACCTCCTAAAGCAATATCTAATTAAAATATGTAAGACAATTGGTGAGATATCCAGCTTAAGATATTGTGGAGTGTGTGTTGAGAGTGCATAACAGGGCACAGTACAAAACATCCTAGGCTAGCTCTAAGAGAGCTACTGTGTGATTGTAACAAAGCAAAGTATTGTGCAGATGTACTGAGTCACCTCCAAATCGAGGTATACAACTGTGCTGTTATAACAAGACAATAGGGACTGATGTAGATCCTCAGACTTCAGCTGGTGAGCCCTATATCACCCTCCCTTATAGTCATGACAAGATATTTAGAGCTGGGTTTATTAAAACAAGCTAGAAGTAAATGTCTCTACTAAAGGAGATATTTAATACTGACAAGGCACCTTAATCCCTTTGAAAGTAGTATGAAATCTCTGCATACTAGAGGGGAAGTTACAAGACCTAGCCTAAAAAATAAAAAGGCCAAGAGCATTCATATTTATGTTTGGAAGACCCAAACATAGTTTGTTCTTCCAAGACACAGCAGCCAATGGGTGATGCTGACTCCTTCTCAGACCAGACTCTGGCTCTAAGAACCTTGTCTATATGTGAAGAAGTCATAGTGACACCATCCTCTTTTCTCATTTCCCTCTTTTGACGGGGCTCAAATCTCCACTCCCTGTACCACATGTGGAAGACCTTGAAATCTTCTTTTTGGGAATTGTCTTTATAGGAGAAGATAAAAAGTAAGACGTCATTAGAAAGGACAGGTCTGCCTTCTAGTCTGTTTCCACCTCTCACATGCTCTTCACTCTTTTTTATCCAAAGTCTCCTTGCTGCAAAATAGTCAGCATCTGCTTACGCAGACTCTTCAGCCCCTCAGACATCTGGCAAGTCCCAGGTAGGTACTAAATTGTGAGATCATTTAGAATTGTGCCAACCCAGATATATTTAGGCTGAAATTTTCACTTTAAACAGGAAAGCCCACAGTGACATTAAGCAGCTATAAGCCATGTGCTTTTGTTTGCTTAAATGCAGTTAGTTGTGTAAAGTATTTCTCTGTTTTCTATATGGGCCCTTGTGGGACTTCCTGAAGTGTCTAAATTTCATATTCTTAATTCCCATTGAAATTTGGACCTTAGGAGTTGGTGGATTTCAGTAAGACTTTCAGAAATCTTACCATGTCTTTAATGAGCTTGCAAGTTGTAATGAATAGTCATGTGATTTTGGAGTCTTCTTGTCTGGAAGCAAAGCTGGGCTGTAAATCATTACACCATTAATAGCTGTTCCTTTGCCTTTCATTCCTAAGTATGGTAGCAATTATCTGTTTTGCAAAGCATAATAAAATATGTGTCTTCATATTCAGAATATTCATGTAGCTACAATTCTAAAGTTATCATTGATGATGTATAGTCAGCTGCATATCCATAGTTAACTGGATTTCTTAGAGAGCTTAGCTACTAAGCCTGGGGACATAACTCCAATTTGGAAACCAGAATGTCCTGCAAATCACCAGAAAAGAATAGGAAAGATTAATCCAGGGTTGGACATATGCTGGATCCTTGCTGAATTGCAGATCCTTAAAACTTAACCTGATTTAAAATTCTTGACCAGTGCCTCTTCTATGTGTTTGCTCAGCTCAAAAATGGTTCTTGTCTTTGTACTTTATGTTTGGGAATTAATGCATTTGCAACATTTGAAGTCAAAAAGTTCTAAAAACCATATGAATGATTTTAGATAAGCTGTAGTTAATTACTGTTGGTAATAATTTTGCCACTTTTCTTGTTGTAGCAGGAAACTGACCTGATAAAAACAGCAGCTTAGACTGGCTGCTCCCTTCCAGGCACCAGAAAAACACTGTATGATGTACGCATGACTCACAAGATCCTACGTTTTCCGCCGTGGGTCCTCAAACATATAGCAATGGGTTTATTCAATCCTGTGCCCCTGCTGTTCTATGTCACCCTAAACTTCATCTGTATCTTAGTTCAAACATTATACCACATTTGAAACGTAGATTTGACATTTGGTCTTGCTAAAGACTTTTTTTAGGAGTGCAAATAGTAAAATATTTATGAAACTCTTATGGCTTGAAAACTGCATGTAGGATTAAAATAGAAGCTAATCAAGAAAGAAAAAGCTCACAGCAGAGGTGGTTTTCAACATTAACTGTGAATTCATTTTGGCACCAGTAACTGGTTGAGTATAGATTGCATTCTCCACCAAAATTCCATGGAGTGACTGTTGAACTGTGCGTGAAAGAGCAGCTAAGAAAATTGTATGGGAAGCTAGAAGCACAAGAGATACAAACAAACTTCAAGAGGTGGCACAGTCTTTTCATAAAGGTTGGATAAAATCTCTACACTTCTCTAGCACAACTGGAACATGAACATTATAGCACATTTCAAAAAATGCAAAAAACCCACAACCCTTAAGATAAGAGTGAAGTTTCTGTTGCTATAAGTGTGCCATGATAAGCAAATTCATCATAGCCATTCAGACCAAATAAAGATTATTCTCCCAAGAAGAGTTTTCCTGCCACCACTTCCAAAAGTCCTCTGCTGGTGTTGGGAGCTGTCAGACAAATGCCAGCTGGGAACACAAGAGGCTGAGGAAGAAGGGGGAGGCACGTAAGGAGGTAGAATTTGTAGTGTAGATCTGTCCTCCAGCACACTGTGTTTAGGAACAGCTTCATACTGGTGGTATAATCTACAAAATATCTGTGCTTTTTCACAGGTTCAGGAACCACCACTAAACTGCGCAAAGCCTGGTTATGTCCTGCTCTAACAGAGCGCTTGACTAATTGGATGTACTTTGCCTATATGAGGCAGGATTCAATGGGACCTGGTTTCAGATCATTTAGTAGGTTCTTGAATTATTAATTCAGTTTATTGGTAGGATTCTTCTTCAGGGTGGGGTTGGTGTGGAGACAGGCAAAGGTTAGTTTTACAGCTGCTAAACCAAACTTTGGCTTTGTGAATCCTCCAGAGTTTTTGTTGGGTTTTGTTTTTTTTTACTGTATTTCAAAATATTTTTTAGCCATTTGTAAGAGACAGCAACACCACTTTCTCACCAAACTATGACAGTCTATGATGCTGCACCATGTGCAGTTCCTATTCACTTTAACATCATGAAAATAGGCTTGTGAGAAGGCTGGATATGCTCAGGGTGGTTTCAAAAGAAGATTAAGTCATCTAAAATGTAAGTTCTCAGTCATATTGAAAGGACAAAATGGCTTCCATCAGTAAGATTTTCAGGGCTGAAAAGGGTAAACTAATGCTGCCTCGGTTCAGCTTCAGCTAGTCTTGAGAACCTCTGAGGTTAAACCAGCAAATTTGGCCCCCCGTTTATTTAGAAACAAGCAGGAACACTTGATACCTTTTTTTACATTTATCAAAACTTTTTTTCTATTTGCATGAAAGAAACAGTCATCTGAATTTTTCTTCATTCGTTTGTATCTACCAAACTTTTATTTTTCTTTTGTTTTTGTCTTTTTTTCCCATAGAATCATAGAATAGTTAGGGTTGGAAAGGACCTTAAGATCATCTAGTTCCAACCCTCCTGCCATAAGCAGGGACACCTCACACTAAACCATGTCACCCAATGCTCTGTCCAGCCTGGCCTTGAACACTGCCAGGGAAGGAGCATTCACAACTTCCTTGCACAGGCCATTCCAGTGCCTCACCACCCGCACAGTGAAGAATTTCTTCCTGATATCCAATCTAAACTTCCCCTCTTTAAGTTTGAACTCATTACCCCTTGTCCTATCACTACAGTCCCTAATGAGGAATCCCTAACCTGCATCCTTATAGGCCCCCTTCAGATACTGGAAGGCTACTATGAGGTCTCCACACAGCCTTCTCTTCTCCAGGCTGAACAGCTCCAACTTTCTCAACCTGTCTTCATATGGGAGGTGCTCCAGTCCTCTGATTACCCTTGTGGCCCTTCTCTGGACTTGTTCCAACAGTTCCATGTCCTTTTTATGTTGAGAACACCAGAACTGCACACAATACTCCAGGTGAGGTCTCCTGAGAGCAGAGTAGAGGGGCAGGATCACCTCCTTCACCTGCTGGTCATGCTCCTTTTGATGCAGCCCAGGATACGGTTGGCTTTCTGGACTGCAAGCGCACACGGAAGGTGGCTCATGTTCAGTTTCTCACCAACCAACACCTCCAAGTCCTTCTCCACAGGGCTGCTCTGAATCTCTTCTCTGCCCAACCTGTAGCTGTGCCTGGGATTGCCCAGACTCAGGTTTAGGACTTTGCGCTTGGCTAAACTTCATAAGGTTGGCATCAGCCCACCTCACAAGCATGTCAAGGTCCCTCTGGATGGCATTCCTTCCCTCCAGTGTATCAACCAAACCACACAGCTTGGTGTCATCGGCAAACTTGCTGAGAGCGCGCTCAATCCCACTGTCCATGTCACCTGCAAAGATGTTGAACAAGACCGGTCCCAACACCGATCCCTGAGGGACACCACTCGTTACTGGTCTCCAGCTGGTGTCCCATCACTCGATCTTTCTTCAGAAAAATGCAAGCAGATGGAAATTAAATAAATAGACTTTTAAACAGGTTTTTGATTACAAAAAGGCAGTGTTTTGACACAAAAATCTTACTAGCCAGACAAATACTCAAACTTCCTTATCGATTGAACTGACTGTGGTGAACAGTAACACCTTGCTGTTGATATGTTTTTATCAGGTAACAGATCATTTCATGTTTGCTCTTTTCAAAGTAACCAGCTTCTCTGAAGACACCATTTAATTGGAGTCCTACTCCTGCTTTGCTGCAACCAAGCATGAGGGACAGCTTGCCCATCTCCCAAGGGTTTGGACCTCCAAAGAAGAGATGGGTGAGCCCTGTTCACATGCAGACTAAAAGCAGCCTGTCTTAATTATAATGGACATGACACACTGATGCTGAAAACTATCTTTATAATAGACTCTAGTGCAGAAGAGTTCATAAACACAGCGCTGTCATCCAGGAGACCCTGAGATGTATTGTTTAGCTGACACAGCTAAAAGAATCCCAGGGAGTCTTTTTCTCCTGTATTCAAGAGCACTATTGACCTAAGGGACAGTAAAATCATTCCTTTCAGAGGATTTCATTGTTTTCCATTGGAAATCTAGAGTGCTTTTAGGTAGCAGAGAGAAATTGCTCTCCATCTTCACCTTAAAGGTGTTTAGAGCTGAGAGGTCTCACTGCAGCTCCCTTCTCCAAAGGCAATGTTGCAGATTTTCTATGTTAGAGAAAATCTCATAAAGCCAGGATGGCTTTAAAAGACATAAGAATAATAATTAAAATAACTTCATTACCCAGAGTACAACCCATCTGCTTTCCAAAGGGACTTTCACAGGATTTCTAGTTCCCAAGAAAAAGGAAGAAACAGAGTGTTAAAAAACTGGTGAATTGGTGTCATTACATGGGACAGGCAACTGGTCTTCAGGAGTTTTGGTTAGTCAAGGAAATTTACTGTAGTCTAACTATCAATTTTTGATTCTTGTGAAGAATTCTGCAATTTATTTGCTTTCACATTTATTTTTTCTCTGCAGGCAGGATGGATAAGATAATGTTTTTTTTTCCTGTATATTCTTCTCCCCTGCTGTCTCTCTATGCTCGCCTTCCTTTTGCTGCAGAACCTCTCTGAAAACAGTGTTGAGCAGCTCCTGCCTGCTTGCCTGCTCCCTGCAAAGAAAACTGGTATCACAGGTTCACCATGTAGACCACTAGGTCTGCACAGCAGCCTTTGTTTTGAATGTCAACAGATTTTGATTAAGGCACTGGGAATAGAAAAGAAAAAATAAATAAGGAGAATGTATCCAGGAAACCAGCATTAACTAACCTCTGCTCAATCCAATAAGATTTTGAAGCCTGAGTGCTTTCTACATTATTTATAATTTACTTTAAAGCTTTACAGCTGTATAGCTGTCTGAGACATTTTTCCACTACTATTAGTTAAAGGTGGGAAAACTTCCACCTAAATTCCAGTAACTGTCAGGCCAAACACTCGGATCAGAATTTTATCTCACATAAATGAACAAAGCTCCATCATGACTTTGCCTTCTTATCTTGCTCACTTATCTTGATCTTACTTGTATTCCTAAAAATGCACAAAAATATTTCTTTGCATAGAAAATTTTATTTCAAATTTCTAATCTTGTGGTTACACTCTGTGATGGATGTGATGAATTTGTTGACAGAAGTCCCTCTATATTAAATCTCAGAACCTAATATAACTGACAAGAGCTGAGAATTTCACAAGATTTGGTTCATCTGCTTTCAAGTTGCGGTTGTGTGGCTTAAGACTTGGTTTTGGTTGTGGGTTTTTCATTTTTCAAAGGCAAAAAAAACCCATAACAAAACACAATATCACTCATTCCCTCCCCCATATGTGCTAAGTATTGCAATATCCAACTTCTGGCCTCAAGGAAAGATTCTTCAGTCTGAATATTATATGACTAAGTTTTCAAGATGAGTAGACAAGGAGGCTTAGGTGCCATTAGATGAGATACATCATGCACAAAGAAATGGTACTGGGCAGGGACAGTCTTCTGTATAAAAACCCTCATCTTTCTGGTGTTTCAGTACTTTATACCAGGATCCAGTAACGTGAACTCTAAGATGGGCATCCTGCCTGTCCTGTCACTCCTGCTGCTGGGGCAGGAAACAGTTAAAAACTGTCCTGGATAGGAAAAAGTGAAAGTGGGACACTCCCCTAAGTGCCCAAACTATATATTTTGCACTTTAGTCTGTTTCTAGCACTGTCTAGAATTTCACAGGCATAATTTAACATGAGAAGATCTACAATGATGTTAAAGTAGCATCTATTAATTAAACTTGTTCTTATTCATTTAAAGCATAAATAAAGAAAACTGAATATCCTCCTGGAGGTCATCTGTCTAGGCATTTAAATCTGTTTTAAAGACATGATTTTTGCATAATTTTAATCTGTTTGTTTTGTTTTTTCTCTCTTGTCTCTAGATTACCATGGTGAATTTTCTATTGTTGCAAGAGAAGTGGGTGTAAAAAAATCATAAATTGTTAGTTTTCTGTTCATTTCTGCACTGCCGGGGAAGGGTTTTTTTTATGCACAGGACAGTCTGCTTTCCAGCATGCACAAATGTTGCCTGGTGGATGGTGTGGCTGAGAAAGGAGGTCTATGATCCAAATGGGTCAAGCAAACACCTTCTGCTGACAGAATTGTAGTTAATTAAATACTTGATGAATGGCCTTTGAATGGGTTCATAAGTTCAAAAGTGGATCTGTAAAATGAACAGCGATAAATAAGAAATAAACATCAAGCCATGAGCAAAAAATCAGTTCTACATATTGTTTGAAACCTTCTGCAAGTGTCAATTTGTAATGAATAAAGTATTAAAAAACCTCTCAATTTCAAAATTGTAAATAATAAATTCATGCTGTCAGTAATATAAACATTTCCCACTGTGGTACCACAGCTGTTTCCCATGTTACATGCCTGACTCCTCAGATATGAAAAATAAGTAGCAAAGAGCAGCTACGAATAGTAAAATATCTGATTGTCCCATTCTGACTCTACTGAGTAGCACAAAAATAAGAAAAAATGTCATGAACTATTCAAAATATAACATTGTAAGCGTTCTTGAGACCTATAAGGATTCCATTGTAGGATTGTAGGATTCCATTTTCCCATTGTAGGGAAATCCTTATATCAGTATTTTATTAATAATTCCAATCCCTCTTGCATGCACAGGTGTGTTTTGTCCACTTGAAGTTATATAAATGAACCCTTGTAAGAGCCCCATCAAACTTCAGTGAGACTGAAGTGAAATCCAAAGGACCATATGTACGAAACAGACTAAAAAATCATAATCTATCCCATCATATGTGAATTACCATCTCTAATTATGCAGTTGTTTAGCAAAGAAAAATGTATGCCTTTATAGGTGAACAACCATGCGCTAGGAGGCTCAGAACAGCTGAAAGGCACTGACTGTTTTATGCTCTTCTAAAACAAAGCCAGTGTTCAATTATTGATATGCCAAAAAGAGGACAAACCCAAGACAATAGAAAAATCTACTCCAAATTGTAACAGAAAAAAAAAAAAAGAAAAAGAAAAAGATGGATGGTTATTTAATGACGGCACTGATTTTCAGAAGCAGTGAAGAACAGAAGTGGCTGCCAGGTTTTCACAAACCGGCTCAGGCTTTTGGGCACACAATGGAGGTTAATATGCTTTGAAAATCTGGCCAGCACTTTCATTATGGAAACTGCCCAGTTATAAGCATGTTTGTAAATGTGGTCCTTATTTAACAAAGTTAAGATTGCTGTTGATAATCAAGTTCCATTCTGCGCTGCCAAGAATCTAAAACTCTCATTACAGGGCCTTTTTGCCATAATGGTAAATAATCAGAATAGGCCAATTTAGGGCCCACCAGCAAAACCACAGTTATTTCAGCTCATGGTTGCGTTATTTTGTTTCTGCACTCTTTCTCAGGCCAGACCAAGGAACAGCTGGATCACTTTTCCCAAAGTAGTGCCCCCTTCTGCTTCTCTCTTTGGAGTTCAGAGTATCTTCCCTGTCCTGTGATATGAAATGTAGGTCTTCACATCAGGAGGTTTGACAGCACTCTGCTTACTTCTTTTTGGGGTTATCATGAGTTTTGTTTGTGCAATATCCATATGATGTCATGGAGAGGAAATCAGACTTCAAAGACTTCCAGGAATAATAATAAAAGCAAGTACCAAGCTTTAATGAATGCTTAAGATTTTGAGGACATTGGTTGCTGTGTCTGTTGCAGCCTGATGTGGTTGTGTTCCCCCTCTTCTTGTTTGTACCTGAGTACTGCATTGCCTCTGCTCAATGTGATAACCACAGCAATAACCATATTTAAAAGGCTACAGCCCCTTAACTTCAACAAACCTTCACAAATAAGCTACAAATACTTTGACAGTTCCTCCAAAGTCATTCAATGTGGGTTCAGCCCTGAAAAATTACATTTTTCAGTCAAAGTCCTTTACAGTAAATAGATAGATTTCTGTTGCTTTTGATATGTAAGAAGAGATTACCTCTTCCTGATAAAGAATAATGACACCATTCAATTTGAATTCATTAAAATGCTGAGAAATTATTTAATGAAAACTTCAATTTGTAATAATCAGATTTTGTTCTAAAATTTATGAGAAATTCCAAACAACATTTGATCACTATAGTTTGCACTTCTGCCCTTGGCTGGATATTCAAAACAGCTTATAGGGCATAAGATTCATGCATTAGCTAAAAGCATAAGAGAAGTTAGATGACAAGAATGCAGCCATGATCAGAAGAATAAAGTAAACTCCTAAAATGCTAACAGAAAAAGTGAAAAGTTGGCTTCCAGCAGATTTACCACATGCATTTCCACATCTGGCCTCTTAAAGGACTGTGAGTTCTCTGGTCATTATTTTAACCATTAACACACACAAGAAAAATATTAAATCTGAACATGTTAGCCTCAAAGAAAAGTGATAAATACAAGCTAAACTGGAAGAAAAGGCATATCTTCTATGTCTTTGAATGCAACTATGTTTTAAATAATGTAAGACTGAAAGTCCAGTGTCAGCAAAGGAAGAGAAATCTGTAGGCTAACCCTGCAGTGTTATTTAGTCGCTATTAGGAATTCAGTGCACTGGCTTGCTGCCTGGCAGGGTTTTCTGCTTGTGGCGTAAGCGGTGTTGCTTCAGCAGTTTTCTTGAAAACTAAACAAAACAAAACCCCCAGTGTTTTCCATCAAAACTTACATTTTAATATTTTAAGTATAATTGAGAACACTCTGGGAATGCACTTTTATGAAGCGTGCTCTGGGAATGTGTACTGAGGCAGTGACAGATCTTCAGCAAAGATTTTCATGACTGACACCAAAAGTTTTGAAATTAGATTTTCTTTCTTTTGTCATTTCTTCTTACCAAACCTCATGATACTAATACAGTTTCCACAGAACTTTCTTCAAGCCAGGTTATGTGTGGAGGATTGTTTCTAGAAATGAAAAGTAATGTAATTTAGAATGTCAGCATAGTTAGCTGGTGGACCCCATTTTTCATATGAAATCATTGTCCTTAAAGCCAATTATTTTAACAGCCATCTATTATAATTTTAAAATAAGAAAAATCTTATCTATATAAACTGAATTCTACTCTTTTGAATGTTTTTTGACATTTCAAAAAAGAGTGTGTTTTTTCAACAAGTACTAAAACCACACAAAAGACAAACTCCGAATACATAAACCCAATACTAATAAATCATCAAATCCATTCTTCCAAATAGAACAACTTAAATAACCAATTTTCCATCAGATTTCTTATTGCTTTGTGGGTATCTTTGTGGAATTCTTTGTTAATCATTTTATTTCATTATTTGCTCCACATATATCTCTATGAAGATTTCTTAACATGATGAAAATCCTATTTCTTGGATCTACAATCGAATCTTACTACAGGCAGTTTTTAGGTCTTCATAACTGAAAATATTACATCTCTATCCAAGCTGACTCTAATGCAAGGAGGGTTACTAAACTAACCCAATTAAAGTGAGCAGATCTGCAAGTTGAGATGATTGTTGCTGCAGTCTGTGAGAGCTGGGATCAAAAATGATGGATTGCAGGCCATGGCACTGATATTCCGTCTAAGAGGAACCAGGATCCCATCCTGGATTAGTTTGAATTGGCCTACCTAAAGGCTTTGCGATACAAATTGGAGGCTCTGGGCATAGTAACATGCAGAATATGTTACATTGTTCTATCTAGTAGTGACTGGAAGGCTCTCGACTGTGAAGTTCCAGCCTCGTTAATAAGCCCTGTGTTGTACATCTGTGTCTGATGCAAAGCTGCCATGCCTTGTCACCAATTACAGGCTCTGCAAAGACCCATCTCATTATGGTACTTATATTGCTTGTTCCTGAAGGTGATACTTGGTGTGGCATGTCTTCATCTTGCCAATAGGAAAATCACCCTTGAAGTGAAGAGATGTCAGTCATGAGGCACAAAGAAGAGGTAAAAAAGATTTTATGATATGCTGCCTGGAATATTAATCATACTGCTGCAGAGAGTGCAAAACCAAGCATGTATAAAGAAACAAAGGAAGAGAGGTTTCTGAGCAGCCCAACCAGACCGGTGAACTCCTCGAAAGACACAGAGCTGGGCAAAGGTCTTGATGGTGGGGCACTAGTCAGAATAGGAATGTGGCTGTTTGCTGTGGTTTGATGATTAAAGATAAAACCCCAACTGCCATCCCTCCACAACTCTTCTGCACTCCCCAGAGCAACAAGAAAATGCAGCCTCGTTCCTGCAGGTGTTACACTTGCATGTACTCATTTGTGTCACTAATTGCAAAACCAATGTCAGTCAGAAACATCCAGGGATGCATTCAAAAGGCTGCAGTGACATGTAATGATCCACAAAACACGATCTGCTTTCTCTTAGTATCTTCTAAGTACTAATTTGATCCCCCAAGTGACAAGAGTAAGACAAAAAATTTGACATGTTCAGTGAATATATAGGTACTGAATTTGTTCTTCTATAATGTAGTACAGTTTATACATTTTTTTCCATTATTTTTTTTTTTTCTCTCAGTTTATCAACAGGTTTAATTCAATAACCCTGAGCTGTAGGTATGACTTCCACTGTCTGCATATGCTGTCTCAGGCAGTATAAAATCAATACACATGAATGGTGTTTAAAGATATTCCAAAATTTGCAGGGTTCATTGAAAGTATTGTTGAAAACCTCCACCATATTCTTCTTTGCATAAAACCGGATAAAAGCACAAGGATGGTTAACAAGATAGAGACATTTAAAGCACCTTTATTTTAATGTTAATATGATAAAACATTTAAACTTTTAAGAGAAATCAGTGTTTATTTTTGGTTACAATCTGTCCTGATGGCAGTTGAGTTTAGAGCTCAAGTGAGGGGAATAATTTTTCTCTGTATGCCATTCTTCTACCACTTTCAAAGGGGGAGTATTTCCTTTTAAGCAAAGAATACCTCCTTATGCAATTTTCAAATGTTATTTAAATAACAAAAGACAAATAAAGAAAGAGCTATCACTGTCAATTAAAAAAAAAAAAAAAAGTCCTTGATTCCTTGATTATTTCTCTTGATTTAGTACCTGTATATGCATTTATGGGAAATGCAAGAGAAAACAATAAAGTGCTTCCCTAAAGAAAAAAAATACTATTAAGCCGCAGAAAACTAAAACACCTAATAGCAACATAAATTTGTCTGTCTAGCTGGCAGTTTCCAAACCATAACATTGTGAAACAGGAAATCCAAGTTCATCCTCTGGTAAAAAGCTGCAGACTGCACTATCTCAAAAATCTTTTATGAAAGGTGCTTTTCATCATGATGTCTAAGCAGTTTTGTATCTAAAGGCTGTTATCCCTTGCATCCGAAATTCTTTATCAAAATGTTTGCAAACAAGCCAAAATTTTATATT
Source organism: Pezoporus wallicus (assembly GCF_028554395.1). Taxonomy (NCBI): domain Eukaryota; kingdom Metazoa; phylum Chordata; class Aves; order Psittaciformes; family Psittacidae; genus Pezoporus; species Pezoporus wallicus. The sequence continues at coordinate 2,051,701 of NW_026637224.1, forward strand.
TAATTTACAGAGCAAGGAGAAAAAATATTACCTCTTAGTATAATACTGTGCAGCGATAAAGGATAAGCAATCATTATTTTCTGCAGTTAACAAGTGGAAACTGCAACACAGGAAGTTTCCTCAGACTTTCCAGGTGCTTAAGTATAAGGTAGGGTATTTTTACAAATGTTACTTCAGTTCCATATTGCCAGCTGCCTTTTACAACTGTTATTCTGCAAAATAAGTCTTCACATAACTAGCAGATCATCTGAGAGCACGCATTATACATATACTGCTGTGGCATTTTGATTCAGTTCCTAAGAAATACAGCAAGACTACTGAGTTCTCTGCTTTCCCCAACCAGATGCTCCTCTGCTTCTCACATTGATAAGGAAAAAGCAGCAGGAAATTGGAGAGTGAGAATTCCAGGAGCTGCGAAGCTTGGACATTGAAACACCCAGCAAAGTGCTGGGAGCACTGGTAATTATGTACTTCACTGTAAAATATATGCCAGAGAAGTCCTGAGTGAATTGTTTATCTCAAAGTCTTATTTAATTCAGGGTACAAGAGCATTCAGAAGTCAATTTAAAATTTTCCATGCTCTAAATACATGTACATTATGTTCAGTCTTCTACAGAATGGCTTTTTGTTTGTCTTTTTTTTTTTTTTTAACATATATGTAACATGATATCTGAATGAATATGTGGTATTTGGCCTAACCAATATGCCAAAGACCACAAAGAGAAATTCAGTGGCAGGGAAAATATTGAGCATCAGGAAAGTGATGGGATAAATCACTATTCAATGTATCTTTCCCATCTGCTTTTAATATAAGCAGAAAATCAACCATGGACTTATTGTTTAGAATTAGCAGTGAAAACCATCCAACAGTGCAAAACAGTTCCCTTGGGGATGTCAAACAGAGAAGAGATGACAGTGGGATGACATGATCTAGTGCTGCTGGTGACATGGAAGGAAAAGTGATGGCAAGATGGAGACTCCTTCTCAAGCAGTGGCAGAAGAAACAAGCTCAATTTGATGTCACTTGTAGGGCTATGGCTGTTTTATATTTACACAGTGGTTTACTGACCTTACAGCTTCATGAATGCTTACCACAAGTACTAATCAGGTCATTTGACCTGTGTTATGGACGGCAGCAAAATGCCATCTACATCATTCTGTGTGTTGCTGGTTTCAGAAACTAGCCCTTAATCACACCAGTCTAGTTGGCCACCATGTTTTCTGACAAATCTTTCAAATATACTTATTTTTAAAAAATACTTGGGCTCAATAGGGATTATCTGTCTGCTTTTTGCTTGGTTTGTTGTTTTGGGTTCTTTTTTGGTGAACATTTCATTATGACTCTCATTGTTTCAGCCTATGTTAAATGTACTAAAATGAATGTTTAAAGGAATCATTTTGAAATGAAAGATCAAAATGTTCATTTGTGCGACTGCCAAACTAGAACAATTAATTATCACAACTTTGGGTTTCAGTGTTATTTTATCCCAAATATAATTGGAATTGACATTTTTTAAAATGTTTCAACACAGTGAAAACAGCATTCCTCAACGAGAAAATTCTTGATAGAAAAAATTATGGCCAGTTGTACTGTGAACCCTGGGCATCATTGGACATTCCTCAGGAAGACTAAATGACCACAGATTGACAAACAGATAGCTCTCCTAAAGTCTTCAAAGTGTAATTTAAAGACTCAAGTCTGCATTGAATTGTTCAAAAAGGTTGTTTTTCAGCTGAACAAAGAACCAAAGAATTCACCAAAAGTACTGTTATCCTTCCCATTCATCTCCCTACGCACTACAGCTAAGTATTTGGTCTAGACTAAATATGAACAAACATTTTTTAACATGATTAACATCAAAAGAGATACAAACCCAGTTTCTTAATTCTTCTATTGTTCATTTGTTTCAGGCTACTGAAATGTCTGATATGTCTAATTCTTAACAAATAAGGGATAGTTTTGCCAAAAATAACACATCAATTAATTTAGGACAGAGCATAATACTTCCATGATGCCTTCAGAGACAAAAAAAAAAAAAAAAAAAAGAAAGTGTCATCAGATTCAGGATGTTTTGGAGTTTGTTTTTTTTAGGTCATTTAATTTTAGGTTCATTTCATATTTCTAAACCAGAACCTTTCTCAAGAATAAAAGAGTGCATACAAAAAGCGAAACAAAGAAACATCCAATGCCACCTGGTGATAAATTGGCTGATTCATACCTTGTTCATCTTGCATGGGCAGCAAATTACAAACATTTGGTGGCTCTGGTCATTGACAGTCACAGTTCTCCTCCCATTCACAGGTCTCTGGGGAGGCAGCTGCAGCCCACCACCTCTGCAGCACTGTCAGTACTTGTTCTGCTTGTATGGAGCAGATACAGATGGGCCTAAATGTTCCCATCATTGGAACATGCTGCTTTTCATCTGCTATCACAATAGGTGTTGGGATGAAACAGCATCATAGTAGTATTTATGGTATTCTCTGCCTTTTAACGCCTCTTAGACTTATTCCTGCATCAGGGAAGTGATTGTTTCAGGATAGAACACTGTGGATTGAAAGCCTAAAGAATTTAGCACTGGGGACAAAAACCCCATGACCCAAAAAGGCATCTACCAGGCAGGCAAAAATTTTAAATAATCCCAGTACAAATCTCATGGAAGTTCTGTGTCCAACAAACATTCAAATATATATCTCACTTCATAAGATCAGTTTCACTGACTTCAGTCAAAGCTATTCCACTTCTGTGTTTTGGGCAAAAGTTTAAGGCTCCAGTCAAGGCTCATGCATGTAAATTAGGGTATTGTCCGGGCAACACAAACAAATACCCCTTTAGTCTAAACAATTACACTGACCACACTCATGATTTTCTTATGCAAAATAAACTTTTAATTACTTTACAAGTAATATGCAATATTCAGCGGTACTGTCATCATAGCTGGTTTTGTTGTAGTAGACCCATTCCTGTAATGATGATAGTGCTTATCATCACTGATTACTTGAACATATACCCAGGAATTTGTATTAATTGCTGCATATAGGGCATATCCATAGAACAGCAGGTAGTCCTGGGCAATGCTGGTTGTTAAATTTCGTAATACTGTGATGAATGGAAAAAGCCTAACAGAAAAAAACTGAACAACAGAAAGATAAATTGGACACACTCTGGTGTGCCTTTCTGTTCAAGAGCAGTATTTTCAGAGCACTCCAGAGAACAATAAAGCACTGAGGACAAGGAAATAAAATGATGGAAAAGTTCTTTCCACTAGTGTCTTTCATACAGAGGCTCTAAAAGAATGAAATACACTTTAGAGGATGCAACAGCAATTCAGGTAGGTTATTGTTAAGTCTCTTCCAGCATTTCCAATATTGTTAAGTTTATAATTTCAAGTGAAACATCCCCTCAGGGCTCGACTGGAAAACCAGAGCACCTCAGCTTTGGAAGCTTCACTCGTCTGAAAGCTTAAACATAATCAGTAGAGAGGCATTTATATTATAAATAAACCCAACTTTTATTTTCAAACTACTTTCCTGAAATGTTTTTTCCACAGTTGTATTAATTATTTTGTTATGTTCACAAATGGAGAGACTCTGACATCTTAAAAATCCTAAATTAATTGCAAGAAAATCCAGATGACATTATGGCCAAATAAATAAGACAAGTTATATTGCCTTACACTATCAAAGACAAAGAAAACTCAAAAGATTAAAGGACACGTATTCTTGCTAGTAAGGAATTGCCAGGAAAGATCTTATTTTGGGACAGGAATTAGAAAATCCTTCAAGGCATATCGCTGATATAATTGATAATGCAATATTTTTGTAGAAAGGTCCAAGGTACCATAATTGTGCCTTAAATTTCCTTTGGAGAGAACAGACTTAGTGATTCACAACTTCATAAACACTGGGGTGAAATGTCTTCCTAAAATCAATGCAAAGGTTCCCTTGCCTACATGCAAGGTTTTGTGGAGTATTTTACAAACCCTTGATGTGGGTGCCCAACCAGACTGTACCTACAGCCAAGGAAGGATGACTTCACTCTTTCCACTTCCTACATACTTATTTCCAGTCAAAGCAAACTAAAACATGTGGACAGAAAGGGATGACAGCGCTCTTTATCAGGGCCTAAAGACTGCATGATAGAGCACCCACAGTTTGTGCGCAGAGAGGTCATGTCAACGAAACTTTTGGAACAGCTAAATTTTGCCCTTTTTGAGGGAGAATTTTGACAAATATGCCTCTTCCACATACTTGATTGTAATGGCAATCAGACCTTAGGCCCTTCCAACATCCACCTGACTACAAAGAAGTCTTCGTAAAGACCACTATCATACCTGAAAGGTTTCATCAAGTTGCTTAACTCTGCAGTGGATTTTCCTCGTATTGTGGAGAAGAAAAGACTTTCTACTGAACTCCCTCCATCAACTGGTCTCAGCATCCCGTAATTTCATCCACACTGTTGGCACATAAGTAGAGCAAGAGCAACTTGGATATCAGACAACAGCACTGCGATTTGAAAAAGCTGAAGTAGCTTTTTGAATGAAGTGTGGTAAGATGCATTGTGTTCATTGTCATTCATTAAGTCCATCCCCTGCTGCCATATTACGGTCCCATTAAATCCTTAGAACCAGAGCACTGTAACTTACAAGGAGTACTTTTGACCTGTCCATGTGTAATTCGAAGTCTCTTTCAGATCTTCACTGCTCTGATAGTTAGGCACCGTCTGCCACTAAAATTAATTAACAATACACTTACAACTGTTTACACATGTATCAAAGTTTTCTTTCAGTTTCCATAGGTGTACTCTGCCTCCTGACCTTGCTCCACTTATATCTGTGGAGGAGACTAATCAAGCCCTCCTCACAGGTTCCCTACCAAAACATTGGCCTTGCTCCTTAATAATGTGCTTATTTGATAATATAATTCTAAAAGTTAATAGATTCTGGACTCCTTTCAACCCACCAGACCCTGAATATTGAAAATTGATGGCTTTTATTGTCTTCCTAACAGCCTGTGCAAAAGGAAGCTCTGAAATTCTGGCTCCTGAATCCTGAGGACATTCATCAAGTTTCCAGTGCCTCCCAGATTCCAGGCTCTTCAGTGCCTTGCCAGGTCAGTCTGTGGGAAGTCACAGAACCTAGTCAGCCTAAGAAACATATTTCCTTTCAAAAACACCAAATGGTGTCTATCATTTCCTATTTTTAAAGGGTATACCGTGGATTTTCAATTTGGGGAAAAAGAAGGTTTACGTTTGACATTACCTCAAGTACTTCAAGGGGAAGCTTTATTTAAAAAAAAAAAAATAAAATTTCTGACATTGCAACACAGTATTCCTTCAAACATAAGGATGCTTACAGATCTTTAGTTTAAACTAATGGTTTGCTAGACATAAAGACCTAAACTAAATGATTAATGGACTATATTTCCTCTATGAAGAAACCACTAAATATGCAACTTGCACTGCAGAGAAGTAGAATTTTTCTCTCACCATATAGACAGTGATCTTTCCAATAATTTAAAATTCCTTAGAGGCCTATTCAATTCCTCTTCTTCATGTCTTGAGCAAAATCATATTTCTTGTTTAGCAATTTCTAAAAAAAGGTTAGAAATCAAAGAAGTCTGATATATATTGGAAAATATGCCTATACATTAAGTTAAGGAGGTGCAAATTTTGGAAAATCATGGATAATTTATCCCCTGGCTCATTCTGAATTAATTCTTGTTTTTCTAGGATTCCCTATAAGCAATCAAAAATTAAGTTACAGTGTTTGTTTGCACCTACAGAATTAACAGTTTCAGGCTTCATGGATGCTGAATTTGAATCACTGGGAAAAGCAACCCAGAGGTTGTGCCATATCTAATGCTTTAATGGGAGCATGTGGACTTCCTCCAAAGAGGGAAATCTCTTGAAGACCACTTCTTCAGGAGTTTGTTGATGGTGAATATTTTTTAGACTGAGATGGAGCCTTGCACAGAGGAGAAGGAGGACTGGTTCTGTCCTTGCCCCTGTGGAGGAAAACCAGTGAAGAGTATATGAAATGAATCACTAGAGTTGTCTCTTCCTGTCCTATCAGAGGAATGGAATAATTACTTTTTAATTCCACAAAGACCAGGAGTCTTCTCAGAACCCCGTGATTCACCAGGCCAGAGAAATCAAGTTATAAAAAAATAATCTCCATATTGAAAAGGAAGCTATAATGTTTGATACTGAGCATGGAAACCCAACTTTGGACCACCCCCATCTCCTGGAGATATCAGTACAGTACTCTTGTCCTAGACATTTCAAACTGTTCAGCCTGAAGCTACCTGGTGGGCATGCCCTTCAGTGTCTCCAAAATCAACAAACAGGCAGCCAAGAAAAGTTACCCTGAAGGAAGCAGAAATATACTTTAAGCATTTAGACATGTGAGCCTTTCACTAAACAACCAATTACATTGTAGGGGGGTTTGCTTACAGCTTGTACCTTCTGATCTTTCCTCAGTTCTTATCTGGACTAATATCCTCAGCAGCTTTCTCTTGCTGAGTGTTGCCTGCTTTATGTAATGCATCAACAGCAAAGACGTCCAACAGCATCTGCAAGTAGAAGTGGTTATACAATCATAGAATCATAGAACAGTTAGGGTTGGAAAGGACCTTAAGATCATCTAGTTCCAACCCCCCTGCCATGGGCAGGGACACCTCACACTAAACCATGTCACCCAAGTCTCTGTCCAGCCTAGCCTTGAGCACTGCCAGGGATGGAGCATTCACAACTTCCCTCACAAACCATTCCAATGCCTCACAGTAAAGAATTTCTTCCTGATATCCAATCTAAACTTCCCCTGTTTAAGTTTTAACCCATTACCCCTTGTCCTATCACTACAGTCCCTAATGAAGAGTCTTTCCCCAACATCCTTATAGGCCCCCTTCAGATACTGGAAGGCTGCTATGAAGTCTCTACACAGCCTTCTCTTCTCCAGGCTGAACAGCTCCAACTTTCTCAGCCTATCTTCATATGGGAGGTGCTCCAGTCCCCTGATCATCCTCGTGGCCCTCCTCTGGACTTCTTCCAACAGTTCCATGTCCTTTTTATGTTGAGGACACCAGAACTGCACACAATACTCCATGTGAGGTCTCATGAGAGCAGAGCAGAAAGGCAGGATCTCCTCCTTGGACCTGCTGGTAACGCTCCTTTTGATGCAGCCCAGGATACGGTTGGCTTTCTGGTCTGCAGAAGCACACAGAAGCTGGGTCATGTTCAGTTTCTCACCAACAGACACCCCCAAGTCCTTCTGCCCAGGGCTGTTCTGAATCTCTCCTCCTCCCAGCCTGGGATTGCTCTGACCCAGGTGTTCTTGTGCTAAGAGCTAAATGATAAGTCTTTTTTGGTGGTGAACCTTCCTTTTTCATAGAATCATTGTAGAATCATGGAATATTTTGGGCTGAAGGGACAGGGGCAGTTTCCATTAAACCAGGTTGCTCCAAGCCCCATGCAACCTGCCCTTGAACACTGCCAGAGATGGGACACCCACAACTTCAGCATGTTTCTACCAAAGCTAGGCACAATGTCTTTCAAACACACTTTCTCTCCAGCATCTTTCCAATAACACAAAGAGAAGTAAGAGCATCATATGGTCCTTATATGTGCTCACCTATGTATATGTATGTTCACATCTGCAAACACAAACCTTTCAGTCCAAACAGATACAAAAAGGGTACTGTAATGACAAGAAATGGTGATTGAATGACAAAAACTTGTGTAAACTAGAAACGATATTTCACAAGAAAACCGTGAGGCTGATGCTGATGTCTTGACATTTGAAAATGCTTTTCCCCCTTACACTATTTTAAACTACTGTGGGTAGGTTTGTACTACCTGTCATTGCTTCCTGAGATATCTCTATTGCTACGTAATTTAATTATTCCAGCTAACATGTCAAGCAGTTAAATGTACTATTAGTTAAAAGTGGATAGCAGTTTACTTTGAAATAGAAGATTTAGGTTTTGGTTTTTTTAATTATTAAACAAGGAGGAACAAGGTTGTTCCATTATAAATAGTCATATTTCCTCAGGTTTATTCAGAAAGATGTCCAAGTACTCATCAGCTCATCAGTAGTGCTCACAGACGTACAGCTGAAAGCTTTGAAGTGTATGTTCTTGAATAAAGGTAAGCAGAAAAATATGTAATTCCACCTCTCTGTTAAAGTCTTACTTGAAGCCTAGATGAAGATTTAACATACAAATGGCAGAGTGTAAACAGTCACAAAAACTTTCCAATTAATTAAAGTGCAGTAGTGCAAAGAATACCATTTTAAGAGTGTGCTAAGGCAAATATTAGTGCTATAAAGGGTTTTCAGACTTGTTTTATGAAACTACTGCATGAGATTCCTTAAAAAAGTGACTCCAGGGGTTATACTTAAAAATGGTGCATAGTGATTTAGTGATTTATAGTAATGGGACTCGTGTGGCTAAATCACTATGTAGCATTCTGAAAATGCACCCTTATGACCTTGCTTGGCTGATCTCCTCCAAGGTTGTGCCCGCCCTAATCCAGCTGTTTCAATACCATGTAGAAGATTAAAAACTATTCTAAGCTGCAGTAGGAGTCCTGTTGTGCTATGAAATCACATCAGCCCATGCGCTGAAGCTAATATTTAATTCTTAGAAAAAAAAAAAATCCCTGCAGGACATGACAGAAAGGGGAGACTTTGAGTAAGTCTATGAACTTCTCAGGCAGTGGAATTGCTCTCATCTTGTGAGAGCAGAATCTATTCCTATCAAAAGAAGAAAAGGGAAATAAGAAAAGAGTCATTTCTTTATTCTTTTATTATTTTTTTTCTGTCAGGCAAAAATTTTGTTTCTACAGCTGAAGTTCTGCCTGTGCAGAATAAAGTAAATCCCTCACCCATTTCTGTCATGTTGATCCAGTGGAAGAGTTCATTTGATCTTCCAGCATAAGATGGATACTTTTCCAGGAGCAGGCCAAGAGGAAATGTTCATTCCAGCCTAAGAGGTGCTTATACCTATAAGAACTATATAACACTAAGTGCTGCTATAACGTATGTTATGATAGTGCTGCATAGGGATGCATACAGCTCCTTGAGGAACATTCCTGCTCCTGTGCAATGGTCCTTCCTGTTTCAGATTAGAAATTCAGGTTTAGTGGGGACTGCAGATGGTGGTCCCACGTCGTATCAAATCCCACAGACTGGAAAAGGACATCCACGTAGCTTCACACAAAGGGCTGCAGCTGTGAACCTCTCTTCATACCCTTCCTTCAGACTTGGGCTCCATATGCCCTGATTCACGCTGCTTTTGAAATAGTTTAAGGTACACTAACAAAAGCTACTCTTGTTTCAGAAGGATAAAAGGTTTCATACAGAAGTATGTGCAGGTAAGAATACAATATTAGTTGCACAGACATTATTTATTATAAGAGGAAGTTGTAAGTGCATCCCATTTTTTAAATGCACCCTGCACACGGCACTAACCCCTTGACAGTTTCTCCTTCACCTTCCTTCACACATCCTCTGTATGACTTTCTGCAGATGAAAGTAGCATGGTTTAAATTTTTTTCTGACCCTTGCCTTCAGTCTGCAGTCTGTTATCACACCAAAGAACATGGAAGTTAATGAACCGTTTTGGATCTGACAAACTGCATTAAGTGTACACAAGCTGGATGTTTCCCAGACCAAATCTCAAGAAACTAAGTTATTGATACCTTTCACCTGGGACACCCTTCAATACTGAAGTAGCAGAAGTGAACCAGAGAACACTTTTCATTTCTATTTGTAATCTTCAATATTTGGTACTAAAGTTGTCTTTGCGAGCTTTCAGCACTCCATAGGCCAGGTATATGTGAGATGCTAAGAGCATATTTATGCGCACCTAAACTGGTATAACAGCTCTGTAGAAGCTTTTCATGCCTCTAGCAGGCTGTACTGCTGGAAATAACACATGTCCACCTAGTCCCTGACAGCAGAGTATCTGGTCCCAAAAGTAGAGAGGCAGCTGAAGAGTTGCAAAAGAAATTGCTTTGACAACAAAAAACAAAGTGGCTGTGTGATGCAGCATCCACTGAATTTCAAAAATAGCAGTATTGACAGATGTCTGATAAGACAGAATCAGTCTTCACTCTGAAAATATGTCATGTATCCTGATCTGCATCCGAAATATGATCTGGCTATCCAGCAGTTGTAAGGCATGATCTTTAACAACTACTGACCTCCATCAGTATACCAAAATATGACTGCATTCTATGCATGCTAGAAGCAGAAATCAAACATATTCAGGTGGTGGGATGCAGTTACTATGGGCTTAAATTTGCAACCAAAGAGTGTGACGCATTAAACTGGATGAAAAAAGCAGCCACATCTGTTTCTTTTTTCAGTCTTTGTTGTTTTTCCTGGCTCTCAGAAAACTGTGGTAAAGTATGACTGTGGTCCTTCAAATAATGATATCGCTACAAAAGAAAGTCTCTGAGGAAACAGAAATAGTATCCAGACCAGATTTTGCTCCTGCTGGTAAGTGTATGGCCCACCTGTAGGTGACAGCTATGCGTTCACCAGTTGACCCTATGTTCTGCTTTCCATTAAAGAAAATCTTTGTTTGCACCACTAGTAGTGTGGCAACATACTGGATGGGTGACAGGACTCAGGTTATGAAGTGAATAAAAATAAATTTGAAGAGAGCCAAAGTGCATAAGAGAAAGTGTTTTTGTGGGCATGGTCATGAGTCCAGGCTGGATTTTGAGAGCTTCTCAGCTATCCAAGGACTCAGTATGTGCTAACTTCACGGGCAAGGCTGGACAGAAAGTTCCCGTTCATTACCCCTCCAGAAAAGAGGATATTTTTAACCTTTAGCCATTTTAGTGATCCAGTTTACAGGGCAGAGACATAAATAGTCATATTGACAGAGCTAAATATGTAGTCAGGCATAGACAGCAAGGGTATTGCAGTGTCTTCTCTGCTGCTGCCAACAACATGGGCTATACCCGCCTACAGTAGTTAAGCTACTCCCTTGCCATCAAATCCTCAGTTTGATACATCCTTATACTCAGATATTCAATAAAGATGTTAGAGTGACACCTATCAGGTTTTGTTTACGGTATATGCAAAGTAATCCAGCAAAGATGGAAGGTTATTGCATTTGGATTCCATGTATTTGTGAGTACATACATCAAGACCTACTCCATCACAGTCAAGACAGATCTTCTAGTCCACTCAAGAGCAGGTCTCAGGAGCAGGAATGGAGTAAAGACTGAAAAAACAAGTCAAAACCAGTGAGAATATACAATTTCCCCATGACAATAACCATATGAATGTTGACACTTTGACACTTTCTTGGTTTGGATTGGTATTAAAATAAAAACATTTGATTTTGATACTGAAAAAAAGAAAAAGCAGTAGCCAGACAATTCATAGCACTACCACTACAATGGGGCAAAGAATAGACCTATTGCAACTCTGGCTCTTGCACGGCTGGGACAGTGAAGCAAAAGTTAGTATCTTGGCAGTATTCTGGAGAACTGTGTGCCCTCCTGCACATGAACAACTTGCTGTTCTTCAAGAGGATGTTTATTATCTTCTCCCAAGAACCCAGAGGTCTTCTGACTTGTTCAGGTGCTGAGCAATGGGAGCCTGTGGTGCTCAGCAGGAACTAACCCCAAAGGGGACCCTGCTGGCTTGGAATGTGGAGATAAATGCTGATTGAATAAGGCACGGTTCATAAGACTTTTGTCTTCACTCTTCATTGTGGGATGGTTGGTTTTGTTATAAAACTAATTAGCATACATATGGAAGTACTTTGTGGAAGCAGCTTAATCCTAAACAAATGTGAAAATAAGCCTGTATTGTTTCTAAGGACTGATTTACATTAATTATCTTCTACTTTAAAAAACCTCATAGACTTTTTTTTTTTTTTAAATCATTGTTTCTTTGTGGAAAGATTAAGAACAGAACATGCCTATAAAACACTGTACATGCGAATTTATGGCATTTCTAGCAAGGATATATTCTCCAAAGGCAGAAAGTCTTGGTTTCAAGTTAAAAATGTTGCTTCCATACTAGCTAAACTCAGTTCACATCCAGTAACCTAAATTGGTAGTTTCATTCTCAAAAAAATTATGACCTTCTGAGAACCAGACTTATTTTTAGGAACCTATATATGGATTTAGGTACCCAAACTTAGCCACACTGTGTTAAATTTCTATTTTTTTTTATTTATTTTTTTACTTTGTTAACTATAGTGTTGCTCACTTGCCCACCACATAAAACACTTCAAGACAGTTTGTAATCTCAGGAAAAGACTAATTCACTCAAATTTAACCAGCAGCAATGCAGTCACTTGAGGCAGTGAATGTCCCTAATGAAAGTTGGTGGATTTTTAGGGTGTGTGTCTGTGTTTAAATCCTGCTTTGTGCTTGCCCTTTTGCTACCAAAGGACCTCAGTTATCCTGAAAAGGCTAAAATGCACCCTAGCTTTTCTACAGAGTGGCTTGAGACAGTGGAGGGGATGACCTAGCTTCCAGCCTACCAATGGCTCAGCCACAGCCCAGAGCTGGCCCTAGGTCCCAGCTGAGGTGATCTGTGTGTACATAATCAGGATCAGTCATATCCCTTGTCCTTTCAAAGCAAGGCTCCTTTCCCCCATTAAAAAAAAAAAAAAAAAGTTGAAGTTGTACAACGCTAATAACTTCTCTTTCATAGCACATTCTATACAAGTATAGCTCAACGACCCATATAGATCAGTACTATCTCACTGCAAAAATTTCCCACAAAATGTTCATTGAGAGACCATCTGAGGTTGTCTCACTTTGTGGCATTCCTTCGCCAGGCACTGCCTGTCAGCAACAGAATACCATAAATCCATAGTCCTGCCTCATGTACTCATTTTCATTCTCACTATGAAGAGGAGACAGGGGTGTCCCACAGGGCTTCTCCTGCCTATGCCCCCTCTGGCTCCAGCCATGGGGGTGGGCAAAATCAGGGAGAGGCATGTGAGGATCTAAGTGTTACCTTGCCCTCCTAGTGAGAAATGACAAGGGGCCAAGTCTCATTTCCCTCAGGCAGCCCTGACCAGAGTATGTGTCTAGCTCCTTCATGACAGGAAGAAAAATTCCCTTTGTTTCATGACTGCTGCCTTTCTCTTTCTGAGTTGGAGGTCATGGGTTAAGGAGGAAGGTGTACGTTGGCAGAATTTCCTTAAACAAGAGAAGTGAAAAAAGCTGGAAGTGAAAAAAGCTGGAAGTGAAGCAAGTGGATGACTCTGGTAAGGAAGATGGGCTCAGCCTCATGAATCCACAGTGGTGCAATGTACACCCAAGTGTCTGCACAGGCTGGGTGGGGACTGATAGATTGACAGGAGAAAGATATGGGGAAGTTGGTCAGTGAGAAGCTCCCCATAACCTGGCAGATCACCACAGAAACCTTCCCTGTGTGCTGGGCTGCATCCCCAGAGCATGAGCAGCAGGTCAAGGGAGGGGATTCTCCCCCTCCACTGTGGTCTGGGGAGACACACTCACTCCTCCCCCTCCGCCTTGCAGTCCTGAGTCCAGCTCTGGGGCTGTGAGGGCTGGAGCAGCTCTGCTCTGGAGACAGGCTGAGAGAGCTGGGCTGGTTCAGCCTGGAGAAGAGAAGGACCCAGGAGACCGTACAGCAGCTCCAGTGCCTGAAGGGGCTACAAGAAAGCTGGAGAGGGGCTTTGGACAAGGGCCTGTAGGGACAGGACAAGGGGAATGGCTTTAACCTGCCCGAGGGGAGACTGAGCTGAGCTCTTAGGCAGAAGTTCTTCCCTGTGAGAGTGGCGAGGCCCTGGCACAGGTTGCCCAGAGAAGCTGTGGCTGCCCCATCCCTGGCAGTGTTCAAGGCCAGGCTGGACAGGGCTTGGAGCGACCTGGTCTAGCGGAAGGTGTCCCTGCTCATGACAGGTGTTTGGAACTGGATGGGCTTTAAGGCTCCTTCCAACACAAGCCAGTCTGTAATTCTATGATTCTGTGTCCAGGGACTGTCACAGCTGTGCACCTCTGAGTCCCAGGAGGGATCGCTTAACTGCCAGCTCCTCTGGGGTCTGCAGTATCCCTTTGGGGTGGAGCAGCCTGGCTTGGCCACTTCTAATGTAATAAAGTAAACAGTCATGCATGTCCTTTCCAGTTGCTTTTAACAAACTCCCAGACTGAGCTATGGTAAGAGGTCATTGTCATGACGTACAAACCCAGCTCTCAAATCTCTAAAAACCAAACCAAGCCTAAGCAAATACCATTTGCCTCTCTCCAGATCCTATAGGAAGCCTTGCCATGGCATGAAAACTGCACATTTTTGCAAGACGTTATTGACAGGCTAGTGGTTTTCTCTTTGACACACTTTTTACAGAAAGTGACAGGCTTTGATAAACTCAGCTGCTGCAGGTCTGTGATTTCACTGTGCTAGAGAAGATGCCTTCCTTGCAGGAATGCTGTTACCTCGGCTAGAAAAACACACATGACACAGATAGTAAGTATGAAGAAGAATTTTCTTTTGGAAAGGGAATATTCTGTAAAACCCTTTCTTCCCTTCCCCAAGGCTTCTTTTACTCAAACATGAAATTCAGTTCTTCCTTTGACTTTCTCTACTGTCCCAAATCTTGTATTTAGAACCAGAGCATAATGTCTTATATTTATAGTTCTCACTAAAGAAAGCTTTACATAGTCTTCACTCCTATTTCACCAGTCCTGATCAGAGGATTTTTAATGCCTATTTCTAATAAAACCCTATTTGCTCAGGATTTTCTTGTTCATTTCATTTGAAGCACTACTATGTTCAAACACATTGAGCATTGAATGTAAAAATAGCTGGCCATCTCAGAAGTGAACATTATATTTGTAATATAGGTGATTTTATCATGAGCCACAATATTTTTTTTTCCTCATCACTTATTAATGTTTTATATAGCTCATCAAAAATAAAGGTTGAGGTCAATAATTGCTGACACATGAAAGAACAAGGAAAAAGCACAGTCAAGGACATTATCCAGAGGCCAGTACACTAGTAAAAATCCCCTCAGATTTCCTTTGCACATGTCGGAAAATTGTAATCACTAAAAAGGGGTCAAGTCCACAGAAAAAAAAACTAAAACTTTCTCTTTTCTTTTAATAATCAGCATGCTTTCCAGCTTCACGTATACTCACATGTGCTCCAGAAAGCATCTGGATTTTTATTGGTATGCCTTTCCACTTACCAGTTTCACACTCTTGCCTCTACTTTGTTTCAGTGTTGGGGAGTCCCATTCCCTCATTGGAGCAGATCGGTAAGCAGAAGAGCTATCTTCCACTTGGCTCACAGATCCACACTACGCATTATTGACATGACTGCATTTAATAATAGTTCCTGCTGATTCTGTTGTGGAAAAACTTACTCTTCAGAAACTGTCTAACATGTGGTGCCAGTACATGTGTGTATGATTTTTTTTTCTTTTCAAGCAACTTGGGCCCCGGTTTAGAGAAAAGAAGTGCTTGAGCACGTGCTAAAAGCTAAACACACTAGTTCCCACCTTTATTCAGCAAAGCTCTTAAGTATGTGTTGAGTCTGGCTGGCTTCAAAGGAACTCATGCTCATGCTGAAGTGCTTGTTGATTCAGTGCCTTACAACCCGACCCTCTCAGGAAAGAATCTCTTGTTCAGATACACTCTCAATCTTACCTACAAATCCCACCCCAACAACAGGATTTATACCTTATGCTACAATAGACCTATGTATTTACAAGTCATCACATTTCCGCTGGGCAAATATAATGCATATGTCAGAAAATTATACTGAAGATAGGATCAAAACTACAAGAGCAGTGAGTGATCCACTTAATCTACGTTGCTGTGTCACTTCATAATACAACTGAGGACAAGAAAAAAAAACTATTAAATGAATCCATAATTGCTATGCCAAGGATGCCAGTGGTAATACTGCAATTACATCACAGTTTTCCTCTAACATACAGTACTTCCCTAAATATCAAAGGTGTTTCCACCTTAAGTAAAAATAGGCACAACATCCATGTTTGTATATGCTGTGGCGTTTAGCACATACTTTGTCAAGAAACTGTACCATTGAAAGGAAAATACAATCCCCATGACACCTTTTTCAAAGTTTTTGTCGGCTATTTATAAAAATTAATAATTATAAAACGTGATGGGGCATGGGGGGAGGAGTGAAAGGTGCAAATTGTGTCAATGTGATCATGGAAATGGTTTAGGATAGTAGCCAAACCTAAACTGCAACAAATGTTTTCCATCATAGGATCCCTCTCTCTCCAGAATATGGAGCTATTTCAAACAGGCAACAAAAGCAGACTGCACTGCATTTCCTTAGTTTCTATGCTCTTATTTGTAAGCTCTCTTTTGTAAGCATCATTTTATGGTGTCAGCCTATTAGAAAGGATTTTTAAAAACTGCTCTCATTAGAGCAGGGGCTGTCGAGGCATACAGTGAAAACAAGTAATTTTTTTTTTTTTTTTACACTAGGAAATATGATTCTGTAATGAGCAATAGGCTAGCAGTAGAGCAGTAAAACCTAACCTAATCCTTCCTTTTTTTAAAAAAGCACTGATTTATGTGTGCATACCCTACCAAATGATTTCTCTTTGATTTTTTAATCTATTTAGTCTAAGAAAATTGCAAACACCAGGTACATGGCTTTATGGTTGAAATGCCTGAACAAATAACACTGCTGTCTCAAAGCATTCCCTGGATACTACATAGGTATCAAATACAGGCTTAAATCCACAAAAGGACACCAGGTAACTTGCAATCATGGCAGAATCTATAGCTCCATAAAGGTTTCTAGGTTCTCTATAAAACATATGAGAATAAAAGGGCAGGTTGCAATTTCAATGAGGCATAGGAAAGGTCTTTCTCTCTCTCTCTCAGAAAAAAAAGAAAGCAGCTTAAATCCTGTTCTCTTTTTATGTTCAAACCCCGTCTTCCTGAGCCTGCTGTTTGGCCACTCCTGTAGGATTGCTGAAAATACTGGTGTGAGACCAGAGTCCTGCTTGCTATGTGATGCACTAGCAGCTATCACATCACACATGGGCATCACCCCTGCCACCATCACTGGCTTGGCTCTATTTGGTGCTTTGCAAAAGGAACCAGCCCTGGAATTAGCCTGATTGAAAACTATCATCTGTGGGAGAGGTACCAGTTTTTATGTGCCCATGGGAGCTTTGATCAACTTGGTCTAGGGGAAGGTGTCCCTGCCCATGGCAGGGGGGTGCAACTGCATGAGCTTTAAAGTCCCTTCCAACCCAAACCATTCTAATATACTCAGGTTGTCCAACATGCACAGTATTGGATTGCTTTCTTTTAATGCAATCAGTCTTCATATGCAAGCTCAGAAATTCAACACTGGTTTTCAGACTTTATTTAGCCACAGTTTAGCCATTGGGATGTCCAGCCATCAGACACTTCACTGACTGATTGATGCCAGTTCTGGGTTATCTGAGTTAACAAAACCTAGCCTACTGCATTATTTTAATAGCTTCGTAAAAAATTCCAGCACTTGGTAGCAGGGTAGGTCGATGGGAAAAACCTCACTGCTCTGGAGCCAGCAGAAGTAAAAGCAGCACAGCAGTGATTTTTCTCCATGCACAGGTACTTACATGCATGAAGCTAATAGCAAGATAGTCCTGGCATGAAACAGATATCCTGTGAAACATTTACCTATACCAAACTGATTAATTATTCATTTACTCTCAAACTATTTTCCTGAAAGGACTATTTACTTCCCACCCTCATTTATAGGAGTGACCTAATTGAAAGCCGAGCTTGGGTGCCCGTGTTTTCTAGGTTTAGAAGCAAACCTCCCTCACCCCCCAAACTAGATCAAACATCGCAATGTTAAAAGCTTTGTAGAAGTTTCCCTCGGGAATCTGAAAGGCTAATTAGGGTGACCTTTGCCATAAAGAATATAGTTGTTAAAACAGCTTTTGTACACACTGGAGTAATGATCATTCTCTTACACACATGGTGATTTGTTGCTGCAATTTGCAACCATATATCTCTTAGCGGATAATTCGGATGTTGTTATTTATTGCATGTATGATTATTAATGATGTCATGGCAACTGTTGGAAGTAACTTAGTTCACCTCAGGAAGTCAAGTACTTTAGCTCAATATTTACAGATCTAAGATGACATCAACTTCTGTAGAAAATCAGTTCTCCATTTGGCCTCCCCCACCTCTATACAGTCATCTGAACTACCACCTTTTACAGATAATTTCTCATACTGTAAAAATATAGTTATTATGAAATAAGAGGAAACTTCAGTTTTTCCTTCTTATTGAAGAGAGCTTTTTCACCAACATAAAACAAAAAGATGATTTTTTAAAGCTACTGAACAGGAGAGTAAAAGCCATATGCCCAGTATTGACAAAAGTTACCTGTGTAGAATATAGGACCAAGTTCTCATACACTCATAATTTTTTATAAGGAAAAAACAAGATGAAAGCTGTTTTTCTTTTTTCTTTTAAAAATGCTATGTAATCAAGAAAGACAGGTGAACTTATTCTGCCTAATTTTGATCCCATCTGAACACTGAGCTTCAAAGTGTGACTGTAACACAGGTTTTATTGGTGATGTGTTCCCTTCAGAAGAGACTGTGAAAAATTTATGGGCATTCATATGACTCCTAATAAAACAAAGACCAGTGGGTCAGTCTTTTTAGCACTCGCTTGGTCATCTTGTCTGTAGCACAGCCTGGTCCAAGGATGCAGCCTGGGTGGTGGTGGTAAGTCCTCTGAAAGACAGCAAGCATGAGCCTTGAACATGGGTTTCTTGTAAATTTAGAGAGAGTAAACTGGTGAAACAAGAAGAAAGGTGATGATGGTAGAGTTTTTAAGGGAGAGAAAAAGCCTGTGAGCTTCACGCCCTACAAAAGTTCCACCCCTTCCTAAACATAGGTTAGGTGTTAAAAATATGATTGAAATACCACATTTTACAGTTACATATTTACTTAGAATATGCATCAAATGATTAGTTTAGAATACATAGTATCTCCCTATGTAGTATCTATGTAATATATAAAAATACATAATAATGTTATATAATTTAAATAAAAATTCTCCTGATTATTTTAGCAAGCCTTTTGTTATCAATATCAAATAACAACACTAGAAAAAGGAAAAAGAAATAAAAATACAGTGTTCAGAAGTGATTATAGCTTGCAGAGCTATTAATTTAATTTGAATATTAATATAGTAATGTAAAATACAGTGATATTTAGTTAACGTATTACATTACTTCCTCACAATAGTTAACAGCAGCTTATTTTCTTCTTTTTTTTAAGGATGAGAGCATATGAATAATTCGACCTCAGCTCTCAAATGCTTTATGGCCATTTGATGCAGCAAAATAACTAAAAATACAGTACTATTGATTGTTTCTTATTTGATTTATAAATGTTGTTAGCCAACACTAACCTGAGTTATATTAGTCTAGATTGATAGTAATGTGACCAGAAACCATCTGAGAACAGAATCTGGTTTAGGGTATACAATGGTATAGATCTGTAAGTATTTGACTTTTTTTTTTTTTTTAATAAAAATTTGGAATTTAGTTGACTATTATTCTGGGCCCTGTCTGGTTTATGTGCTTATGGGCTTTTAAGGATTTGCCTGAATGATAGAAGGTAGCTCACAAATACATATTTGCATAAATGTGCATGAAGCCAACACCACAGGAAC
This sequence comes from Pezoporus wallicus, assembly GCF_028554395.1. Lineage (NCBI taxonomy): Eukaryota > Metazoa > Chordata > Aves > Psittaciformes > Psittacidae > Pezoporus > Pezoporus wallicus. The sequence continues at coordinate 2,071,382 of NW_026637224.1, forward strand.
TCACATACTTTTATGTTTGTATCATACATATGCTGACAAAAATTACTTAGCCAACACATCCTCCTGTTCTGCAAAACTGTACATAGGCAGGAGCAATGCCTTGTGGTCAATTATGGTGTGGGCAGTGAATGAGAAAACTGTAGGCATTAGCAATTTTAGCAAATAGTAGTTTAATGATTCATGGAGTAATGCTTTTCTTCTATAGACATAGTGGCTGAAGAATTTTCAGTGATAAATGAGAAAAAAAAAAAGTGAAAAAATTTCTTACAGATATATCTCAAACAAAAAAGGCAACAGATTTGTCAAAATATTTGTTGTGAATTGTTTATCAGAGTGTGATGCTTAATGGTTTGCTTCTTCAGTGTAATTTGACAATCACATAAGAAGAATTACTCAAAACCTCAAGGCTTTTCATGTCAGCATCCTAATATTTGTAAGCATACATACTGTGCTTAAACATACAGCTAAAGAGAGAAGTTGTGTCTTGCTATTGTGCACAAGGTGCACAGACCCACACACCAGTAAGAAGAACAGTAAAATGCTTAAATTCAATAGGGAGAAGAAGGAGGTGAAAAAGAATATCTGATGCATGTGATGTCAGGAAAATGTGACACTTCGCTGGAGTATTCCGTAGTTGTAAAGGGTTGTTTTTGACAACAAGTAGTGCCACATGACACACAAACCCACCTTGATCCAACAACTTAACATTGCTAAGGAATCTTCTACCATCCTTTGTACTTTGACACTATGCCATGATATTGTCAGATATATGTAGGAAAACAAGACTTTACATCACGTGTCCTTACAAGTCCTTAGAGGATAAAGTTAGTGGTTGTTGCTTTTGTTTTTTGTTTTTTTTTTTTAGGAAAAATATTGTAATGTTAAAATACCAATGAAGTACATTGTTCCCAAAAGGCTCTGCAAAGATTTTGTGGCTGTGGAACAACAAATAGCTTTCAGGACTGAATGTCCCAGTATGACTGAGCAGACAAAACTTGAAGGAATGAAACTGCATTTCTAAAGACTATGAAAAAAATATCAGATGAAACAGTGAATATCAGGACAGAAAAGGCAGCAGGAATTTGCAAGCAGATGTCAAAAGTCATACCAGAAAATGTCAAGAGAAGTATAACAAGCGCTGGCTTCAGTGTGATAAATAAATGCATGATGAATACACCGTAATAGGTTTGTTGTCCCAGGAGCAGTTTTGCAGGCAACAATGTGGAAAAAACCTCCAAACCCTCACCACCTCCATTACCAACAAAAACAATAGCGGTGAACAATGCCAGCAGATAATCTTGAAGTCAGAATGTTAACAGGGTGTACTAGGCAAATAAAACCATGGCTGAAACATATTTCTGGCACATCTCAATCATTAGTGTTTGATCAAAACCTGGGACAACTGCTCTGCTCTGTTAGGAAGGAGAGCAAATAGCAGCAATTTTCAAGAGAGTACAATGGAGAACCTGAAGAAAGTAATTATGGTGAGTACTGCCTTTTCAAAATGGTTTCCTGGAAGTATGAATAAGAAAAAAGTGGTTGGAAGGGCAGAGAAGTTTTACCTATCAGGCAACGGCAAGTTTGTGTGTGTGGCCTTTACACGGCAGCATGCCATGCTGTTTCAGAAGTGGAGTGGCCCCCAAAGGAACTAGAGAAGCTAATGCTATCCTGTGGGAAAGCCCCATGTCCTGGGGGAGCACATGCAAATGAAGAGGTTATTCACCCTCTCGCTGGAGACAGTGAAATGAGCGGAGGGAGCAAATGGCTGAAATCCAGGAGGTCCTGAGCTGGAACCTTATCAAAATTACAGTGGTGGGGAGAAAAGGAACAAATAGACAGTGCTGTAGAAGCTGTAGTGTCTGTGGCAGCTTTTAATTATAAGATACCATGGTTAGTCATCAATATCACATTGCACACTATGTCCTCTGCTTGCCGATACAAAATGAACAAGTAAGGCAAGAATTATTAATCACCTTTGCAGCCTTCGTGTTACAGCGAGTCCAGAGAAGGACACAGAGATGCTGTGGGAGCTGGAGCAGCTCTGCTCTAGAGACAGGCAATGAGAGCTGGGCTGGTTCAGCCTGGAGAAGAGAAGGCTCCTTAAGGGGAGATCTTAGAGCAGCTGCCAGTGCTTAAAGGGGCTACAAGAAAGCTGGAGAGGGGCTTTGGACAAGGGCCTGTAGGGACAGGACAAGGAGGAATGGCTTTAACCTGAAAAAGGGGAGATTGAGATGAGCTCTTAAGCAGAAGTTCTTCCCTGTGAGGGTGCTGAGGCCCTGGCACAGGTTGCCCAGAGAAGCTGTGGCTGCTCTACCCTTGGCAGTGTTCAAGGCCAAGTCGAACAGGGCTTGGAGTGACCTGGTCTAGCGGAAGATATCTCTGCTCATGACAGGTGCTTGGAACTGGATGGGCTTTAAGGTCCCTTCAACCCAAACCATTCTAAGATTCTTTGATGATTCTATGCTTAAGTTCTTCCTCACAAACTGGTGGGAGTGGTGTGGAATAATGTCTTTGGCAATATCCACTGCTTCTGCTGGACTGCATGTGTGAGAACTCCTTGTGGGGCCACACAAGTATGTAAATCTGGAGGGAGGAATACATCCTGCCCCACTCAGAGAAGTCTTGCTGGGGCTGTCCATTATCTCATCCTTAGAAAATCAGCTCAATGCAGAGAGCTTTCAGTTTCGGATTTTCCACTTAATTTGTAGTGATTCATCTTTGTTTGTTTATGGCCACTGATGTGTGCTTGGCTAATAGAAAACTGATGCCTCATCTCATGAGCAGAAAGCTCATACTGAATTTTAAATCTGCCATATAACGGTCAGTCACAGCATGCAATTTTTTGTTTAACTAGTGTATTTGACACTGTGATTACCACATGGAAACATTGATTCCCAGTCATCCATGTCATATAACGCACCATTATACAGGCTATCCATAAAATAAATACAGGCTTCCTGTTCAGTACACGCTCCTAATTATCTGATTATATATTCCACTGATTTATAAAACAAGTGTAATGTGTAAATACGAATAGTCCCTACATTGAGATTATGATTTGAGAATGCAAAGAGATTATTTCCACAGAAAGACATCAAGACAGCACCGTATTTAGTGCTACAGGGTGAAGTTTTCTATGTGACCCAGCACAAGTGACCCAGCAAATATCTATTGTCACCAAGTAGTTCACATTTCTGTAGTTTGTGCTACTGAATTCATGGATGGCTCTAGGGATGCTCAAATGAATTTCAAGAGTGGCTCATTTTGGTGAGTAAGCAAAACTGATTCATTTTGAATTGCCATGGGTTACAGAACATGAGTCACTACCAAAGCTCAGCTGCTCAGTGATAGGTTGTTAAATGCCAGCTGGGTTTGTGCCTTTAAACCTAAAATGGTGGATATTGAAGAAAATGCCAGTTACATCAGTTCAAGTCCTCCAGTCTTTGGATGAGTTCTTAATTTTTTTTCTGGAACTTTTATTTTCCAGTCTTAGCTGGAAATCTTAGGTTCAGGAGACACACACAGGAAGTTGGTACTGCCGCTGTCGCTGCATCCATGAATAGAGCATATCATCCTGAGAGAGAAGGGATGGCAGAGACCCAGCTCTGCATGATGCACCAAACTTGGAGAGTAGTTACACAAGGAAGAGGGCTACTGTTATTTTCTGCTGATATACACAAAAAGCAGTCCATTCCTCCAACTACAACAGTAGCAGAAATATAATGGGAGAAGTTTAGATGAATGACGCATCTTAGCCACCGTCTTTCCTTGCCTTCAGTTATTTAGCAAACCTAAAGAAGTAGGTTTGAATTCACAGGCCAGAAGCCCAGCAGAAAGAAACACGATTAACACAATCCAGAAACTATACAGATAGTAACAAATAATAAGTCAAAGAAGTGTCTGCGTTACTTTCAGAAATTCTTCCTTTTGTCTTTTTGGTGTGTAAGTTGTGCAAACTCAGGTTCCCCAAGAGAGAGACATGTAACCTAAAAGAATACATCTGATGCTAAGGAATCTTTTGTTTGATCTCCTTACACACCATTTCTGATTTGGCCTCAGTGACTTCAGTAAGACTTTATATGAATTTATTCCACAACAGGATCCTGACTATGGCATGGTCTGTCTCATTCTGACCTGTTATCTTCTATGACTATATGACTACTTAATTACCCTAGTGGAAGCATTGATGAAAGCTGCCAAGCAGTCTTATAATTGCAAGAGTTCATCCATTTTTCCCCTTCCCCCATACACAGTAAAAAAAAAAAATGGAGCCAGAAAAAAATACTATACTATAATTCATTTAAAAAATGTAACAAAATGATTATAATTTGGGAAAATTTTCCCTGATAAAGAGAGAAAGAACAAAAACAAGAAAATTGAAACTGTTTGTTATTAAGAAATGACACTATTTGTAGATGACTACTACATGCTGGCAAAAGGAAAAACAGCGCTAGTTAATGATGCAATGCTTGGAATCAAAGAACATTAAGTCTAACACTGAATTAAACACATAAAGAATTGCTACAAGAAATGAGAAGCTCTGAAACAAGTTGAAAAGTCTGAAGCCCCGTCTTCCTAGCCAGGGAATGGTTACAGGTCTCAAAAGATCTACAAGAAATTCTAAAAGGCTATAAAAACAAGAGAATGGAAACCACATGCAACATAATAGAGTCTCAAAGCACCAAAGAACTTCAGTCCAATATAGACAGATTACATGGATATATATAGGTTACATTCAGCTTGGATGAATTTTGAATGTTTCTATACAGAAAGATTTTTTTGTTTGTTGGTTTGTTGCTTATTTGTTATAAATGTTGCAGAGTGAGCTTATTTGTGACACATCTGGTGAGCAGTCACTGTTGCTGACCACTTTGTTTGACCTCCCCACCCTCAAAACTGAAAATATTGTGGAGCAGGAGATCCTTCTTTTCTTTTTTTTTTAATTTCTGTTTTTGATTTGCCCTGTTTCTTCTCACTTCATATATTATATGCACTGCTACAGGGATGAACAGACCTTGAGCAATTGTATGTTGGTACCTGACATGGGAAGGTATTCTGCACTTTATTATTATGGTGGTTTAGTGAGTGTGTCTGAGGATGAGGTTTGGTTCTAATTATGTCATTTCATAACTCATGATTAACAAAAACACTGTCAGTGCAGTAATTAAGGTGAATACCAGCAAGGCACAGCATTAAGTATCTTCTGAGTTGTAACTAGCAACACTCCTCAACTGTTACGAAAAGTAACAAAATTCAAGAGATGTTCAAGAGATAATGGATGAGACTCAACTCTGACTGTTCCATTACCTAACATTATTTTTTTCTTTTTCTTTTTTTCTTTTTAGTTGAAAAGCATACTCTCAATAGGCACAAAATTAACAGCACTCCAGATCAAAGTCACACACATAATCACTCTCACTAAGAGACACCAGCAGTGCATCTTTCCTCTCCCAGCCACTCTGAGGGTGTTTCAGCACCAGTTCAGGAGAAAAACACTTAAGGACCAGAGAGTAACTCACATTTTAGCTTATCTCTCCTGCTGGTCACCAGCAAGGATATTTCATTTTAGGAAGACCGCATTGAGATGCCTGTAGTTGCCCACTAAAGAATGGACTGACTCCACCAGCCCATTAAGGCACCAAATAGTTACAGATTTCACTGAGTGTCAGCATGAACTAGATCTCAAAAGAAAAAACACTTAAACCACCCAGTTCCCTGTCTCAAATTTTGCTTACCCTCACTACTCTTTTCAACGCTGTTAAATGCTGAAAAGCCTCTATGTTATTACACAGGCAAGAGACTACTTGTTTGCTCCTATTGTAGCTTCCCACAAAGTTGTGAAATAACTTTGTGACAGTGCATGAGCCTTGCATTTCAGATTTCCAAAGCTTTCTCCCCACCATAGGCATAAAGGAATGTTATTGATAGGAAGCTCTACCTTCATGGCTTAGTCATTAGTGAAAAGGGGCCATAGATCATGTCATGTTTTCTGTAACCTAGTTAGATCCTGACAGGAGAGAGGTTCTAAAATCATAGGCTCATATTAGAAACCTTTAAAAACTCATTAGCTTCTGATAATTATCCTAATATCCAAAGCACTAAAATCACAGAGCTCATTTCTGCCTCAGCACTGAACTGTGAATATGTTCAAAAAAAGCTTTGCCTTTTCACTTCCCAGTAGCAAAAGAAATACTTGCTATGAATGCAAACGTCTGGGGCTGGTGCAGATAAAGACCAGTTTCCTTCCCGAGCATGACAAGTGAGGTCAGTTTGTCTCTAACAGAGACAGCAAAATTACAACTAAGTCTTAATTCATTGCTCTACCTTGGGACATTGTATTTTCCGGGCCACCTTGTCCCAAATGTTTGACATCTCTCTGCCAGGCTCTAAAACCACTGCTTTTCTCTAAGCTACATTTTTCCAGAAACTTCAGTTGTTTTTTTGATCTGGTTTGTTGGAGGGGTTTTTTTCAGTAATGGTAGAAAAAGTTTCTGTAAGGCCACAGAGACTTATGAATAACATCCTTTTAAATGCACATTAGTGAGGGAGGACTTTGTGGTCAGAACCATCCTCTGCATCCCCAGTTGCTCTGACATGGCTTAGTCCCAGTGGTTATTTTTTTTCAACATACAAGGATGCAGCCCATACTTGAAAGTGGTTTGAGTCTCAAAGTGACCCAAAGATACTTTGTCCAGTCAGATATTAAGCAAGGGAAAAACTATTCTTAATTAGCTTAATGAGAAGTCACTGTGCATGAAAAGCCCTGGATGAGGTGGCCATGGAGTATTATAAGTTGGAGCACCTTTTTATAGATCTAACTATTAACTCCACTGTAAAGTGACAAGTGGAGCAAAGCTTCTTCAACATCATCCATTATAGGTTTTATCTAGATCTGACCAAGTATGTTTCTAGGCTTAGTTTTCATAGCCAAACCATTTAATCTCATAATAATAACTCCATAAAAATACATCATTCCATATTTATTACCATACTAAGTCCTGAAAATGGCTCTAAGTGGACAAAATCCTGCTAAAACAAACAAAACAGCAGAATAAAACAATGTCCAACCCTTAAAAAGAGACAGACATGGATTTAAAAAGTAGGTAAAAATGATGGTGTTATCCCCAGCCTTGTTGTTGTGCCCCTCTTCTCATCACACTTGATTTCCTTGGGAATGTATTTTCCACGATTTCTGGGAGGCTGTGCTTCTCTCTTTAGAAGGGCCCAGGCGTTGCCTGTGACTGCCGCATGGTGCTGGTGTAGGAGGCTTGGAATCCAGGTTAAGGGCTTTTTTTTTTGCTAAGATCTCTGGCATAAGAAAAGTAACAATCGTAAAACTAATTCTTATGACACCATTTTTACACACTTTCCTAGCGGGACCTAGTGGGAGCTAAAAGGAAGATGATGACCTTAGGATGCAGGGGCTGTCACCATGGTTACAAGGGATCTGTTTACCTGTGTGGGTTAAGTACTGAGGTAGACACATGAAAGACATTTATTGGCATTTTTTGCTGCGCACTAATGTAAGGTTTGTCCCCAAAAGAATCAGTAATTGCTATACTGGCAGTGCTCTGAGTACTATTGTTACAGACTTCATTAAAATGCTACTTACATTTAAAGAAATAATCACTAAGGGCATCAGCTTTAGTGCAACAGAAATTTCTTAAACTTTGCAAACATAATCCTGGTACCTGAAAAGTCAAGCTGTGTTCTTTTGGTGGCTCACATCATGACTTGTAGGATCAGAAAACAGCTGCTCTTTTTTTTATCTTTCCCTGGGAAAAGCAGGAATATTTCTATGCTCTTTAGTGAGGAAATAGCTCCACCAGCACTTCTGATATACTCATCCTGGGGAGCTACATGGATATTTCTTTCTTCATGGGTCACCTCAATCACCTTACTGGCCAAAAGTAAAAGGAGATGCTTCTTTCTGGGGTGATCAAGCTGGGACATCCCTGGGAGGTATCCAGTTTTCAAAGAGGGAATAGGTAACTTTTTCTAAAGGTTGAGTCCCATAACGTATTTTCTGCTGTCCACCCAAAACCGCCTAGGCACCCTTGAAAATATTAGTTTTGTGGGGTAATAGAGGAACAGCATTATACTGTCTACATCAATAAAATTAAAACTGGAAGCATAAGGACACTAAAGTGTGCAACTAAGCTGCAAAGAACAGGGATTTTTTGACCAAGAAAATGCAAGACGTGAAGGTGTCTGAAAAACTCCTTTTGTACCTGCAACAAAAGTCATTAAGGTGGCATTGTGGAGCAATGCTAACTATAGCAACAGAGTTTTGAGGAGAAAAATCTGTTTCCTTACATTTGACTGCGTCTGATTCATTCATCTTATCCATTAGCCCTGTGGAAGCTTCCATTTTAGAGCATTTGATGTGAGCTTTGGAAAGCAGTACAGGTGGTGCTGCCTCAGCAGGAAACTCACTATTTGCTGAGGGACCGTCAATTATTTGCAGGGAAACTAAACCAGAAGAATAAATATTACATACTGATGGATATTTGTCAGAAAAGATAGGAGTACTTTCAATGGGGCTTGTCAGACACAATACTTTCAACACATCTACATTTTCTATGGCAAAGGGAACAGAGCTCTCCAGCTGCTCCCTTGGCAAGCCTGAAGTTTTGTCTCGTAAATTTAAATTATAAATGACATAATGGTGGAATGGAAATGGATTGCACCTATAGAGATAAATCCAGTGAAAAGCTTTACACTTTCAAGGAGAGGAAGAAAGAAAAAAGGTTCTAACGTGCATAAGAGCTTCCATTTGTTGTGATATTTAGCCTCTCCAACTCAACACTTTGTGAAGCAATTTATTTCTTTTTTTTTTTTTCATCTCCCTCCACCTCCATTGAAAGCGATGAACATTTTTTGCGAAGCTCACAGAGAGTGTTAGGTTGCAAATATAACAAAAAGCTTGCCAATGCCTGGGAGTCCAAACTGGAAATATTTTCTCTTGTGTCAGCATTTAAGCATTATTGTAGTGTTATCATATCATGGCATAAAAAAATAACATGGAAGCAGTTGTGCCAAAAGTTTAATGTTTGACTCAAAGCACACAGTGACTATCCATAGGTACATTTGGGGTTCTTTGCCAAAACATCGTTTTAATATGAACCATTCAATGGATCTTCCACTTAATGGTGAGAAACTCTACATTTTAATTTAAACCAACAGGACAAAAAGCACTGGCAAGTTTCCTGCATCTGATACTGATGAGGAATAAAGAGGAAATTGTTTGATACAAACTACAGTATCTTGGGATGATTTGACAGCCCTGGGAAGAAGACAATCTCAGGTCTGAAGCCTGGAGAAGGTTCTGCTTTTTTATTTTTCCCCACACTGAACATATCAATTGTGCAAAATGTGTGGGATTCCACAACAAATTTATCTACCTGTGTCAATGATAAAGCAAAACCTTGTAAATGGAGACAGAGGAAAGAGCAAGCTGAGAGAAGGAGAATTTTGCTCAGGAATGGGTAAAATAGTCTGTCTCCTTTTTTTGGACTCAATGAAAATGATATCTGAATGATCAATACAGGAAATTAGAGAAGTGCAGTTGTGCACTGTGCAATGGACATTAACCATTTGAAGCTATATCAAGCTTGACAAGATAGTGCAAGTACAATCTAAAGTTAAAAAAAAAAAAAAAAAGGAAGAATACATGTGCTTCAGACTAAATTCAGACCCAGATGACTGTCTCAGCACACAAGTATATTAGGAATGTATTTCTACAACTGTTATTAAGTAGAGACTTGTCCTTCAGTCATCTGCACTCTGAAAACATCAGCTCTTGGGTGAAGGTAAAAGTAACATTTGGTCATTTTTCAGACCTCCTCTGAACGTTCAGACCATCCTCTGAACGTTATTATACCGCATAGTTTGCTAGCAACTGCTGCACTGATTTTCATGGCAGCCCAGGACTGAGCAGCAGAAGGTGAGACCAAGAGTCTGGGCTCAGTGACTTACATTGCAGAAACATCTGCTGAAAGCAAATTCATTGGAAACAGAGATGAGTGTTCAAATAAACTGGTTTTGTCTTAGAGGAAAAATTCATCCAGGCCTGGTCAACAGGGGCATGCTGAAAGAGATCTCAAAACAAATGATTTGAATATAAGTGCTATGTGTTAATGATGCCATATGTAAAGGGTTACAGCAAATATGGCAGCAGAAATTTGGCTTTTGAAAACTTCTACCTGCTCTCCATTCTTTTTGTCTGTCTCTCTCCAAAGTGACCATTAGCTGTTCTCTATCACTTCTGCAGCCCCACAGCAGGAACATGAGGAACCAAAACCCTTCTCACCTTTGAGATGGAACTGAGCCAGCATAGAATATGAACCGCAATATGATGTGGAGAAAGCAATGTGATACAGCCAGTGACCCCTAAGTCTTTGCTGTCTATGACATTTTTTAGGTTATTTGCAAATAGTTGAATCTTCAAAATCAAGCAAGTTTAATTGAAGGCTACCTACTCTATTTCAGCTCCCTGAATAGATGGGATCTTTCTTACAGCAAGGTTTCTGATGAATACAAAATCTGCTTTCCACAAATATTTTTCAGTCTCACTTAAAATTTTGTTGTTTCTGCAAACATTTCTGCAACTAAATTAATTTCCTAGGATGTACGTGCAAAGCAGACACAAAGGGAATGCAAACAGATTAAACATGAATTCACTTAGAATTTAATAATAAAAAATTGCACAGTAATTTTGTGCAGTGCTTGCCTGGCAGTGGCTGTTAGAGCATCAGAATCAAATCCAGAAAGTTACACGCAGCTGACAGCAATGTGTCTAACACCTGATCTTTCAAGATAAACACCGGAAAAAGTAAAGTGAGGACCACAAAGGACCAGATTTTAAAAGAATCATGAGATTTAATGCTGCAATTAGGCATATGGGTTTAGGTTTTAAGAGGAACTTTGCACATGTCTATCTGAAGGGGTTAAGATGGATCCCACCTGCTCTAGGCCCAAGCCAGCTCCAGCCTGTGAAGCCATATAACTGCAACAGCCGTTTGAGAAAACTAAGATATTAATTTGGCCATCCAGTTTCCAGACCTAAAATGATTTGCATACCACCATCAAACACTCCATTGCTGACAGGAAGTATTCCCTCTTAGGGCTTCAGATCCCTGCAAGCCAAATGGAAATCTGAAACTGGTCTTCTTACAGCCTAGGTATATACTGCACCCTGAGCTGCCACAAGAGTGTTTTGAAAAGGCTAACTCCTACTTGGGTTTCGGAAGAAATTCACATCTAACTCCAGAGCTGTGAATCCTAAGCAGAAATAGGAGCCTCCTTCTGGCATAAGTCTTTGATCTCTCCTTTGTGTTAAACCACAAGTAAGTGTTTGATATAACAGCAAAGGGTTTCATATTCTCCAAAAAAATTATGGTTAATAAATAGGCAACACCTTTAGAAATTTTTCATCAAATATCAGACCTTCTAATACACTCGTGCATCAGCTTCACTTGGTTCAGCCTGTTGTATCTCTCCGTAGGCTTCTGAGGAGTTAAGCTGAAATATAATGGCTGATGCTAAAGGAAGAATACTTTATTCTGCTAAACAAAGGGGTTATAGAGCTCCAAAAGCAGTTAGCAAAGCTTCCTTATAGCCTCGTTCATCTTCAGGCTTTGTCTCAGAAATTAGAAAGCAGCTCTAAGCAGCTCCTGACATGCCACAGCAGCAGCAGTCTTAGGAGCAGACTGCACTCAAACTGAAAACCCCCAGAACACATCCTTGAACCATCATGGTGCTGTCGAAAAGAGGAATAAGTCACTGGGCCCTCAAGAAGGGGAAAACACATTTCAATCCCCCTTGAAAACCACAGCTCAGAGAGGGAAGTGTTCTGCTGGCCTGCATGAAAAGCCATTTGCACCTGGTAGAGGTGGAAGACCTAAAGGGTCATTAAAGCCTGGTGTATGGAAGTGGTTTTTGTCTTCCAAATGGGAGTGAGGCTTGGAGTTTCAATTGTCTTTGCCATAAAACAATGAATCACAGGTTCTTAGTGTGTGCATCTGCACCAGGTCACTGCTTAGCAGCAATGTCTGCACCGGTGCTCCTCTTCTCCTGGCTAGATCACTAATAGTGATAAAACCAGTTTGCAGGCCTCTCCCCTTTTCCCCTTTTCCACCATCCTTCCATTGCTACGTCCTTGTCTCTGGTGTAAGGCAACTACTTCAAGAGAGAGAAGAAAAAGTAAACTGTGCAAGTTGTACACTACTTTCTAACTCTAATTTCTCCTTTGACTATCTTATGATCGATGTAACTCTTACAATAAGAAGAATTATTATGCACATATTCAACCTAAGTAAACCTTTGTTGTTTCTGAGAATTTCCTAGTATTTTTAGTGTTGCATAAACACAGTGGCATGCAGCAAAATCCTTAACAAAAGCATAATGTCTTTTGAGAGGCTATTTTACCTCCGATTCTGGTTGTCTATCATAACTAATTGGTTAACTGCATTTTCAAAATAGATGAAGAATTTTAATAGTCTCTTATGGTTTTACGTTGCCTGTCTCTGATGTCCTGTGACATTCAGTGAATAGTTTCTCAAGAGGAACATTTATGACCTCAGTCGGGCCATACATGTCACCTATTATAAATAATGTCTCTAATCCATGGACAGTTTTATCTTTGAATGAGTGCAGCAGCTTGAGGGCTGCTCTTCATATAAGTTAACTTCCTGCCCTAAGGTAGTTCTGTGGGCCAGATGAACTCTTAAGCAAAAACACTGACTTGCACATGTTCTAGCACACCTCTTTATTGCACTGTTTAAAGAGATTATCAGTTAGATGAAGCAATATGGCATTGCAATTTCAAGTATTAAAAAAAAAAAAAGGAATAATTCTTGGCTGTTTTGGGGATTTTTAATGAAATTATTTTGAAACTGGTAGTAGGTTTAAGATGACTGATTTTTTTTTTTTGCTAATAAATAGATAGCTGAAATATGGAAAATGAGGCACAGTATTGCTTCTGCTGTATAAAGCATACCTATTTCCACTGGGAAAAACAACCTCTGCCATTTACTGGTAGAAATACAGTTATTTCTTAAAATAATCTCTGGTTGGGGTGTTCATACCAACTTATTGCCAGGAGCAATACAAAAGCTTTGAGGATGTGAAGAGCAGCGCATCCACTTGAAACTATAGAGATAATGCAGATGCACACAGCAGAATTTGGAACGAATCCAGCGCACAGGGGCTAACACCCCTACCCTCGGATAAAGTGCCATGGGATCTTTTCACAGGAGTAAATTGCAGATTGCAAAACAGTTACCTTGACTAGTTCCTGATGTGATGTATCACACCACATTCAAATCTCCATCTGTGGTGTCTGCAACTACTGTTCATAAAATGAAGGTTTCAGCGCAGAAATAGAAATGATGTAGCTCTGTGATAGTGCCACAGAGTTATTTTCATTGTGTCATAAACCCAGCCATTTAATTTGAAATGTATTTCAAGCTTTTTTAAAACCCACAAAATGCTTAATCTGGAGGTTGAGGAGAGTGTATGGACATCATTTTCAATATTAGTAAGTTGCATTCTAAATATATTTCTCAATGTATTGTTCTTTTCCTGCCTTGTCGCACCGTGTTGCTATTCATTGTTACAGAGCATCCATGTACCACCCCAGACGTGACTGCATTTTCAAAGAATGAAATACTTTTAATACAGCAGTATATATAGTACAAAGGCTTGGATAACCACATGGTATGTCTATATCATACCACACAACATTTTTGACCCATGAAGTAGAGACATAAGTTTGTGTGCAAACCTCTTTCTTCAGAGTTTCTTTTTTGGGGGGGTCACAGCTCACTAAGCCCTTCCCCTCATTCTTGACTGTTTAATTAAGCTGGGGAAGAGCAGAAGCAATGTTCTCATGAAGCTGTCTAGTGGTAAAGTCCTCATGAGCTAATCTTAACTAACAGTAAGTCACCAGAGTCGCTACTGGTGAAAAAAAAAAATCAAGCTGACTGGCAGCAATCACAGCATAAGTAGGCTGGAGAACTAGGCAGCCTGAGAAATGCCCTCCACCTTAGCCCAGAGCAGGGAACAAATTATGGAGTAACAAAGAAGGGTATGTTTTAAGGTGGGAAAAAACAGAGTCGAGGAGTGGGGAGTTCAACTAAGCAGGTAGCATCATCCTGATTGATAGGAAAAGAGTAAATCGGAGCAGAGACAAAAGATATTTGACAAGAATAAGTAGAAAAAAAACAACAACAAACAATGAAACACTCAAAGGAGAAGAAAAAAAATCTGTAGGAAGAAAGACAGTGTGAGAATCTTCTCAAGTGGAACAATGATAAAAAATTCCTGGGTGACCCTCTGGTGTGTGTTGATGCTGTCTCTACAAATACATACAGTTCATTTTGTGAACAAATTTCTAGTAACATCTTTCCATTGATTCATTTTGATCTAATGTGGTCACTCCAACAGAGCTCAGAGAAGTGGCTACAGAAAACTGAGTCCCTTGTGTAACTGCAGAAGAGACTAGAAGAAAACAATATGACTGGTCACAGTAGTTGCATTTTTTTTGGCCTGTTTACGTTCTATTTCTTTAAAGTTTCAAATATACAAATGGTAAGCCAAGGAACAAACTAAATTTACAGTATCAATTCTTTCCATCGTGACATAATATATTTCAGAAAATGTACATTTATTTGAAATATTATTTTAAAAGAATCCTGACTATACTTGGCTAAAATTATCTCTGGTATAATTCCACTGAATTAAAAGAGGTTGCAGAAGGAGGGAGTGAATTTGCCTCCTGGTGTTACTGGTAAAAAAAAAAAAAAGAGTTTTATGTCAAGATGTTTTTTATGAACTTGAATCCAGTTTCTAATCATCCAGATTGCCCTGTACAATAAACTCTTGATTATGACTGCTGGCGTTAACAGTAATAAGACAAGATGATGTGCAGCACAATTTTCTTCATTCAGCTTTTCATTCTCCTACTGCTCCTAAAAAGTCTCCATATCTTTGTTGGTTTTGTTTAAAAGTCATGTAAAATTAGATATTATCAATCAAGTCACACATTCTCAAGTGCAAAAACACTTATTTTGTTGATTGCCGTGTAACTTTGCGGGACAAATCGTCATAGCGCCTCTCCTTGTTCAGGAAAGTTGATGTAGTTGTGCTCATGTAACTTTCTGCCAAGCTGATAGCACAAGAGAAAACATCAACTTCCCTTTGGTTTAAAGCAGAGCTGTGGAGACAGATCGAAGACACTTATCTGCATTCTTTCCACTCTGTATCTTCAGCCATGCACACTTCTCTCCACCAACACTAATTAAACTAAGAAGGAAAAAAAATTAGATGTTTGCACTCAGACAAAATTATTTGAAGAGAGAGCTGCTTGCTGCAAAGATAATCAACAAAAGGCTTTCATTTTGAAATCACAGTTTGGCTTTCCCCTGCCTTTCTTGTTTGGGCTCTGCATTCAGAAACCTTGTGACCCTCGCTCTCTGTGGTTTATCAATGTCAAGAGTTTATTGTAAGCATGAGAAATGAAGCCTGGCAGTTGCTGTAGAAACCCTAACACAAACTGCATGGCTAATGGGGTGCCTCAGTATCCTAGAATTACTGCTTCGTATAAGAAAAATATGTGGGACTTCAGACTTTGGGGAGTTTTTCCTCACTATTTCAAGCATCTCTCTAGCGTCTTTGCTCAATCGAGTAAATGACATTTTTCTCTGTCTGTGATGTTCATCCAATTTTTTCATTTAGTCTTATACAGAAATCTTCCATTTCTGTAATACCAGAGACACTTATGTGGCTGATATTTTAAATGGAAGTGTGGAAAACAGTCTTCTTTTCCAAATAATTAAAGCATCATAATTCTCCTCTACAACAAAACAAGCTAAAGGCAAAGGCTGTTTACCAAGTGCAAGCTACAGGCAATAGGATCACAAAAAAAAAAAAAAGCCCAAACAAACAGGAATAAGAGATGAGACCAACAGGATTTATATTGTTTTGTGGTAGCTAAAAGGGTGCTTGCATCACTGTCAGAAGTTGGTAAGAACACACCTCTGTCAGTGAGGCAGCTGTTATGAGGGAATCTGCTTTGGGATAAATCAATTAGCTGACCAATGCATGTGGGTCTTCCAAAATAACTGATCTGATTTTTGAAAAAAAGGAAAACAAGGAGTCTTACAGAGGTTAGTCCTGCAGCACAACTGCTGGTGAATGAGACTTCGAAGGAGGCACCAACCCACTGTCCAGCCTCTGTTAACTCTCCCCATGACACAGATTTAATGGTGTCACAAAGTGCTATGGACAATTTAGAGGACCCTTAAACTACCTCACATACTCTAGGAACTAAAGAGAGGCAGTACCTACCTGGCCCCTCAGTTGAGGCAGGTTTGCATTATTTTGCAGTCTTAGCTGGGTCCCAGCTGAGCAGCAAACAGCCATACAGGCTCCCCAGGGCCACAGGCAGCTGGAATGGAGTGAGAATGGCAGCAGCTACCCCTGCATTTTTGTGACCCTAAACCACACCAGATCCAAGCCATTTCTCAATCTAATTCGTTCTTCTTTAATTTTAAGAAAGGTATGGGAAGCTTGCATAAGGAGATATTTTTTGTTTGTGTCTGAAATATATGTTGATGCTATGTAGAGAATAGCTGATCTTCCCCTTGCCAAAAGAATGGGCTGCATAATGAAAGAGCCCAGTTTCTAGTAATTTCTATGCCAAAACAGAGCCTGAAGAGGTTTAAAGCAGTATAAATGCCTCCCTACATTTCCGGAGTTTCTGACCTTGTGCCTGGTGTTTTGCAGAGGAGGCAGAGATTTGATCCCCAGCCCATGAACTGTGGGCTCCCTTCAAAAACCTCTTTCTGTAGAGGACTGCAGACAGTTATTGAAGCACTCCATTTTGGTAACTGACCTCTTGTACATGGTATTTTATCTTCCAAGCGAACTTCTCATGCCTGATACACAATTCCCTGCACAAACAGTCCTCTGACAAACCTGGAGAAGCAGAAGCAGGCACTGAAACACATGGCTGTTTTGCAAGGCAGCTCCTTTGCTTCATTTACTGCCTTGCCTGAGTCTTCTGTTTTGGAGATGTAGATAGCACTCATCACTGTCTTGCCCACAGATGATGATCGACAGTTAGGGAGACCAAGAAGGAAAACATAAGTTCCCACCAACCCAGAGCTTCAGACACAGATTGGTTCCCAAAATCAGAGCAGGGTGCAATGACAACCCTGTTGGGTCCAGCACCCTCCCTGCTGGAGGACCTTAGCGCCATCCTCTAAGCCAGCTTTTGTCAGTGTTTTCTCTGGCCTTCTCCCTTAGTAAACAATAGCCTTTGCTAAATCTCTTTTTACTGCCTGCCACATTTTTCATGGCAAGTTGCCACTTTCTAAAGATCTTACACAAACCTTGCAGAATGGAAATAACGCTCACTGATTTCACACACTTTGGCACAGAAATAAATATTTTATGCATGCAGGTAGTCAGAGACTTTCAAGCTCAGTAGAAGGGATCATCATCAATTGCAGTCATTACAGCACCTGAATAATAATTATTGCTCCTTATTTGGCATTGCCCCACAAGCCAAAGAGACCCTGCAGGGCTTACCTGTTCTACACAAACCATCAGAAATTGTTATGAAGCATAGCATGTCTTGTTACTGAAACACTCCAGAAGTTGGGGGGCATATTTTATCCACCATAGGAATAATGCTACTGGAAGTCTCTGCTTAAATAGTACCATCACTACACCATATCACAGTGTAGAGTTGCAACTTGGTGTGTATAACTTAGTGTGTGTGTATAGGATGTTTATTTAAACAAGTATACATGCAAATAAACCCAGGTACAGACGTGTACATACTTTTGTATGTGCTGGTTTGTGTGCCAACTTATACTTGCTGTCCAAGTGAAGGGTCATGCTCCTCAAGGGTTGGTACTGAGACCAGAGCTGTTTAACATCTTCACTGGTGACATGGACAGTGGGATTGAGTATGCCCTCAGAAAGTCCGACAATCACACCAAGATGTGTGACGAGGTCAACACACTGGAAGGAAGGGACGTAAACCAGAGGGACCAGGACAGGCTGGAAAGCTGAGACCATATGAACCTCATGGAGCTCAACAACATCAAGTACAAGGTCCTGAACACAGGTCAGAGCAATCTCAGGCAGAAATACAGGCTGAGCAGAAAATGGATTCAAAACAACCCTGAGGAGAAAGACGTGGGGGTGTTGGGTGAGAATAAGCTCCCCATGACCCAGCTTCAGTGTGTGCTTGAGCCAAGAACCCTCTCTTGTGCTGGGCTGCATCCACAGACCATGAGCAGCAGGTCAAGGGTGGGGATTCTGTCCCTCTACTCTGCCCTGAAGAGACACCACTGGCAGTCCTGCATCCAGCTCTGGGTGAACAACACAAGAGGGATGTAAAGCTGTTGGAAAGAGTCCAGAAGAGGCAACAGAGATGCTGTCAGGGCTGGAGCAGCTCTGCTCTGGAGACAGGTTGAGAGAGCTGGGCTGATTCAGCCTGGAGAAGAGAATACTCCTTAAGGGGAGACCTTAAGGCAGCTGCCAGTGCCTGAAGGGTCTACAAGAAAGCTGGAGAGGGGCTTTGGACAAGGGCCTGTAGGGACAGGACAAAGGGGAATGCCTTTAACCTGACAGAGGGGAGATTGAGATGAGCTCTTAGGCAGAAGGTTTTACTTGTGACGGCGCTGAGACCCTGGCACAGGTTGCCCAGAGAAGCTGTGGCTGCTCCACCCCTGGCAGTGTTCAAGGCCAGGTTGGATGGGGCTTGGAACAGCATGGTCTAGTGGAAGGTGTCTCTGCCCATTGCAAGAGGTTGGAACTGGATGAGCTTTAAGGTCTCTTCCAACCCAAACCAGTCTGTGATTTATGATTATATACATATATACGTTCATCATTCATATGCATATATAATATATATTGCATACATATACATATATAAGTATGTACTACATATGTACATGTACTGCATTATATAAGTATGTACTACATACTTATATAATGCAAGCTTATATATGTGTACTTACATATTTATTTTATATATATGGTAATTTTACTGACCAGTGGCAGAGAATTTGGTTAGCCTCTTTAAGGATTTTATTTGCTTAACGGAACAGTAAGACAAAATATTTAGCAAAAGATATGACATACTTTTTAAAGTATAAGAGAAACATTGTTTTAGATCCAGAAACAGAGATTTGCAGCTTGAGAAATGCAAGAAGGGAAAAAACTAGTTTCAAAGCCAGACTAATGACACACACAGTAAAATTTGTTACTTTCCACCCTTTCCCTGCTCCCAAAAATATAATTAATTTTCCTGCATTGAGCAGTAGCAGTCTTTTTTCTCCTTCTCAGTAGCTGGTGCAGTGCTGAGTTTTTGTCTTTCAGCCTGGGAACAACGCTGATAACGCTGATGTTTTTAGTTGTTGCTCAGTAATATTTAGTCTGATCAAGGACTTTCTGAGTCTCATGCTCTGCCAGGGAGGAGGGGAAGCCGGGAGGAAGCAGAGACAGGACACCTGACTCAACCTAGCCAAAGGGGTATTCCATACCACAGCACGTCATGCCCAGTATATAAACTGGGGGTAGTTACTTGAAAGGGCTAGATCACTGCTCAGGTCGGGCTGGGTATCAGTCAGCAAGTCGTGAGTGGTTGTATTCTCTCCCCTTGTTATTTCCCTTATCATTATTATTATTGGTGGCAGCAGTAGTGATTTGTGTTATACCTTAGTTACTGGACTGTTCTTATCTCAACCCTTGGGAGCTACATTCTTTCAATTCTCGTCCCCATCCCTCTGGGAGTGGGGAGAGGAAGGTGTGTGGAGGGGGAGAGTGAGCAAGCTCTGCGTGGTTCTGAGTTACCAGCTGGGTTTAACCCACAACATTAATGCAGAGAAGTTTCTTAGGAGCAAAAAAATAGCCATCGACTTAATAGCGACATTTCCAGAATGCCACCCAGAAGTGGCTGAGTAATGATTTAACCACTGAGGCAAAAGCAGAAGGTGATTGAAAGTGTCCTTTTAGGCTACTGTTACTGAGTTTCTACAAATCACAGAGGTAACAGTAATCATACTTGAAATAGCAGCCTCCAGGACAAGAAGTTTTCTCTGGTGAAGGCACAAGGTTATTGTTTGGAATAAGGAACAAGGAATTATATCCATAAACTATAGAACATAACGGAGAGTGGGCTAATAATACTAGTCTTCACACTGAGGGTAATAGTTGTGTGAAATGTCTAAGTACCTAAACACACGTAGCATTACAACCCCAGTCACATCCAAATGTAGTCCACAGGGGCAACCATTGTGTGTAGAGATTAAAATTAATGAAAATGACATGAAAAAATTGGAGTTGTATTACTATTTTGCTGAGCTGCCTTTGTCTCCCTTCTCACCCTCCAAGTGCAGGAGATAAGTCCTAAGAACACCAGTCCTTCTTTCTACCTGGTGTCAGAAAGGCTGTACCCTGGGGCTGGTTAAGAGCAGCTTGTCTCTTCAGCAGCTTGGATAGTGTTTTCTTGGTCACGTGAAGCCAGAACCATTTAAAGTACAAGTTCACTCTTCATGAGACAGACCACGTTATTTTACAATGCTACTGAGAGAACTCACTCTGCACAGGCTGCAGCACAGCATAGTGCTTTATATTTTTATCTTCTGCATAATTTCAAATGCCCAAAGTAAATATATTGAATTTCTAAACGTTCTTTAGTTAACATGGTCTTTAGCTCCTATTATCTAAACTTGCTAATCTGCTTTGTTTGAAGGAGGGCCCTGTGCCTCTTCCCGGTCTCATAGCGAGCAAAGATCCTTCCAGCATTATGAATGCAGCTTTTCCATTGAAAAGTTAAGTTTGACCCTTCTGAAAACAGTTGTATTCTCAGCCAGGTACACCAGATTTTGCAGAGGTGTGTTTCTGTGGTACTATGCATGTGTCAAAGTCCTTCCCTGTGCATCTGCTACCGGAGGGGCTTTGCACAGGAGCAAAACAAGGCAGCCAAAAGGGCAGTTATCTGTTGTCTGCTCTCCTCTTCCCTCCCTTCACACTTCTGTGACTTTGCAGATCACAGGTTCTCATTAGTATTTAAAAAGACCACCGTATATTGGCTGTTTTAAAGATTGGCCTGGTGAATGAAGACACATTTGAGTATTCCTGAAATACAGAGGGTAAGACTTTGGCACAACAAAGGTTAACATGTTGTGGAAAGAAACCCATTGTCAGCCTTTTTAACACTTCCAGGTGGATCACTATTTGACATACCAAAGAAGACACCCTTGTTTATTGACATTTACATTTTCTTTGCAGGAACAGTCACACACTCCAGTCATCGGTTCTCTTGTGGCTTTCATGCTGAGCCCGTAAGAACAGGATGTTCAAGAGCTGTCCCATATGGTGACATGCTGTCTATTGTTCAGATGATTGGCTTCAAGTGCTGGCTGGCTTTCACTTTCTGCTTTGAGTTGGTTATGGCTGAAACTTGCATCAATTGTTGGGATGGTGTGGAGAAACTGGGTCTTAGCAAAGGGTGAATCCACAAAGGGGCTTCTTTTCATTACATGAATTTAACACATCTGCTGGAGTTAGTTAGATTTCTTTGTGCATTAAGGGCATTATGGTTTAGATTAGAGAGATATTTTAAGATCATAAGAATAGAATTCCCTTCTGATGCTGTGGTGTATATTTTTGGTTTCATTATAATTCTTATTTATTTTAACACATTTATGATTTGTCCAGAGCTTAGGTTAACGTGCCTATTTATGTGTTTATTTTGGATAGTTGCTATATGTAGATCTACCAGTAGACTTGATTAGACTAGTTTTCTTGTATTCTGGACTGTTAAGAGCATTCATATATACAACTGAATGGTGAGACAAAAGCTGTCCGTATTAAATGAAATAAAATGGAAAAATCTGAGATCAACTTGACTGCATTTTCTCCTCTCAACAACTGTTTGCTTTTTTCTCTTTCTGCAAGAAGTCTTCCACACTTTTTCCCTGCATTTTTCCAAATACAGAGAGAAGTTGCAATGTCATAACAGGAACCCATATAGAAAAACTATATTCTGGGTAAGAGAATAAAGCACCCAGAATGCATCAAATGCTATAATACTAAGCCCTGAAAGTAATGGTTATGAATTACTTTCTGACCCTAGCTGGTGACCAGTCTCTGTCTTAAAGTGTAAAGATTGATGGTGCCTGAAATTTTATCCTTGGCATGGTAAATCTGTTTTCCAAGAATCAGTGGATATTCACTGTCTTCTCTAAGATGTCTGTCCATGTGTCGTGGTTTAAACCCAGACAGGTAACTTGTTCACTCACTCCCAGTGAGTGGTGCCGAGCTGACACAATCGAGGTCCGTGTCCCCCCCGCCCCCGGGGTTCTCCCCTTCCCCACTCCCGGAGGAACGGGGAGGAGGATCGAAAAAAAAGTGCAACTCCCACGGGTTGAGACAAGAACAGTCCAGCAACAAATCACCACCGCTACTATCAACTACAACAATGATGAGGGAAAATAACAAGGGAAGAGAATACGATACCACCGGCCAAGAAAACGAGTCCCACCCGGAAGCCCCTGTCCTTCCGGGTAACTCCCAGTCACCCCCCACCCCGGCCATGACGTGCTGTGGTGTGGAATACCTCCCTGGCTAGCCTGGGTCAGGCTCCCCGTCTCTGCTTCCTCCCGGCTTCCCCTCCTCCCTGGCAGAGCATGAGCCTCACAAAGTCCTTGGTCAGGGTAAACATCACTTAACAACAACTGAAAACATCGACTTCACCAACACTGTTCTCAGGCTGGAAGTCAAAACACAGCACTGCACCAGTTACCACAAAGGAAAAAAAAAAACATGACTGCTACTGCTGAACCCAGGACACCATGTAACTAGTTTTTGCTTACAGACTTTTTGGTTTGTACGGCATGAAAATAAAAAAAAGAAAAACAACAAAGAAAGAAAAAAACCCACAGCCAAGATGGCAACTTTGTTGACAGGAATAAATAAGCAAGTTTTAATATATAAACTTTTTCTTTACATGCACCTACTTGGCAGAATCTGAAAAATATGTGCTATCTGCATTAGAAGGTCCAACATGTTTGGTACCGTCAAATTTAATACCAAACTCTTGCTACTTAAAACCCTTGCTCTTTCATAAAAAAAAAAAAAAAAGTCATTAAAAAGGAATTAAAAGAAACACCTCCACAGCAGATACATACACTGAAATACCAGTTTGTTGTAACAAAAAAAAATGAGAAGTTCCCAATGAGATACATACAATCCTACCACCTCAAAACAAAGGCCTAAAAACCAAGCCCCCAACAGATCTGAAGGCAGTTTTTTCTCACCCATTTTTGTTGCCTATTTTCATCCGCACATGACTGATCTCTGAAAACTCATTGAATGTTTTACACAGTGAAAACACTGATGCGTGTTAGACCTGCACATTTTTAAAGGTATGGTTTGAGTATGCTTTCTACCCACACCCGATCGTGTGGAAATACACATGGTCTCACCAGGATCTGCTGGAACCTCCATGGCAGAGGAGCAGAAGACAGGAATAGCGTTTTGCCACTTTCGAAGGAAGATGGCATTGTCTTCCCTAATCACGTAGTAGCTTTCTAGGCTAATTTATTCTTTTCAGGAAGGATTTTGTGGAATGTGTGGGGGTGATGGCATCTTTGCACCACAGAGCTCTGGCATTGCGCACCAGCAGAGGCCCCTGAGACATCGCATGCAGGTTTAGGGAGCCCTGTATGAACAGGACTATTAAGTACACGCTCTATTTGAGCGGGCTTGCACTCTGGATCTCTTTTCTCTCAACTCATTATTAATGGTGTGTGTGTGTTGGGATGAGGGGACTGCCTGAAATTACAAATGAGCTAATTTCCTTTTGCAACTCTGCATCAGGAACTGAGAAGTTTGTAACACTTCTTTCTTCCCAGGCAGCCTCCATACTCCAAGGAACACTTTTCAGGGTTTCCCCCAACATACACACACACATGCTCTTTTTGTATCTCCCTTAATTCAAAATTTTAACAGCACTACTGTGGAGGGAAATACTTGCTAAAATAAAACATGATGCCTGGAAAAGAAAAAAATATCCATATCTAATTATTAGACACTGCAAGCATTTTGAGAATCAGAGATCCTACTGAGATGGCAGAATGCCTCATAAGTAATGCAGCAGGCAGGTTTTATTTCATTTCTAGGAGACTATTCATCTGTGGATACAAAGAATCTTTGATAAGTATGCTCATGAAGAAAAAACACTATCATTTTGGTGGCACTAACAATTACTAGTTAGCAAGTACCACTGATACATCACACTGCACAACATATGAAATGTGCCAAGCTTGTAACAGGTACAATCAGGGAATAAATAGCATGCCAGTTAATGGCTTGTCAGCATGTATATAGAAGAAGAGAATGGTAGGAAGCAGTCATAACCCGAAATCATTCACAGTTTTTCCACAGTTCTGTTGGAGGAGAGGTGCAACAGGGCACACAGCAAGCCTGCAGGCAAGACACTGCTGACACTAGTAGTCTCAGAGAAGGTCTTTCAAGAGCAACTTCTTTAATGGTGACAACTGGGCTATGACTCACACTCAGAAAGGCCCAAGGATTTCAATAAGAATGAATTAATTTAGCATTTTAAGGCACTTCTTTTTAGTCTTTAGATAATTTTAGATTGAACCCCCTGCTGTGAATAGGAAGACAACATGTACATATCCTCATGCATGGAAACTTGTAAAGGTTTGATTGAGTGTGCTACAATTTCTTCAATTGTTTTGGAAATCTTTGCGTGTAATGCTAACAAAAGTCTGTGCAATATGCACTTTTTGAACTCAATCACCATAAACAATGTGAGTTCCATTTATTCTGATCCAATATTTTATCTCCTGTAATACTCCTTCATTAGAGGTATGCATTATCAAAACCAGACTTGTCAGTGGTCTTATATCTGCTCTCATTGTTGTTTTGTAGTTTAGTGGTGTCTTACATCATCTGTTTTGGAGTTTTAGGGGACAGTCGCATGGTCTGCTCCCACACCTACCACTCCTGTAGCCACGACTGTAGGCTAACAAGACACATATATTCCTGGTACTGCTATAGAAAGGAAAGACGTTACTGTCTGATGTGGTCTCTGGAGGAAATAAGGCAGACACAGATAAACTCTAGATGATATAAATAGTACCAAGTTAAACAAGAATCAGGGGAATAGCAGCATGGGGGAGAAGACTCTCTTCTCCCTCCTCACTGCCCTCACTCCAGGGGATGAAGTCAGAGCTCACTCCTTCAGAGATGCTGGAAGATGCACAGCTGTCCTGAATTCTCCAGCGCAGGAGAGAGCTTACAGCATGTTACATGTGGGATAGGTAATTGCTGGACAAAAATCTGTAGGAAACCAGGCCATCTTGGCACCTTCTGCTGCTCATCCTTCATTCACTGCTACCTTTAAGATCTTTGGGACATCAGATTCCCAAAGCACACTTTGGTGAGAGCTTTGGGGTTACTGAAGGAGTTCTGGAAGGATGCTTGGATTAGTGATAGAGATATCTAACAGTATATTTCTAGCTCACACTAATACTGATAATTTGCAATATTCAATACAATTTCATGCTACCACTGTGAGTTAAAGTGCTCTCAATAACATAAAAATTACCAAAGTGTACCTTTTCAAAATGTACTATTCATAATTTTTCAGTCAATTAATATGGAAAAATGTAAAGGAGAGCTGATTGTTTTCTATATCAACAGCTCACTGAGAAGATTGTTTTAATTACAAGGCTCTCATGTCTTTTTTATGTTAGGTGTCTTGTTGAGGTTGAAAAGCCATTAGTGTCTCAATCTCTTGCAAAGCTTTCTCTGCAATTGTATAACAGCTACTTAGCAGTTATATGAAGCATACCATTTAAACAAAATTTAAGTTCACAATTACTCTGTTAATAAAATGTAAATTTAAAAATACATGCAACCATCATGAAGATGGAACATTTAATTCTCACTTAGCTTCCCACAGAGTGAAGGGTTACTTTGGTAAAAGAGATAAGAAGACTGTAGTAATTGCTCTTATCTGCCGTTTCGTGGGTGAAAAATAACTTCTAAGACTTTGAATTCTGAGGCCTAAATCAAGTGCTCATTTTACCTAGCTAAAACTCCCTTGAAACGTTAGAAGGAACAATTAGCATAGTTCTACTTGTGTGTCTTGACTTATGGTTAATGCATGGGGATGGTGTGCTTAATTTTTCTGCTTTGAAAATACACCCCTGGAGAATAAAAGAAAGACTTTAGAGTTCTCAATAACAGTAAAAAGGGAAAAGCCTGATTTATTTACTTTCTCTTTTGTGATAGCATTGCTCTTTCTGGCCCTAATCCTCTGCAATGAGTGTAGAAATATGAAAAAGTGATGAAAATGGTTTCTGAGCACTACAGGGCTCAATGGAAATACTGTTCCAGCCTGTCTCAGCTAAAAGACTGCAGTTTTAATCTTAAAGATTAAAAGACAGTCACTTCAGTTTTAATCTTATGAAACTGTGGCTTGATGACTATATTATGCAATGAGCCTTCCTGTGACCATCACTAATATGAGCAGGCAAAAGAATAAGTAGGTTGGCTTGGGAAAAGAAGTAGTGCCAACCCACACTTAATACAAATTCTTCTGATGCTGGAGCAGTCAGAGAAGTGGTTGCAGAAGAAAAAAACGACAGCAGATTTATAACGGGGGCGATAGGTGACATCAACCAGAAAATGAAGGTCCACTTCCTCCAGGAACAGCTATCGGGAATCAGTGAGCAGTACAAAAAGAAAGAGATAGCCTTCGTCACTCCTGAACCCCACAGTTTCTCAGTACGGAGACCAGGACCTCATTCACAAAGTTAAAAATAGCAGAAAAAGACACTGGAAAAATTAAGATTCAGGGAACAAGATGACTCTTGTAATCCAGAATTAGAGGAGCCTAAAGGACTTTCACACCCAAAACACATCCAATGCGAAGGGTAGCTGGCCAAAGTCATGAGTACAAACTCTTTTAAAGCTGCCTGAAACTCTTAGTCATACGTGTCTGTTAACTCTCTCTCTAGAGGCTGCTCACAAACCAATAATTAGAGTATTTGTTGTTACCCTTAAACAGCATACATACTTGGAGGTGCTTTCTGGGACTGAACCTGCTCACAGTATCACAGTATGCTAGAGATTGGAAGGGACCTCGAAAGATCACCTAGTCCAATCCCCCTGCTGGAGCAGGAACACCTAGATAATGTTACACAGGAATGCATCCAGGCGGGTTTTGAATGTCTCCAGGGAAGGAGACTCCACAACCTCCCTGGGCAGCCTGTTCCAGTGTTCCGTCACCCTCATTGAGAAGAAGTTTCTTCTCAAGTTTAAGTGGAACCTCTTGTGTTCCAGTTTGTACCCATTACCCCTTGTCCTATCATTGTTTGCCACTGAGTAGAGCCTGGCTCCATCCTCGTGACACTCCCCCTTTATATATTTATAGACACTTATAAGGTCACCCCTCAGTCTCCTCCAAACTATAGAGACCCAGCTCCCTCAGTCTTTCCTCATAAGGGAGATGCTCCACTCCCTTAATCATCTTCGTTGCCCTGCGCTGGACTCTCTCCAGCAGCTCCCTGTCCTTCTTGAA
Organism: Pezoporus wallicus; assembly: GCF_028554395.1. NCBI lineage: Eukaryota > Metazoa > Chordata > Aves > Psittaciformes > Psittacidae > Pezoporus > Pezoporus wallicus. The sequence continues at coordinate 2,099,022 of NW_026637224.1, forward strand.
CTGAGGGGCCCAGAACTGGATACAATATTCCAGATGCTCCCTTTATTCCTTTTCTAATACCAGTCTCTCTTGAATTAATGAAGCTGCTTTTATTACAAGGTTCAAGGTCCAGATAAAAAACCACCCATTTAGGAATATGTAGAGACCTAACTTCTATCATACACTTAAGTAGGATTTAGGAACTTAAATCATAATTGTTTTGGTCCTATATGGTGTGACTGGGGAATACTGAAGGTGAGTGAGCTACTCATGTAGCTAAGAGAGCTTCATTGTAATTCCAGTTCTGCTTTTACCATTGCCCGACCTTGCCTATAAAATTCAGGCCAGTTATTCACATCTCCTAAGCTCACACCTCAGATTTTGAGGAAGAATCCTTTTTTTCAGCGTTTCATTGGTTGAAATTTTACAGTGAGGGGCATTTCCCATTATCTTTCCCTGTTGTTCAATAAATTATTAAATTCTGTCTCCTAACAAACCATAGTCAGAATGTGAATCAAAGCATGATTTTTTATGTGGATAGTTTCACTTGTCCACCCCATTTTGACACTCACTATCCACTTGTAGTTTCCCTCTAAAAAGGAAAGCTGCTATGTTTCTGCAGCGTCTTATAATTTTACCATTAAAGGCTACATCAAAATAATTTTCTAAAAGTAATTTCTTTAAAAGTGCTAAACTGTATTATTTCCTGCATCTTCTGTATTACGGAACCTCACCCACAAATAAATTAGCCATCGTTATTTATTATGCACCACTATAGACTATATTCCAGATCAGGGTAAACTCAGTGGGAAGGAAAGGACTGACTGAACTGTACATGGAAAAAATAGAAACAGTGAAAACAAAAGTTTACTGCACTAGCTGGTCTGCAGTAACTTACAAATTACTAACAACTTATGTAAGTTTTACATGCCTATTCCATCTGCTATTCATTAAAAAAACACGTTGCCATGGTAACTGCCACATGCCATGGTATTTATGCTGCTTCTGATGTACAAAGCATAGTTTGTGTAGGAGTGTGTGTATGTATATGATGTGGCAGCTGTCGTCTCTGCCATTTTGTTGCTGATGTAGAAAAAAATAAAGCAAGTAGTGGCTATGAATACTCATTTGAGTAACGATACTCGCGCTCATTTGACTAAGGGCCCACACAAAGCTCCACATGGTTATCATCTGACCAACCCACACACGGGGTGTTCTCGCAAGGGGGCAGAGCTGGGTGGGCTACCTTTAAAAATAACACCGCTATCTGTCACAGAATTAACAGGCTGGGAGGCAAAAAAGATACTTATATTTTTAGTGACACATAGAAAACAAACGCTTTCAGAATGATCCTCTCCATCTTCCTTTTAAAAATATAAATGGGATGCAGCACGAATGGCTTTGCCCTTCAGAGACATGTAAATTTTCCACGCAGTGGAAAAGGATACAACTCAAACCACTTCCCAATAGTCCTCTTTCTGTTCACTATTGAAAAAAGAGTTCTCACTGAAGATGGACAAGCTGGTAAGAATAAAATAAACACAAAATTTTGTCCAGTACTCAATTCATACTGAACCTCTTTTGAGTATTAATAGTATTGTGACTTTTTTCATCTGTTTGCCATCTATTTAACTTTGACATTTCACTAGAAAATATCATAGAAAAGGCTATTTGCATGCCATTATAACTTCATTTAACATAAACTGGTGTCTACTACAAGCTTCCTAGAAGTGGTCTTGTGAGATGACTCATTTGCTACCTGCCTGAAGAGATGCTTAGTTTAACATTTATATTCTAAACTTTCAGATAACTATATAGTTTTCAAGCTTAAGCCAACTCCCTTCATTTTTACTGAGTTTGCTTGTCATAAGCAATTAGCAAATAGATATTTCAAGGTTCATGAATATGCCCTGACCTCAATGGTGACCTGTTCCAGTAGCAAAAAGCCACCCAGAACCCCTATGAACTATTGTTGATGCTGCTTTTTTTGCACAGAAAAAAAAAAAGGGGGAGAAGCAAAGGAAATTGCCTGCTGTATCTTCACCTACGATAATTCAGATAGTACAGTAGCTAAGAGGAAACTGCTACTTTGTGGAATGTGTGCACTTGCATAAAATCAGAAAGCTGAGAAACTGTCTATTCTCAGTGCCATGGAATAATCTGTTTGCATGAAAACATACCTGCAGACAGATTAATAATATGAGATGGAAGGAGGGGTAATACGAATGACACTGGAGTTTAGAAACGCAGCCTGGTTGTATTTATTAGCCTTCTTGCATACTTCTTGACAATGACAAATCAACAAATGATATCAGAGTCCTGTATTACAGGAAATGAACTGGAGCAGAGATGTTGCCTGCACATCTTCAGCTGACTTTCAGGTGTCCCATATTCATCCATTTCAGAAGAACTCTATAGATAAGAAATCATGATATACAGCTGTGCAAAGATTACAAGGATGCAAATAGATTATTTTCTTCAGCAGAATCTCTTTGCTCCTTACTGAAAATATCTCAAATGTGTATACTGAGCAGAATAAAAAGCAAGAATCACTTATTCATGCAAAGGAAACATCAGGCCTCAGTCTGCATGGCTTTGCACATTATGGAATCATTTATAGCCTTAATCATAAGTGCTTATAAAATGCTCTTCCTCATCAGAATTCTCTTTTCATACTTGCATACAAGACTTCAGGCACTTGCACAGGTGTAAATGACCATACAGCAGCCTGACAGTGTGCTTTTAAAAAGTATCAAGCCCTGAAGTATTTTTCTCTCATGTATATTCCAAAATCTATATTTTTGCTCCCAAGAACAGAGAAATAAAAAATCAAAACCTAGGAACTGCCAAATGCCATAGGAAGAAATGAAAGGGACTATTAAAAAACCCTTTCTCCCTACATTAGTGATTCTTGGTGGGAATCACAGAAGCCTCAGCTCCTTTCATTTTACCATGCCTTTGACCCCAGAATGCTGTTCTAGGAGTCAGGGAATTAGCAGAAAGTCAGCGTGTCGTACTCTGACCCTGAGACAACAGCCAGAGCAGGTTATCATAGGAATCATTATAACCTTAAAAGTGGGATTCTCAATTGGCTGGTTAAGCCTGCTTCAAGCTGTCAGAATGATGCAAAGCAGCATCTTTGGGTCAGAGAAACTGGCATTTTCAGGCTTTAGAGTGAAAAAGTGAATAGCAACCCTGCAATAAAGAGTTTTAGGATTCATCAGGCATAGACCCAGTTCTGTGTGCTTTTGGATGTTTCCTTGAGATCTTTTAGCATTCATGACTAAATCTATCACACAGAAAGTATCTTAAATATAATTAAAAAAAAATCAAAAAATAAACAACCAAAAGAAAAAAATGAGTCCTGGGCATTTTGCATTCCCAGTTAGAACTAAACTTGCACACAGCTATGAATCAGGCCATCTTTTCCCAGATCAGAACACACCATATTATCCAACTCATTTTGAGCTTTCCAACTCATGTCCAATGTAAGGTATTTTAGGAAATGCAAAATTCAGGGGGGAAGGTTTCATTCAAAAAAAACCCCAAAAACCCAACTATTTTATTTGTTAAATTAGATTAAACTCACAGCATTTTATGTCTAAATAACAAGAAAGGAGCTGGTAGAAATAGCTGTGTAATTCGAGGAGTTCTATGACATTAACCACTGTTGTTTGGCCCAGATTGCTCCACATAATTGGATAGTTATATTTTATCTACCACTGCATTCCTTCCCTCTGTATATTCAGCTGTAATTACCCTATCTTTCAGGATGATACCTTAGGCAGTCATGACTGTTGTGCTACAGGTAGCTAGGGAAACATCTTCAGCTTTAAAAGTTGTTACAGGTTTTTGCAGGTGTGTTTGAGACTAGCAGAGCATAAATGAAGTTTTCTGGTGCAAGAATTAGACAATATGGACCACATGCATGAAGGGGCAATTAGCACAAACAGGGGAATAATCTATGATAGTGGAAAAATAAACAGAGCTCTTTCACATTGAACCTGAAATCCCAATTACATTGCAGAACACAGTTGTTAGTCCCATAAAATAAATACAATTGACACCTTTGGGTTATGATTAAATCCTGCAAGCACTGAGCAAAACATATACCTTTTTCCTCTATAACACATTTTCCTTTTTGCTCAGAAACAAACATTCTTTTATATCCAATTCCCATCATAGCTATTTATATAAAGAAAATGATATTTAGTATCATTCTTTCTCTAGCTTATAATGTGCAAGAATCTTCTCTTTCCATCTCCAGAGAGAGATAGCAAAACTAAGATCAATGATTCTGACAATATAATCATCCAAGTCAGGATTTCCCAGGAGTGCAATTAGTCTTATGTTATCCTCATGTATAGACCTTGCTCCTGGCTAACTCCAGACCATTTCAACAAAACACACTTCAACACAGTCACTGGAACAAGACCAGTTCTTAAAGATTCCTCTGGTGATGTCAGGTGGTACTCAAAACTCCTTCTCTGTATGTAACTCCTTGACATATTCCGCCTTCAGAAAGTGACCGTAGAAACAATAAAAGCATTTTAGGTTGCCATGCATGCATTTCAGGAAGACAGTTGTTTGGATTACAGTGGTTTAGAGGCTTATAATGGAATCACGCTACATAAAACCCTGGGTGTCTACTTTGCTGTGTATAGAAAACACAGCACAATATACCTCCTGAGTATAGCAGAGTAATGAGGTCTAACCTTAAGGGATATTTCACATATGTATTTCTAAGAAGAAAACTGATAAAATTTCTACAAATTTCAAGTAAAAAGCAAAGCATTTAGCAGTTAACACTAAGAAATCAGAGATTATTTTTATTCCTGCCAACCATACTGCACAAAGACCAGGATAAAAAAAAAAAAGCATGGTACAGAAATTGGTTGGTTTTTTTTTTCTTTTTTTTTTTTTTTTTTTTGTAATCTGATTTGATTTAACTAATATCAACCTTCCCTTCCACTTTGAGAACTGATTTTCACAGAGGGGTTTCTATATAACCCTTATGTTCCAGTCCTTATAATAATGATGAGCATCACATCCCTTGGATTTAGTGGGGATACCAGGATCTCTGAAATTCATGTATGTTTAGGCATCTAGCCACCCAAAAAAACTTCAGTTCTCATTTGGAAAACAAACTGTTTATCACTGTTAGTATGAGACATTCACATACTGAACAAGAGTGATGTTACAGGTGACGTGGCAGGTTTCTGTGCTTTGTGATACTTTAGTCTCTAACACTTGAAATGTCAGCCAGATTCATGAATGAACAGCATTACCCCAATTCTGCTTGTATATCATGCAGAATTAGGAGGCTTGGACAAGGAGTCAGTACATTAACCAGTGAAGGTTCTAAACTACAGATCCCAAAAGGCCCAGAAGAAGGTGTTTCATGAGCACTGCTGTCTGCAGGTGAAGGTTAGGTCTCGTTGAAGGTACTGCTTAATGTGTGAAACTATTTACTTAGACATCTTCCTATGGGGACGGAAGGAAAGAATGTAAAAGAATGTTTTCCACTCTTTCTGCAGTAGCTCTTGTGCAACCAAGAACATAATTCTTGAAGTTATCAGGGCAGGAAGGAAAAGGTAGCTTGGCTTCAGACAGGCAACAGGATTGCTTGCAGGAAAAGGGAGGTGGAGAATTCAGTTCCCTATCATTAAGTGCCTTAATGTAGTATGCATGAACCATTCAAAAGCCAGTAGCCAGCTTTCAATGGGAAGGAATAGTGAGAACTGCCACCCATACTGGGAAGATGGTGCTCTTTCCTGGATGATAGGAGCTGCAGCCACACAACTCCCTGGGAACTCTGAGGATTTTGACCAGGCTTGAGCTGCAGGGGTAGGCTTTGCCTAGCATTTTGGATGTGTGTGCTGGATAAGGATGGACTTGTTGATCTTACTAAAGCACAGATGTGAAACAAGACTTGAGATGTACAAGAGTCAGTGTTTCCTGATAAAAGCAGGGGGCAAACAGCTTTCCACCACCTGTACCAAACTGTAGTCCAGTTCAATCAACCAGCTTGGTCCAGTCTCACTGTTGAGGAGGACCCTCTGTTGAGGAGGACCCTTAGCTGGGATTGGGGATCCACATTCTCTTCCTCCCTGTGCTAGAATCCTGTTATAACATCTGCTTTTTACTTGACTTTTTGTATAATGTTGGTGTGACAAGGTTTTGTTAGCAGGAAGACTATAGGGATGACTTCTGTGAGAAGTTGTTAGAAGCTTCCCCCATGTCCAATGAACCAATGAAATAGGCTACAAGATGGACTCACCACTGCCATAGTTGAGCCCATCAGTGACTGATAGTGCCTCTGGGGTAATGTATTTAAAGCATAGAAAACGCTGTGCAGCAACAACTGAGAGGGAAGAGTGAGAACACGTGAGAGCAGCAGCCCTGCAGACTCCAAGGTCAGAGCAGAATGTGGGAGGAGGTACTCCACATGCCAGAACAGAGATTCCCCTCCAGCCCCTGGTGCAGACCATAGTAAGACAGGCTGTGTCCTGCAACACATGGAAGTCCATGGAGAGCAGGTATCCACCTGCTGCAGCCCATGGAGGATCCTATGCTGGATCAGGCAGATGCCTGGAGGAGGCTGTGACCCTGTGTGAAAACCATGCTGGCTCAGGCTCCTAGCAGAACTTGTGGCCCCATGGAAAGAGAAGCCCACACTGGAGCAGGTTTGCTGCAGGACTTGGAACCCTATGAGGGAAACGTTGGAGCAACCTATTCCTAAAGGGCTACACCCTCTAAGGGACCCATGTTGGAACTGTTCGTGAAGAACTGTAGCTCATGGGAAGGACCCACATTTGAGCGGTACGTGGAGGGCTGTCTCCCATGGGAAGGACACCATGCTGAAGCAGTCCACCCCTAGGAATGAAGGAGAAGCAGAGACCGTGTGTCATGAACTGACCACAGCCCCTATTCCCTGTCACCCTGTGCCACAGGGGGGAGGACAGAGAGAATTTGTGAATGAAGCGGGGCCCAGAAAGAAGGGAGGGGTGAAGGTAAAGTGTTTTGTAGTCTTATTTACCCTACTCTGATTTAACTGGTAATAAATTAAACTAATTTCCCCTAATTAAGTCTGTTTTGCACATGACGGTAATTACTGACTGATCTCTTCTTGTCCTTATCTTGATCCACAAGCCTTTTGTTATATTTTCTCTCCCCTATCCAGCTGAGGACCACTTTTGGTGGGAGTTGGTGGTCAACCGACCACACTTCCTTGTGTGGCAATCAACCTGTGTTGGTTCCCTTGAAGCCACATGGCACAGGGATGATGGTCACTGATGTCAACAGGACACAGTTTTTCTTCTTCACTTGGGCCAGACAAGCTAAAGAAGATGTGGATTTTCTGTAAGCTGGTCAGAGGTAAGCACTTGAACCCTTATCTCTAAACACAGCTTAGTAGGAGATCTCAGCTGGGGGAAGACAGATATGTAGTTAAAAATATAACGTCATACTCTCACAGATACTTTAACCTCTCAGTGTAAGACAGATGTGACCACTCCTTCCCTCACTTCTGGGAAGCTTTCTATGACCAAGCTACTGTGCAAAAAGACAGCTCAGGTGAGGACTAGACAACAGAAATCATGAGAGAGCCTAGTACCTAGATGCTTGGTCTCCTGATCCTGAAAGAAGGAGATAACTCCTTGTTAACCAAGGAAACCAGTAAGAAAGCAAAAAAACCCATGGTTGTAGGCACCCACAAAGTTTTACTGAAACCTAGCTTCCTAAGGTGTCTGAGTCTGAACTGGGTTAGACTTTGTTTTTTCTCAACTGTTGCCCTGCAATAAGTGCCTATGCTGTTAAACAGCTGCTGGCTATAACATACCACCAGGAGGGAAACTGTGACTAAGCAGTGGAAAATTAGGGCTAAAGACTAGCTTTATACTTAAAATTTATGAAAGCTGCATGAGGATGCATGGGTCCCACAGATGGCCTCAGCCCATTAATCCAGCCTGTCCAGATGCCTCTGTGGAGCTTTCCTACCTTGGAGCAGATCACCACTCCCACCCAATTTGGTGTCATCTGCAAACTAACTGAGGGTGCACTCAGTCCCTTCATCCAGATCACTCATAAAGATATTGAAGAGAACTGGAATTATGGTCAATAAAGGGTTGAGGGGAAATTGGAAATACACTGAATTAGGTCTATCCAAATACGAAGAATGCAGCAAATTGCATTTTTGGGATTTGACCTCTTGTTCTTTTCCATTAATTCTCGTTGTCTTCAGTCTTCCCTTGTCATTGTCTTGCTGGAGTCTTTAGGCTATTCCATGCTTAACTTTAGCCTTGTGTTTCATTGAGGCTATTGAGGTTCAGGAACAAATCAACTAATTTTCAGCAAGAAAGCACAAGGTACTGCAAACTAACAGGTACTCTTTTCCAGAATTTAAGCTTTCATCTGAATGTCTGCCCTTTTATCAGCAATGATGCATATATGCTGTGAAGGTCAGGATTCTCACTGCTCAGAAACAAACTAAAGTGTGATACAAAAGGTACATGGCCCCATGGCCATGGAATGTGTATGTCAGCAAAAAATTGTGAAACACAGGCGCTTTTTTCAATGTGATGCATTGCTGAAATGCAGTCTCAGTACCCTCAGAACTTTGCTCCCACCTGTGCAGTGGTCTTGATTTTATACTCAAGGGAGGCTTGTAAACACTGTAGGAATAATGTTTTTTTTCAGACCTCCTGGAGCTTTTCCCTTACAGTGACATCCTTGATCGCATAAGTAACAAGAAAAAAAATTAAGAAACATGATGGGAGTCTGTTTTGTTGTTAGCTCATTCTTTGCTATTCTTTTGCAAAACATTCAGAAGAATGGTAGGAGCTTCATAATAAAAGATCATTACTGTAGATATACTCTTATTGCTGCTTCTGGAGTAGAATCAAGAGCATTGGCAGGCTACACTGGCTTAAAATTGTGTTATTTGACAGGTAAAGATATTATTGAGAGAGTTTTAATTTTATTTCTGCATCCTTCACATAAAGGCAGGGGGTAGGGGGATGAAAGAAGGAGTTGAAGTGAGGAGACACTTATGCCCTACACAAAAATATCACAATAACATGGTGGTTTTGTGGGGGAATTCCATTCTCCATATACTATTCATTTGAACTGTTAGATTAATACAATGTCTGTAAAAACAGGGGTCTGTGGGAGCACACAGGAAAGACACTAAAGTCTAATAAATGTAGGAAAAAGAATGGCAGCTGATAAGTTGGAACAACAACAGAAACAATTCCATCACATAAATTAAAGGAATTACAGTGGAAAATGTATAATATGAAACAGCAAAAGAGACAGGATAATGATATATTGAAACTCCTGTGCCTCATACTTTGGAGTAACAATGTGAAATTTGGCAAAGAAAAGTATGCCCTTCTCATGAACCCTTTATCCCCACACCCCAGAATCTGCCTTCAGTAAAACAACTTCCATTCATACATACGCAAGTAAAGGTTGGGATTTAGCTTGGCCTTGACTTGACAATATAACCAGGTAGGTTTAGGAAAAAAGGAAAAGGGGACCCATCAGGAGGACAGAGAAGTCCCTCCCCAAATCTTGGACATGCTCTATCTTGAGTGCCCTTGGTTTTGTGCACCCCATAAAGCCTTTAAAGAAGTTACATCCAACACTGCAGAGTGTTCTTGTCCACTGAGTGATGACCTACTACTGCTTTCTGGTATCAAATTAGTTTAAGTGACGATAGGCAATTGCATAACTGAAACTTGTGCCATAATGGTAATGCTCATAATGAGACCAGAAATCCACTTTTTGTAATTTTTTTGCCTTCTATGTGCTTGACATAAAAAATTTGACATTCTTTCAAGCACACTAAATTTCAGGCATTTTCAAATAGCATGCAGCATTTTTTTCTTTTTAAGTCATTCCCCTGAAATATAAGCCCTGATATAAATATAAAACTACAGCTTTCCTCCCTAAGGAGGAAGTATCTGCATTGAGCAAACACTTCAGTCCTTAAGACAAGCACATTAATTTAAAAAGGGCAGGAAAATGGAGCTAAGGTATTGTGGGGTTACTGGAAGTGGAACAAGAATTAATAAAAAGCTGTATATAAAGTTCAGTATGAATGATAAACAAATGCACTGCTACTTTGCCCATTATTCCACACTTTCATTTCTCTTCTCCCATTTCTCCTAAATTATGGTCAGGTTAATGTCTCTGACTAGTCACTTAGAGCCATTATAAGGTTCCTGCTTGTGTGACTCCATGCAGACTGTTAGTTGTGAGCTACAATAAAAGACAAAAAAAAATAGAAAAAAGAAGTCTGTCCCATATATTCCTCTATCCCACAGGGCCTCATTGTTCAAATAAGCTGTTTCTTTCACAGGTACTATGAAAAGCCAGATTCTGTGAAAAGTGAAACTGAAAACTGCGTTAGGAAAAATATTGAAAAAGCTGCATCATGGTAATTGTCACATTTTGGACCAGGTTCAGTAAAGGGATGTTTGTTTTGTTCACTTGTTCACTTTTAAGAAATGCCATCTCTGTTTGCTATGATTTGAAAGTCCATACATAAATAATTCTGGGAGCAATTACCAAATGTTGTGATTTTAGAAACATATTTTCTATGTATTTATATGCACAAGCCACTGCACAGCTTTAAATATTAAATTTCACTGGATTCTGCATCTTCCTGATTGTTACTGTGCCACAAATTGTGCCCTGCATCATCACTAGGACATTAATTTCAATTTTGACAAATGTAAATGCCAGTAAATTATGAAAAATGAAATCTATCAGTATGAAATGCTTTGAGGACAGATCACCATGAGGCAAAGAGAAAAACAGTCAAGAAATTCCCTTCTCCTTTCTTTTGTAAACAACAGCTTAATGTGTGAATGACTTGAAGGAAGAGTGCCTCTGGTGTGCTGCTCCCTGCAGTTTGGTTCTGAGAGCCTCAGTTTAGGTCAAGAAAAGAAAAGAAAAGAAAAGGAAAGAAAAGAAAAAAAGAAAAGAAAAAAAGAAAAGAAAAGAAAAGAGAAAAGAAAAGAAAAGAAAAGAAAAGAAAAGAAAAGAAAAGAAAAGAAAAGAAAAGAAAAGAAAAGAAAAGAAAAGAAAAGAAAAGAAAAGAAAAAAGAAAAGAAAAGAAAAGAAAATAAAAGAAAAGAAAAGAAAAGAAAAGAAAAGAAAAGAAAAGAAAAGAAAAAAGAAAAGAAAAGAAAAGAAAAAAAAGAAAAGAGAAAAGAAAAGAAAAGAAAAGAAAATAAAATAAAAGAAAAGAAAAGAAAAGAAAAGAAAAGAAAAGAAAAGAAAAGAAAAGAAAAGAAAAGAAAAGAAAAGAAAAGAAAAGAAAAAGAAAAGAAAAGAAAAGAAAAGAGAAAAGAAAAAGAAAAAGAAAAGGAAAAGAAAAAAAGAAAAGAAAATAAAAGAAAAGAAAAGAAAAGAAAAGAAAAGAAAAGAAAAGAAAAGAAAAGAAAAGAGAAAAGAAAAGAAAAGAAAAGAAAAGAAAAGAAAAGAAAAGAAAAGAAAAGAAAAGAAAAGAAAAGAAAAGAAAAGAAAAGAGAAAAGAAAAGAAAAGAAAGAAAAGAAAAGAAAAGAAAAGAGAAAAGAAAAGAAAAGAAAAGAAAAGAAAAGAAAAGAAAAGAAAAGAAAAGAAAAGAAAAGAAAAGAAAAGAAAAGAAAAGAAAAGAGAAAAGAAAAGAAAAGAAAAGAAAAGAAAAGAAAAGAAAAGAAAAGAAAAGAAAAGAAAAGAAAAGAAAAGAAAAGAGAAAAGAAAAGAAAAGAAAAGAAAAGAAAAGAAAAGAAAAGAAAAGAAAAGAAAAGAAAAGAAAAGAAAAGAAAAGAAAAGAAAAGAAAAGAAAATAAAAGAAAAGAAAAGAAAAGAAAAGAAAAGAAAAGAAAAGAAAAAAAGAAAAGAAAAGAAGAGAAAAGAAAAGAGAAAAGAAAAGAAAAGAAAAGAAAAGAAAAGAAAAGAAAAGAAAAGAAAAGAAAAGAAAAGAAAAGAAAAGAAAAGAAAAGAAAAGAAAAGAAAAGAAAAGAAAAGAAAAGAAAAGAAAGAAAAGAAAAGAAAAGGAAAGAAAAGAAAAGAAAAGAAAAGAAAAGAAAAGAGAAAAGAAAAGAAAAGAGAAAAGAAAAGAAAAGAAAAAAGAGAAAAGAAAAAAAGAAAAGAAAAAGAAAAGAAAAGAAAAAAAAAAGAAAAGAAAAGAAAAGAAAAGAAAAGAAAAGAAAAGAAAAGAAAAGAAAAGAAAAGAAAAGAAAAGAAAAGAAAAGAAAAGAAAAGAAAAGAAAAGAAAAGAAAAGAAAAGAAAAGAAAAGAAAAGAAAGAAAAGAAAAGAAAAGGAAAAGAGAAAAGAAAAGAAAAGAAAAGAAAAGAAAAGGGAAAAGGAAAAGGAAAAGAAAAGAAAGAAAAGAAAAGAAAAGAAAAGAAAAGAAAAGAAAAGAAAAGAAAAGAAAAGAAAAGAAAAGAAAAGAAAAGAAAAGAAAAGAGAAAAGAAAAGAAAAGAAAAGAGAAAAGAAAAGAAAAGAAAAGAAAAGAAAAGAAAAGAAAAGAAAAGAAAAGAAAAGAAAAGAAAAGAAAAGAAAAGAAAAGAAAAGAGAAAAGAAAAGAAAAAGAAAAGAAAAAGAAAAGAGAAAAAAGAAAAAAGAAAAGAAAGGAAAAGAGAAAGGAAAGGAAAAGGAAAGAAAAGAAAAGAAAAGGAAAAGAAAAAAGAAAAGAAAAGAAAAGAAAAGAAAAGAAAAGAAAAGAAGAAAAGAAAAAAGAAAAAAGAAAAGACAAGAAAGAAAAGAAAAAAGGAAAAGAAAAGAAAAGAAAAGAAAAAAGAAAAGAGAAGAAAAGAAAAGAGGAAAAGGAAAAGAAAATAAAATAAAATAAAATAAAAGAAAATAAAATAAAATAAAATAAAATAAAAGAAAAGAAAAGAAAAGAAAAGAAAAGAAAAGAAAAGAAAAGAAAAGAAAAGAAAAGAAAAGAAAAGAAAAGAAAAGAAAAGAAAAAAGAAAAGAAAAGAAGGGGAGGGGAGGGTAGGGGAGGGTAGGGGAGGGTAGGGGAGGGTAGGGGAGAGGAGAGGAGAGGAAAGGAGAGGAAAGGAAAGGAAAAAGGAAAGGAAAGGAAAGGAAAGGAAAGGAAAGGAAAGGAAAGGAAAGGAAAGGAAAGGAAAGGAAAGGAAAGGAAAGGAAAGGAAAGGAAAGGAAAGGAAAGGAAAGGAAAGGAAAGGAAAGGAAAGGAAAGGGTTTTAGGAACTCAGCTGTCATCCTGTGCTACACCATTAACTCAGGGGTGGCTCTGCCAAGGGGGTGCTTAGCACTGCACGAGTATTCCAGCTTGAAAAAATGATAAAATTTGATCCTTGTAGAATACATTAATCTTCACCCCAATTCTATGTGACATTATCTGCAGTTGATTTAACAGCATAGCTTCACAAATGAAAGTTCAATGCAGGGGAAGTTCCTCTGAAATCTTAGATTGTGCAATGAATATCATCTAAAACCTACAGCCCAGAAAGAAAGGTGTCTGCCATTGACTGCACCAACAACTAGATCAAAAAGTTGAAATTACAGATATTCATGACCAAGTCCCAAATACTTTACGGACCCCATGTTCCCAGACACCTATAGATTTCCACAGAGGAAAATCTGACCAAACTACAGATATTTTCTCCTTCTTGTAATGAGCGCCATACCTCCCAACACCTTTGCACACCCAGTGATGCACTCAGCTCTGGAGGAGCAGTTCAAATCCAGCAATAACAAAACAACACCCAAAACTTGATATAAACCTACATAACTTTCCCAAACCTGAACTTCAAGAACTAAGAGTGGAACAATGACATCCACAAACTACTAAGGCAGGTTTTAGGTATACAGCTCTTGTCGCTGGATGTGTCGGGCACAGCTGGTGTCCCAGACCTGAAGAAGAAAGGTACCAATGCAGAACATTTGCACACACCTGTATTTTTGCCACTGGTACTGTAAAAAGAAAGGCAGAAGTTCCTCCATACAGGAAAAACTGCTGTTCTCACTTCATGTGTTTAAGGGCATTAAACAATGAAAGAACTCTCTAACAAAAGGGTCATTTGTGTCTTAAAGGATGTTAAAAAAAAAAAGGAAACTTTTTGACTTTTTGAATATGCCATTACCATTAAATCTCATATAAAATGCAACTTAGAGTTTTGTCACCAAAATCGACTCCTGATCATATTCCAGCTGATTTCTATAAAACCAGAACAGTTGCTTTACCCTCTGGACTTACCAAATAACTCATCAGGAATTAATGTGGTGAAGCATGAGTGTATTTAAAGCTCCCAGTGCCACGACACTGCTGGAAGTACTCCTCAGCAGGTTCATTGATTTTTTTTTGCTCTGGAAGAAGAGGGGGTCTCATACCACATTTCCTGAGGATGAGAACTTGTTCCAGTCCTGGTTTACATCTCAGAGATGCCATTAAGCTGTCCAGTATATGAATTCCGATATCCTACATGCTGTGCTGTACAGCCAAACACAGAACTTCAGAGGTTCATATATTCAACCACAAAGTAATAAAACTGAAGTAGCTCAGGTCAGATTTAGTGAAAATTCAGTTAGCAGAGGAGTGGAAATGATGGCTGGAAACAACATTTCTGCCCCTTCTAGCCCTGCCAAAAATGCTGTGAAGGGAATTTACACTCTGGCTTCAGCCACATGCCGGGTGGCTCTCAGCTTCCAACACTGCTGTTGTCTCCAGTGGTTTGCACAACACCAGTTTTTTCTGGTATAAATTTGAAGATTCCACATGATCACAATGAATTATGCTTAGAGCAAAAAGTCCATATCCAGTGCAATTTCACCTCTTAATAAGATCAAAGCTACTGCAAACCCAGTTTTAAGAAATGCATAAGAATGATGAGCATTTATATGAGTCTTTCCAGCAGCCCTTATCTCACAATAATTAGGATGTGTGTGGAGTTCTCCAAGTCTTTCATTTCCTTCTCAAAAATTAATAAAAGGTCTGTCTATCTGATTAATAGTCAATGTTTTCCATGTACTCAAGCTTTCATCTCTCAAGAACAGCTAGACATGGTTTTCAGATATTGCTGAGGGTGCAACATGTAGAATTAACTAGAATAATAATCCACAAAGAAAGAATTCGTGACATTGATTGTCATGTCATTTGTATTAAGTAAGGTGGGAAGAATAGCTGTGCGGAATTAGGATGATGTTACGACTTACTATGAGAAGACTGCACTGTGAGAGTTGCAGAAGAGGAGGAAAGTTTATTCTTGGTTTGTTTCTACATGACCCACTCAGTGGCCAGTAACACCTATCACCTGGTAATTCTTTGTTGCCCAAAGTCAGATGTATAGACATTGTCAGCTGACTTTAAGTCAGCTATTACTCATGATACAGAATCATCATGAATGGTGATAAATGAAAATTAGTGCTCCTTTTCAAAGGGGTACCAAAAATATATGCTGAGCTTAGATCTGCATAGAAAATTAAGAAATTCTTCTGCGTTTTGGTTTTGGTTTTGGCTTGGTTTGGTTTTGTTTTTTTTTTTAAGAAGTTAATGAAAAGAACTACTTTTGCATTTTGGAGAGCTTGAAAGTGGACTGAAAATTCAGATAAAATGAAGTACACTGAATTAGAGCTGTTTTCCACCTGTTTTTCCGATATCTCTGATAGTGATAATGGTGTCAACAGGGAAATTACAATTTCTCAACTAAATCAAATGTGATTACTTGAAAAAGTGTTCTTCCATATATGCTTTATACCTTTAATAAGAAAATATGGCTACTGTTTCCATAAGTAGATTTGAGAGCAGATGCATGGCATTAGTGAGACTATACTGTGTAACCTTCCTATGGGAAAACAAAAGCAAATAAAGTAAAAAAAAAAAAATAAAAAGGAAGAAAAGAGAAGCTTGAAACCTGAGAATATCATAAAGTCCAGGTGTGAATCATGGTGTTAAAATCATTGGTATCCTTGATCTAAGTAAAACAGAAAGCTGAGCTAATTCAGGTGCTGTATAAATAAAAACTTTCTAGTTGTATTAGAACAGACTCTGAGACCAAGAAAGAAATACCAACATATACAAGCAAGATAACAGTATAGCACTGTTCATTTTGATAGCAGACAAAGATATACAAAGGTACATCCGAAGGCTGTGAAGGACTTCAACTACTCCATTTTAATCATATATTATACATTGCCAGGAAATCACTGCATTTTTTCTTAACTGAATGACAAAAAAAGAGATCCCACATCATTCCCTGTGCTTCTTACAGAAAATTGTGTTTGAAATCTACTGAGCTGACTCAACCTCTGTTGATGCACTATCAACATCAAACTACCATATTTGCAAAAGCAACCCATCAAAAAGATAATCTGACAATCTAAAAAACAGAGGGGTCCCTAGGGCACATATAGAAACATCTTGTCCCCATCTGAAATGGCATGAACTGGACAAACATGTCTATCAGTGAGCAGGTACCAGTCCTGGCGAGGTAGAGAGGAGCATTTGGAAGAGTGTCTTTTAGCCACAGCACATTGCATTTGCAAGCTCAAGCTCTGCATATTCAGGGAAAGGAAGTGAAGATTTAGAGGCAATCTTGCAGCCATCCTCAACTCAGGATTCAAAAACAGTTTTGGAGGCTTCCCAATACCACTGTAATGTGAAGAATTGTGGTGGTAGCTACTGGTCATATCTTCCCTTTATCCAAACAAGGGTAAGAAAATGAGTTTAAGAGCAAACACCTCTTCATGTTTGTCCTCTTGACTTTTCTTCTACACGTATCACATGAATTCTAAAGTTTGCAGCAAGATATGAAAAAGCAGAGACATCTCAATCTTAAGAGTTAATTCAACATCCATGTGTTACAAAGTATATTATGCATTATCTTGTAGCAGTTGTCCTCTGAGATGATTAGTTTCCAAAGTCCATCATCTAGCTATAGGAAATTTAGTGAAAAGCAAGTCAAGATTAATCAGTCTTATTTAACAGAATGATAAATATTGCCTACAGTCATATCAGAATAGCAGTTGGTCATATTGCCAAAAGAGTCTTGCAAATGGAAAAGTTATAAATAAATAGATAAGCTTTTTGGTTTATTTGCTTCTTGCTTAGAAAAAGAGCATGATTTTTTCATCAGGTTAAAGAAAGCTCAGTGTATTTAGGCTCTCAAGTGAAAGAGCAGATTGAGACAAAAAGCAGAAAAGAAAAGACTGATTACCTACTTAAACCATGAGAATCAATATAATGAATGCTAGGGGTTGATTATTGTCAGTGATATTTTTTAAATGCGGATTGAAGGCTCCATGAGGCAAGAGAGTACAGTCATCTCCATTTTGTGGTAGGGGAACTGGTACAAAACCTATTTTAATGAGCTCTGGCTAAATCTCAGCTCTGTGACCCTAACAGCCCAAGCTTGAACCCTTTCCCTTATCCTCCAGTTGTGCTGGAAACATGCTGACAGTGGCTGAATAACTGCAATGGAATGGAGTTTGGGTTGGTTTTAGTAGGCTCCCTTGCATATTGGTTTTTTTCCAGAGTAATGATATTCTTCCCCTTGCAGGCCCTAAATTGCTTTCCCATTTTGTTTTTGTGCTTTCACAGGCATAATGCTTGTGTCTTATTTTCTATAAGGCTCTTTGAAAATTGATTTTTTTATGTTTTAATTAGAAATTCCTCAAGAATGCTTTTTTCTGAAGTTGAAAATGAAGTTTCAGGGAGTGGTTAGATCCATTCCCTTAAAAATTTCCACAGTTTTTACTATCAATCAAAAAAACTAAGCATTGACAATCTAAAATATGAAAAAATATGGTAACGTTAGCTGCCAGCAATTGTGCCACTATGACAGCACAAAGCAGAAAAAAATTATTGCATTTTTAAGCATTCGCAAATGAAGTAGACTTATACCCTCAGAACCCTAAGTCTCCATGTATTCCCAAAAGAAAAAAAAAGTGAGTTCATGTCTTCTCCCTGAAATTTCCATGGAAGTCATAGGAGGGTGAGGCCTTATTTAGTACCATTTTGTCAAGTCAAACCCAAACTGCAGATCTACCTTGGTGCTGAGACAGATTAATTTCCAAACGGGAAGATTTTGAACAGAAGTCCAAGAGATGCAACTGTGGGAACCAGCATCAGCCAGCTCCTGCACCAACTGAATCAAAGACACACAAGGTTTCAGATGTCACTGTTTGAAATCTCTCCTTTCAATATAAAATCTATTTAGAATCAGAATCAATCAGTTTAGAAGTCAAGCAAAAGTACTTTGATTTTTATTGATAAAATTGTGGACACACAATGATTTGAACATCTTGAATTTTCCTGCAGCAGGCTGTTATTTATTTATTGTAACCCTGAATAAAAGAGAACTGGAATAAATACCAACATAAGTTTAAAAATGACGTGCATTATTCGTGCCGTCACAATACTGTATCTTAATATTTTATCACAAGAAAGTTTGTAAAGTTGTCTTTAAAGTGCCAAGAAAGCTAAATATATATGCTCAGTCTACGAACAGGAGAAAATCTCATCTCTCTCTCTGCTTTCCCAGCCGATAGCTCTTGTCATCAGAACTATACAGTTTGATTGTGATGGATTCACACTGAAGGAAGGGACATCAGTGTCATGAAAATGAGGGCTACACAAACATATAGGTTACTCAGTTTAGACACGCACTGACTGTTCAGGCCAATTATCCAAAGCGCTATACCCAGTGTTATTTTCCAGTGGCTCCCTTAGGGAAGAAAGGCTAGATGACTGCTTCGAGGGGCATTTCTCTCGATGGGGTCATCTGAGGGGCCCATGTGCACAAGGTAGATTGCTGGAAAAGGAACAGAGGAGAAAGACTAGTAAGTTTAGCCCAAGGGATGAGGAAAGGTAGAACCCTTGAAATATCTTTCTTTTTGGTGATGTTTTTTGGATCTCAGAGGGACCAAATAACCACAGCTTCTGTTTAAGTTCTCAAAAATTTGCTTGGAGCACCTCAAGCAACAAAACGAAAAATGACTTTGGTTCCATCTGGTAAACTTTTTCCTATGTAGAAGGTAACTTTTACCAATATCAGCCTTAAATGTTGCGGGTACAGAGAGCAGTAGAAAAGAAGCAGTTTGCAATATCACCCCATTTTGGAATCACTTAAAATAAATGCCAGGAGCCTTGAAAAGGCTTTGCTGGCAGTAGAATATCTGAATATAAAACTGAAAAACCATTTTGAAAACTCAGAGAGGAACTGTGGTCCAATTGGATCAATAATTTGGAGCACAGGACTCAACCATTGTGACCACACAACAGAAATAATTGCAATCACTGCTAAAAAAAGTAACATATCTCAACACAGCTGAGATCAGGCTAATGATTCACTTTGTTTTAAATGTGAATTATTGGAAGCAGGAATCAGAAAGTTCAAGGATGAAATTAGCCTCAAAACAAATTAATCTATTTTAAAAGGGTTTTTTTGGGGGGAAAAGAAAAAAAAGATCCCAACTTGTACAGTACAGGAGGAAAAAAAAATAATCTTCAGAATACAACTCCAAGCTTCCAAGCTCAAAGTTAATCTGATGATATATCTGAATACTGATAACCCGGGCACAGATCCATCTCCAGAGAGAGATATGCCTGCTATGATTATCTCTCTGGTAGCTGTCAAACAAAGAGATATCATTCTGTCTACAGTTAAACAACAACAGATGGAACAGACCCTCAGCCAAGGTAAGTAGCATCACTCCAGTGCTTTCAAATGGAGCCTTACTGTGCTTTGCACCAGTTGAAGATCTGTTCCAGATCTCTGTTCCAAGGCTAGGGTTAATCTTATCTTTAATATAAGCTGAGATCATCACCAAAGAAGCTACAGAAGAAATCATGTCTTTAAGGCACAGCCTTATGTTTGTGGTATCATTATGTCATGTACTATCATCAGTTTCCACTTATTTCAGAGGACACTTAACATGTAAGGCCTCTCAACTTCATAAATTCATGAGCTACAATATTCCTCAAAAGCACAAAGTTCTTGAGCTAGAAGATGTCCTGGTTTACCTGATTTTGCATACCAGGTGCCTGAATGGCTTTTGGAGACTCCACTGAAAGAAACAGGAATTTTTAGACACAACTCATTACATGTAAGGGGGTTGCTTAAAATTGGTGAGATGATTCAAGCCCCCTGCAAATACAATTCTCCCTGTGTTGAGTATAAAAACACATAAACAACTTGCACGGAGGCTCATATCTATTTTGCAGTTACTTACGTGTAGGTGAGATAAGTTCTATATGTTGTGTCAAATCCTTTTTCAGCAATCACAGTTCTCATGCTTTCTGTAACATAATAGATAAATTAGTTATTCAAAAATAATAAGAAATATGGTTCCTAAAATTCATATGGTGATTTAAGATTATTTTATCTCCAAGTCAAAATAAATGATCCACCAAGAACAGGTGAGAATTCTTCATACATTTCATATACAAAGAATCTCTTAAAAAAATAAAAAAAATAGAAAGAATCTTCATTCCAGAATTCCTGTAAGACTAACAATACGTGATATCTTGACCCAAGAACATAGCATTTTGTCTAGAATACAATATGTAAGAAAATTATTTTCTGTTCTCTCAAGTGCTTTAATCTTGAAATTACCTTAATCCACTGATAATCATAATGCAATATATTTCAGTTTGGTCATACGTTTGCCAAGTTGTTCTGAAAAAAATGGGCTTAAGATACGTGTATTAAAATTGTGATTCACCGATATCACAAAGGGAAAATGGCTATTAGATGAGCCATTCCTGCCAGTACAGTCTTGTCCCTCAAAGAACATTTCCTGCCCTTTTGCCTAGTCTAATTTCAAAGTCCATCTGGGTGTATAAGCTGTGCTATTATGAGCAAGTATATTATTAAAAAGTTATTAAAATGTGTAATGTGTTTTGGCTGCATATTTTTTAGCCAAAGATCTCTCTGTATTACTCAGTGTGGGGAAAAAAAAAAATTACTTCTTCAGATGTTATGCAATAGTCTGAAGCAACCACAGTGGCTAAGCCTTTTGCAGAGATGTCTGAAGCAACCACAGTGGCTAAGCCTTTTACAGAGATAGCAAAACATGCCTCATAAGCTTATTATAAGTGCAGCTACAGCAAGCTGGAGTTTAAGGCCACCTGCAAACTGCAGTCAGAAATCTTTACAAGCACCCAGATGATGAAGCTCTCCCTCAGTCCCATAACCCTGCAGATACATTAGTGTCAGTTTGCTAATGCAATTGTCTGCTTATAAGCTGCAATGATTCCAACATAGATGTATCTAAAGGGATATGCCACAAGATAGAAAAATGGTATTATAAGAGAGACAAGAGCATTAAAACATATATTGTGGCCAGAAAAAAGAGCTCTTAAAAAAATCTGTCCAGACCAGTTAATTTTTCTGAGATCATTTGGAAGGTTCATGTAAGAAACAGGCACTTTGCTGTACACCAGAACCTTGACTGATATCTGTTGACCCTATATCAGAAGAATAAATGCTTTGAAGGAGAAGAAAAGGTTTTAGTTTATAGTGTAAGCTAAATGCAACTCTCTCAACATCAATGAATAATCCTTCCTTCTTAAGTGGCCTCTTTACTCTGATATCCAAGCAACATACAGTGCTTAAAAGGTTCTTTCGTACCTCAAAATACAGTCACACATTCACTGTTAGTGCAAGTTATACTATCCTCATTTTACAAGCCAAAACCTCAGAGGCACAAGCACATTATCTCAGCACCCAGCCCCAGCTTATAGCTCCCAGAATGAGGTTCTTGATATAATGAACAGCAGATCCAGATTTTAGAAAAAGATTCACAGCAGTCAAAAAAATTGAAGGTTTTCTCAGATATTACCTGTTCTACCTAAAGACATCTGTGAGTTTGGCATCTGCAGATTCAGAGCTGAAAATCTTGAACTAGAGTAAGACACCTAAAGCAAATACTCAGATACAGAAAAAGGAATTTTTATAAAGGCAGCAAAGGCTACAGCAGTATGGCAGCAGATAGATGTTTAGAGCACACCTGCTTGGGAAGCAGGAGGACTAGGCTTCAAGTCTTCTTAATTCTGCAGAATTCAGATTCATGTCTCAGGCTTTTAAAAAATTCTCAATCACCAGACTAACAGTGAAAGAAAAGCCAAAAATGAGTTACTGTAAGATGACTTACCAGAACAGAGAGCAGACATAACAATGTTGGATAAAACATAGTAAAAAACATCTGTCGT
This sequence comes from Pezoporus wallicus, assembly GCF_028554395.1. NCBI lineage: Eukaryota > Metazoa > Chordata > Aves > Psittaciformes > Psittacidae > Pezoporus > Pezoporus wallicus. Next base: position 2,121,178 of record NW_026637224.1, read on the forward strand.
TCTGGGAGGGAAGATCTGAGGGATCTGGTAAATGCTAATAGAGGGCCTTGTTCTGGTAATGAGCAGTAGACATAGCAATGGTCTCTTCCCAAAGTTCACCTCAGAGGAGAGGTAGAGAAGTACATTCAGAAGTAGATTGAACCTAGCAAGAGTTGAGTTTAAAAAGTCCATACAAACTGCAACACAGCAGGTTATGCCTGGTAAAGGGCTGTCATCTCTGATGCTTTCCTATCTGTTCATGACCTAAGGAAAGGGTTCTAAAACCTCGATGACCCTAAGCTCAAACTCCATTCTCTGTTATTTTGCTGTGAACACAAAGCATGCCAGGACTTTGATTCAGGGATGGTTTCCCCACATTGTGCTGCAGTTGGGTAAAATTGGTAAACATTTTCTGTGGAAGTAGAAAGCAGAAGCAAAAGCTGTGCCTACTAACCACAAGCTTTGCTGTCATTTGTCATGTCCTACATGTGCAATTTCTCTGCTCATGAACCTCACTTGTCTTTCCTGCAGGGGAACACACCTTCCACAATAGGGATAGCAGTTAATCTTCTCTTATTGCAGAGTAGAACACAGTAAGAGGTAGTAAATTTTAAATGCCACATATTGAAAAGAACCTACAGGTCATATCTTCCCTCTTCTCAGAGCATTATATCCACTGTGAGGATTCACAAAAAGTGGTCGACAGGTCTTTCCTTCCAAGCTTGAAAAATTTTTATATCCCTGTTGCTAAAACTACCACACTTTGTGTTGAACTCAATGCTCTCTGCACATGCCAGGCACTCAGAGGACACCTAGCACACCAGGACTTCAGCATTATGACTGATTTGTCATTACTAAATAGACTTCAAATGAGGCTACTTTCATTCTCAGCCCATCTAAGTACAGTGGTGCCTTTGAACACATTTAAATGATCTTCGTCTATTCTTTCCTAGTCAAAGCCATGGCATCCATGTCCTCTCAGGCACCTAGGCTGAATTTTCATGGACACTCCTCGAACAAAGACACCTAATTTAAGCTTGAGTTACATTCTAGGTTCCTAAGTGCTTTATTGGATGTCAACCAGACCGAGAAACTTGCCCAAGGTCACACAGAAAGTCTATGGCAGAAAAGGAAACTGATCTGGGGTCTCAGGTCTAGGACTAGCACTGCAGCACTAGGAACATCTTTCCCCTTTCGGCTGCTCCTATTGAATCTAAAATGACAGAAAAGACCAGAAAAGTTAATGACAGGAACGAACATGCTGTGGAATCAATTAGTTTCATCTACAAGATTCTGAAATATGATCTATACTTGCGTTTATCCATTTATTACATTCTTACCCTCTGCAGATGATTGCACAAATGCCAGATCCATCTATTTATAAAGTATTCAAGTGTTCTCTAATGTACCACTTCCAAGTGCAAGCAGTATGTACTGACCAGCTATCATAACGATCTTGGCAATGATTTGTACACCTGTTAGGATTTCAATTTATCAAAGACAGACATATTTGCATTTCTGTCTATGACTGCATGTGCATGAAGTAGGAAAGGATGTTAAAACAATACTACTGCTTTAAGAGCAGCCAGGAGTTAAGATTTATTGCTCTGTCCTTAGCTCACCCATGCTCTGCACAGCTCTCATATATGCACAGAAACAGCTCATGAACATAACTGATATGTGAAAGAAAAAGAGTCTGAGGCAAAGACTGAGAGTTAAATCCAACAGCAAAAACACCAGTTGAGTTCACAGGGCTCTGGAATGGCTGTGTTGAAATCAACCAACCTTTATCAAATGTCAGAAAAAAGTCTGAATTGCACCTACCATTGTCTAGACGACATGGTTTTCGGATGTGGAATGTTTGATTTTCCTGTGATTAATGAAGGAGATTATAACAGGCTTTCCCATTTGAAGACTGTTAATATTCTTCTCACATTATAATGGCCCCAAAGGATCTCGGGGAGCGTACAGGCACTCCCACTGATTCCCTGTCGTTTGCCGTACAATCGGTGCAATTTCAATAGACCGGTTTCTTTCAGACTCATTACACACATAAGTGGTACGCCCCCATTATCAGCAGAGCATTGAAGTGCTAGATAGTAATGACTCCTTAGGAAGTAGACTGTATATCAACCTTCAGCAGAGTGTGTTTTATAGACCAGGTATAAATTCCATAGGAAATGCTGACAGACCCTTGACTGAAACAGTACCTAGCAGCACCGTCACCCTGCAGTGACAGGAAAGAGTTAGACACTGCCCTGCCCTCATTTCGCAGCACAACTGAGGTTAATCAAACTGCATCCTTGAAAATGCATATGAGTTTCTACCCCTGCATTTCCTAGCAGACTAACTAACTTACCATCCCATCAAAAAAAAAAGTTGGTCACCCACAGGATGTTTCATTTGAGGACATTCAACCTCATTTTATCATGATAACTGCAATCACCACCTCTAAGGTGATTCCAAGGTGGGAATGCTTCATTGAGGAATATTTACCCTCTATCCTTGCTATCAGTAATATTATTAATAATTTTCTGCATTTTCAGATACTTCACAACCCATCTATTGCCCTTTGAAGGTACCACCCTAAGGTGTAGAGGTTTGCTATAGCATAGTCAGTGCAAACATGAGTAAGTTGAATTTTGTGAAAATAACAGCACTTCATGAATTACCAGGGACTGAGGAATGGGAAAGGATCAAAATAAATAATTAACAACAGAGAACTGCAATGCAAAAGTGTTTTAGATATGCTAGACAATAACATAATATGTAAGTATACTTTTTTTATGAGAGTTTAGTATTGATCATTGTGCTAATAAGCTTCTGAATCACTCAGACATATTGTTCTAATATTAATTAGTTGTATTTTATAACTGAATCTGCAAGACAAAATAACATCCTTTATGACAAGTAAACAGGCAACACTCATTGTAATAGCATCTTCTCAATTTTTTAAGTTAAGAATACAATTATTAGCTGACAAAACTTGAATTTTATAAACAACACAGTGGGAACAAGTATGATGTCCCTCTTTGAGACTTCTTTATTTCCATGAAAGTCATCTAATTGCAGTTACTTACAACTTTAAAAATTTACTTTGCAGGATAGAGACAATCTTCTTCCTGGAAAGACTGCAAAACCTGTACAGTTATTGTTGATCAGCACAATGAAAACTATGCTCTCATCTTCTAATAAAAGTACTTCAGTAATACTTAACCCGATGAATGACCTGAACACTTTTGTTGTTCCAGGAATGGATTCTAGGTACTGGATACTGCTGTGCACGGTTTATAGAACATACTTACATTTTAAGTACATTAAATTTTCGCGAACATGCCCCAATATGGACATAAAACTTAAATTAACTTGCATGTAACGGCATGCTGTTAGTAAGACTAATACACAGAAAATTAATAAGCTTGTATCTTCAAAATACAATTATTGCATACTGCAGGTATTGTATTTCTAAATAGGTTCTTAACAGCCCCTGGTTGTAAGTCAGTTGTTTAACAGGGAGATCAGAAAGAAATAAAAGGCCAGTGATTTGTGTACGTTCCCTGAGCCATATACTTTATATTATTGTTACAATTACATTACCTTACTCCTCTTCCAGCAAGTCAATTTCTAGTGTTGTGAATAAAAACAAGTACACACATTGCACTGAGATTTGTGGATTTCCTGGAGTTTCATATAACTTTTGGTCTGGCTCCCATGGCACAATCTCAACTGTAAAACAAAGTTTGGCAGTCTCTGAATTTCAGAAACAGTTGTAGAAGTATACGCTCAAAGGAAAATGAATTCTAAACTGCAAATATCCCTGCTACCATATAGACTTGGATCACTTCTTGACCCAATCCCTTCACTTTCATGATATGTCTCATCTTGGTTTAACTCATTGCCAAAGGACAAGATTACAGCAACTTTAAAATGGTTTATGTTGGCTTGAGGGAGTGTTGTCCGGTCAGGGTTTAGTCAGAAATGGTCTGTGTTGACATGACTCAGGTCTGGGAACTCACTTGCCTTCATTTTCTTTCCAGTTTACCACGCTTAAACTCAATGACATGTATCCTTGCTTGAAGGCAAGGGGTTTTTTTCTCCATAGACACTTGAAACCTTCAACCATACTTCTGTTTTTATTTTAAACTTCAATAGCTTCCTGGGAGAAGGTGGGTGCAGATACCAAAAATCATGACACAGAATTATGTTAAAACCTCGTGCGCTATTGTACAAGCATATAATCCTGTGTAATGGAAGTAAAAATGCATATTTGAAGAGATAACCTTTTGTACTCATAAAAAATGTTCCAATGAATATTTCTGAATTTAAATACAACCAATAAGCTTGAAATAACGGCTTGAATAGGGAGTTGTTTAACAGTAACAGGAAAATCTTTAATCACAGTAGAAATATGGAGGCTCTTGACAGTCTATTCTGTCACCAGAAAGGTGATAAACCCTAGACTAGTCCTCTACTTTTTTGTCTGTACAAGGCAGAAGTACTCACTGTTCCCACTACTTCTAGTTCTGACTTAATGCACTCCTTTGGAAATTGTCTAACATTAGGAGAAAATGGAAACATGTAGATTTTCGCAAAAACTTATAGCTAAATAATACAAAACAAACTTTTTTTTAACATTCTTTTTGTGTCTTTTATTCCATGTGTGTCATTTACCAGATTGTCTCTCATTATCTACAGTTTTTACTGGCATTTCCCTGAGCCTATTTTTGCAGAGGAAAAGAGAAAGTCTCACACACATCTGTGCGTTATCCCTCCAGTTCTCTGTTCTTTGTTCTATTTTCTGTAGAACACAGGTAGTTTGTCACAAAGAGTTCTACATAACTTTTTCTGAATTACCCTTGAAAGTTATTTTAGCCAATTCTAGAGTCAATAAGTAACTAAAATGGTATGGAGTCACTTTTACTCACTTTCCACTTCTAAACTGCACTAACGGTGGCCTTAATTTACATGCATGATCCAAAGTAACTTTGCAACACAGAAGTATCTGAAAACTCTGCAGAAGCTGAAGATGGAAAAGGTGTTCCAAACATTAATTTTGTCCCAAAAGCATGTCTTTCATGCTTCAGGAAAAGAAAAGACTTTTAATTACTTTTATTTCACATCTGGCAAAAGCTCAGTTTAAGGCAGATTCAGCTGCAGTGGCAGATTTTGCTTCCATCCAGCCCATTAATTTTGATAGTAAAGAAAAAAAAGTGCATCTGCCTCTATGGGCCATGGTGAGTGACTCAGTATAACCCAAGGTTGTCTTTAGAAGGAGCACTTAGAAGACTGTAGCCCTCTCATTAGCCCAGCCTGGGGAAAGGCACACTCCAGGGCTCAAGCCACCTGAGTGCTTGGGCAGTCTTGTCATACAGATCTGGTGAAAGAAGCCACACTGGTATCTTTTTCTATTTGCAGAACATGAGACAACAGTAGAGAATGAGTTATCTGCATCTGATTTGCATCTCAAGTGGTCTAACTTAATAGCCAGCACTTGCAATTTCAATTGTAGTCACCCATTATCCAGTAATATGCAAGAAAAGAGGGATCTCCTTGAATCTCTCTCTGCAATCATTTGTAAGTAACACCCTGAGCCCACAGCTCCAACTCTTGATATTTCTTGAATTTTCTGCCATCTCAGCAAATGTCAGGGGAGCAGAGAAGGATATCCCTGAGACATAACTTCTTCTTTATGTGTCAAGTACACTTCCTGTCATGCTTATAAACCTATCTATCTCACAACTCTTAAATATGTAGCCTATACCAATGTGTTTAGTCCTGGAAAATATTTTTTATTCTCCATATTCTACTCTCAAAGGGATTCACCTCCTACTTATTCCTTATAACTCAATGAATTCAGTTTTCTGTTTCTATAAAAAATAAACATTATGTTTCTACATGTAAAGAAGCACAATAAAATTGCTGCTTAACAACATTTGCTTAAAAGAGCATTTGCCATTTTCCATAAATATATAATGACCTATTCATTCTGTATTTGCAGAACTTCCTTCTTAAATGTATTTGAAGACATATGATGTTTTCCCCAAAGTCAAAAAGCACTGCCAGCTTTCACAGTGTATTTACTTGATGTTTCCCACTGGCAGCTGTAGCCATAACAGAAACACTTGTCTTGTTCCATGGAGCCACAGGTGAAGATGGCACATATAGATAGATATGGCTATGTTTGGTCCAGATGGAAGAAGATTTGAGAGAATTAAATTATTTCTATTGGCCAAAATGTCTTTTGTTTCAACCTCCACATTTCAATATTTTTCCTTTTTAGTACTTCAGGAAGATGAGGCACTACTAGCCATGAAAGAAGACACTATCATAAGATGTGAAAATCACCTCATCACACTGCAGGTTTTGTCATGTCATCCTGCAGAAAGCTAAATAATGTCTGTTTATCATATGTTAATGTGTGCTGGCAAAAGAATACTATGGGTTGCTAAAGTAGTGGTAACTTCACCCTCTAGATTATGAAAAATATGAAGGAAAAAAAAGGACTAAAATTCTAGTATTTTACTAAACAAAAAGTTGGTCATTTTATAATCCCAAAGAGTGAAATCCTATTTATAGCAACAGTGGAATCAAATAGTATGTGATCACTCTGAGGTTTGCAACATTTGACAAATTGTAATTTTGTTCTTCACAAACTCCTAAACACTTCCTGCTAAGTGACAACAAGCATTAGCAAGTTTCAACAAACCTTCTGCAGCTTCTTTATCTCACTATAAAGAGCAGATGCCGTTTTGGGGCTGCTGTGAGCTCTTCTTGTGCAATGTATATGAGAGCACACATCACATGAAAACATGATAGCCAAGGTCCATCTTAAATTTCCATCTTGAAATCCATGATGCACTGGACAAACAGCTGGCTTCAGGCAAGAATCCTCTGTCAATCATGGCAAAAACATGAACCACATGCAACTTCATGGCAAAAGTGACAAAATTTTCAGCATTAATAACAAAATCATTTGGGCTGTTAAAACATACAAAGATGCTCCTACAGCATTTTCTGGCATGTTTGTAAAAATTGTGATCAATTTCTGCCCCTCAGCAGTAGCAAGGGAAAGGTATCAAAACTACATAATTTAATAGCTGATGATCCCAGAAAGAAATTACTAACATGACAGCAGGGTGCTCTTAAAACTTTCAGCAAAGAGCTTCCTATGAAACAAGGAACCAAATGACCTGAAAATTTTGGGATGGTAGGAATTTCACATCTTGAACTTAGAATAAATGTCACCTACATACTAGAACAGTGTTAAGTAAAACTTTGAATGTCCATGTCTTTGCAAGTAAAAAGTTTTCTTCCTTTCTGTGCTCCTTTTGGTAAGGATTAAAAAGACAAACTTAAGAAGTTTCACTAACTACATAGAAAAATGGTGATTACTCATAAAGAGGAGGAGGAACTTAAGTTTTGTAGGCAGGAAAATTCCTGATGGAGAGGGAAAGCAAGGAAACATTCAACTGATGAGGGGTGTAACATCAGAGGTGATGCAGAAATCAAAACTAGAAAGTATAAATGAATCATTTCAAGGATGGGGTGGAAAAATAACAGAGATAAACAACTTAGAGAAAGTACAAAGGGACAAAGAAGTAAATTTCAACAGAAATATGTCTGGAGACAAGCAGTGTCAATTCACCTTACTGTTAGTGGGTAGATATCTGCATCACTGAACAAGCATAGAGGAGGTAGAAAATACAGACGTTAGATGGAGTCTCCTTCCCTGGAGACATTCAAAACCCGCCTGGACACATTCCTGTGTAACATTATCTAGGTGTTCCTGCTCCGGCAGGGGGATTAGACTAGATGATCTTTCGAGGTCCCTTCCAATCTCTAGCATACTGTGATACTGTGAAGAATATGGTGTCTGCCCTGAAGTTAGCTTGTGGTGCTGTTTTTCCACCCTGAGTAGTCTTCCAGTTTAATGTGCCCAAGTTTTCTATCTATAAAATTTCATTGGAAAATGTCAAGTCATTGATGCCAAAACATGTAGGAGAGAACACATCTGTTGCAGCAAATACAGACTTTTTGTTCAGGAATTCCATACTATGCAGATCAGAGAAACCAAGTAGCACTGTGACAAGAGCATCTTCCTGGAGGCAGGAGACCCAGGTTCAGGATCTGGTCCCCTGAAGTCAGAGCAAATATTTCAGCTTCATCCTTTCCCCAGTAAGCCCTCAAGGCTACCCATTACTCTTGATGGAACATTTTCAATCTCAACTATTAAAGCAGCTCTATTTTGTATAAATTGTATTAAGTATTCATTGAATTTTGGGCTTCAACACCAGGGTTAGTGCCCTAATCACCTGGTTATTCTAGGAAGACATGAGGCAGAGCAGAATGTGGTAGGAATCATAAAATAGACAGCTTTTATAAACTTCCTCCATCAAGCTCCACACTCCATCACAGCTGACCTCACTTCTGGGAATCCTGACACCTTTGCAAACCTCAACTCTCTTGTTAGGTTATGATTATGTCACTGGTAGAACTGGTTGTCTTTAGCAGCCCCTCTGACTCTTTTTTTTCCCCTGGGAGAATGCTATGAGGTTTGGATTTAACATGGTAAGGTGTAGAAAAACCTAGGAGTAACAAAAGATTTTGGAATTAACAGAGAGTTTTCTGACTAAGTCTAATCCTATGGATATATTAAAGGTAATCCATTTTCACTTTACTTAAAAATTAATATAAAATAAACCAGAAGAAAATAACATGAAACTTGAGAAGAAAAAGAAATTGTTGAATGCACAAGTTGGTTGGGTGTTTACCTCTATATGTGATTTCTTGTTTGAAGCAGAGATGTAATTCTGAAGTATCTGTAAAGGAAAGTCAATGAAAAGTAAGGAAAAGGGTCTTTGCTTTGACAAAGCATAATTTAACTGTAAAATACTAACATCTGAAGTTTAAAATTACATGTGAAACTTCACTTTGAAACAACATAGAAAGTCTTTTGCTGTTGTTGTAAGCTTCATCTAAAAACGCCTTTTGCTGCCACCACCATAGAGTTATAGCATTACATATGCTCATACAGTAAGATAAATAGTTCAGTTAACAAGAATGGCAATAACAAATGAGAAATATGAGAACTCAGCACTGTAAAGCACAGCCATTCACACTTATTGACTTCCCTGGGCTTGTTCCACATTGATTGCTCGTTTTCACACAGTTTGTATGAGCCAGCCTCTTGATACTTCATTAATTCATCCACACTCCGTGTGCAGCATTCACTGCACAGATGCCAGGTCAGACTCCTAAACACAGGGCTGGACTTGATCAGATGAAGGCCGCAGCAGAATAAAGGCAGACTTCACTCTGCCCAAGGGGTTTTGCTATGCATGCCAAGCAGAGGAAAGTGAAAGGAGATTTCCCAAGTGAGTGGAGCAGGGCATTGGAAGACTAAAATAAAGGCTTGATAGTTGCATTTCTTAATTCTTCTTCTCCCTGTCTCTATAGGATCAGTTGTGTGGAGATGCATTACATGGCTCATGACCAGGAGCTGACCATGCCACACTGTGGAGTACTAATCTACCTCGCACCTGGAAGAGGGAATGGACTTGGGATCCCACATCAAAACACAAGCCTTCAGGTATGCTGTAATTCTGGGGTAACTTTTTCCAGTGCTAGATCTCTCCAGTGTCCTCAGACCTAACTTCAGCATAAAAAGGTACTGTGTCTGCAGAAGGAGGTTTTGGTAATATATGCTTTGAAGACATTTGAAGACAATTCTGGTATATGCACCACACCTTTTCAACACTGTACCAAGGTTTAAAATCAAGCTGTCATTTTATGATTAATTTCAAGTTTATATTCTTCCTTCCAATACCAGGAAGTATCATATAAAAGGCAGAGAAAAAATTTGGTCCTGTTCTTTAGAAGGTTTTTCTATTTAAATAATCTTTTTTGTGCTTTTGTGTTTTCAAGGAGGTAATTTCTTGTCCAACTCAATTCCAGTTTTTACATAAAGACTTTTCGATAAACCAAAAATAAGCAATATATTTCAGCTTTCTAAGATTATATAACATGGGGTATATTTTCAAAATCCTCATTTAAGTCCTTATAGTCTATGGGATAGTGTTTGTAAGATCTCAAAATCAAATTAAAACCAAGATTTACCATAAAGTCTTCTCTTTGACACAAGTAGGTCATTATTGGTAACATTTCCTTTTTATTCTTTGTTCATGCAACTAATTCTAACACAGCTGTCATATAGAAGAGTTGAAATGATAAAAATCTTTGTGCTGTTATGATACTTACGAGACATCTACTCTTACGCAAATAAAAAATATGCTTGTCTCTGCCTCTTTTAAACAATTCTTTGACCTATCTTGATTATCCAGGGACTTAAACAAATGAGATCAAATTTGAAAAGTAAGAAAAAAAAAAAATAGTCCTGCTATTTTTCAAGTAATCTCTTTCAATTTTCTGTGTTTTGAAGCCAATTGGTGTATTTGACAATGAGAGCAGAGTTCCAATGTGTGCAAGTGAAAGGTATATCTGATCCCTGACATCCATATGTCATCCTAGTAGTAAATGTCACAAGAATTTGCCAATAGCTCTGAGCTCTTTGTGTTTGTGAGTTTTTGTTCCTGTTTTTCACTTTGAATTTCAATTTTAAAGTATGTTAAAATAATCAGACTTGAAGAAGTGTCAAGAGAGAATACAACATTCATATACCGCTGAGAATGCGTGGTACAGAGATTTCAGGTTTTAATTGCCAGCATAGCACACTAGCCAGTCTCACTATTAAGTGTATTAAAAAGGGTGTTTACATCAGGAAATGGAACATGGCAGTCGTAACCTATGAAAAGCAGAATACATTTTTTAATATTTAGAAGAGAGAGTAATTCTTGGTGTTGTATTTTAGCTTGAATAGACACATTACCAAGGACCATATGATTTGCATATCTGGTTTAGTTAATCTGAAAAATCTCATGGATCAGGAATGTTCTTTTTCCTCTCTTAATCATTTTGCTCGGTCCCTAATTTAAATGCAATTCAAACCTCTCTATCAATATGCATTCAAAATCAAAATTTCCCATTAGAGCTATTTGTAACTGAGAAATGTGTGCCTGTTGACACAAGAGCAAATGACATGAATGAATCTGCAGACCTCAAGAGAAAAACGAAAATGATGCCATAACAGCCACCCGTCTGGTACTGATTTAATCATCCTTCCACCCAAATGTTTTCTTTGGCTTTCTTTTTTTAGGTTTCTTCTGGTGATATATTACAAAAAGGTGGATACCTCGCTCTCACAGAAAGCTTTTTCTGTGTTCTTGAACTCAAAGGAATACCAAGAAAAGCTTTTACATGTGTGTGAACCCAAAGGAATATCATATGTAAAGTACTTATAGAAACATTATAGACAGGAATACTAACACAACAGATACTCCAAAGCTGAGAAATGTAAGAAAATATTGAGTTTCACAATAAAAGAACGTGGTAAACCACTAATAATCTGACAATTTCTTAGGTATTACTCAAATTAGGGCAACGTTAAGGTGACTACAATTATTACGCATCTCCCATGCTTTCAGTCTTGGTGCCTTTAGAGAGTGAGTTAGGGTCAATCAACCAAAAACTTCAACACCACCATAAAGTGACAATTAACATAACACTTGATTTCAAATTAAGAAAAATTTCAAATTAAGAAAAATTAAGAAAAAACTACTTGGGGCCTGAGAGATGTTGGGTTTGTGTTTTCTGGCTCTTATTACTATCCTCAGATTGCTGTAGATCTTTCCTTTTTCTCCTTCTGCTCCCATTCTGCTGTTTTTCACTCACTCTTGTTTGTTTTGAATCCATCACAGTCTGCCCTATCTTGCTTCCACCTGCGGGTCTAACCTAATACTGTTACCCCCATGCTCCTTTATGTTTTTCTGAGGAAAATGAGTCTCATCCCCAGCACAAGTCTGCGGATCTCATCCCAGCACAAAAGAGGAAAGAAGCGAATGGACACATGTTCTCTACCATGAGAAATAGAATTGTGAAACTTTCTGAAAAAAGTCAGCATCTATCTCATATGTGCTGACTACCAAATATTTGCAAGTGACTCGTTTCCCAGCAGCAATATATCCTGGCAAGCAATGATGAATTCTTTTTTTTTCACGATTCAATGCAAATTTTTAGTACCTCAAATGATGTTTCTCATCCTTCATAATAAAATATAGAGTAAGTAGAATAAAGTAGAACAAGATTTAGAGAAGGGGTGTGTGTGTGTGTGTGTGTGTGTGTGTGATTTAATTTACCCTGATTACAAATAAAAAATTACAGGGTTTGCTAAAATTTGATGTGGATATCATTACTCCTTAAAATTCACTACCCCATACTCCCTTTTACTCCTAATATAATGTAGTAGAACATGAGATTAAAACTTATTAAATTGTCTGACAAAATCCTGCCTTCAATGACAAATTTCTGATCCATCTTGAACCTCGACCTGGGTTTAAGCTGGGCGTAGGCACAGCTTAAAGCTTTGCAAGTGTATATTCTTAAACCTATGCCTGTGCATATGCAAAAAGCAGTCCCTTTAGTCATTTAAAATTCCACTTCCAAACAAAGAGTTTCAACTCTCCTATTCCTAGCAGGGGAAAGAAGACCCTCAAGACCACTGCTTCCAAACCCTGTATTTCAAATACTCAGAATGGCAACCCACAGATGAGAAGCTCTGTTCTCATCATGGTAGCCTGAACAATTGGGAAGAAAAAAGTTATCATCTGTCTCTCACTTGAGGAAGCGTGTGAATATGCGAGACAAAGTAACACAGACAGAGGCAGGGAAGAAGGAAGAAAAGGTCTAACAGCAAGCAGAGATCCAGGCTAATAAGGATAATGACAAAGCCACCATCTCCTTTTTCAGTGTTTTCAACCCAAGGGAAGTCAATTCTGAGAAGATCATATTGTTCAAACAATGGATTGATCGGCATGTTCATGGGCTTCGAACAGGCCAGCTTGCGGTAGAGAGGGGGGTGGTGAGGGAACAAACAAGATTTGAAGCAGCAGGAAACCGGGAGGGAGGCCAGCCAGGCATACTTTGCGCCATCAGCCCTGACATGTGGCCATGACTGCTTAAAAAGTAAAAATGCGGAGGAAGAGAAGTTAAGTAAGGCCATGCCAGAAGAGTTAGCTCAGCTAAGATCTGTCACAGGAAAGAAAAATGGGTTTGAGGCAGAAGACAGAGTGTCTGGGTAGGAGCTGTCATTGCAGTGGAGAGGAGCCGTGCTCTGAATGCAGGCTAAACACCATAGAATGACAGATAGTAAGCATCTCAGCATGGGTGACCCCAAAGCCAATGAGCATCTCTGGTTTTGATCTCCTTCACTTCCTTTAAAGGTTAGTCGGGATTTTCTTTTTTAGAATTTCTCAGCCTTAATTGTGTTGTATAATAGCCATAGTACAAACCTTAAACAAGTGAATTTAAAGCTTTACTGCTAGCTGCCTCTCATTTGAGGGAGTAATTTAAGCATCTGTGCTGTGTTGAAAAGAATTACTTCTTAAGTAACAGGATTTATGTCAAGGTAGAAATAACTCTGCATTTGACTCCTAGACATACATTAAGCTACAGCTCAGTGGAAAACCTACAAGGAAGAAAATTTCTTCCTACAAAAACTTGTATCAACACTTAGTTTTGTGGCATTTCAGAAAGCAATTATAAAAAGATATTCTACTTCAGAATTTAAGTTATTGTGGATTTACCCAAATAAACATTTTATTGTCCAAGGCTCCATCAAGCAAATACTGCATAGTAGTAGATGTGTAGCACAATCATCAGCTTTGGGGACCTGATGCACTCACCATACAGGTTTCATGGTAGGTGCCTTGGAGCTAGCTGCAATTTTTGGCCACTGCCAAATTTTCCTTTCTCTTTTTGAGAGAGGAAGAAATATCACATGCCACTGTATAGCTGAAGCAGAAAAGTGGTACGTGTCTGGGGCTCTTTCTTTTAAGGTACAGGACCACACACAAGATGTAAGTCTTCCAGAATATAACTTCTTATGAAAAATTACTCATAGCAGCTGTTTTTTAAACATTTATTAAATTACTTCACAACGAATAGTAACACATGAAGTGCTACCATCACTTGTTATACAGTCTTATCCTAACAGGGAAAATACCAGACAAAGGATATTTTATGCTTTTAAAATATTTAGTTAATATCTAGGAAATAAATTTCTCTAGGGCTTCCCTAGCAGTACCTTTACTTTGTACTAACTTCAGGATACAAGATATCTGTACATGTAAATATTGAAATTCATAACTAATAAAAAGAATTACCTGATTCTGGAACGACCTGTATTTCAGAAGTGAAGCACTCTCTAGTCTATTGGTCACTCAGAAAAAAACAGAACACACATTGTTAGTGTATGCCTGCTAGATTAATGGAGGATACAGATTTCATAAACTACATATTAATGTACACCGAGTGTTTGGGTGAATTTGGAGTTAGTGCCTTCAGAATTGTTTTGCAAAAATAAAGAAAGAAGGTGAGGAAAAAAGGCCTCAGAGCCTTTTTCTCAGTTTCATGTTCTCGCAAAAGGTAAATAACTCTCTCTCAGATTCTTTCCCCTCCATTTTCTGCACTTTGCTAAAAGCTTTGACAAGACAATGATTTTTTTTCCCTAGGTAAACACTTTCACTTCTTACTCTCCAAACTCCACACCTACCTTGAGAAAAATTTCTCTATACGCAGCAGCACAGGCCATGAATAGGGAGATATTTTCATAGGTGTTTTAACTGACATGTCATTTATTTTAAACAAAGCCATCTTTAAAATATTATAGTTTATTCTAATATTTGCCTTAAAAATTTTTTCTTTGCAGTGATTTTTCTAATCAAGTATTACAGCCTTTTTTTTTTCTCATATGAAAATTCTATAGACCTGTGTCTTCCTTTCTTTCCCTACCATTCCATTCCCTGTCCTAACCAGATGCCACTTGACCATGCCTGTTTTCCCATTTCTTCTTCCTTCTCTTTTTTTTTTAGCACTGGTATGAAAAGTGTGAGGTTTATTTTGAGCCATTGTAGAGACGATCTATCATAGGCCGGATGCTAGGAATACATCCATAGATTCAGATGAAGTCGAATGTACGCAACCCCTGTGGCAGAAATTTCCATGGAGTGTACCATCATCATATACCCACTCATTGGCAGCAATAATCTGGAATGATATACCACCACCAACAGTGGATGAAAGGATTTGTCAACTCCAAGAGTTCGAAGACAAACTCACCCCACTCATCATTTCAGCTGTGGAAAAATTGGCCCAGGAGTTCAAACAATTGAGAGATGATCTATCTGATTTATCCAGTTCCCCACATGTACCAACACACGTCACAGCTATTAGCAAAAGGGGTCCTACTGCTTGAGAGAGAAGATATAGGAGGTACACGCCATGGGCCACCCTATGGTTTTACCTGCAGGATCACAGAGAAAACATGAGGAAGTGGGGTGGAAAACCTACCTCAGCTCTGGAGGAAGAGGTGCGTGAATTGAAGAGGAGAACAAAGGTCAAGGCTGATCATCCCATGAAAGCTGCAGCTTCAGTCTCTGATGAGCAGGTTCTCAGATGGAGTGGAAGAGCTGATTTTACTCCAGCCCCTGTGATAAAGACTAATCCCTTTCTACAAAACATAAGTGACCAATATTGTGATCACTTTTAGAGGGAGCAGACTCTCCAGGTTTCCTGTAGCCCCTTTAGGCACTGGAAGCTGCTCTAAGGTCTCCTCTTAAGGATCCTTCTCTTCCCCAGACTGAACCAGCCCAGTTCTCTCAGCCTGTCTCCAGAGCAGAGCTGCTCCAGCCCTCTCAGCATCTCCGTGGCCTCCTCTGGACTCACTCCAACAGCTCCATGTCCCTCTTGTGTTGTTGCCCCAGAGCTGGACACAGGACTGCAGGGGAGTCTCCCCAGAGCACAGTAAAGAGTCATAATCTCCTCCCTCGACTTGCTGCTTATGCTCAAGGCATGTAGCCCAGCACACGGGGGGTTTCTGGGCTCAAGCACACAATGAAGACGAGTCACAGGGAGCTTCTCCACACCCAACACTCCCAAGTCATTCTCCTCAGGGTTTTTCTCAATGCAGTCTCCCCCAGCTGGTGCTTGTGCTGACCCATGTTCAGGGCTTGCACTTGGCCTTGTTGAACATGAGGTTTACATTGGTCCAACTCTCCAGTCTTTCTGTGTTCCAGTATATGAACTGCTGTAGTTGGGGTTAAAGAGTTCAGGATGTAAACTGCTGTGGTTCGGGAAAAAGAAGGCCATAGTGTGGTGAGAAGAGGATCCTGTGAAGTGCCTGAGAAGCCAGCAGCCCTGAGTCCCATTTCTCAAGTTGGAAAACACCTGTCAAATGTAACACAAAATAACCATATTTCTTACATGCAAGCCAAATGCAAATTTCACTCATTTATTATCTCACTAATATAAGATAGTGTAGGACTTCTACACTAATAACTAAGAAACTATGCCAATGAAGCCAAGAATTAGTATTATATCATCGTGGATAAATATTATGCATAACATAGGTACAAGGAGTCTGAACAGAAAAAATTGGGATTTTTCCAGCGACTGATTTTTTCATCTTGACAAGTTTTTTTTTTATTGTAAGTATTAAGAGCTCACAGTTCGCAGCTAACCAGAAAACAGAAAAAACAAACAACCAACCAACTTCAGTTTTTTGAAAAGACAAAGAAAAGAAAAAGAAGACAAATAAATGTATAACTCTCTGCAGTAGATTTTCTTTTATCATCGAGTTACTAGTTGCAACCAGTGTTAAATTGAGGACTGAATCAAACACTGTATTCCTCCTGTAGGCAGAGAGGTTTGGGGGTTCTCTTAGCTTTTTTTTTCTTAACTTGTCTAGTTGTTGCCAGTATTAATCAGCATGATTGGATACCAAGTCACAACTGAATACTCTGAAACTGTGCACTCCCTATCCACAGATAAAGTTTCCAACCAAATTTGAATAACAAATTTGAGGAACCTGTGATCAGGTGAGAATGTGTGCATAGATAATTCAGTGTGAAATATTAATCTAGGTTTCATGGGGAAAATATTTATGGGTTAGTCTATCACTAACAGTCAAAGGAAATAAAAGGAAGTGGAGATATTACAATTCTGAGAAGTACTCATGAAGGCCAGTGTGTTTGGGGTTATATGCACGTTTCAACACCAGTTTCTGTGTTCTGTTTAGCAGAATACTGGTGAATAGATGTTAAATAGGTATTCTGGTTTGGGGCTGAGAGCCCAAGATTCTGTTCTTCCAACTAATTACTTTAATTTTACAATTAGAGCACAATGCTCTCTCTTCCCTCCTCCAAATGCTCCCTCTCCATCCCTCACTGTTCCCATGAGTTCTGCATACTCAGGTCCATCAACTTCTTATCCTCTAATTCACTTGCATGCTCCTTTTCCTTTTATCAGGCAAATAATTTTTTGGTCTTACAAAGGAGAAGACGGTTGCAGGAGACAAATATACAATCTTTTTTTGTTTTCTTTTAATCAGCAAAATTCAGATGACAGTCAACTGACCTTACAAATGTACAAGTACACATTTATGCATTTTTGGAGGAAATAACAGGAAGATTTTAAGGCATGGGAGGGAGAAAAATAGAGACAAAGTTAGGTTTTCTAACCATTATGAAGCACAAAACACAGCAACAAGACCAGGATTTTTGGTCACCTAACTGTACTGTATAAGAACAGACCAAAAAGTACAACAATGTAACTATTCTTTTACATATAAAAACTGTATTTTTTTTTACAAGAAATCAACAACTCCCAAGGTGTGCCAAAATAGTTGTTTCTCACCAGATGACAGACAAGGTGTGACGTGGCCAGCATTTCAAAAGGCAATTTGTGCAAAAAACAATGGAATTTTTCCTACTAAGCAAACAGAAGCCCAGAAATCATTTAGGAACAGGCTTACAAGCAGGGTTATAGATGCATCTTAAAGTTAAAAAAAAAAATACACATATAAAGATTTTGCCAATGGTTCTTCTTGTGCCTGACCAGAGGTATTTTAGTTATTGACATTGATGGCTCATTTCAAAAAGTTTCTCTACAACTTTGACAGCTGGAGTTTCCACTCTGTTGATATGAAGCTGACTTTTTTGAAGGTAATATAAGTACTGTGTAATACATTAAGATAGATTTGACTCTTTAATATTTATAAGATTAGCATTTATATTAGACCATAATGAGCTCCAATTAGTATCATTCCAATCTAACCTTAGGTCTATAACCCAATTTTCTTACATTTCAGACATCATCTTCAAAAGCAAGATGGAAAAGGATTGATTCATGCCAAAATTTTTTAAGGTCTACTGGGAAGAAAAATTACTTAAATGATTGATCAGCATTTTTTCATCTGTTGCTTGAGTTATCTTTTGTGAAAAATACCTTGTAAAGCTATGAATTCACTGATAATAACAAGTGTTTAGAAATTCTTTTTTTCTTTGCTTGTTCAAAATATAAACATTTCTTTTGCTTGTTAAATAAATCTTTAATTAAATTGATTTCCCTCATTGCATCCTTTTCACAGGTAGATCTTTAAATCACTTGAAAGCTGAAGGTGTTGCCAGGCTGGCACCTAAATAAATTTATCCTGCATAACCCCTGCTGGTGCCATGCTCTTTGCTCTAATCAGCAAGGCTGTGACTGATCAGACAGCTCTCTTTGTGAGATTCTCAGCTCACATATACAGAGACACACTCTCTTTTGATTGATCCTAGCGCATCCATTGAGAAGTGCGAGTTGAAGGAAATACCTCACCCAGGCTGGAAAGCAGCTGCTAGACACAGAGTTTGTGCTTTAGGGAGAAAACATGGAGAATGCCTGCTACAGACAGAGCGATGGAAGGCAAGAAGAAAATATAAAAGGGATATTAACCTCAAAGAGATACCAGAAGGATGAACCTCCTCTAACTTCAGGAATCAGTAGGCAGGTGAAGATAAAGTTGTGAGGATAATTATAAACTATGGGCTTTTTCATAAAGCTGTAAATTTTCACAAGAGTAATTTTTGCTTTATGCATTTCAGGGTTATTATTTTTTTCTTTTAAGTGTTTCAGTAGAAGCAAGTCCTAAATCAGGTATGGCACAGGAACTGTCATGGGAATAAAAACACCAGAGGTGCCAGAAGTTGGTACATTTGACCAGTGGTGATGCAGTAGGATAAGGCTGAATGAAGATGGAGCTGTGAGAGGATGGTGCTTTATTTGCTAAATCCCACATCTCCATCACCTGCCCCCTGCAGCATTTCCTTCCTGTAACCAGACCCAGCAACAGATACTATTTCTACTGAAGAATTACACAGAAACAAGTACCTCCATATCAAAAGTAAATACATTGTCCCTAGTGTTTATCCTACATAAATCACAAGTAATTTACCTATTCATACCCATAACACAGACTACAGCATGTGCAACCCAATTTGCATGCATCTCTCCAAGCAAGGACCCTACCTGCTTTTAAGCACTCTCCTGTTACCCTGGTAGCATGCACTACTCTGTTAACAGTCCTACACTTTTGTCTTTGTAAATATAAACAATATTTTTCTTAGAAGTCATATTAACAGATGCTTCTCTGCCCATACAAAACCTACAATAGATAGCAATAGTCAATGAAAACAAAAATCAAAATAACATTCAAAATCTTACCCTTATTTTCAGCTACTTTAGTCTCTCATGTCTTTCCACAAGTTGGACATATTCTGTAGCACATAACTCATAGTTATGCAACAATGACTGTTGCACTGGGAGGCATAACATGAGCACACCACGAACCCTCAACACTGCTCTTCGCAGTCTTCTTTTCTGTCTTCTGTAGCATCGTCCCTCTCCTGCTTCTCAGGTAAAGTTACAGGGCTAACACCTTATACCAAAATCTATTTTCAGGCAATAGTTCCCCCATAAATATGCTTCATTTCAATTTATTTCACAAGTTATGATTTGTATTCTTGCTTTCCAGTAAAAAGAACAAAATCTGTCCCATCTGCCATGTAATCTCTAATAAATCATTACCCTCTTCTAGTAATTTCTATCTTCAATTCAGTCCATGTTGTCAAATCCCCCCAAACAAGTATTCATGTCAGCTTATAGCCAGTAGTTCATCAGTGCTGACAAAGTATTATCCATTTTGTTTCATGCTTCTGTTCTCTCAGTATCTAAGGAAGACCATAAATGTAAGTATTTGGAAAACAATTCTTCACTCTCATTTCGTTTTGTAATCTCAGCGATCTATCTCAGTAACTCTTGCAGGTCTTCCCCTTTGAAGTAAAATCTAGTAATTCTCCCATTCATCTGGCAGTGTGTCTTATTTGTTACTTCAATTTTATACTTCTATGTCCAGAAATTGTAAGTTCAATTTAACACAACATGCCATGCAGCAAAGGAGGTTTATACAGGGAAATCAGTGAAGGTCCTAAAAAAGATATGCCTTTTAGATAGGTTGCATAATTCAAGAATGCTCTTTCTGTAAACCTTTCCCGTTACAGCATCATGCACATGCTCACCCACCGGAATCTTTCCTTGTATGACTGACCAGCTTTCAGAAAGTGAGCTCCCTCAATGTACCAAATGTGTCACACATGTTCTTGCGCTTTTGCAACCAAGAATGAGCACAGCAATCGGAAAAGGCGTTACCAATAACAGAATTAAAAAAATAAAATAAAATCCTATCAGCTAAAAAAGAAAATCTGTAAAGACTGGAAATTATATATCTGAAGTAGAAGAAATTAGATGAAGCACTAAACATTCATGGGAATTGAGATTAAACACCGTGCATGCAGCATCCTTAAATTCAAGATGACATGGTAGTTGGATGTTTGAATTGTTTAGAAGACACTACTTTAGAGTTCTGAAATGCTTGTGATACCAGTTGTCCCTTCGGTCACATATTTCCCTCCATATCCTAAACTCACAGAGGTGCTTTAATCTGTCAGTTTTCAGCCTGACATTACAATGAGAAACTATAATCATGAAAAAGCCTAGCCTAACGACTAAGACAGCATCCCGTAGAAAAGTCCTGTATCAGCACCCAATGCCATAAGTACCACTGTGGAATACATCTCTAACATAAGGGATAAGAGGCTAGCACTATACTATTTAATTTATGCCTACAATCTTTATTTTTAGGGAAGGGGAAAAGAAAAGAAAAGAAAAGAAAAGAAAAAAGAAAAGAAAAGAAAAGAAAAGAAAAGAAAAGAAAAGAAAAGAAAAGAAAAGAAAAGAAAAGAAAAGAAAAGAAAAGAAAAGAAAAGAAAGAGAAAGAAAGAAAAGAAAGAGAGAGAAAGAAAGAAAGAAAAGAAAGAAAGAAAGAAAGAAAGAAAGAAAGAAAGAAAGAAAGAAAGAAAGAAAGAAAGAAAGAAAGAAAGAAAGAAAGAAAGAAAGAAAGAAAGAAAGAAAGAAAGAAAGAAAGAAAGAAAGAAAGAAAGAGAAAGAAAGAAAAAGAAAGAAAAAAAGAAAGAAAGAAAGAAAAGAAAGAAAGAAAGAAAGAAAGAAAGAAAGAAAGAAAGAAAGAAAGAAAGAAAGAAAGAAAGAGAAAGAAAGAAAGAAAGAAAGAAAGAAAGAAAGAAAGAAAGAAAGAAAGAAAGAAAGAAAGAAAGAAAGAAAGAAAGAGAAAGAAAGAAAGAAAGAAAGAAAGAGAAAGAAAGAAAAAAAAGAGAAAGAAATCAATCCGTTTGATTACCCTACTTCATCACCTATCTTGATTACCAGTGTTGCTTTGGGACAATTAAAACACTGCGAGTTATAAATTTGAGCACCCTTTTTTTTTTATACTGACTGTACAGCAGTAGTGGGAGAAAAGAAGTAGTTAGCTAAAAACTCATTAAGTTATGCATGCTGACAGAGAAGCTCACTGAAAACAAACATACAAGAAAAGCATTTCTGGATCAGACCAAAGGTTCATCTTGCTCAGAAGCACATTTCCAATAGCAATCAGAAGCAATTGCAAAGGAAGCCTGGGAGAAACAGTGCAGAGCAAAGTACTGAGGAATACATTAAACTTTCCTTAACACTTTTTTAGCCTCCAGACCTTTTCAGCTCTGGATACTCTCGAGCAATGTGTAGCCTTTATTTACTTGGCAAGCTCCAGTGGGTTGCTATGGCCTGAGCCTCTGCAGCTTTCCTTCAGTTGCTTTCACATGCTGCGTTGGCAAGGACTTCCATAGCTCAGATACACATTACAAACACTGCTTTCTTCTGCTGGCTTTCAAAGTGACTTCTACTAGTTTCTTTATCCCCTTCGGAGCATTCGATAGATGTTGCACAGTATTAATTCCTTCCAGTATGTTTGTAATTCTTCTACCCATTCATTGCAAGTGTGCTTATCACCATGATGTCTGAGGGCTCTTACAGAGCTCCTCCTACTTTCCCAGGGATATAACAACAGCAAAAAAAAAAAAAAGCTTTAATCCATCTGCATACAGTAATAAGTTTATGATCTCTGTTCTCTAAGGCAGACCTCAAAGTTAACTATGCATTTGTGGCCAGGAGATTCAACTGCAACTGAGGGCTTTGCAGGAATTGCTCTTAGAGAGCTCTGATATGATCCAGTACAGAATATATCTACC
Source organism: Pezoporus wallicus (assembly GCF_028554395.1). NCBI lineage: Eukaryota > Metazoa > Chordata > Aves > Psittaciformes > Psittacidae > Pezoporus > Pezoporus wallicus. Next base: position 2,143,725 of record NW_026637224.1, read on the forward strand.
AGTGATGTTGTAGATCTGATACCAGTTAACTAGAGAGACATGAAGTTTCCCTCTGCCTACAATACTAAAAGAAGGGTGACAAGGTGGGACCTAATACCTGGTATTCTCTGTGTCAGTGTTTAATGCATTTTTAGCTGTTTTAGTTGGAGATGTTTTTACCTTTCAAAAGTTTTTTCAGGAATTCAATAAGATTTTTTTTTTTCTAAAAATGCATATGGCTGAAGTGCGCACATTATTTAAATATAATAAATGGATTTTTTTTTTTTTTACTTCAAGCAAGCTCCCTCCCTCTAGAAAAGAAGACTGCCTTGCTAAGCAGAATATTTTTTAGAAAACTAAGTCCATCTCCAGTTTGAAGGGAAATCTATATGGCAAAGCCACTATTTATGAGCCAACATATTTTAAAAATAAGTGCATCTAATTTAAGTAAGGTCTTTGGGATGTGCTTTGAAAATGACTACACATTAACTTACATGACTTGTACATCTTTTGGGATCATAAACTCAGCTTAAAGGTAAGGAAAGGACAGAGGATTTTGGTCAAAAAAAAAGTTTGCTGGAGGTACAATCACTTACTTATATTTTAAACAAACTGCAGTCTTTGCTACTTCCTAATCCCCTTTTGGGGTATTCTGTCTAGAGGAGCATTTCCTAGAGGCTTTTTTCATGTCTGGAAAGGGAGCTTATTCACAGAGCATTTTTTATGGTTTGTCTTCAAGGTATATATTCTATTTTTTGGACGTCTTCTATGAATAAACAAATAGTTCAAGACAGAATACTTTAAACTTCAAAACTGCCTAAATTTCCCCATGCCATACAACAAATCAGTCTGCCTTATGTATTTTGCTGTAAATATTTCAAAATATCCAGGAATAATATGATCTATGAACAAGGTTAGTAAACGCTGTCTATTAGTGACTTCAACACTGCATAAAATGCTTTTGCACCATTTTCCATAAAAAACATTTCTTGCATTCCAGCTATTGCAGGCAAGTGCCTGACATATAAAACCTAATCCTGAATAGACCTGACACAACTTCAACAATGAAATGGAAAGTTGTTCGCCATGTTCTGCAAGAGGCTCAGGATTCCTCTCTAACTACTACTGGGACACTTATCATGCGGGTCAGTAGATGCTCTCCTGAAAGCTGATATTTTATCTCTCAGTGCATTCTACTATGTGTCCAAAGCCCTGAAAACCCTTATTGTATTATTTCAAAGACTAAACAACTCATTCAAAGGTTAATCACTTTCTGCACCTTAAATCCCCAATCAACATCATTAGGAGCTACTCAGCTATTCCTGAGGTGTTCTGAGGTTTATTTTTCCCCAAGGACGTTTAACTAAAAGGGTATGTATCTATTGAGATGTTTCAGAATTTAAGCACTAGTCTAGGGAAAAAACATATTGCAGCAGATGGGAAGAATGGAAGAAAATGAAGACACTGAAGAGGATCAGCTGTGGTTCTGGATTTCTTGTAGGTGTACAATGATTACCTAGCCGATCATTCACACCTTTGGGTTCTGAAGAGAAAAAAGGCGCTCACTGAAACACATGCTGCAGGACAATGTAATGTAATGTAATGTAATGCAATGTAATGTAATTCAGTGTAATGTAATGTAATGTAACATAATGTAATATAATTATGTTCAAAGTAATTTTAATTGCAAAAAGAGAGAGAATTTTGTCCACCATTTTAGAGTATCTGGTTTTATTTCACTGAAACAACAACTGGGAGCAATATGTCCATCCAAATGGCTTGTTTGGAGCTGATGGCAACCTAAACACTGTCTTGTTTAGGTTGATAGACTAAGGGGAACAACAGACAGTTTAATCAATTCTAATATTTTCTAGCCTAGAAGCTGTATTTCAGCTAGTGTTGTAATTGAGGATATTTGTGTTGTGTGATATTCTGTATAAGGCATTCAGTTGCTAAGGTGGAAACTGCATGTAGACCTGAATAAGTACGTTCTAGTACCCAATTTAATGTAAGGTTCTGCACCATCATATTAAAATAAATAAATAAATACATCTCTAGAGCAGGAAGATTAAAAGTGTTTTCAATGTATAAGTTTTTCAGAATTAAAAAATGGAATGATCTGGTTTTAGTTTTCATTGCTATAAGGCTACATTCTCAAGCTCATCAGCTCAGTTGTAAGTTGCTTCTACCCTGGATAATACTTTTTTTTTTTTTTTGATGAATAAGCAGAGATTTCAGGAGAAAATGCTCCTATATGATGAATTTAAAATGTGTATTTCTCTGTATAATATTGTATGCTAGTTTAATAATCGAAACATTAGTGGTGGTAGAAATGATCCAAAAGTGATGCCACTTGAAAGCTTTCCTGTTGCAGCCTTATATCATATGTTTCCATGAACCCATTTTGGTTATGACTATGGCAAAAGAAGACATGGACAAAAGGATTATTGAAATTGGAGATGTCGTGGTTTAAACCTAACCAGACAGCTTGTTCACTCACTCCCAGTGAGTGGTGCCGGGCTGGAAGTAATCGAGGCCCACGTCCCGTCCCCCCAATCCCCAGGGGCTCTCCCCTTCGTCACTCCTGGAGGGATGGGGAGGAGAATCAAAAGAATGCAACTCCCACGGGTTGAGACAAGAACAGTCCAGCAACCAATGTACAACACAAATCACCACCGCTACCACCAACGACAACAATGATAACAGAAAATAACAAGGGAAGAGAATACAATACCACCCGCCAAAAAAAGAGTCTGACCCAGCAGACCCCATGTCCTTCCGGGTAAATCCCAGTTACCCCCCTACCCCAGGCATGATGTGCTGTGGTATGGAATACCTCTTTGGCTAGTTTGGGTCAGGTGTCCTGTCTCTGCTTCCTCCCGGCTTCCCCTCCTCCCTGGCAGAGCATGAGGCTCACAAAGTCCTTGGTCAGGGTAAACATTACTTAGCAACAACTGAAAACATCGGTATTATCAGCACTGTTCCCAGGCTGAAAGTCAAAACACTGCACTGCACCAGCTACCAAGAAGGAGAAAAATTGACTGCTACTGCTAAACCCAGGACAGGAGATTAAAATATATTTCAGGATTTAGTGTTTTAAGATTGTCCAAGCAGGAACATTTACTGCTGTAGCATTTAGTTCAGTTTGGTTTTTGACTATTGTGACTTGGGACCAAGCAGGCAGATGATTTTAGGTTTGATTTGATGATTCCAACCTAACTTTTACTATGAAGGGTATAGTATAAAGATAATGAAATCAGATTGTTAAGGTAAAATTGTCCTTTAGGGGGAAAGACTAGCATAAGAGCTGACAAAATAGTTGCAGCAAATGAAGCATTTATTGTGAAAAGTCATGAGATTTATTTTGCCAATCATCAGCTGAATGTTGATTTTTTTCATGTTAGCTTGGAAGTAGCAGTTTCCATTGAGAAACCCCAGCAGCTGAAATCCTGCTATTCACAATAAAATAATAATAATAAAAAAAACCTTACTAGACAATATTCCTTTATATTATCTACCAAACCCTATGTATGAGCTCTTCTCTTGAATATCCCCACTTTGTTTTACACTGATGTATTTAATGGCCTCATTTGTGTATTGGTTCACATTTTCATTATATTTTGCTATTTAGCATTCTCCATAATTGTGTTTCATTGAACAGATGCACTACAGTTTCTCTGCAGCAAATTCTATGATCCATAATTAGATGTCAATATGTTTTCTTGTAATGCTATTGTGAATTAAACACATTTTTAGTTACATGGACATTAATTAAAATCATATGCTGAATTGTTACATCTTTTCAAGCCAGTTGGAGACAATATTTCTGGTTTACTTGGGTACTGTAGAGCATTCCATTTGATTACTTTACTGGTTACTATACTAGAAGAATCTACCCCCATCCTACCCCAAATGACACAACATTAATGTGCATACCAAGATCAATCCTGCCCTGTGGTACATAGATCTATGCAGTAAGAATGCCTTCAGTCACATGTACCTAAATGGGAGACAAGGACATTATTTCTCTAGGAACTGAGATCTACATTTGTTAAGCACAACACAGGGAAGGTAAGACCTAGAGCTTACTTTCATCCTAGGTATCACTGCCTATACAGGCACATACCAGAAAATAAATGTGTTACAGCAGGAAAAATTGACCTTAAGTCAAGGAAGAACCTGGTCTATAGTCCCAAACTAAGTGTCTGCAAAAAATCAAAGTTTAGAAACCTGGTTGCTATTAATAAATAGAAGGAACAGAGGGAACAATATTAGTACCAAGATCTTGCATAATCATTGACATGTTTTATATACTAAATGATGTAATTTTTTTTTGCCTGTAGGGGAATCAGTTTTGATGGGCAGGAGCTAAGAATTTTCTTAAAAAAAATCTATAGCAGTAAGTTTTGGAGGAGGTTTCAAGCAGGTCCCAACAGAATGAATGGCATAAGGCTGGCATAAAATGTGTGAAATAACTGTAAACAGCTAGTGGGATGTGAGCTAGTGAGGAAAAGAGCAAAGAACAGCTTAAAATAATAAGGCGAGCCAGTGAGAACCAATATTCTTCCCTATTATTGTAGGTGGTACGTCCTTCCAAAAACACCCTTTTAGTTAGTATAACATTTATTTCTACTTCCTGCTCACTCAGGACAAGTTTTGCCTCCACTTTGCGGTTGCTGAAGTTTCAAAGACATAGATGATCTGACTCAAAAGAATAAAATCAGGATGAAAAAGGGAAGTTGGGGTTTAGTCTCTCTCCTCTAGTGAAGGTTCACTCCATGAAATATATTGCTGTAGACAGCAGAGGGGCAGAGACAAGGAGAAAAGTTACCCACTCAAAAAATAAAACTAGTTAGATCCCTTATTTAAATACCCCATTTAAGGCAAAGTAAGGCTGAAGAATCCAAAGAGAGGGTTCTGTGCTGCCCCTATTTTATTCTCCTGTTGTGGTACATCCTCTTTTGCCCAGTCCCACTTTCCAGAGAGTTTAGTTACAGGTGTAAGATCACTTCAAAAAGAAACAATGACCTAGATAAGAGCTAAATTATGCTTTTACATATAATTGTATCATGAAGCATACACATACTGCACTATTAGTAGCATGAAGTAGCTTTCAAAGGATGAACTAAGGATTTGGTTAGGATAATATGGTAGAACATACAGAGGAGAAAGAAAGTGAGATTGATCCAACCCACTAAATGATCTCCTGTCATCTGTGGAAATATAAAGCTGTCCTATGACAGTTCTAAATCACTCAGGTGTTTTGCTGGAGCAGAAAGCCATTGCTAACTTGGGTACAAAAGCAGGTTTTCCGCAGCTTTCCTCACTCATCCCTCTCTATATGCAACTGTATAAGGAAGATTAGAATTAGAGTTTGTGGGAATGTGTCTTCAGAACTTTCCAGAGAACGGTAATTGATTAAAATTTGAACGTTTATAAGACAGATATTTGCAAAATGAGACATTCAGAAGGAGAAATAGAAAAATTTGTCTTCATACAATTTCATTGTTATTATAATGAAAAGTTCAAATTTTTAGATTTCAGAAGATATATAGAGACTTATCTGAAAACAAAAAAATTATAGGTGACTGCCTTTTTCCAAGTTTCCAGCTCGTGAAAGTTAGAGATTGCAATTTCTGCTCCTGACTTAGCTCTATTTTCAGTGAGAGCAAATGCAGTTCTAATGAGTGCCATTAAGTCTGTGGCAAATTTTCTGAGTATCAAACTTACTTATGGTAAAACACAGACTTCACAAAATTAAAAATAGTGTATTGAGTTCTTAAGAGATTGAAAGGCAAACATTCTGATCTGTGAATAAGTCAATTTTTTAGAACCTGCAAGAAATCTCAAGTTTAAAGAGGAGCTCAATTTGCATGCAAGCTTTACTGTAAATTTTGAACACAAATGTCATTGAAGTGTTTGCAGAATTAGGTTATACTAACGACAAAATTCTGACTGAAGACTCTTTACTGTTTGCAAGAATCACATAGGCAAATAGATAGATTAGTTATGAGTATGAGTTTAAAGCCTATAGATCAAGGCTTGGATTCTCTGAACACATCAAAAGTCTCATAGCAGCTCCCAAGGTTCTGCTGATTAACCCAGTAGGATATTAATTAAGGAAACATCTGCCATCCATACTCAGCATTCTCTTTCACCAATTAGGAGAGATCTGGGTAATTCAGACTTCTGAAGTACATCTTTTCTCTTTCTTTTTTTTTTTGTTATTTTTTTTTCCCAGAGCATTAGGTCTATACAGTACTGACTGAAATAAGCCAGTTTACTACTAAAACACATTTTAAAACCTACTGGAAGTAGCAGAACTGAAGGAAAAAGAAGATTAGAATTTTAAAAATAGTTCAAGCTACCTGATGCAGTTTGCTGTAGCTGCTGGATTCTCAGGCAGACACCTTGCTATGCCGTGTCCTGGAAGAACAAGGGATTAGATAATCCCTTCCCAGAGAAAAAGGTCTGCAGCAAAGCAAAACAACAAAAGAGTTTGGAGGCGTTCCACAAAAAAAAAGGGTCTATTTAAGGATTACTATTTTTTAAAGTTGCATACAAAGAGGTTGAAGCTAGAAATAAGCTAATCATTTTCCTTGCACTGTATCTGCCTTCTCATGACCGTCATGCTGTATAACCCTGATGGTAGCATTTGTATGAATACAGACAAAAGTACAGTGCTGCTTCTGTGGTGCCTGCTTCCCAGAGGTTTATATATTTCACACAGATATATACCAGAATGTAGCAGATTACCAGCAGATCTTTCTTATTGTCAATGAACAGCCTTGTCAGTTTCTCCCCTTCCACCTTGACTTCTTCAATAAAAAACAGGCAAACACTGAAACCAGTTGTGCCTACTTAAAGCCAGCAGAGATCCGCCACTTTCCCAAAGTTATCCTTATCTACCACTTTGATCACATCACCTTCCTTGAAATCAGTTTTGTTTCTCCTTCTTTAACCTCCTGTGACCCTCAGTTGTGCTCCCACCCTGTCCCAGTTATCTCTACTTGTAATCTACTGAGATCTCAACAACTCCCATCAACCAGTGACAGACACTTCCTCCGTGCTTACAGTCTTGCTGCCCATGAAAACACAGGACTGTCTGTAAACATGAAGAACCATTTAATTTTTCTGTTTCAAAATTAACCTTAAAAATTCTCCTCTACCATGATGCTTTAAAAAAATTGTCCATGGTTAAGCAGCTGGTGTGCCGAGACCACTGCCTACTGTGCCAGTCAATTTCCTCTTATTTTTAACACTCCCCATGCAAGACCAGCCATCTGTTTCTTGTTTTATCTTTTGATTGCAATCTTTTGGGGATGGGTTTATTTCTGTACATTTAGCACCAGCCAGACTGGGGTCAATGAACCCAGGCAGCCCCATTCAGTAGTATATAAATACATAATATAGCCCTTCATACTGCACTTGCGGAGATCAGTTTTATTTTCCTTTTGCAATTGGAATGGGAAGTAATCCAACATCTTTTAATTTAGTTCTTTTTATTTTTTTTAATTAGAATCCGATAAATGCAGAGACAAAATAATAATTTAAAAAAAATGTTGTTTTTACAGGTATGATATGCAATAATACCATTTAAGAATACAATTTATTGTTGAATATCAAAGATCTGCAGTGAACCTTTCTCCCTCATAGAGGAAAACTGAATACCAAAACAACGTATGATGCACTAGGTTTTCTTGCTTAATTCTTGCTTACCACTGAGACAGAATACGTATGGAACTGTGAATAGCTTTGCAACAAAAGAAGTGAAAGTGTAAAAGAACTGGAAGAAAATTATAAAAACTGGGAATCTTGAAAGACTTCTCTCAAGTTTTCCTAAAGTACTGTCTAAAAGGGCTTAATTTCAATAGCTGTTGTGCAGTAAGATGTTGGGTCATTGCAAGCTCTATAAACCAGAATTACAGAACTCTAGTAGACAGTACCCTCTGGATAGATACCATACAACTCATTGCTAAATTGAAGGCTGCATCAAATAGATGCCTAGTTTTTCCAAGCTTGCAGACTTTACTGCCACCAAAGATGTGACTATTTTGTCCCTGCAGATGTCTTTTTAAGCTTGTTTTAAAGAGCTGTGGTAGTAAGGCCCTTGCACAGATTGCCCAAAGCAGCTGTGGCTGCCCTGTCCTGGAAGTGTTCCAGACCAGGCTGGAAGGGGCTTGGAACAACCTGGTCTAGTGGAAGGTATCCTTGCTCGTGGCAGGGGGCTGGACCTGGATGAACTTTGAGGTCCATTTCAACACAAACCTTTCTATGATTCTATGAATCTACGATTATGCTTTGTGCAGTAGGGTCATGGCAGGTGGCAGATCATTCTGCGAATAGGCTTTCATAATACAGCATCCAGCTTAAATTTCCTTTTTGCCTGAAGAAGCATGACTGCTTTTTCCCATATGAGCTTCTTAAATATCCAAAACCAGGTAAGTCTATGGCGAAGTTACACCAACTGCTTCTCCTGAAGATATTGAATTATTTCATGCAAAACTCAACAGCTGTATCTCCCTGATTCTACTCCTTTTTACAGTAGACTTCTGTGTGTTATGTACCAGCCCTTAAACTTTACTGCCATTTGTTCAGAGTCCAGCATATCTGCACAGATAAGAAACTGTGGGAATGCTTACTTTATAAATATCTTATTGAGTATTTCTTAGAATTGAAAAGTCTTGCTCAGTTTCAGCCATGCCCAGGACATGACATTTTTTATGAAACTTCCTTTCTGAAAAGGCAGACTGGAAAGAATTTGAGTTTCAGAAGTTGCATGCTGAAGAGGTGGATTTAATCATCAGAATTTTAGCCTGAGGTGAAGAATGGTGATTAATGACCCAATCACATCATTTTCTGAATCTACTTATGCATACAGTATACTCCCATTTCTAAACTGATACTCTAGGAAAAATGGCAGTGTGGTGTATCTGGCATTTAGAAAAAAAAAAAAAAGAATTAAATCATTAAAAAAAAAAAGGAAAAAAAGAAGATCCAACAAGCTAATACAGAAGAAAAGAGAGATGGAAAAAAAAAAAACAACCCCCAAACCAAAAATCCACCCAGAACAGTGGTTAGCTTGTCATTTTATCTTACTGTCATTCTTGATTTATGAAATCCAAGAAAAGAAGTATGAAAAGAAAAAAAAAAAGGAAATCTGTCCCTTGGATATTTGCTCGTATATCAGGTCACACAGTGAAAGCTGCCTTATTTTAAAAATTTTCAGCTTATTACTTCTCCCATATCTCTATTTTGAATTTTACATTCATGAAAAGGGGACACTAATAAAACTAAGCAGACTTGCACTTGTACAAAGTCATGTAACATATAACACCTCCAAACAGCAAATCTCAAAACACAAAACAATCCTCAGGCTTTGCTCAATGAAGTCTTACTTCTGTAAAGATGACCCTGGAATACTAGTATGCATTCTTTCAGAAACACAACATATACAGTACTTCACATCTGGAGTACTCTGGAACAGAAGCTTAAATGTGTCATGGTATGTGGCACATGCTGTTGCAGCAAACAGCCGCTAGGGATTTATAGGGGGAAACTTTGCTTTGGCAAGGGTGATAAACAAGTACTAAATAATACTTTTCTATCTCAAACATTCATGTTTCTATGGGTAGATAGGGACTAACAAACTTATCCACTGGTGATCTAAACCAAAACACGACCCAGAGGTGAAATCCACTGTGCCAATAAACGATTTTTCCTATCCTGAATCCACAGGTTGCAGAATAAAGGAATTAAAGGTATCACTCATTTTGGCTTCTTCCTAGCGCTGCTATATGAAAGCCATGGCTGATGAGCAGCTGCAACATCCTGGTGCAACTCAACGAATTTGCCCCAGTATAAGGACAAATCACTCCTGTTATTAAGAGAAAAGATAAGCAATTACCAGGAAAGGAGCTGATTAATCTACCATATCATATTATCCTCTCAAACGTCTCGATTTTGTTTGATTTTTCTTCATCAAGTGCCAGAAAGAGCTGGCTGTCAACAGCTCACAGGTTCCTTTTACAAAGCTGTAGATTTTCCAAGACTGAGCACCAAACCAGCATTTGTGATGATTTACACCCACTCATGCTGTACATGCAGATGGAAATCTGAACAATGAAACAAAGACTGCATATATCCTTTCTTTTGTGACCTGCAGTGCAAGGCTTTATATGAAGCACTCATCAGTAGAATCTGCTTTATATGGAGAACTCTCTAAAGATTACAAAGATACTAGAGTTCACCCCTCAAAAAATAATAAATTATTAATATATTTTTTTAAAAAGACATGGTTCTCAACAGTAATAGCCACAGGAGAATTTCTATCTATTTTCTAAATGTATTTCACTGACTCTAAGTTTTATATATAAACCTTGAAATTTTTGTGAGGTTTGGGCAACAGACAAACAACGCCCTGTTTTTTTCTTTCCTGAGTTATGTGTCAGTATAGCCCTTATTACCTATGACTGGCTTAACTCTGGTCCACAGGGAGAGGAATAAGCAAAGAGGCAAGTCTCTCTTTCCTTACGTGCACCAGATTTGAATGCCTAGAGAAGGGAAAAGCAGAGCTGAATATTTCTCTTCAGAAAGCTGTCCGCTCTGGTTTTCATCAATTCTCAGCCAATTCATAATATATTGATACTCAGAATGACCCGCTTTGTTAGGTTTTTCCTTCATGTGATGAATGAATGTTGGTAAAGAATAAAGTTAAACTGTAAGTTCACACAGATAAGCCTTCAAAACTGGGTATAAATCTGAGTGGATGAAAGCTTCTTAGGCAATTGCATGTAGCCATTCAGCACATAACCAGCATGAAAGACTCAGACTCTCCCTAGACACTTACCTGGGGCATTTCTGGGTTTCTTGGAAAGAACTTAGAGCTTCTTGTGTTAGCTCTATTTCAGCCTTCTCAGGTATCTTATACCACTCTGTCACCAGTATTTGGCAATGTCACTACTTTCTCAGTTCAGAGTGGCACTTCACATCATCTCATCTCAGACAACACTTCTGACTGTATTATTCCAACAACCAGAAGGATCTATTTCATATATACACCTTATAATACACCAAATATATGAACTGGCACTCAGCTTACTTATTTTTTTGGTTTGCGGTTATAAATAATTTTCAATAGCATCGATACCCGTTTTATATTACTAAGAAATAATAAAAAAACCTAAACATAAATACCAGACTAAATATTTAGATTCCTGTTAATGACTTGATGCATGCTTAAATTTTCCTTTGCCTTGGGAAGGGTAGGAAGGGCCAAATCTTAACGCAATATCAAAATGAAATCTTATATTACCAGAATGATTATGATGAGTTAAGTAAATTCTGTTGAAGACTATCATTACAACTATAGGGAACAAAACATATAATTCTCACCAAAAGTGATGTGCAGCTCTGTGTGATTTGTGCTGTAAAGCACCCACTGTCAGACTCTGTGGTATTCATTGGAAAAGGTAACAATTTTTTCAGTTTCCTTTTATCTTCAAACCTTCAAATATTTTAAATAATAAAATGAGGAAAACCATAGTCATTAAGGCATGCATGATGTTAATCTAGTATTATATCTAGCATGTTACATTATATACATGTAGTACATATATATGTATAAGGTTTTTCAGTCAGCAAAGGCTGTATCCACCCATGGACCATCTTTTGGCATGACTGCCATACAATTGACAGGGCACAGGGTCAGCACTGCCTATGCTGACACAAAGAACACAAAGCTAAGTCAGAAAAAGACCAGACCCTGAAAAGCTCAATATTCATGCGTCTGGACTTTTGACTACTATTATACCAGACAGGCTGGTGAGGAGCTGATGCTCCTTACCTGCACTGACTGGAGAGTTGAAACTTAATGTTTAGAGAGAAATGACAGTGTGTAAGAACTCCCAGTTTCAGTATCGAAAATGTATCTCATGCTTATCTAAGCTAGTTGGGTCACAATGCAACATACCTCGAACTGTTTGGAAGTTCATTAACATATCTGACTGTCACAAAAGTCTCACTTTCTTCCAAAAGTGATGGCCAAACCATAGAGCCTGTACACGAGTAAAATCTCTCAGATCTTTCTTGGTAAAATTCCTCATTCTCTTTCCCTTCACTTGCAATTCCACACACCCACACAATACTGAAAAAATTTGTCAGTGCAAGGAACTGTGTCAGGAGGAATCAGTCTTTTCAGCTACACTACAACAGGCTGCAGAGCCCCACTGCATGTCCTGTGACAGAGAGGAGCAAGTAAATATCTCAGAGAAAACACCTTCCTTTTCCAAGAGACAGCCTACTATTCATTGTTTTCAATAGTATTAATATGACTGCAGCTCTTTCTCATTCTTTCCCCCTGCTTTCCAGTCCATCATGAATGCTGTAAAGGGATTTTAAGCCATGCTATTGCCTTTGTATATGCCCAAAGTGCTTTTGACCCTGGGTTTTTCCTATAACAATCAGGATAGGGTTTGTTGGGGTTTTTTTTTCATAGCTATTTCTTTCTGTCTGACAGACTGCTTTTAATCACATGCATAACAGTATTCTGAACTATTACAACTTTATGCAGCTTGAAAAACTGTTATGTACCCCTCCCCTTGTCCCTGCGCCTGTTACCACAAGTTATTTTCACAGGTTGTTTTTTTTGAGAGTTGTTTGATGGTTGGTTTTGTTGGGTTGTTGTGTTTTTTTTTCATCTGAACACATCTTTACAAAGCTGATATTATAAAGCAGAAAGGTGTTTTCACCATGGTTTCATTATTTGTTGACATAGTGTACTTGCATTGAAAAGAACTCAAACCAGAAGAAATCAGTAAAAACACAGGTAATGTTTCCCTACTTCCTTGGCAGTAAGAAAATTGGTCTGCATTGTGAATGTCTTCATTGTGCCTTAAAAACCTAATTTAACCAAAATTCAATAGGACTTTGATTTATACACCATGGATTTCTGAGAAGTTTCAATATTCCTATATACCTCAACTTCTGCCCAAACCAAGAAAGTTCCTAGGGCTGCCATAGGCTTTCCAATGTTGAAGGCATTTCTACAGATAATGAACTTAAATATACGGTAGAGAAGACATGCAAAGGCTGTTCCACCTCCCCCAAGCACATGTAACTGATACGGACAATTTTAGTGTCATGTTAGAAGGGAGAGTTATATGTAGGTCATATTTGATGTGAAAATTAAGGAAGTGATGTAATTCCATTTTATGAGAGCCTTGTTTATGAAAAGACAATTTTTCCTGTAGTGTCTAGACATGTAGAAGAATTAGCAGTTTATTGTTAGCAGTATCAAAGCATACAGAAGAAGTAGCTCCTCCAACCCTATGCTTCTTTCAAAGCAGGAGATGGGAATAAGCAGATATGAGAAGGAGGCAAGCAGATATCAACAATCTGCTATAAAACAGGTCAGCAAGTCAGGGTGTTGGTCAAAAGAACATCAGGAAAGTTATTGGAGAAATCCTTCAGCTATCCTTATCCTACCTTTATTTACATTGTTGACCATGGGCAATATGGGGCTAAAATCTGCATGACTGTTTCAGAAGGATTTTGTCCTTGTCATTTCCACTCAGTTACAGACCTATGTCTTGTGCAAACCTCAGCAGACATTCCTATTCAGAGTGCTAATTAAAATAAAAATTAAAAAAGGAAGAACGTTTGCCTCAGCTTCTTTTTTTAGCTAGCAAGGTATAAAGGTGCTAGTGATCAAATTTGCCTTTTTTTTTTAAATATGTTAGGTTTCAGTAGAGGATTCCTGTGATTTAAAAGTTGGCAATAATTTTAATCTTGGCGCAGGGACTGTGAGAATGGCCTCTATAGGAGAGTGTCTGGTTAGAGACCATCTTAAGAACCTGAACATGCACAAGTCCATGGGACCCGATGAAATCTATCCATGGGTCCTGAAGGAGCTGGCAAATGAAGTTGTTAAGCCACTGTCTATCATATTTGAAAACTCGTGGCAGGTGAGGTTCCTAACACCTGGAAAAAGGGAAATATAACCCCCATTTTCAAGAAGGGGAAAATAGATGACCCGGGGAATTACAGACCAGTCAGTCTCACCTCTGGGCCTGGCATAATCTTGGAGCAGATTCTCCTGGAAGGCATGCTAAGGCACAAGAAAAACAACAAGGTGCTTGGTGACAGCCAGCATGGCTTCACTAAGGGGAAATCCTGCCTGACCAATTTGGTGGCTTTCTATGGTGGGGCTACAGAACTAATGGACAGAGGTAGAGCAGTTGATGTCATCTACCTGGACTTGTGCAAAGCATTCGACACTATCCCACACGACATCCTTGTCTCTAAATTGGAGACACATCAATCTGAAAGGTGCACCACTCGGTGGATAAAGAACTGGCTGGATGGCCTCACTCAAAGAGTTGTGGTCAATGGCTCAATGTCCAGCTGGAGACCAGTAACGAGTGGTGTCCCTCAGGGATCGGTGCTGGGACCGGTCTTGTTCAACATCTTTGTCGCTGACATGGACAGTGGGATTGAGTGAGCCCTCAGCAAGTTTGCCGATGACACCAAGCTGTGTGGTTCGGTTGATCCGCTGGAGGGAAGGAATGCCATCCAGAGGGACCTTGACATGCTTGTGAGGTGGGCTGATGCCAACCTTATGAAGTTTAACCATGCCAAGTGCAAGGTCCTACACCTGGGTTGGAGCAATCCCAGGCACAGCTACAGGTTGGGCAGAGAAGAGATTCAGAGCAGCCCTGGGCAGAAGGACTTGGGGGTGTTGGTTGGTGAGAAAATGAACACGGGCCAGCTTCAGTGTGCACTCGCAGCCCAGAAAGCCAGCTGTATCCTGGGCTGCATCAGAGGAGCCTTCCCTTGTTATTTCCTTTATCATTGTTATTACTGGTGGTAGCAGTAGTGATTTGTGTTATACCTTAGTTACTAAACTGTTCTTATCTCAACCTGTGAGAGTTGCATTCTTTTCGGTTCTCCTCTCCGTCCCTCCGGGAGTAGGGGGAGGAAAAGAAGGGGGGGAGTGAGTGAATGAGCTACCTGACTGGGTTTAAACCACGACACCAGCAGGTCGAAGGAGGTGATCCTGCCCCTCTACTCTGCTCTTGTGAGACCTCACTTGGAGTATTGTGTGCAGTTCTGGTGTTCTCAACATACAAAGGACATGGAACTGTTGGAACAAGTCCAGAGGAGGGCTACGAGGATGATCAAAGGGCTGGAGTACCTCTCGTATGAAGACTGGCTAAGAAAGTTGGAGCTGTCCAGCCTGCAGAAGAGAAGGCTGTGTGGAGACGTCATAGCAGCCTTCCAGTATCTGAAGGGGACTTATAAGGATGCTGTGGAGGGACTCTTCATTAGGGACTGCAGTGATAGGACAATGGGTAATGGGCTCAAACTTAAACAGGGGAAGTTTAGATTGGATATAAGGAGGAAGTTCTTTACTGTGAGGTTGGTGAGGCACTGGAACAGGTTGCCCAGGGAAGCTGTGAATGCTCCATCCCTGCTGTTGTTCAAGGCCAGGCTGGACAGAACCTTGGGTGACATGGTTTAGTGTGAGGTGTCTCTGCCCATTGCAGAGGGGCTGGAACTAGATGAGAAGGTCCTTTCCAACCCTAACTATTCTATGATTCTATGATTCTGAATATGTGTAATGAAATACATTGCACAATGTGAAATGGAGCCACACTGCAGGCAAAGCAGGAGAGGGCAACGTGTTCACCGCCACAAGTGAATGTGCTGAACCAGATTTTCTTGAAACAGTTCATTGTTTCCTTAGGTTTGCAATAAAGAAAAGTTTAATCTCATTTGAAACAAAGTGCTGAGAGGAGCCAGAGAAACCCATATATTGAAGCTGGAAGTAGTAAGAGCTTTCTCACCGACTTAACAACCCGTTCTCACAAAACAAGTTGCCTCTTTTCAAGATATAACTTCCAGTACAAACTGGAAACAAAGAAGCACACAGATGAATTTAGTGGCATGAAATCACCTTTTCTTCTAGGAAAGGTCTGTTTTACTACAATTTATGGTTTATACAGAACAATCCCTAATAGTAATAGCATTAGTACAGTTTGTGATGACATTAAGTAGCAATGTTATCTTTGAGGTTGAAGATGCTTTCCCACAAGCTCTTCGCAGACAGTTCCCCTTCATCAGTGTCCAGGTTTCAGCAGCATCAGTCATTTTTTCTAACTTCTTAGCAGCTGGTGCAGTGCTGTGTTTTTGACTTTTGGCCAGGGAACAGCGCTGATAACACCGATGTTCTTAGTCGTTGCTCACTAGTGGTTACTCTGACCAAGGACTTTGTGAGTCTCAGGGTCTGCCAGGGAAGAGGGGAATCCGGGAGGAAGCAGAGACAGGACACCTGACCCAAACTAGCCAAAGAGGTATTCCATACCACAGCACATCATGCCCAGGATGTAACAGAGAGTTACCTGGAAAGGCTGCTTCACTGCTTGGTCGGGCTGGGTATCGACGGGTGATATTGTATTCTCTTCCCTTGTTATTTCTCATATTATTATCGGTGGTAGCAGTACTGGGTTTGTGTTATACCTTAGTTACTGGGCTGTTCTTATCTCAACCCATGGGAGTTATATTCTTTCGATTTTCCTCCGCATGCCTCTGGGAGTGGGACGAAGAAGGAGGGGAAGTGAGAGTGGTTTTCTGGATTGCCGGCTGGGCTTAAACCACGACAGCTCTTTTTGGCGCCCAACACAGGGCTTGAAGGGTTGAGATAATGACAAATCTGACCGGAATGTGTCTAATCATATCTGTGATAAGCATTCATTGTTTTGGATTAATAGTCACTCGTCACAATGCTGATTTATTGGCTTTCAAAGTTGTTGCTCCTGATCTCACAGTTTCAGCATACTTACAGCTGGTATTTGCTGTTTCAGTGTTTATCAGGTGAGGGGCTTGGACTAAGGTTCTTGTGTCGTTGTACTTTATGGTAATGACTGTAATACAATTGAATCATTGATCATGAAACTGATCTGGCTTACGTTCCCAGTGTGGTCACCAACTCTATACTTTGGGAGGTATATAACAGAAGTGCTTAGCAATTACACATCTTTTTTCTCCTTCTCAGGTGGTCAACCTGTGAAGGAGACATTCTCTTACCCTTCCAGCATCCCCCCCAAGACCATTTACAGCCTTCTTTGAGAGTTTTGAAGGTTTTGAAAGGCTTTTAAATACCTTTGAGACCTGCCTGCTGATTGTGATGGGGATCATCATGTTGGCACGTCTATAGAGTGTGTTTTGCCCATGACCATTTCGTCTGGTCCCAAGAGTTAAACAGAGTTGGGTTTGGGCCTTGTCTGGGCTTAGATGACAATATAGGAGGACCAAGAGATTTTCCCTGAGGCTGGACAGTCATGAGTGGCAGGGTGTGTGGGATAGTATGGACAAGTATCTAGGTCAGTGGGCACCCCAGTGCTTTGGAATTTCACCACTAAACAAGTGTAAAATCCAGAAAAATTAATAAAACACTGTCGTGGTTTAAACCCAGTCAGGTAATTCGTTCACTCACTCCCCCCCCCTTCTCTCCCTCCCCCTACTCCCGGAGGGACGGAGAGGAGAATCGAAAAGAATGCAACTCCCACAGGTTGAGATAAGAACAGTTTAGTAACTAAGGTATAACACAAATCACTACTGCTACCACCAGTGATAATAATGATAAAGGAAATAACAAGGGAATACAACACCTCACCACCAGCCGACCGATAACTTGCCCCCCCCCCAGCCCCGACCCAGCACCGACCGATACCTCCTCCAACCCTGCAGTCTCCCAGCCCTTCCGGCTCACTCCCAGTTACATCCTGGGCATGACGGGCTGTGGTATGGAATACCTCTTTGGTCAGTTTGGGTCAGGTGTCCTGTCTCTGCTTCCTCCCGGCCTCCCCTCCTCCCTGGAAGAGCATGAGGCTCACAAAGTCCTTGGCCAAACCAAAACATCGCTATCAGCTCTGTCCCCAAGCTGAAAGTCAAAACACTGCACTGCACCAGCTACCAAGAAGGAGAAAAATGACTGCTACTGCGGAACCCAGGACAAACAGTTAAATGAGGTGTGTGGTCATTCTGACCATACCAGAGAGGGACAAATCATGGCAACGTGCTGGGGCTTGGCCTATGCTTACAGGGCCTTGTTCAACACTATTCAGCACCTTCAAAAGGAAAAAAATGTCCCTGGATCTGGTGGCAAAGCAACAGACAGTGCAGCTACTCCAGCTCCAAGCACATCAGATACACCAGCTCCAGCGACAAGTACAGGAGCCACTCAAACTTTGGCTGTAACATACAGCGCAGCTACTCCAGCAACAAGTGATAATCACCGCAGCTAAACCAGAGGACCAATTGGTGCCAAATTGGTTGTCCCTGTGTGCAAGAGGAAAAGCAAAAAAGAGTTAAGAAAGATGATGTAAGATGAAGAAACAATGTACTCACCACCCAAACCAGCATCTGATCAGGAGTCATCATCACATGACAAAGAAGAAGAAGAGGTGACTTCTAGACCTTGGTCCTCGACCGAACTATGGAATATGTAAAAAGATTTTACATGTCAACCAGGGGAGCACATCATCACCTGGTTGCTTTGATGCTGGGACAATGGAGTCAATGTTCACAAACTAGAAGGTACAGAAGCCAAGCCGTTGGAATCACTTGCTAGAGAAGGGGAATTGACAAAGCAATTGCAAAAGAGAAACAGTCCCTCAGCCTTTGGAGGCAGCTCTTGGCAGCTGTGAAAGAAAGGTTTCCATACAAGGACGATGTTATGAGTCATTTGGCCAAGTGGACTACTTTAGAGAAAGGCATCCAGTCTCTGAAGGAATCAGCCATTGTAGAGATGATCTATCACATCAAGCAGAATAATGGGGATATACCCATAGATCCAGATGAAGTTGAATGTACACGACCCGTGTGGTGGAGATTTACACAGAGAGTGGAAACTAACAGTAGACTATCATGGCCTGAATGAAGTCACACCACCCTTGAGTGCTGCCGTACCAGACATGCTAGAACTTCATTATGAGCTGGAGTCAAAGGCAACCAAGTGTTATGCCACGACTGATATTGCCAATGCATTTTTCTCCATTCCTTTGGCAGCAGAGTGCAGGCCACAGTTTGCTTTTACTTGGAGGGGTGTCCAGTTCACTTGGAACCGACTGCCCCAGGGGTGGAAACACAGCCCTAGCATCTGCCATGGACTGATCCAGACTGCACCAGAACAGGGGCAAGCTCCAGAACACCTGCAATACATTGATGACATTATCATGTGGGAAGGTACAGCAGAAGAAGTCTTTGAGAAAGGGAGGAAAATAATCCAAATCCTGCTGAAAGCTGGTTTTGCCATAAAACGGAGTAAGGTCAAGGGAACTGCACAGGAGATTCAATTTTGGGGAATAAAATGGCAAGATGGACATTGCCAGATCCTCACAGATGGGATAAACACGATAACAGCAATGTCTCCACCAACGAATTAGAAAGAAACACAAGCTTTCTTGGGTGCTGTGGGGTTCTGGAAAATGCACAACCCAAATTACAGCTCAATTGTAAGCCCTCTCTATCATGTGAACCAGAAGAAAAATAATTTTAAATGGGGCCCTGAGCAACAGCAAGCCTTTGGGCAAATCAAACAAGAGATAGTTCATGCAGTAGCCCTTGGACCAGTCTGGACCGGCCAGATGTAAAAAATGTACTGTACACTGCAGCTGGGGAGAACGGTCCTACCTGGAGCCTCTGGCAGAAAGCTCCAGGGGAGACTTGAGGTCGATCCCTCAGATTTTGGAGTCGGGCATACAGAGGATCTGAGGCCAGCTATACCCCAACTGAGAAAGAGATATTGGCAGCCTATGAAGGGATTTGAGCTGCTTTGAAAGTGATTGGCACTGAAGCACAGCTCCTCCTGGCACCTTGGTTGCTCATACTCAGCTGGATGTTCAAAGGCAGGGTCTCCTCTACACATCTTTGTCATGGTTTAAACCCAGTCAGGCAACTTGTTCACTCACTTCCCCCCCTTCTTGCCCTCTCCCTACTCCTGGAGCGACAGAGAAGAGAATCGAAAAGAATGCAACTCCCACGGGTTGAGATAAGAACAGTTTAGTAACTAAGGTATAACACAAATCACTACTGCTACCACCAATGATAATAATGATAAAGGAAATAACAAGGGAAGAGAATATAACATCTCACCACCAGCTGACTGATAACTCGCCCCCCCAGCCTGACCAAGCTCTGACCGATACCTCTTCCAACCCTGCAGTCTCCCAGCCCTTCCGGCTCACTCCCAGTTACATCCTGGGCATGACGTGCTGTGGTATGGAATACCTCTGTGGTCAGTTTGGGTCAGGTGTCCTGTCTCTGCTTCCTCCCGGCTTCCTCTCCTCCCTGGAAGAGCATGAGCCTCACAAAGTCCTTGGCCAAACCAAAACATTCTTGTTATCAGCTCTGTTCCCAGGCTGAAAGTCAAAACACTGCACTGCACCAGCTACCAAGAAGGAGAAAAATGACTGCTACTGCTGAACCCA
The DNA here is from genome assembly GCF_028554395.1 of Pezoporus wallicus. Classification (NCBI taxonomy): domain Eukaryota; kingdom Metazoa; phylum Chordata; class Aves; order Psittaciformes; family Psittacidae; genus Pezoporus; species Pezoporus wallicus. The sequence goes on from NW_026637224.1 coordinate 2,164,193, forward strand.
GGACAATCGTAACCGATGCTACATGGAGTAAGTGAGCTGCACTAATTACACAATGAGCTTGAACAGGAAATCCCAGTAGTCCGGGAATTCTAGAAGTCATCATGGACTGGCCAGAGGGCAAAGATTTTGGAATCTTACCAGAGGAGAAGGTGGTGCATGCTGAAGAGGCCCCACCATATAATAAACTGTCAGAAAGTGAAAAGCAGTATGCCTTGCTTACTGATGGGTCTTGCCGTATTGTGGGACAGCATCAGAGATGGAAGGCAGCTGTATGGAGTCCCTGAAGATGAGTTGCAGAAACTGTTGAAGGAGAGGGTGGTTGCAGCAATGGAAGCAGGGCAACTGGCAGCGCAAAGGTAAACCCATCTGGGCTGCTTCACTGTGGCAAGATATCTCTGCCCAGGTGCAGAACCTAGTGGTGAAGGTATGCCATGTAGATGCTCATGTACCCAAGAGTCGGGCCGGTGAGGAACACCAGAGCAATCAACAAGTGGATAAAGCTGCTAAGAGACAAGTGGCTCAGACGGACTTAGTTTGACAACATAAGGGTGAATTATTTTTGGCCTGGTGGGCCCATGACACTTCAGGCCATCAGGGCAGAGAAGCAACATACAGATGGGCTCGTGATTGAGGGGTATACTTAAAAATGGACACTTTTGCCCAGGTTATTCACGACTGTGAAACATGTGCTGCAATTAAGCAAGCCAAATGGTTAAAGCTGAAGGAGGTGATCCTGCCCCTCTACTCTTCTCTTGTGAGACCTCACCTGGAGTATTGTGTGCAGTTCTGGGTGTCCTCAACATAAAAAGGACATGGAACTGTTGGAACAAGTCCAGAGAAGGGCCACGAGGATGATCAGGGCACTGGAGCTCCTCTCGTAAGAAGATAGGCTGAGGAAGTTGGGGCTGTTCAGCCTGGAGAAGAGAAGGCTGCGTGGAGACCTCATAGCAGCCTTCCAGTATCTGAAGGGGGACTATAGGGATGCTGGGGAGGGACTCTTCATTAGGGACTGCAGTGATAGGACAAGGGGTAACGGGTAAAATCTTAAACAGGGGAAGTTTAGGTTGGATATAAGAAGGAAATTCTTTCCTGTTAGGGTGGTGAGGCACTGGAATGGGTTGCCCAGGGAGGTTGTGAATGCTTGAATGCTCCATCCCTGGCAGTGTTCAAGACCAGGTTGGACAAAGCCTTGGATGATATGATTTAACGTAAGGTGTCCCTGCCCATGGCAGGGGTGCTGGAACTAGATGATCTTAAGGTCCTTTCCAGCCCTAACTATTCTATGATTCTATGATTCTATGATGGCTGAAGTACAAATATGGGGAGGCCTGGCAGACTGATTATATCACACTGTCACCAATCTACCAAGGCAAGCGCCATGTGCTTACCATGGTGGAAGCAACCATCGGATGGCTGGAAACACTCTCTGCACCATGCCACTGTCCAGAACACTATCCTGGGCCTTGAGAAACAGATTTTGTGATGACATGGCACCCCAGAGAGAATTGAGTCAGACAATGGGACTCATTTCCAGAATAACCTTATAGACACTTGGGCCAAAAAGCATGGCATTGAGTGAGTATATCACATCCCCTACCACGCACCAGCCTCTGGGAAAATCAAACGGTACAGTGGGCTGTTAAAAACTACACTGAGAGCGATGGGTGGTGGGACTTTCAAGCACTGGGATACACACTTACCAAAGGCCACCTGGTTGGTCAACACCAGAGGATCTGCCAACAGGGCTGGCCCAGCCCAGTCAGAACTTTTACATATTGTAGAGGATGACAAAGTTCCTGTGGTGCACATAAAAAATTTGCTGGGGAAGACAGTCTGGGTTATTCCTGCTTCAGGTAAAGGCAAACCCATTCGTGGGTTTGATTTTGCTCGGGGAGCCGGATATACTTGGTGGGTAATGCGGGAAGATGGGGAAGTCCAATGTGTATCTCCAGGGGATTTGATTTTAGGGGAAAACAGCCAATGAACTCAATTGTATGCTGTTGCCTGCTATGTAATACTTTTATAGTCCACCAACTAGATGTCTTCAGGTCACCAGCAACTGGCCTTGACTTCCCTCCAACCATCATCCCAACAGAGAATGAACTTTGATAGAACCAGACAAGTTCTGCTGCAAAGGAGCGGTCAGCATCAGCAGGCAACTGTCCAACACTGCACACAGCCTCTCCTGCCCCAAAAGACCTTTACAAGAGATGGAACCAGACATCATGGACAGAAAGGACTCAGCAGCTTTATAGGAATTGGTCCATGCATTAAGGAATGATCTCTCTCTCTCTGTCTGTGTGTGTATGTGGATGTATATATATATATGCATATGCAAGAGCGATGGTATATTGAAAATGTGGGATCTAAGTATGACATGAATGGTATGGAATAAGGGATGGATACTGTCCAGGTTTCAGCAGTAGCAGTCATTTTTTCTCCTTCTTAGTATCTGGTGCAGTGCTGTGTTTTTGACTTTTGGCCAGGGAACAGCGCTGATAACACCAATGTTTTTAGTTGTTGCTCACTAGTGGTTACTCTGACCAAGGACTTTGTGAGTCTCAGGGTCTGCCAGGGAAGAGGGGGATCCGGGAGGAAGCAGAGACAGGACACCTGACTCAAACTAGCCAACGAGGTATTCCATACCACAGCACATCGTGCCCAGGATGTAACAGAGAGTTACCTGGAAAGGCTGCTTCACTGGGTATCGTCGGGCTGGGTATTGACGGGTGATATTGTATTCTCTCCCCTTGTTATTTCCCTTATCATTATTATTATCGGTGGTAGCAGTAGTGGGTCTATGTTATACCTTAGTTACCGGGCTGTTCTTATCTCAACCCGTGGGAGTTACATTCTTTCGATGCTCATCCCTGTTTCTCCAGGAGCGAGGGGCGGGAGGGGTGGGGGCTGGGGAGAAAGGTGGGGAGTGAACGAGAGGGCTTCGGGACTGACTTACTGCCTGGGCTTAAACCGTGACAATAAGACACCATTTCACAGAGAAGGACTGATTCCTTTCCCTTACTACCATTACACAGCACAATGGTTATTACTTACATTTGGCCCCCAGGCCATTTAAGTTCCTATAAAGAAACAAACTGGTCTAATTTTCTTCTCTGTGCTGTGCTTTCACCATATTTTTGTGACTAGTAATGTCAATGTGAAATATCCCATATTTTAAGCCCAAAAGCCCAAATCTGAACTTTTTAACTTTTCTTCCTTTTCAAAAAAGACTTAAAACAACAATCTACAAATTCACTTTTACTCAACAAAAATCCATACATCAATGAAAATCCTGGCCATTCCCAATCTTTGAAACTACTTAAAATGACAGTAGCAGGGCTATTATACCAAATACTGTGCCAAGTATAAGTAGCTATATTCCACTCACCTAAGCTCTTTCTTTAGTTTAATTAAATGGTTGAATTAGTTTTTTCATTTCCTGCACCAAAATGGTGTGCACTATCCCAGCCCAGTCTTATTCACCTTCTTTCAATCAGCAATATATTTCTGTGGAAATGTAAACCATTCCATTATGTATAAAAATCATTTGTGATCTCACATGTTAGTAGAAACTGATAACACTCATCATTTAGTCTTAATTTATACAGCAGGCAGGATCATCTGCTGGGATATATAGCTTACCGATGCTCTGAATGACTCTAGCAAATGAACCTATTCAAGGCAAGTCATAAAGAAACCTTCAAGGTTTGTTCCACCCATCACTTCACTCGTTTAACAGCCAAATAAATCAAACAGATACCAAAACTGTTGTAGAGGTTTGAGTGGAGAAGTGGGAGAGCCAGAATTGTTCTTGCCAGGCTTTGACTACCAAAAAACATTAGGAAGCTTTCTCTATGTCTAATATTAGACAGAAAAACTGGGCCTCTAGCTACTGTCTCCAGAAATGCACTCAGCAGGAATGAATACATCTCCACATGAGATGACATGAGAATACATATGTTGTGTCAGGCTATTATTAAGCTTCAGGCTGGTTATCAGAGATGATATCAGAGGCCAAATGCTGTTGAGAGCAATGCATATTGCCCATAAAAGAAAGAATGTTGGTACAACAAGCTGTACCATGCAACACTGCTGTGATTTTGAAAAAGCCTTTTCAATGTTGTGAGGGACTTTGGGCTGGGAGAAGGTTAAGAAAATGGCTCATTAACTGATTTTCCCCAGTGCATACCAAAAAAAGTTTCTAATTGAAAATTACGCTAACTACAGGGAAAATGATCTGAAAATAACTCTCACTTCTTTTACTAACTCTATCCCCAGCCCCCCCCCCCCCCCCCCCCCCCCCCTTTCTTCAAGTTTCTTGGCTTTAAGACTTTCCACACTCTTCTCTCTGCTTCCCCCTCTCCCACCTCTCACCTCCTCCCCCTCCAATCTGGCTTCCCCGCCTCCCTTGGCAGGCTCTTTAACTTTAATTCAATAGTTAAACGGCTGAATCAAAAGTTGTATAATCTGTTTGAACCAACTTTTATTCCATATCAGAAAAAAAAAAGAGGCAAATGACAGCCCAGCTGTGATTTTTGAATCCATGGGACTGAACAGAGAGAGCTATCAATATTTTCCCCTTACCATGCATGTTCTATTCGCCTGGTGAGAAAGGGTAGCTGCCCAAACAGGTGCAGTAATGGGGCACCTCAGTGACAGCATTAAACAGCACAGGGCTGTTCCTTTAGCCTTTCTCATCTGAGACATTTCATCATTGCTGTCATGTGAAACTTAAAACATAGGAGCTGCTTTATCTTCCATGGAAGGCAAATTTCAAGGCAGAATAAGGCAATGAAAAGGAGAGAAAGAGACAGATGAAAGAATTATAAAAGTAAAAAAATGTGAAAAAGACTGCTCAGTTTAATTCTTCCAGCCTAAAGCAGCTCAATTTCAGCATAAATAAGTGTAGAACATACAGATGAACAATATACAGTCTACCAAGTACGGTAGACTAGAAGTTAATAAAATCATATAGCCATAGAATCACAGACTGGTTTGGGTTGGAAGGGAACTTAAATCTTACCCGTTTCCAATCCTCTGCCATGGCCAGGGACACCTTCCACTAGACCAGGTTTGTTCCAAGCCCCATCCAACCTGACCTTGAACACTGGCAGGGATGGGGCAGCCACAGCTTCTCTGGGCAACCTGTGCCAGCACCTCAGCACCCTCACAGGGAAAAAACTTCTGCCTAAGAGCTCATCTCAGTCTCCCCTCTGTGAGGTTAAAGCCATTCCCCCTTGTCCTGTCCCTAGAGGCCCTTGTCCAAAGCCCCTCTCCAGGTTTCTTGTAGCCCCTTAGGCACTGGAGCTGCTCTAAGGTCTCCCCTTAAGGAACCTTCTCTTCCCCAGGCTGAACCAGCCCAGCTCTCTCAGCCTGTCTCCAGAGCAGAGCTGCTCCAGCCCTCAGAGGGCTGTGGCCTCCTCTGGATTCATCCCAGCCTGCGTTTATGCTTGGGATTGACCTGACCCAGGTTCAGGACCTTGTACTTGGCCTTATTGAACTTCATGAGGTTTGCACTGTCACACCTCTCCAGCCTGTCCAGATCCCTCTGGGTGGCTTTAATTAACCTGATAAAAAGTCTGATACATACTATGACTGCTGTGTCTAATTACAAAGAATGACAACCAGTGAAGACAAAAATCTCTCAGTGCCAGTAGACAGTAATATTATGAAATTAAGTCTAAGCTCATAATTGGTTTTAGGCTGAAAATAAGGAGTTATTGCATTAAAATGGATCAGAGATGTAATAAACAAAGTGTGTTACTTTTAAGAAGCAGGTTGGTAGGAGTTAAAGGACATGTGCCATGTCTTCATCCCTGGTGACCAGAACAAATGGCTGTGCAGAACATCATTGAAGAAAAAAAATGGGCTGCAGAGGCAGAAATCAAATGGCTCTCAGTATTGGCAGAGTCACAAGCATCTTCAATACTGTCTTCTGTTGGCCAGATTCAATATGCTGAAATAATACACCACAATATGCTGAGAGCAGCAGAGTTCTATAGCCCCAGTAACATTGACGCCTGAGCCAGCTGCAGCCTTGTCATGGGAGGTTCACAACCCGGTCTTCATCAGGAGTTGAGTAATTTGCTGTAATGATGCTCAGCCACCAGGACAATGCAAAGAGGAATCAACAAGTGATGGGAGAACAACGGGTAAAACTTTGGAAATGCATGGGAGGCCACCATGGCTTGGTTCCAATGATTTTCTGGCTATAAACCAGTGTTAAAAATTTTGGGTAGAAAAAGGGAGAAATAAGTTTTACTTCCTTGGAAGACTTGAGCTGGCTTTAGTAAAACAACAACAACAAACAAAAAAAACCCAAACAAACAAACAAATAAAAGGGGGTGGGGAAAGAAAAAGGAAAAAGAGTCTTGCTTCCTTAAATATCTATTAGGAGGAACAAAAACACAACACAAAGACTTTTCAACATGTCATAGAGAGCAGGCACAGGCTGATTTTTTCAAAGGCCAGCATTGCATCATTTTAGTTTGCTTTAACCTAATTAGTCATGTCTGTAGAACTCTTAAATTCACTCAAATATTTCCTCTCACAAAAAAGAGTCACCCATTTATACCTGTTCAAGCCCAGGTATTGTTTGTCTTTATTTCCTAAAGGTAAATGGTAAAATTTTATATTTAGATTATATGAATTTATTCTAGCTGTCCTTGTTTTTTTTTTTCCCAGCTATTCGGGGGTTTAAAAATAAACCAGCCATACCATGTTGCTTGAGGAAAAGAGGAAAAAAAAAATCTCAGATCTCAGATATAACTTATATGGGCAATTTTTATTTTTTTTTTAAATTAATCCTAGGATTCTAAAACCTACAAGAGCATATGGGAACTGCACACACATCTTTGCATGTTCTGCAGCCTGACACATGCGCAGGGGCTGAATTTTCTCTGTGAGTGAGCCCATAAGGACCCTCCACCCTCTGAGCAATGAGGCACACACCACAGCAGCGGTACAACACACCTCCCACATCCTCACCACACACGGCCACATGTGCTTTGCATCCAAAATACTGCAATAACACATACTTTACAAGGCAGGCTAAAGACTTCACCAAATTTCTTTCGGTGTCGTGATTATTGGGTATTCACTTTTATTCTCTTTTTAGCAGGATTCTTTTACCAATCCACCCTTACTGTATGTAATGACAAAATACAAACCAAAATCGTTATTCTTTGTGATTTAGCTTAAAAAAAAAGCTTACAGTAGCTCAGAAAGCATATCCAATTTCAGTAGTCGCCATCACCCAAAGAGCAATGCTACCTTTTTTTGAGGCAGCTGCTTAGGACACCATTCCTAATTTTTCAACCACTTTTCTCTTAATATCTTCTTAAACATTCAAAAATAAAATTTTCTTTACATTTTTAATCAGTAGCAGAAATTAAAAAAAAAGTGAAGACTGACTACATGCTGTTATTACAAGTATATTTACTGAAAAAAAGAAGCAGAAATAAAAGTTGTATTCATTTGATCCCCTACAGATCCTTCTTACAAGTCATCAGCTCCCCTCGTGCACACAAGTCCACCCTACACACAGTGAGTGCATATGGGACATTGGAATATCTGTGGGATAAGTGCGTTATTATCTTAATGTGGTAGCTTTATACATGATGCTCTGCAGGGCTGCCAGCAGAGTCACAGTCTCCTTTCCCTAATGCGAAGACTATTCTTCATCTATTCTGTCCACTTCTAATAATCTTATATCATCATTAGGGGCAACAAGAAGTTTGTGCATCATGATGGAAAGCCTTGCATTCTTGAGAATTAGTTCTTGCTTTTTAGTGTCAGTTCTGAAGCATTCGAAAATTTTTATCAGGTGAAAATAAGAGTCAAATGCAATCAAATGGAGGGAAGGGAAAACAAACAGGAGATAAGCTAGAATTCATATTTCTACTACATTGCTGCTAAAGGAAAGAAGTTGATTTTTATAGCAAGATATTTTTCAACTAAGTTAGGACTGTATCTTTGCAAGCATAAAGGATATTGCACTTTAAATTCAAATATACAGATTGCAGCAGTCAAATATTAACTGCTTTGTCCTGAAAAATTAACTGCAATGTATTGCCCTAATCTATTTCAATAGATTTGGTGAACTTAAACCTACAAACTGTGCTAAATCTGGCCATCAGAAGACCATGAGAAATACCTCAGAAGATAGAACAGCTCTGAGTGCCAATGACCCAGTTTTGGTACCAGTGCCCATGTAAGTAGTAAGTAGAACTTTGAGTGGGCTTGCAGATTTAAGGTGAGAAGGTGCCACATCATTTGTCAGGCGTCTTCTTCCTGAGGTTACAGAACCGCTGAAAGATGTGTTAGAGAAAAACACCATCTGGAAGGTTTGCAGCACAGAAAGACCAAATACGATGTATAAGTAACTTGCCTTGAGTGATGCAGCAATTCGGTGGTAGAGCCAAGAACAAAGGGAATGTCTCCAGTCCTCGTCTAGCAGCTCCCTCCTCTCCACCCTGTCCCTCACTGTGATATTACTGTACTTTTAAGGATTAATTTTTGAGGCTTTATTACCTGTAAATGTGGGAACATTTTGTGTGGAGGAGTGCTGGTAAAAGGCTATTTAAAAGAACAAAAATACCATATGCTTCCTGGGTTAATTTTGAAGCCTCATTAAGGTCAACATAAAAGACTAAGATACACTTGTGATTTGGCATGTACTTTCACTTAATCAGAGAGGGATGGTATTTTTGTAAACAAAGTTGCTAATGTAACTCAGTCCAGAATAAACTTGTGCGTAAATATCCTGAGCTGTCATAGTACTGCACTTCTGTAACAAACACCCTAAGTAGGTGCTGTCCCCTGAGTTTACTAATCCTAAATACTATAGCACTTCATTTATGAACACAACAGAGACTGAAGAACGTTTGCATTATCTAACATCATCTAAGCAGTTTTCTACAAAACTAGTAGCTCTGTGAACTGGTAATTTAAATGAACTGGTGATTTAAAACTGAGGCAGAGGTTGCGAGAAAGGGTCTGTAAGGGTAGTAATCCTTCTGCCTGTTAACAGAAGATTATGTATTAATAAGGCTATCATACTCAAATACTGTCATTTTATTCTTACTACTAGCTATAAAAAATATGAGAAACAAAGGCTGAGATTCTCCCCTGAAGTATTCCAGTGACACCAAACTAAGTCCTAGTATCCATAGGGAAATATAACAACAACAACAAAAAATAATGTAGCAGTATATTGGTAATATTCATATATAACCTAAAAGCATAATTCTATTTCAATATATGGGGGCTGAAACTAGATGATTTTAAGGTTCTTTCCAACCCTATCGATTCTGTGATTCTATTGGTTCTGTAAATAGAATAATATTGATCTCAGTGAACATATACTAAATTGGTTTGCTCTGAAAAAAAAGAGAAATATTTACTTCCAAATTGCCATACAAAACCCTAATTCTCCATTCTGAAAGCTCTGACATTTGTTTTTGTGTTAATAAAATTTTTTATTCCAGTGACCTACCAGTGGAAAACAAGGGCAGAAAAATCAGAATGCAAATCCAGCTTTTTTGATCTAAACCAGAGTTTACTTTCAGTTTAAAGAGTGTGGAGTGACAAAAATCTTTAACTTAAAAAACCCTAGCCAGTAACAAAGGTGAAACTTTCCCAAGGAACATCAAGATTTGGAACATTGTATGTAAGATCATCACTCCTCTAAACTTTTCAGTATTTTTCCACCTAATTACTTCAACTGACATTAATCTGGGATAATTCCATTTGCTGGCAGAATTTGTACCCACATGTTAAAGCTATCCAACTTTAGTCACAGCAGAATAATTTATTCCACTCTAAGATGTTTAGATAAAATTCAATGTTTAAAGAATTTCATTTACACCCAAGAAAGAGGTCTAAATATTGATAGGCCCTCAGGAGAATGCTTCACAAGACCAACCCCACTGACTACACATTCTGATGTATTAGGTCCCTCTGAAGAAACATAAGGTGCAATTCAAGAGTGCATTAGAACACATGCTGTGGAGAAATCTTCAGCCAGCCAGTAGGAAAAACATATCTACATTCATATGATACAATTTAAAACATCTGAATATGGTAGTGTCAAGTCAGTAAATGACAGCTATGGAGTTTTGCTATTAGACATGAAATAGCAGTAGGAGCTGTGGTGGGTCAGTCCTCCTGCATCAGTACAAGACCAGTTCTCCCTCATCACACACACTTGTACCAGATTTGCCACCAAGAGACCTTCAATGAAGAGTTTGCTGTATCCTAACAAGCAGTTCAAATGTTCTTTCTTTTTACCTACTCACTGGGCTTAAGGAAAACATGTCACCTTTCTTGCTGCAAAACTGTCACGGTGAACATCTACAATTAATGCGTCTCCTAGTGCCTCTCCTCCAGCCAGAGCTGAGTACCTTAATATGGAATAGGCAAAGAATGTGAAGAAAACCCACCCTGCTCTCAGACTATTTGTTTATTAGCACTCTGAAATTAAACCCTTTGTCACAATAATCTTCAAAGCTGCACAAGTCCAATTCATTCAGTCTTTCTTAGCAGCTCATGTTTTTTGGATCTACAATCACTCTCCCTGCAAACAGCCATCATAAAAGCCGTGAATCCAGACTTTATTGGAGGAAGGTGCAAATAGTTGGACTTTCCTTCAACTACGATGTCATTAACCCAAATTAGATGTTTTCCTGGTCTTTTATAGACAAACCTTGTTTCAGTATAGATTTACCTTTTCTTTTCTCTTTTTTTATTTTTTTTTTCTTAACAGGACAACACAGGAAACTCATTCCAGCTGCACCTGACCCCAGAGCCCTCCATCTCATGGTCTCCAGACAAAATGCCTGTACAGATATTTAGACCTGCCTAACATAGGTATTTGCTCTTGCTCTTGCTAAATCGCATCAAAAGGACTCTTGGCATTGTAAATGTGCCAAGACTCTTTTCACCACTGAACCCCAGCCTCCAGAACTCCTCCAACTTCCCATGCCTTACACAAAGCTACTGAACACAAAATGTGGTCATACAGAATTTCAGAGTTCCCATTAATACTAGATCAAGAGTGATCCTTACAGAATCTGATTCTGACAGAAATCCGTTGAATAACCACTCTGAGTGTCATTTTGCAAACAGATTTTTACTTTCTGCCTGGTGTTTTAGTTTAGATCAATTGTAAAATACTGTCAAAAGCCTCACCATGCTCAAGATGTACATCTACAATTAATGTGTCTCTAAGTGCCTCTCCTCTATCCAAGGAGTGGAGTACCTTATTATGGAATAGGTAAAGAGTGTGAAAAAAACCCACCCTGCTCTCAGACTATTTGTTAATTAGCACTCTGAAATTAAAAACCTTGCCTTCTCTTATAAAACTGAAGTGAAAAGAGTTTTAGGGGGAAAAAAATATTTACTTCCAATAGACACAAACTCATTTTGTACCAAGAATGACTGGGTTTTGAGGAACCAGAAAAGTGCTGATAACACCACCACAAGAAGAGATATGCAAAAGAAACACTGAAAATGCACTTGAAATTGTACAGAACAGAGAAAAAAGAGCAGAAGAGTTTCTAATTAAGCATGTTCCAACAAATGTAGGACAAGCTCATGGTAATGGGAATTTGGCAGGAGGGAAAAGAGAGGTGAGCAAACAATTTAAATGCCATACATCAAACAAAGGCAAAATACACTACCACACAGCATGAGCAGGCAATGCCTCACAGGAATGCTTATTTCTCTGTGTGTTCCTAAAACAATGAATAAATAACTGGAGAATAGACAAATAATCATTTCAACACTAAAAACAAGAAGAAGAAAGAACAAAATCACAATACACCTTGTAACACTGACAACCTGATCAGTCAGTACAGTAGCAAAAAAAAAAAAAAAAGATTAATCAGCACAAACCTGCTAAAGTATAAACAAAGAAAAAGTATTTTTAAAACACAATTAACACCTATTTGGGCATTGCTTTCAGATTTCTTTTTGATGACAGGTAAGTGAACATAAGGCCAGGCCTAATTACTTTCTCTTTGTAGGCAAATCCCAAAGCCATTACCAAGTCTTGTTGGATTTAATCTGCATCAGTCTTTAAGAGAGTGGTTTAAGAGAGTGGCTGAGAATATTGTGTGTTCTGCATCCATATACCTGCCCAGCAGCATGGGAAATTGGTCGGCAAGCTTGGCCCTTAAATACACTGGAGGATGTCCCATAAGCACACATGTGGGGGAAGTTTGAGGCTCTCTGCATGAAAAGCATGTGGAGTTTTGGCTGTATCTTGACTGCAACAGCAGAGCTTCATCAGCAAACTGCAAGAGTAGCTACCACAAATCTTGTTTTCCAGGAACCCACAGTTTTCCCCTCTTTGCTCAGGGTAATCCCTTCTATGTTCATGCTGGCGTGGATCTTCATGCTCCTTGGGCCATTGACCTGTAATTTTTGTGAGAAAGTCTTTGTGATTTCTGGAGCTATATAAATAATTGTCAGTAATTAATTATTATTATACCTGCCCAAAATGTGAAGACAGTGATCTATCACTAGAAGCGGAAAATTACTAAAGGCTATTACTTCAGCCAAGCTCTTCAAAAAGACGGGTTCTGCCTTCCTTTCAGCTGCCTTACTTTTCCTTTGTGATATATATATTAAATGGTACTTTCTGCACCAAAAATTTCCCCCACTTTTTAAACAGATTTTCAGAGACACAAGCAGAAACTAGGATGCCACTGTCAATATGCTGCTGTCCAGGACCTCAGCTTTTAACACCAAGCACAGTTCAAAGTCTGGAATGATGCTTTTTATTTAACTAATGGTGAGCATCAAGACTTAAGACACCACAGCATCTCATGTTCATTCTCACAACTCCCCACTAGGCATGGGCATTTCTAAGCCAGATGAAGAAAGTGCAGTCTCTTTGCAGCAAGAACTTCTTTCTATGTTTGTACAGTCTAATGCAAGGAAATGATATCCTACAACTGTAGCCCCAAACACCTCAGCAACATGAACAGCTGTGCTTCACCAATAGGAAACACTCTAAGGTGACACTGTCATCTGTCATTCTCGATGCTTGATTGCCAGAGACTTTACAGTCACACAGGCAAGTGGAACTTACAAAGAAATTTCAACTGGTGCTTTGTGCTTTGCAAAATAACACAGTTCTGGAGCTTTACACACAACTGGTTTTATCTCCCATGTTTCAGACTTCTTACAACAACAAGATGCAAGCCATACTTGGTTAGAACAAGAACTGAGTTGTTGGGAAAAAACAACATTGTGTGCTGAAGAAAAAAGCAGAATTTGAGTTCAATTTCAGAGGCCTTTTGTTGTTCTAATCATCTGACCATCTAGATCTTTTAAGTACAGGTGTGGCTGGCGTGTCTTGCAAGGTGCAACTGAAGCTTGTGGTAGACCAAATCCAAGTTTGCTTAGTATTTTATTCAAAACCCAAGTGTTTTCTCACCACTAATACAACAGATGAAAAATACAAGCAACTCCTGGACAATTTTCCATACATTAATTTTGTGGAGTGCTTACAATCCTTCTGCACTAAAGACTAAAAAAAGATAGATACAAAGTTTAATTGCTATGAATGCAGCAAAAAGCCCTTTGATTTCTTTGAGGGTTGGGTGTTGTTTTTTTTTTTTTGTTTTTTTTTTTTTTTGTTAAGCAAAATTTCTGCGTTGGTGTAAGGCAGATTTTCCAGGCTTCAACAAACCAGATGGCCATCCAAAAATGCGATATGAAATTTTTATAGGAAGCTAAGAGCTGAAGCCATCTAAGGGAGATATTTTTCAGAGATTCCAAACTTTTAAAAATAAATACTACTGCAAGCTCTTATGTATCTACATTTGAACTGTAACGAGTAAATAAATAACCACAGTGATAATTACCTAAGTTCTATATTTAGAAGGAACAGAGCACGTGCAATAAACAATAGCACATTGTGATATTAATGAAGCACTTGCTTCCTCTAAATGTAGAAATTCAGCAATTATCACCAGAATTGGCATGTATAAAGGTGCCGGTGACAATTTTAAAAAAGGCATATTGCTTATCTGATAGATCAGAATGCATGCTTTAGACCCAATGTATTCTGTTATGAAGCATTCAATGACACAGTCCCACACTGAGCCAAGCTTATGCTCAGCACAGAGACGGCTCTGGTGGAGAGGAAGAGGTGATTGCAAGCCTTCCTTCTGCTTGCCCCAACTTTGTGTTGGCTGAAGGCCAACTCAGCCATCAGCACAAATTAGAGCTGTTATAAAAATGTTCTACTTTACACAAGCAGGTTTGGACCCCTGAAGAGTACACCACTCATATCAGAGCATGTATTGAACTTCAGACCTTTCCCATCAAACCTCTGTCAGACTCCTTCCCTGCTAAAAGATGCCTCCTTTATGCCCTCAAGCATTTCACCCTGCGTATTTAGAGCCTGTCAGGAAAACTGACAGAGCTAGCCACACCAAGATGAAACGTCTGCACGTCACAGGAGTTGTCCCCTTAAGCTTTAAGGTCACTTTTGGTAATGCTGCTTTGTTGCCAAAGATTTGGCCTGGACACCTTGCCAAAGAAATATTTCCCAGCAGCTTGGTTTTATTCAGACCTGCATCTTTGGCCCCATGAGCACACGGAACCAAGCTGCCAACACACCACACTGACTCTCCAGCTTGCCTTTGTGTCCTTACCTTTTTCCAGCTTTCTTTCCTGGGTAAAACCTACCCCACCTCCATTTTACATTAGACTTCTCCATGCAGCCTGCTTTCCTATGACCATGTTCTAATTCACTCACAGGAAGAGAACAAAGCAGAATGTGGGAAGGTAATAATTTACCTCCTGGCTGACTGCAAGGTCTGAGTTTTAGCTTTCCACCCTATTACATGCCAAGCAAAGATAGTAACAGGACAGAGGATGATGTCTTCCTGAACTCTCTGAGCAATGAAGGCTTCACACTCAGCTCTCTCCTCTGCAGCATACATGCTGTGCAGAAAGCACTGCTGACCTCCTTGGTCAAATCTCCTTAAAGGGCACTAACAGGCCAAGCAATTTGTGGCACAGAAGGTTACAGCTCAGCCACACCTTGCAGCAGTCAGAAAGCTCTCCTTGTATTCGAGAACTTGGAATACGGTGTATGAGAAAATTAACTACTGAAGAGGTATAGTAGCCACATTTCCAAATTATACAATTCAGCTGTTTGGTTCATTCATCAGCATTCAGAATGTGTTTATTCTGCAATATAGACATAATTGCTCACAGTGGCTCTGCTCCTGCAAATGCCTCCTGAAAGATGAACACCTGCCCCAGTGCTGCTGGTAGAGATCCACACATCCCCTGCACAACCCAGCAGGGTGCAATGCTTGCGTAAGGAGATGGAGAGATGTCAGGAGTTGGTCATGCTCCTTCACACCCGTATGTTGACTCCATCCCTGCTTCAGGAAACACTGCCAGAAGGTGAGTCATAGGGCTGCAGGAATGTATTAACACACAGAGGATCCCAGTCTATGGGAGGTGTCACCCATCACACTCTGCCTGGGTGGGAAGAGAAACTGCTGCAGACATTGAAGCATTATGGCACTGAACATATACAGGATCATGGGGAGAAGATAACACACAATGAAGAATTCATGCACCAGCTGTGCAAAGAAACAGAAGAGTAAAATGACTGCAGCTCGTGCTTTCCCTCTCTGTGAGATGACGTTGCTTGAGGACACAGCATACAGAAAGTTCTCTGTAGGTACCAACAGAGGCACTACTTCTAGCTTTCTAGGAGGAGTGATTGCACTTTTTCTATAGAAACTTTCAGAGATTATAATGTGCATGACTATATGCACACCACTGAGACTTATAGATCTCAATGCAAGATGAGATGTACTCAAAATCTTGCAAGATGAGTAACCTGACTTACTCAGCAGCTGTGTTGCCTCTGGTATCGCTACCATTACCGTACACTGTTCCTTTCCACAACGAGTCAAAGAACGAGGGTGAAATAATTGTGACAAGAACAGGAAGATGCCACTCTCAGTCACCTAACCTTTGTGTGGCTTTTTGACTTGGCAAAAGCAGTCCATGTCTGGGAGAAATTACCACAGCAGTCAGAAAGAAACCATTCCTGTCATGCTAGGATGGGTTTCTCCATCTGCATCTGAATGAAACTTGGGGTCTTTTTTCCTACCAGCTACGTGAAACTCTAGAAACATATACTGTGGCATTCCAGTCCAATAACCTAATGAACCCAGGAATCACTGTGTCTCAGAAAACATATACCTTCCCAGTACCTTCCTGTGCTGGGCTGTAATGACAGGACCATTGTACCCCAGCTCTCAGTGCTTTTGAAGTACACTGAATCCACACAGGGACTGCTAAACAAGTGTTCAGACCAACCGCTCAGCTCTGCTCTTTGCAAGATTCTCTGCTCATGCAGGCTCTTTTTGTGCTTCCCACTCAGCAGCCTGATGACTGTCTGCAAAAGCATGCAGTTATAAATGAGCACACCAACTGATTCTCAACACAGAGACGAACAATCAGGTGGTGGAATGCACTGGGAAATTCCCCATTCTGCGCCTTTTGTTCCAAAGCTGCTAAAGTGTTTTCCATGAGAATTTCTTCTGCAATGGAAAAAATATCTTCCCAAATGCTAGGCAAAAAATTTATTTACTATTAGAATGAAAGGCAGAAAGGGGAGCTTAGCAGAACTCTAAACAGAGATTTATTATGTAGGCCAAATATTTTTAAAATGTAGAAGTGTATTTCAACAATAGTCATATTTGATACCAAGTGCCCCTTCAAGGCCTTACAGTCAAGCTCTTCTGAACTGCTATTCAGATAAATTGAGCTACAATTTGGAACAATGTTATGTACATGAATAAAGTTGCAGAGTCAAGTCTCTCTTACTGCCTATGGGATTACAGCATTTTAGGAACTCTTTTCATGTCCAAACTCACTGTCCCTATAAAGATATAGCCATAGACCTAGATGGAGCCAAAATAAAAGGATTACGACACCACCAGATAGATTTAGCATGCTATCTGCCATGAACATATTGATGCTAGCCTTCTGAGGTCATCTGGTTGATGGATGACTTCCAAAGGTGAGGTATCTAACCCTAGAGCAAACACCTGAAGCAGCTCTCCAAGAATTGTCTTATTGCTTTCCAGCACCTTACTTCTGAAAATGAAACAGAAGAGATAAACAGGGAAAAAGGAGAGTTAAGAAAGACAGAGAAGTAATTACTTAGACGAAATGAAGTAAAGGGAGGGGAAATGTGAGACAATAATTAAGAAATTAGGAGAAATGCAGGAAGAAAATGATGGGTAGGTGAAAAGGAAAGGAGTGGTCAAGAGAAATTCCACTCTTTAAGCCCTACTGTTCCATGTGTTTTTCAAAACAGCCCTCTCCTAACAGATAATCCATGGCATTTGTCTCCTAATCCTCTCAGCATGCCTAAGCAACACCACAGTCTATTGACTGAAATGCTGCAGCATTGACCGTAATAAAAATGCCTACATCCTGCTACCTACAGCAGCCATAGTCTATGTAAAATAAACCCCATATATGACAACATGCTTAGGAAAATTAAATTTCAAACAGCAATAGATCTGTAAGCATTCTATGGACTTAAACACAGCTTTCAAACAAAAATCTTTTCTGCAACGAGCACACAGTTGGGGGCTACACATCTTTTAGCCATTTTTTTCAGTATTTCTGAAGTAGTTTTTTCTTCTGGCTATTTTCCTAAGGCACAATCTGTTTTTAGGTTATGCAAACAACAACATTTTTTCCTTTTTGTTTGGGGGAAGCAGGGCTTGTGGTGGCTGAAAAGGCAGCTGAGGTGATTTGGGCCAGTCTCTTCTGTGGTTGCCTTGTGGTTTTGCTACAGAGACCAGCCAAATGAAATAATTGTATGTCTTAATAAATACAGTCCTGTGCAATGCTCACTGTGAACATGTGTACTGGCCTTATAAGTGAGAATAAAAGGGGTGTACAGTGCCCATAATTGGCTTTCTTGTGCAGTTGTTCACACTCCCCTGCACCCCAACCACATATCCTTCAGTAGCAATCTTGTGTCTTGTAACTGTAAACAGTCATGTGGATACTGCAAACCTATACACAGATGAATTCTTGTGCGGAGCTAGATTTATGGTCACTGAATTCATTTTTAATGACCCCTTTCCCAAAATATCAACAGCATGTTTTGATTTCCAAGAGTAGTTTAACTGTAAAAAAAAAAAAAAAAAAAGGAAAAAACGTTCCTTCTTGCTCCTTGACTTAGGAATGCCATAAGGGCTACCTTTTCCTCCAGCTTTGAATGATACACCTCCCAGCATCAGTGTGCACTAGTATATAAGAAAGATTATCTGTATGCTTAGCCCAGACACAACCCCAGAAAAATCTCTCCATCTTTCCAGATGCAGGGCAAGCCCAGAGGTTTTAAAGTTGAAAGTGCAAGAGGGGTGCAATTAAGGGGTCAATGGCTAATACTTCAAACTTCTGCTTTGCAGGGTGAGCAACCTGTCAAGGGCTGGAGAGGTTAGTTGTTCACCATACATAAGGTCGCAAAAATATCACACAGCAACTTAAATTAGGAATGTAGCAAATGCTGAACAGCAGCTCTTCTCCAGTGTGCAGCAATGCTAATGGTCATGCAGTCACAGACAGTACCTTGAGGTCCAATCAGGATCTTGCTTTCTTGATAGTACATGGGTTTAAGAGCCTACTTTCTCCACAGGGAGCCAAAATATAGATGAAGGCTAAAGCTCATCAGGGTTTTACCTATCAAAGCTAGCTTGCCCTTAGGAAAAAAACAACTTTTTCTTCTGCTTATATTTCTCAGGTAAAGCATGTAGAGTATTGCTATACTTCAGAACAAAAAAAAAGAAAAAAAAGGTTCATAATAAAAAAATGGTAATTCCACTACCAGTGCATAATGCAAAATTCGGATCAGTTACACCATCTTCCAGACAGCACAGATGAAATAACTCAGCCCATTTAACTACTCGGTCTTGTAAACAAAGGGCCTCCTCCTTCTCTCTCTGCCCTGCCTTACACCTCTCATGCTCACCTGACCCTTTATCTGAGCAAATTCAGCTCACTAAAGTCTGCATTTTTCCAGACTGGTGAGTCTGGCAGGTTCCTGGGATGACATGACACTAGGGAGTGTGGGAACATGAAGCTCCAAGCAGGAGACCGGGGAGCTTCTTTTAGCAGCAGTGAAGTATTATTCAAGCTGAGCACCTCCTACCTCATCTGGCCAGTTTCATACTTTGCTCCCCATGTCCCAGGAATAGAGGTTTATTTTATTTTCAGAAGTATTTCCACTGGTAGGCAATCTCCTTAATACAAGCTGTCAACAGGACTGCTGTCCTCACCCGTGAAAGGGCTCCTCACAGCAGACAGTAGTGTTCTTTGCGGAGGTAACAAGAGAGGTAGCTGAACCCATTCAAAGCATTCAGTTCTTTTCACTAAACTTTTGCTAAACCCTGGAGCATCCTGACTGACTGCTGAGGCCACAGAATTTCAAAGGTTAGTAAAGACATCATGGTGGAGAAGGTCTAGGAGTATCAGATATTGCTGGTCCTCACAACATAACAGCTATGAGTGTGTCACAGCAATACACTGCATATCAACACCATGGACTAGCAAATAAGACCTCTCCATCTGTTAGGACAGACTTAAATGTAGGGCTAAGCAACTGCACAATAAACTCAGCTCCTGTTCAAAGGGAAGTCTGGCTTCTCCTAAAAACTCACTGCAACCATATGCAGATTTGCCCGTTGCCTTTCATTCAACAAGGACCAAATTATCGTTCCCTAATTAGGCAAATCAGTAGTCACTAAATGTAGACCTTTAAACACCAGGCAAAGAAAATAAACCTGGAAGTTAGAAAAGGCCCTGGAAGAGGTCCTTGTAAATAGTGCTATTAGAGACTTTTTCTGCTATTCACTGTAGAGTTATAGCTGCAATAGAGCAAAAATCCAGCAAAAGGACTGTAAAAGTGTATCATCTTTGGGCTGCAAAGCACAGAAAGAAGGTTGTACTTAATTAAAATTATCTCCAATATCAACAATAAAGGAGTCAAAGAAAAATCTAAACCTTCCAACTGCATTTGGACCATAAATCATTTTTCAAATATTTTTAAAAGAAGATTTGACTCTAGAAAATCCACAGAATCTCAAAACAGACGTTTTTGTTAAAGAATCAAATACCCAAGAATTACAGACTGTCATTGTACTAAAGGAGATTGTCAAAGGAACCACTCACAAAAAATAGATGGTTAACATGCTTGGCCAAAATGACATCTTTAGGCTCTTCTCTAAGGCATGACACGTAGCCATCTGCAGGTCTTTCTGCAAAGGTAAGGATCACACACATAAACAGAAAAGCACAGTAAAAAATTAGTCCATTGCGATATTCTTTTCCCAAAAAATACAGTGGAGATGCCTGAGGGAAACCTGGATAAAAGACAGGAGCACTCTACAGCTTCCTTCTCTCTCAGTCCCTATCTTTCATCTTTCTCACCTATTGACTTTGTATTTTTCATCTTTTTCCTTTTTTTTATTTGCTTGAGTGTTTTGATAGCTGCCATAACAATTTGTGTGATGATATTACGGCATTTAAAACAGAAATTGAAGCCATATTTTAATACCTGGGCTCTTTTCTGATGCACAGGAGGTTTTAATTTGTTTGATATATTGGCACCTAGAATTGGTTGTTAAACAAAATGCAAATTTTTAGTAAATAATGCAGTTTAAAATAATCTTAGCACAGAAAAATATTTGTAAATAAGTCTTAGTAAGAGTACCTTAGGTAGAAACAAATGCTTGAGGGTTTTTTTTCTTATTATGTAATAATATTGCAATTGTGGACAGGTTTTGCCATTGACCCCCGCTTCCCTTCTGCTGTATGAAACACAAAAGCAATATTTATGTATAATTCCCTTAGACATGGTGATCCAGGCAAAAGCAGTAGCCTGGCAGGGACTAAAGCACTGCACCTTTTCTCTTTGAAATCCCTTAATAAATGCTTGTACCACTAGCAGGCTAGGACTGCTGTTCATACTACCATGGCCTGGAGCAATTACCCTGGTTTCTTACCCCTCTAAGGCTACTTCTGCCTGCAAATCCATTAGTTCAGCAAATTCTGTGATCTCCATTCAAACAGAGGATGCTGCTCACTCAGGATGAAGTGAAGGTTCAAGCCTACATTTTTCAGATCAGCTGGTGCTCTTTAATTCTCAGGCTAAAATAAAATTAGCTCAAATATGTCAGGCTGCTGAATAGGCTGTGAATTAAAAAAACAAACAAACAAAAAAAAACCAAACCCCACAAGCATCATTTTGAGAAGTATTACAATCTGAACCAGTGAAAAGTTTCAGTATTTCATCTTTCTGTCCCAGTACAAAAACAAGTGTCAAAATACAAGGGTTTCCTGGAAGGCAGATATTCTACTTTTTATCAGCACTGTGGAGCGATTAAGCAGGAAACTTTTACTTTGTTTCCTTTTGTTTAATTCAAATAAAAATCTTTTTTTATTTAAAAGAAAAGCAGTTCCAAAACCGCAGACTCAATATTTTATCCAGTCTATTGTCTCTGTGGGTAAGGGTTAATTATAAAATTCAGATTAAGCTCCAAAGGTGCCGTGAGATGTGTTTTTAAGCAGATGCCTTCATTAAAATAAGGAAGTTGCAGCAGCAATACTGCCTCTTCGGTGCTTTTGAGTAAGATTTTTTGCCAAAGGCCCTATTCTAGTTTCATTCAGGAAAGCTAGAAAGTTACATGTGGAATGAGAAGTGATTGCAATACCCAGAAACCCACATACTGTTTTCTTTCAAAGAGACTTTCAAATACAAAGTGCCCAGGCTACATTTGAAAGTGGGAGCAGGTCACTCAGATCCTGACTCCCAGTTGTGTTTAAGAACATGAGTAAGTTTAAATATCTTGTCTCTTAGTACCTCTGAACCTCTCTCCAACATTATTATGCTAATCCAGCTCAAATTGCAGTAGGATTGATTGATTGATT
The DNA here is from genome assembly GCF_028554395.1 of Pezoporus wallicus. Classification (NCBI taxonomy): domain Eukaryota; kingdom Metazoa; phylum Chordata; class Aves; order Psittaciformes; family Psittacidae; genus Pezoporus; species Pezoporus wallicus. The sequence continues at coordinate 2,186,189 of NW_026637224.1, forward strand.
GATTGATGGCTTGGGTTCATGAACAAAGATTTGGGAAGGGCTGGGAAACTGATATCTGAGGACTGAGATGCTAGCCTTCTCCTACAGTTTGCCTAAATTTTTACAGAGAAAGTCGTATTACTCTAGATATGGTTTCTATATTTTTTTGTAGCATAGAAAAGAAAACGTATTCCTTGTTAAGAGACAAATAATAAGCAAAAAACAGACACATATGAACAGCAGACATGGTGAGATCAGATCAACAATTCTGGTGCTACGGAGTGATTCCCAGCTTTGCTCTTCATACAGCCTTTCTCTCCTTTCTGCTTTTTTATTATAAAATAGTAATAATTGCAGTCCACCACCTGTACTGACAGGAACACTAAGATGGTTTACTTTTCTTCCCCTAGGAAGCTGCTTTCCCACTGGCTGCCCTTCTGCTGGGGTGACAGCAGAAATGAAGTGCCCAAAGGGTTTATCTCTCTGTCCCAGTTAGACCCACACAGCTCCCTGGGATGGCATAATTAACTCTGTCCCATTAAAACACTGTGCACTCTGCTGCAGCACCTCAACCCTGATACTTGATGGATCTGTCCTAGATATTAGCAGCCCTACCCACTCTGTTTTGAGGTACAATTGCAGTCAAGCCTGGAAAGAATATCAGCAAAATCAACCTTTGCAGAAGGGTAAAGGGCTTTTTTTTTTTTTTTTGGGTGCTGCTTTCTATGAAGTATATAATCATAATACCAATGATGCCAATTACTTAAAGAGAGAAGTTATGCAAGTCAGAGATCCACATTTTGCTACAAAGACACACCATTTTGCTACCTTACAGATTATATTTGTGTTTCTCCAGCTTTCCCTCTGCAGTATCACCAGGAGAGAAAGGGGAAGGGAAATACTGGTGAAAGAGATTTCTTTTAAAAGTGATTTGACCAAAAGCTCTGACTTGATAAGTAATGCGAGATATTAGAAGCCTGACTGCACTACAGCATTTTCCAGCTACCAGGCAATGTTATACAAAAACCTATGTTGTACTAAACAGTGTTTGAGGTGAAATCTCCAACAACTATACAACTATCCTCCTCTCCATCCCTTATTTTTACCGCTTACCTTTCAAAATCCTGCTACTTGCAAAGAAAGTGGGAAATACACTTTGTTTTGGATGCTAAATGAAACCTATTTATTAACAACAGGCAATCTTTCATCTTTGGGATTTGAGATCTGCACAAATTGCAGTGTCACTTCCCGGCATTCCCCACCACGAACCTGAAGTTTATGGGAATGACCAATACTAATGATCCCTTAACTGTTTCCCACATCCAAACGACAGCTGTGATTCTTTAGCCCCAGCTCTCCTCCTTAGATCTGATTCAGCATTAAATTTATGGCACTTCCTCTGAAGTGTCCCATGCTGGCTTTGGACATTTATCACCCAGCCTTAGAATCAGAAGATGAATCTTCCCCATAACTCATAATCAAGTACCTACTTCACAAAACCATGGGTAGCAGGGAAAGGCAGGTCTGGGTATATTATGGAAGATGTGGAAGGCATTTGTCTTATTATAACCTTTCTTCAGTGGAGGAGGAATAATAGTGGAACTTTGCGCAAAGAGTGGAGGAAATGTGCCTAAACCCATGGGTTTAGAGAAGCATTGGACATTTCTGAGGAATGATACTAATAAAAGAAGTGGCATCTTGAACTTATTTCAGGCTTGGGACTTTTACTGCCCATCATAGAATTCACAGGAAATGTTTATATCTAAGTGCTTCTGCTGGCATGGCAGTATGCTGGCACCAGTAATGTCCTGTAGAGGTTAAACAGGAATTATCTGGATATCATTACCCACATTTACCGCAGGTAGCAGACAAATCTAAAAGTGAACGCATAGCAGATTAAACATTTTTTCATCTTTTTCTTATCACTGTATTTTAAAGCAAATCACATTAACACTTCTCTACACCAGCCTTTCCACCAGTAAAGTTGATCCTTAAATACAGAATAAATTTTGGAATTTACTGGACATTTTATTAGACTGCATGAAGCAAGATCTGCACTTTACAAGCTGTAATCCCTCCAACAAGATGACTTCAACTCCTTGCATGTAAAATAGATCTCCCCTGTTCAGCCACAGATCAAAGTAATATCAGTATGAAATCCTGACCAGACAGGGTCTCCACAAAGCCCTGTTTTTGTCCAATTATGGATTGTTCTTGCCAGAATACATTGTGATGGACAGTGCAGGTTTCTTAAGAGGGTAGAGAGCCAAGCACTATCAGGAGAAATTGCTTTCCAGGTTCAGGTATGGATTCCAAACCCTTCTCTTTCCTCCCCAGGCTCAGCTGTTCCAGGCAGCATTTTATTTTTAAATGATGACAAAACCCAGTGTCTTTAACTTCAGAAACTCTAGCAGTGTGTGATAGTCTGGTTAAGAACTGTTTATCCTGCAGCCATGCCAGCAAAGCAATGCACCCTTGATCTTTCCATATGAGCTGTTTCACAGAGAGCAGGTTTCACAGCAGGTTCCATGGCACAAAAGACATCACGATGCAGAAATAATGCTCCAAACAGCCAGACGCATTCTCACTTTTACAAATGTCTGAGCAAACATCCGCATCTGGTATTCTGATTTGTTGTTGTAGTTGTTTTAAAGAATCTAAAATTCTGAGGATTAGCTTTTGTATTTTACCATTTAGAAGTGCCTCCACTGGCTCAAGCAAAAGGTTCTTGCTTTGAATCTGGCTGGAAATTGGTCACTGGACCAGAAGCACATCTTCAGCATGTTCTACACAGAATAGGCTTGAAATGCAAGAGCTAATTTTCCCTCAAAGTAGAAATCATTAAAGATGGGCTTTTCAAAACAAAGCCATCAAAAAATCAGAATGTTTTTCAGAGCTCTGTGGGCTACATATTCAAACACCATTTTAAATCGTACCAAGGAAAACATCTTTCATCCATTTTGCAACATCAACAAAACCCTTATTCAAAGTGTTGCTATTCCATCTGGGTAGTCAAAATTAGAGAAGTAAATCTTGAGTGAGCAAACAAATCAGACTTTTGCACCTCATGCTTTAAAGACAAATATTAAAATTGCAAACAGTAGATAAATAGAAACATTTTAAAATGCAAATTAATTGTTGCCAGAGATATAAGGCCAAGCCAGTGAAGCGTTCTCATTCAGAAGCTGTATGAAGGCCATAGATTTAATTATCAGGGGCAGTTGTACAACTCGTTCTGACCTACTAGAAGCATTTTTGGCTTGTGCAGATGGGCCATAGTGCTGTTTCTTTCCGCCGTCTATCTTTTCTGTTCCCCAGAACAGTCAAATTAGTGAAATCCATAAGTATTCTCAGCAAAGCTCTCACCCTTGCTTGTCAGTCTTGAATGCGGCATGCTTTCTGCTGGCAGTAGAGGTGGAGACAATTTTCAAGACTGTGAAAATCTTACAAGTTTTATTCCTTAATAATAATTATTCTGCAATTGGCAGAGATAAATGCAGCCTGTTCTCCCTGCTCATTTTCTGCTAACAGTAAGTGTCCTAAATACTTAAACCATGCATCATGGACATGCAGGGTAGAGGACAAAGACACATCTTACACAGCTGGCTTAATAAATAAAGGGCCTCAAATGTTTCACCAAGTATATGTAGGGTATAGAACTCTTGTCTGTTCATTCACCATGAAATAACGAAATTTGGGACATACTGAAAGACACATACTACACTTGGCCATGTTAGTTTTACAAGAGGGCAGACATGAGATGCTTGGGGTTTTCTTTTTTCACTGAGAGGAGAAATCAAACTGTCAACAGTGCGTTGCTGAAAAGTCCACAAAATGAGGCCCTGGACAATTCTTCTATATACTCATGCAATACCTTGGTAGAAAAAAACATGAATCCTGATGGATGGACTTCAATAACAAAGTATGTCATCTGTGTTCCCACCCAGGAGCTCCTGCTCCTGTTGTTCTGGTTATTCTTTAGAGTAATCAGTTTTCTGTAATCTGCATTTATGTTCTGTCATCAAGTAAATGCATAAAATGCTACATTGCCATTCAATTCTCATAATACTTGCCTTGCAAGTTTTGGACCACCATCAGCAAAAGTTTCTCATTTTGTTTCTGTGCAAGAAAAAAAAACAAAAACAAAAACAAAACTAGCTCTTTTGCCATCTATAGGCCTTTATTCTTGGATCACGAATCCTGGATCACCAACCTACATCCAAAGAGTCAAAACTTCTGCCTTAAGTTCCTTCTCTTATTGATGATAGACAGTAAGGACAGTGGAAAGCACAGTTTTCCTCTGTAGCACTGTATAACTGTATAAACTAATGTGTGACATGATCATTTCTCATGTATTAAAAAAAATATCTCCAAATGAGTGCCTGAAAATACAGTGCCAAGTAATGAATACATAGGATTCTTCAGATCTTGACTTTATTTTTAATGCTGTTTAAGAGGACCTGTCTCACGTTTCTCTTGACACCTTCTTTCAGCTTGTCCAATCCATTGCTTAACAAAAGTTAAAAGAAACAGCTTCTGCTAGACCCACAGCTTCTGACTCATACCACACAGAAAGTTAGGGCGTCCTTTAAGGTAACATTTTTCCCACAGAACCCAGCTGTGAACACTGGACTTGCTTTTAATATACTTAACTTTTAAAAACAATTTTCTTGACATTGATGTATCCATGTACTTACTCTACAGTTAGGGTCACAGTGAGAATATTTCCTAATTTCCCAGCACTGATGATCAATTTCTCTTTGAGGCATCATAACTGCATTTTACTTTCAATGATCCTTGCTGCCAGCCAGCCTTAGCTTGCCTAAGTTTCACACAGTGTGGCTGCATTCACTGTGCTAATCTTGAGTTACATACATTTTTTTGTCACTCCATGTGTTTCTAATTGGTTTTCCAAGCACCCGCAGCATTACAGCTGCTCTATTTGGCAGCTGCAAGTGCCCACAAACCCCTGTGTCTTCCTCTTCTGTACTGTTTTAGGTATTCTCTTTTGGCACTAAAGTGAAAACAGTTGTAATCAGATGTAAAGTCTAATTAAAAAAAAGAATAAAAAAAAAAGAAAAGAAAGGAAAGCATATGGAAATCTTGTGGCTTTGATGTTGCAAGAGGAGAAAAGCCTCTTCTTGCATCATGCCCGCTGCCCCACCCCTGCTGGTGGAAATTAGCATGTCCCTGTGTAATCTGGGGCTACTATAAGAAATTACAAGCAAAATAACCACAATCAAAAGACAAATGACCAAGAATGTACAAGCTGCAGCTGGTGGTGGACTGGTGTGACAGAGGCAAAGGCAAGGCTGACCACAGCACTCCTGGCTATAGGCTCTTCACACCCACGTACTAGGCTGCCTCAGAAAGCTGAGCTGTCCCCCTGAACCCTGCTGCGCTCTCTCTGCCTGGAAAATAGCATACTGGAGGTTACTACTTTATAGTGAAAAATGTAAATATTCCTTAAAATGCTCAGGTTCTTGTACAAAAGGCCAAAGAGATTACTTTTAAAGCACTATCTTTTATGACTAGCAGGGGTATAAACACAGCAAGGAGCCTTATAAGCTGCCTGCAAGCAAACAAGTGAAATGCAGTGTGGAAACCCATTAGGGAAAGGACTATGTTGTCTTTACTGCACATGCAGAGCAGATGGGTCTTCACTTTGGCATCTCTGACCCCACCTGGAAAAGATGTGCAGCAAGTGAAAAGCACAGTGCTTATTTTAACTGTTATACAGGAAGGAAGAGTAGAGCTAAGCCCAGTGCCACTCAAACCTGATGTTTTAAAATCAATGCCCAAACCCTTGAGTTGTCCTGGGTAGAGATGTCCTAAGGTCATGTGTGGGTTTGGCTGTGGACATCAGTCCAGATCCAGGTTAGGAACCAAGCTTCCCATCCCATGCACAGCAGTTAAGAAACTGCTCTTTCTGCATCTATCACCAGTCTTCATTTAGTGGACTAAGTACTCTTTGAGGTCTGTAGCATGAGTTTCTTACAGCAAGCAAATGACTATTTGTGTGTAGAAAGTTACGGAGAAAAGTAATTACTGACTCTCAATGCTATGTTCATTTTTCATGAAAGATCCAGGTAGAATGGGCTGAAAACAAAGCAAAAATTGTGTTTAATAAGACAAGGGTGCCCAATCCTCACATGTCGTCCTTGTAATGTTTCTATTGAATTAAGCTTTATATGGGGGTAGAAAAGAGCCCCTACAAAATATGCTGTTGCATTAATTATAAGTTTTTTCATTTGACAGCTTAATTAAGAAAAGAAGAGTTAGTGTAGGGCTTGCAGAATTCATGATGAATCACACATATTCGTACAGACTTCATTTTCATGTTTCAATTATACACATTCCTAACTGATGAACAGCAACATAGCATTATCTGTTTAATAAATGTGATATCTGTTGGAATGGATAACATTAGTTCAGTAATTACTGAGCCATTATTGTCAGACATCAGGAAAAAAAAAGTGGAAGGCTTTATTAAACCCTAAATATCATTAAATGGTTTATTAAACCCTAAATATCATTAAAGTTTAGTATCGGCACTAAAAAAAACATATAGAGGCTTTACCTACAGGAGTGATACTTAGCAGAAGCCAGTGATAGGAGGTGTCTATGGATCCAATTAGGAGACGAGGAAGAGAGGAACAATAGCTTCATGACTGGAGAACCAGACTGAAAGCTAGGAGATCTGTGTTTAATTCTTGTGTCTATCACAGACTTCCTCTGTGGCTTTGGTGTAGTTATTTCATCTCTATGTCTCAGCTCTGTGTCTGTAATAGCGTCATATGCTATAATACAATATCCCCTTCTCCAACACTTTTGTCTATCTTTTTCAAACACAGCAGCTTAAATGTTGCTGTTGTCTCTTTCTCTGATACAATAGAACTGTAATTTTATAGAGAAACATCACATATGCTACCATAACACAAATAATTGCAAACCTTATTGTCTTTTAACTCATGGGGGAACAAAAAAAAAATAAAAAAAAAGCAAGTCCCTTCTGTGTAGATGCCTAGAGCAATAACCTTGGGAGAAAAGAAGACAAATATCAACTCAAGCACCTTTTCTAAAACATGGTTTTGATACACTGATTTGTGTCCAGACTTTCGAAGGAGAATATCCTTTTTCTTTTCCCCAAGTATGATAAGAAGGAAACAGAGGTTAAGAGCAGGGAATACCTATCCTGACAGACCTGACATAACAGAGCTATGGATGACAGCTTAACCACAAATTCGGTCAGATCCATTGATTTTGTTCCCAAAGAAAGGCTACTTTCTCAGCTACAGGAAGTATGTCTCATGGCTTCTTTCCCTTTTGCAGTAAGGGCAGATTGAAAACAAGTTCAGATGTTTACTTCACTGGTGACCTACCCAAAGTCTCTTATACTGCCATAAAGCCAACTGCTTACACATAAAATAGGTTTTTGTTATAAATAGCTTTGAATGTATTCATAATTATCTCTAACAAGATTACTGATCAAGAGACTTGCCTGAGAGAACAGCTGCTAATGGCTCTTCATTCAACTTTCTAAGGAGCAGTGCCTGCTTTATTTTACCTCCTTTTTGGAGACTGATCAGGACCAAAGCACCTGGCTCCTGTTTACCAAAACATTGTTTAGAAATGCGTATTACTTACTAACTTGATGAGAGGTTCTGTTTTTGTTAAGTAAAGTACAAGGACACTGAGTGTATGGAGCAATGTGGGCATTTTGTACATCCCATCAAGACCAACAAAAAGTATGTGCTTTGACATTCCAGTGCACAAAGAAAAAAAAAAAAACAGATGAAGAAGATGACCTCTCCCTGTAACCTACAATTTCATGTCATTTTATGGAATCTGCATAGAAAATATGGAAACTAGTGCCATCCAGAAGCAAAGGAGTATTTCCTCACCACTTCATGCAAGTGTCTTGGCAGAGACAGCAGATCAGCATCAACACAGGAATTGAGAGAACTCCACCTGAAATGGTAGGTCTTGCTGCTCAGTGTAGAGCTGCAACGAAAGTCCACTGCCCGATGACAAATCTTCAATTTATTATCTCACATTTGATTGTTACTAGAAATGACTGCAACTGTTCCAACTGCATGTTTTTGTTTTTGTTTTTTTTTCACACTGGAAAATGCTGATTTGTAAAAATGTAGCTGATCCATGTGAACAGAATGATTTTAATAAGGTTCTGGTTGAAGCCAAGGAAAGTGACAGCTATGCCAGTTTTGAAAATCTCTTGCTCAGGAAGGTTTCTAAAATTATCTTGTGTGACTTGCTGCCTGTTCACCTGATACACTGCTAAAGCGACCAAGCTGCCCCAAGTCCCAGGCTCTCAGCCACAGACTGGCCAGACCTGGAAACACAGATCCTCAAGATGTCACCACTGGAGTTTGCCAAGACTTGGGAAAGTTCTGGAAGAAATGTTTTGAAACTGTTGAACAAAATGGCATTTCAATTTTTGTGAAATATAACAGAGGACTTATATTCAGAAAGACATTTTGAAAGCCTGGTTTTCACTTGAGGGTTTTTTATATTCAAATTTTCCACTGAATAGCTGAAACACAGCACAATATATTTATTTCTTTTGCAGTTTCCATTACAAAGCCATCTCGACTGATCAAAAAGAAGTACAATAGCTCTGGTGGGTTTTGTCCGAGCCACAGAGGCTCTGTGAAAGAATTGACCTACAGAGATGCCTTTGTCTTTTCCCAACTGTAGAAAAACCTGCACAAGCTAAGACCACACACACACAACTTCAAGAGAGCTACTATTCAACAATATAAATCCTATTCCTAAACATTAAAAAACATCTGAAATTAGAAGGGGTTAGGCACACTACTTATCATGGCTAAGTGAAATAGAGTCTATTTCACTATTTATTTATAGTATCTGAAGCTATTATTATATTTCCCTGCCTTTTTAGAGATACCAAAAAGTATCTTTCATCTGCTTTCCAAAGGCAATCTAGGCATAGTTGTTTCCTTTAGTAAATGTCAATTTAGCATTGCTTTCTTAACTTTCTCCTGTTTTTATCGTCCTGTCACTGTCCTGAGGGTCATTATGACTTTTTTCGTCTATTCTTATTGTAGCCAGTCACCCTGCAATTTTCCTTTTTCTGTCTTCATCTGAGACAAGTGATGTAACTAGGGCAGATGCAGGGTTTACAGGTTTCTGCTTTGAGCTGTGCAGGTTTTACTCACTCTTCCCATCCTGAAACACATTACTACACAAACTGGCAAACCCAGTTTCTTATGGGACCCCTCAGCTCTGTTAAGGTTAGATCTTCCCGTTTTTGGCAGTGACAATGCCAGCAGTCCCTCAACGCCTGCTCATTTTGGTGCTGGGCAGTGTCTGCCAGAGGTTTGAAATTCCTCATCATTGTCATATCCCCTTCCAATGATGTCCAGAGCACACCATCCTTAGAGTGCAGTGTGCTCTCTCTCCCCTTTTCCAAACAATGTGCAATAGTCTTCTGGTCAAAAAATACTGGATTTCTGGATATCTCCTTTCATTCTGCCAGTCCTGTTTTACAAGAAATAATTGTAATAAGATTATGTATTTCTAGACTTAGGTGGTCTTCAGGCCTTTAGATGTCTGAAGTGACAGAAAACCGAAGACACATTCCGTTTTATGCAATTCATGCTCTAGCTTCCTTAACCTCATTGGGCAGAGCTTTTTCGTTGGACATAGAAAAGTCTTCCTCAGCTGTTCTTTAAAATATGAGATGAAGATTAGCTGTCAAGATAAAACCACTGCACTAATCAGTCTACAGAGGTGTAAATTGTTTGTCAGAACACAATGCCAGCAAGACAATTTTGTTTAACAACAATCCTAACAGCAAGGGTCCCTGGTGCGGAAATAACTAATCAAGCAATGAACTAGGGCTGAAACTTTGAGAAATCAAGGAGCCACCTCTTTCCAATGCATCTACAGTACAATGTGCCCTTGCACAAAGCAACAGGAAGGGGACCAGACTTCTCTTTTGAATTTTGAATCCAGGTGTTTACATCTAATATTTATTCACTTGAGTAAACTTATTCTGTAGCATGAGAAAAGAAGACCAAGTCTTTGTCCAAGGTTTTCAGACATGCCCAGCATTAACTTGATTGTCCTCAAATTCAGCAGTTTTATTTGTAATCATGATGGGATTAAAAGAAAGTAATCAGAATTAACGCCAAAAAAACCAGTCCTGGAAACACCATCCTCAAGTACCAAAGTCACACAGCATTTTGTCCAATAGCTCTTAATTAACCATCCCAGACTTGTTAGAGGTAGCAGAATCAAGCCATTATAGTTTTAGTGTCTTGGTAGAGAAGTTAATTCTGTGCCTATACCCATAATGGGGCTATGTCTATAAATCCAAAACATGAGGAATCCTGAGAGCATCTCTCATCCTCTACTGGCTACTGTAGGAATAAATCAAAATTTATTGAATATAAGGTGCTCTCTTTCCCTAAAGATTTTGCCTTGCTTCTGTCCTTAGATCATCACAGGTCCCATCATAGCATTACAATCAGTCAGCACACCAAAATGAAATGATTGAAAGGCAACTCTCGGCAGAACTGGAATAGCCTCTTCATTTTTTTTTATTTATTACTTTCATGTATGTGAGAGAGGGAGAGAGAGTGAGACTATTGAACTTTAAACTTCCTGATAAGCTGTATTATGGGAAAATGCCATTTTTAGGTTTACATGAAGGAGCTACCTCTGAGAATGGCCTTTTAGCCTGTGAAAAAACTAGAAACATCCCAGGAAGTCTCAGAAACATTGTAGCACTGTGAGAATTTGTATAAAAATAAACATTGCATTATTTCAGTCTTACTCCCTTGAGAAAATGAGACCAAATTACTCAGAGCTACTAATGTAATTTTGACAGAGGAAGGGAAATCAGCAACTCATGCCAGGGCTTTTTATTTTGTTTGGGGTTTCTCCCCATTCTTTTTAGTGCAAAGTAATAGTTGGAAAAGGCAGCAAAATGAGGTTAAGGATGTGATTGAGACAGCCTCAGAGCCAAGACCAAGCCCTGAGGGACAGCAAGTCAAACCAGAAGGAGCGCTTTTAAAAGGTGTAAACTGTAATTGACAGAAATATGAGAGCTTAGAAAGAATCCACTGACAGACAGAATCCAAAAGCAGAGAAATCCTGGTCTGTAGAGTTCAGAGGATTTTTTTAAAGCTTTTGATGGAGCAATTTTCTCAGGAGAAATTAAGATGTGAAAGGCACAGGGAGTCAAGCAGGATCCCATGTCACTGCGAAAGCTGTTTCTAAGCCTGGTCAGGAAAGTCTTCCTTTTCATGGAAAAATTACTCTTATTAATCTGCCTTCCCATCAGGAAGGGCTCAGAACCCTGCATGGTAATAAACATACTTTCTATTCAGCCTTGCTCCTAGTAAGAGATAGTAAGAAAGAACATGAGATGTTGTGATTTCAGTAACTACTGATAAGAGCTTGATATAAAACAAAAGAAAGCCACATAAAACAAGGAGTAAGAAGTCTAATGCAGGGTTATCTAAAGCTATAATGCTGAAAATGCATGTGTAAGAAAAGAAGGCACCTTCTCCACAGGGATGTCTCCACAGCTATGAACTGCCCCACACTATTGAGCAAAGGTTGAGCAGCTGTTAGATGGAGGATGCATTCTGTCCTGAGAGGGTTTGTATTCACACAAGGAGAGCACAAACTTACACTTTGAGCATTGAATAAAAGCAAAGGCCTCATTAATGGCCTAACATATGAGATCAAGTTTCAGACTTAGGCATAATATCCCTCTCCATACCCTGCAGATCACCAGGAATACTAGTAAAAGAACATAATATTGTAGAGAAGAAAAAGAGAGAAGGTATTCTTCCTGCTGCCTTGGCTGACTCTGGATTTAAGATGAAAAAAGACTTAAAAAAAACCCACTATTTTCTTTAATCTGAGCTAGAAACTTAATTTTTTTAGCTGTATATGTAACAAACTCATATTTCCCTGGGGTGAAACACAGATGGGAACCCCCAGCAAGTGTTGAAAAGAGATGGCAGAAGCAATCACTGCTACCCACATCCCCTCTGCACAAATCATTCCAGGCAATGTCTGAGTGGAAGCAGGCAAGATCTGGTCCTTTTGCTGTCAATTGGCTAGTAAAGGAAGATGAAGCCAAGAATCTCCAATAAGAACAAAATTAAGGCAAAGACATTGCTTCAAAACAGGCAGAAAATCAATACCTCCAGAAGCAGGAAAAAAAATATATGATACATTTTTAGCTTCACTGCCCAATCAAGTTAACAAAAACCTCCAAAAAAATCAGTACAACTATATGATATCTACAGTGAAAATTCAGTATCTACCACCATTAACAACATCATTAATAACAAATGTCGGTTTAATTACTCTTGCTAAGATTAAAAAGGCCATTATTCTTATAACTTGAGGAATTCATTAGCTGGAAAGTCTGTTTAATGGCAAACGCACCCCCTTTAAAGGCACAGGGTTTAATACTTGAAGGTATTTCCAACATTCAGACATTTGTGTTGCTTGAAGAAGCTCTACCCAGCTGGGCTGAAGCTCCTGCTGTGACCATAAAAATATGCTGTTACATTTCAGAAACTCAGATGGAGCTACAGGACATTTGGTAGCACTGTCTTTCCTCAAGAACTGTCAGAAATGCACAAGGATAGAGTAGGGTTCCCAGAAGCACCTAAATCACTAAAAGCCCTTCTTAGAATCATAGAATCAGCTGGGCTGGAAAAGACCTTTAAGATCATCAAGTTGCACTGTTCCTCCAGCACTTCCTAGGCCACCACTAAACCATGTCACAAAGGGCCCTGTCTACATGGTTTGTGAACGCATCCAGGGATGGTAACTCCACCACTGCCCTGAGCAGCCTGTTCCAATGCCTGATCACCCTTTGGGGAAGAAGTTGTTTCTAATCTCCAGTCTAAATTTTTCCTGGTGCAGCTTGAAGCTGTTTCCTCTTGTCCTATCACTTGCTACCTGAGAAAAGAGGCCAGCCACATCTTGGCTGCATATTTTTCTTTTCCATATAAAGGAAAAATAAATGCTTCTGAAAGATGGGTTTCAGTAGCTATATTCCCCAGAAAATTTTGAAAATGCTGCCCCATAATGTAGTCTACACAGACCAACTTTCTCTTCATGGGCTGAAAGGGTCTTGCACCCTCACTACAAATCCTTACTCTAGGTTACTCATGGTGTACCTTCTGTAACCACATCCTTGTGACACTTAGCACCTTGTGCTTGTCTTGCAATTGAAGAGAAAGAAAATGTAAGCAATTGCGGTAGTGCCTGTTAATGCAGCAAGTTGACTGATTTTTAATACTTTTTAATAGTACTGAACTCTTCTGATGCACATTCCATCTCCACAACTGAATGCATTTGTACAAGCAGGTACAAACATAACAGTTAACTCTAAGATACCTCTAGAGCATGGAACGCTGTACTCCTTGAGTGGAGGTCAGAACAGGCAGATGACCTGGTTTTAGGAATGGACTGATATGGACATTGAAAACACATTTCCCACTTCAGAGCGCGGTAGAGGGGGAGAATCCCCACCCCTCAACCTGCTGCTCACACTCTGAGGATGCAGCCCAGCCCATGGTGGGGTTCTGGACTCAAGCACACATTGAAGCCCTGTCTCTCATTGACCAACACCCCCAGGTCCCTCTCATGACTGCTCTCAAGCCAGTCTCCCACAGTCTGTGTTTGTGCTTGTGGTTGTCCCAACCCATGTGCAGGACCTTGCACTTGGCCTGGTTGAACTTTCATGAGGTTCACATAGTCTCACCTCTCCAGCCTGTCCAGATCCCTCTGGATCCCATCCCTTCCCTTCAGCATACCTACTGCACCACACAGTTTGGTATCATTGCCAGCATGCTGAGGGTGCTCAATACCACTGTCCATGTTACCGACAAAGATTTTAAACAGCACTGGTCCCAACACTGACCCCTGAGGAACACCACTCGTCACTGGTCTCCACTTGGACATTAAGCTATTGATCACAACTCTCTGAGTGCATTCATGCAGCCAATTCCCTATCCACCAAGCTGTCCATCTGCCAGACCCGTGTTTGTCCAATTTAGAGACAAGAATGTCATGCAGGTCAAATGCTTTGCACAGGTCCAGATGTGTAATAGTGATTGCTTTTCCCTTATCCACCAATGCCCTAACAGTGTTGTAGAAGGTCATCACATTGGTCAGGCATGATTTGTCCTTTGTGAAGCCAATCACCTGAGATCACTATGGTGATCCCAGTTCTTAGGAAAATCTTAGACCCACCAGCCCCACTTCTTACATACATTTATTCTGCTGTCTAATGAAGACTTTTCCCCCAAACAATCTAGCTTTCTTGTTGCTGTTGTTGTTGTTGTTCTGACCTTTGAACCTTTACCTCTGGTTAATATCACCCCCAATTAATGTCTGTTTGAAAGTGATTCAATTTTTCCTGTCATAATGCCTAGGGAACTCAACTCTAGTGGAATATAGACAGTTATCCCTAAAAATAAAAGCTAGCACTAATAATGCATCATTGATTAGCATCTACAACTCAGGAATAGTCCTACCATGTGACACACTGGACGCTTTAACATAGTGAATGCAGACTGTCTTGAATTATGTGGAAGTAAATATCAGGGGAATTGAGCAGTAGTTCTAAAAATCTCTGCATTTGCCTCCTAAATATGAATCTATCTGCCTCAACCTGCTTACAGACATTCAAAAACTTTGTCTTTTACAGTCACTGTCTAGGAGCATATACAAGTGTGTCCTTCATGTTGGGCACCAGGATACAAAGTCTACCACAAAGTCACAAACATCTGCTAAAAGAGCTTTTTAAAACACTTCTGCGCTGCTTCTAGGTCATGCAAGAAGGTACACTAATTCAGTGACAAGAGTAGTGGTATTGTGGGCTGGTAATTATGTTAATACAAATAATAATATGTACTTGTTTTACAGAAGCTTTTTCAGAGTTAATTTTGCAGTCAAGCAATTTCTTTGCTCCCTTTAACTTTGTGTTTGGGTAGCAACTGAAGTAAAGCAACAACCATAATTTTGGTTAGTCAGTTACAGAAGTAAGGAGCTGTCTGTGAACAGAAGGCATTAACCATTTTCCTTCTGGTTCAGTTTTCTACTGCTCCACTTTATGAGCCTTTAAACCCTAGCTTTGAAATGGCATACATCACTCAGTTATACTTTGTTTATGTGAGAAATGTTACATCAGAAGCAAGAAATGGGCTTGCCAAAGAGCAATGCAGCAAACAAAATCATTCTGGATTAACTGCAGTGACTAACTAATTTCTGAACTAGGTGTGACACTCAAGACAAGCCTTGAAGTATCTGCCACAGACCAGAGATGCAAGGAATGCTGATGTGTTATTTAGGCCCAGATGAATGGGTAAGAGCATCCATATGGCTCAATTAATTTTAAAATGCCTATTCTGTGTGTAGTGTGTGTTTTAATAAACAAGGAGCTAGATCCAGATGTTGTCTTCAGTGATCAGGCAGTCCTTATATCCAAAATGGTAAAGTTTTATTGACTAGAATTCCACTTTAATTTTTAGAGCTTAAACCCGAATATGATTAGTAGACACAAAACGTAACTGCATTTTTGTTAACTAACTGTTTGAAATATGTATAAGCATAATATACAGGAGATAAAGCTAGAAATGAGAAGTATTATATGTGTATATGATTGCCACATCTTTTTTCTCGGAAGCAGCATGATTATCATATGTATCCAGCTACCATACATTCTGGGTTAAATTAAACCATGGTACAAGCACAGCCAGTTGAAAAGATATTACCCCAGGAGTCAATTTGGCCCATCACATGCTAATTACATACTTGAAAATTAATACCTTTTCTTTTCTTTTTTTTTTTTTTTGTAAATAATATTTTCTAAAATTATTTTTATGAAAAACAGGTTTTGTTTGTTTTTCAAGAAAATTACATATTTGCACAGTTCCTGGACTTTTTATGCTGTTACGAGTTACATCTGGTTTTCTCCACTGGTGTTGTCCAAGCCAACATTAAAGGTAAAGCTACTCCAGAGCAAACCAAGGATCTGGCTAAATTCTATAAGCCAAGAAAAAGCCAAGCCACAGAGAATATTTAGGCACGAGGCTCCTGCCCACAGCCCAGTGCTGAAATCCTCAGAAATGCATTGCAACTGCTCTACAACCTTGAAAAGCCCAGGCAGCTGACAGTTCCTGGCTGCAGCCCCAACTGCTGAAGCCTTTTGTTCCAGCTTGTTTTTTTCTCATCCCTGTCCTGGCCAGCCTCAAGCCACAAGCCCCAGGGTAGGATTTTGATGGCTCCCCCACTCTCCTTCACTGGTTGTCACCACACAATGGGGTTAGGCAGGAGGATGGACCGACTTCCTGAGGCTTGAGGCTCTGCAAACACTCACTCTTGCTTCTTTGCAAAAATAACTTGAGTCCACAAGAGCCTCTTCTTGCAAAGACACATGCCTGACTCAGCAGCATGGTTTGGGATGTTTTTTTCGTGTTTTTGTCTGCTTGCTTGGTTTGCTATTAAATGGGAGAGTGAGTTGTGTATTTCCACTTCTTATAAGCCAGGTTGGCAGAAGGGGGTCATATGGATATGAATTGTCTAGCACCTCTCGTTCACTTCTTTATTTCATGTTTTCCTCTCTCCTTGTTCTTTGCTCTGTGATTTCATTGTCTCCTGTATAACTCAAGTCTTACAAATAAGTCTGAGCTTGCTGAGCAAAATTCTGGCCCCACAAATGAGTTTTGCAGTTGATATCAGTGAAAGCAAAGAAGGTAAAGATACTTATCTCTTGCAAGAAGACATAATATTAGCTACATAAATCTTAATAGAACCTCTAAGTTTATTTGCAGTGATAGGGCATGAAAAACACTAGTATCACCATAGCTGCAAGGTAGTATTCATATGTAAATTCGTACTTTGTGATTGCTAAGGGCAGTTGAATATGCAGCATGAAAAATGGTTATGCAACTGAAAGACTTCTGCTTCTGTCGTTCCTGCAGCTGTAGTGTCTGAACATATAAGTTTCTTATATCTTCTCTTCAAAAGGCAGACCACATGCAGCTAGAGCTGAAAGAACCAATGCAATGTTTTACTGAGAAAAAGTCACAACAAAAACCTTTTCAATACATAAATGGGCTGATGTCATCCCCTCTAGTTACTGGTGTATGTGTGCATGTACATAGATACTGGTATGTCTCCAGGCAGTGTGAGCATCCATGGATATAATCTGGTATTGTATTCTGCCATCCCATGGAAGATTTAAGCTTCTCACCAAAATGCCTGCCCATTTACTGTTCCTTCCCTGTTTTGCTCTCTAATGACTTCCCCAGAATCTATAAAACCCAGCTTCCCTGTCTTTCCAGAGCTGTTACAAGACCAAGAGGCTCACACAACCAGTTCAAACAGACAGAGCTGGCTCATTGTTCCCCCACCCATTCAGACCCCACATGCCAGCTGGGAGCTTCTCCATCCTTCCCCTGTGTCTGCTCTTCACTCTTCCACTGCTCCCTTCCTCTCCCCATTGCTTTCTCAGTACTTTTGTGGATGTTTCTCGGTCCCTCTTCCAGGGTCTCCACCAAAAGGGGGAGGTAGCATCTCTTTCCTCAAGTGGGCTTGTCAGGATGGGGTGCTACTTGGACCTGCAGAGGTGAGGAGAGACCTCTCTGCTCCACAAAGCCCAGGCTGTTGCATGCCAAAGCTGGAGCTTGGTGGAAATATTCCTGACAGCTCAGGGCTGGGCAAAGGTCCTCATCCTGGAAAAGCAGTTGAAATTAAAAGTGGGAAAGATTTAGCCCCTTGGAAAAATTTATGTGTCACAGAGCTACACCTCCCAGACCTACATCTACCAGATTTCCCTGAGAGACCCTTAAGTTTGACAGGGCTGTTTCCGTTCCCGGAGTATCTATGGCTTCCCTTCAGGATCCATTTCAGTTTACCCATCTCCAGATCCTTAGGAGATGCCATTTTAAATATCTTTCCCCCATTCCTTCACTTGCACCTTCCCTACACTCCTTAACAGAGCTCAGGTGGAATAGCTTGCTTCCAAATACTGTCACATATCACAATTATCTGTATTAACATTTTAGTATATTTTTTTGTCTCTGACATGTTCTACCTACTTAAAAGGAAGATTGCAGGATTAGGACTGATACTAATTTATTTATTTATTTATTCTTTTTAATAAATTGCTAACCAGGATTAGAGGTCTAAAGCAACAATTGAAGGATACCCACATGATTTTCATCACTTTTTCACTAATTCTGGTGTTTGCAGTGTTCTGCTTTGTGTTTGTAACCTTCTTGGTGACTATCAATTTTGTTTAATTTGCAAAGAAAAGCCATGTTCTTTGATTCTCCTTTGTAATTTAAACAAATTGCAAACTAGTTATTTATAAACAGGACCATTTTCATTTGAGAAAGCAAGAGCCAAAAGATTTTGCCTTAAAGTGGCGGGTCCTTGTTTTGTTAAGACAGATGTGTCCTATTCATTAGGAAAAAACAATAGCAAATCTGAAGACTACACAGTCTAAACGTCATTTTTCATTCTATTTGGAGAAATAATTGGTGCAACAGAGATGAAGCAAAACCAACCCAAGTTTTAGGTGTTTATTATAAATATCTGTCCCTTTTTTAACATTAGTTTCTCCATGTTCTGAGTAGCTGTCTTGCATTTCAATAATCTTCTTTAGTTGTTCTTAACCTTTTTAAAGATAATTTAAAATGGCATCAATAATTTAAAGCTAAGCCTAAATTTATATGAAACACCTTCTGTGCCTATTGCATTCCAGTATTTTACTTTTTTTTTTTAATTAAGGAGATTCTAGCAGTCATTTCTGACTGCTGTGCCATCTCTCTGCAAATCCTTTCTTTAGCTCTGCTACAGTGAGGTTCATTTGTGTCATTCAAATCTTTGCTCTTTTAAATATCCTCTTATAAATTTATTATGGCAATACATTCATATCTTTAATCTGAAGTTCCAATAACAAGCAGGAGATGGAATAAATGAGTAGAAAGGAGACCAGACAAAAATTAAAATAGTGTTCTGTCATTGCCAGCATAAACTCTCAGGATGGTATTTTAATTTTGCGCTCCTCTCCCTTGCTTCTTCCGCCCAACTTCACTCTTCCATCTTCAGTTTGTTACCAAAGCTTCTGATTAAGCCCAGGAACAGGCTACCATACACAACATGCTCTTTGAAAAACAGGAATATGAATGACACCAAGTAAGAATCACTGTGCTGCAACCCAGCAGAAAAGATATTTCCTTTCACTAATTAGATATCCAAGTGATCTTTGAGAAAAACGCCTTTATTTTCCAGATAATGATAAAAACCCTGGCACCATTTAACCCAATCTCTCTACCCACTCATGATTTACAGTGACATTATGTGATGAATTGCTTTGTCCACAGCTCAAATGACGATGCTAATGCAAAAAAACTATTCACAGGCCTCTTCCCAGCCCTCTCTCAGGCAAGCAATTCAGAAGTGCTTTCACTGTGTAACTAAGAATATGGATGTTGTTGGATTTTTTAACATTCAGGTATGACTGTTTTCCCTTTCCTTCAGTTAAGGGAGAAGAAAACAAGTCTTTTTTCAGTTTTCTTATTTGTTGAGTATCCAGGTAACAAACTACTTAAAATCAAGCAAACAAAACTTGATAATTGGCCCCCATCCCCATCTGAGCCACAGAAGGATGTAACCATGGCAACGTGTTGTTTAGAACAGACCATTTCGTGTACCTTTCAGGATTTACGCTTGTGAGAATCTATCCATTCCTAAGTAGAATTATCACTCCAGGAGCAGTCTGCTCTTTATTTTAAAGGATGGTTGAAGCTGTGGCCAGAAATAGTCCTTGACAATCTGTTAGGAGGAAGTGAAGGTGATACGGATGCACACACAAAATGGAAAACAAAACCAACATAAAAAGAACCCCAAAGTTCCTCTGTGCCAAGAAACAAACAGGTTTGGACACTGCAAAAGACAGTAATTAAGGATGAGTCAAGCACAGCAGGCTGTCAGAAAGCTTTGCTGCAAATGTGTTTTCTTGTGAGCTAAGAAGCCTCGAACAAAGTTAGTCATATCTCAGCCCTAAGGTCCAGCTTGTCTTTTCTTGCTGTAGGTAACTCATTGTAAATGTATGTATGTATCATTAAAGAACCAAACAAAACAACAACAAAACATGAAAACCACACCCCAGTTTATAATATGACAAGCTTTTATAATCATGCAGATTCAGGATCTAATGAAGCTAAATCAATTTAATACTTTCATGCCTTTTTTTCCCTATCACATAGGTTTTTCTACATTTCTTCTATCTATGTAATCCAACCATCCTTGTGTGTTTATAATTAATACCTCTGTAACATTACTGTGTTCATAGAGCTGTGTGTATAATTTTGCTTCCTTCCTGCATCTCACTAATTAAATTTTATTTTTTAATGTGATTAAGAGTTGGTCTTGAAATCCATCCTGCTAATGCTAGTATTTTGTTTTCCTTTTGAAACAGAAACTACAAACACAACAGATTGTAGCTGTCTCTTTTTACATGAGACAAGTTGCATTGTTTAACCAGAGCCTGATTAGGCAAATGAAGTGACATGTGAATGAGTGGTTGTACTGAAGAGGTAACATGCTGCACTAGGCAATGCTTAGAAATACTGTAACATGAAAATTCTAAAGGAGAGATCTGTATTCAGATTTGAAAGAAATCAGATTGGAATCAGAATAAAAATATTCTGAGTCAAAATGAAATATATGCCTGAATTGTCACGTGTTACCCTATTACCCGCTGCAGCACGTAAGAGGGAAAGCATTATATGTAGGATCTTTTTCAAGAGTGAATGGTCTTTAAGTAGGCAAATTCCAGATCGTCTCCAGGGCTCTAAGGCTGGAGGCCAGTTGAGTTACGGGATGGAGAATGTGACATGGAAAAATACATTGCAGTCCATGTACTACTATAAAATGCAAGGTATACACAAACACTGTAACAGTGCAATAACCAGTGGTATTTCTATTCACTGGGAGTTCACACTACTCTCCCTAATTAGCATACTGCATGTCTCATTTCTCTTTTTCGCAATTTTTGATCACCTAAATATCCTATGCATCTTCAGAATAAAAGAATAAATTTGGAGGAGTCCTTTACAGTATTTAGAGGTGGCCTACAGTCAAGTCTGAGTTTTTTCATGCCTGAGATCATGTTTTAATCCTGCAGAACCATGTACTCTTGATATCATTTCTCTAATTTCAAGGTGAAACCTAACAAAGACCATCTGGTTAGATAATTATTATTACTGTGCTCCTACCAGTCCTACTGCCATTATTATTGTTGCTGTTAATACTACTTCTACCGTTACTAATACTATTTTTTTTTCAAGGAAGAAGTAGGATTTTGTTCATCAGCAAATAAATATTGCTTGCTGTTTAATTTTATCCTCAGAGAATTTTGCATCTTGCACACTTTGATAGAAATATAAGCTCATTAACAGAATATTTTTTAACCAGACCATTATGACTTCATTTTGAATCAAAGCTCATTAAAACAATTATAATCAAATGTTTCATTTTCTTTTTCCCTTGTGAGGAACAGCTGAAAAGGTTATGTTTGTTTTTCTTTATCTGAATCTCTAGGGCTATATAAACAGACTACATGGACTTGTTTTTGCTCCTTTATGTTTAGGGGTTTGCTCAGCTTGTTCCTGGGGTCAACCTCAAAGAGTTTCAAACCAGACCACACGAAAATGAGGGATAGTTTCTTTTGTGCTCAGGGATGCTGCCTCATTGCTAAAGGTCCAGACAGTACCCATCTCTTCTTACTACATCACTGACAACCATTTGAAAGTGTGCAAATCAGGGATGAGCTTACAAGGTGTTCCTTCCTTTGCTCCACTTGCAGGGACAAACACACAAAGGGAAGTGTAGTGTGGTGGAGTGAGAGAGATGGAGAAGATCCTCACCTTGGTCTGCATTCTTCTACCCTTGGGCAGACTTATAGCTCAGGTAGCAAAAGGTCTTTTGGGTGCAAAACACAACAAAATTGTTTTCACACAAGCAGAACTGGAGCTCATTGAATGGACTGTTCCAATTTTGGGGGTCACAGGAATCATATGCAGACATTTTTACGTCACAGTCGCTTAGCACAAACCCAAATGAACCTTAATATTTAAAAAAAAAAAAATTGTGCTTAATTCGTTGCTGCAGAAAAGCATTTCTTTTTCTTTGAACACAATCACTTACTAACATCAATGTTATTTACTCCGGAACTGTGCTTTCAATAAAGCATATCTCTGTTAAGAAAGAGATACATAATTCAACACGAAAATCACAGAATCATAAAATCACAAAGTGGTTTGGGTTTAAAAAGACCTTAAAGTTCATCCAGTTCAAACCCCCTGCTGCAGGCAGGGACACCTTCCACTAGACCAGGTTGCTCCAAGCCCTGTCTAACCTTGCCTTAAACACTGCCAGGGATGAAGGAGCCACAGTTTCCCTGGGCCACTTGTGCCAGAGCCTCACCACATTCATACTAATTGACCTAGAAACTGAGGGAATTTTGAGGGAAGATCTAATACAATACAAATGGACATATTTTAAAGTAAATAATATTTCTTGAAACAAACTTCTATATGAGAGATTTATTTCTGGGAGCCATATTTGCCAATCTTGAGGGCAATCTTTTGGATTTATGGGTTGAAGCCCCAGTGCTTTCTGGGTCTGTGCTGTAAGGAGAGCCTAGGACCCATGTATTCCATATGAGCATAAGACACAAGACAGAATGGTGATAACATCAGTGTTTTTTAGACTGATCTGTTCATACTGCTCTCCCAGACTAGTTAGGTGGTTTTTTTATTTTCAATTTATGGACCATTTCCATAATGGTTTACATGTCCTTTTGGCAGTAGATAGGAATGACTTTCACAGAACCTTCCAGTGACAGAATCACTTGGTTTAAGTGTGGATATGTCACAATTTCATGTGTTAACCTTGAAAGGTTTTATAATCACTGTTATAGCTCAAGCAAGATCACTGTCTTTGTTTTTTTGTTTTCTCCTTTTTTCTTATTCCTTTTTCTTTTTCTTTTTTTTTTGACTTTTTTTCTTTTCCTTTCTTTTATCTTTATTTTTTTTTTATTCCCCTTTTCCCTCAGTCACAAGCAAAACAAAGATTTTTAGCAACACAAACAAGGAAGTTACCTAGGTCTCTGCACATTAATGGAAGTAGGAGCTCTGCTTTTTTCGGGTTACGACATACTTGTCCGTTTTTCTATAGACAGCTCTTCCACTGATGACAGGTAAAAGTCAGGTGGACAAGAAATATTATCTCAAGTGACAGCGCATAAGCATTAAAATATACTGCTCTAAAGCTCTAAAAGCCCAGTAAATTCTTTACAATAAACCAGATAGTAATAAAAACAAAGAGATGTTAGGAGTGATGACTCTAAAATTAATAGAAAGGCTAGTTTGCAATTATGGTTGGTTTCCTCAGACTGTTTCCACATGCAGACCTCTAAACCAAGAGGACATTAGTTTTATTTCAGATCTAAATCAGTTTAGCTCTCAGGGTAGAGCTGTCAGCTATGTTGTCAGTCATTCTTAGCAGCCTGCCAGGGGTGAAAAGTAAAACAGGAGAATGGGGAATGGAGAGAAGCAAAGAAAGAGACATTTTGGAGTATCAGCTCTCCTGTCTACACCCGTCCTTTCCTTGGTCCTTCCTAGTTAACAAGTTGCTTCCAAGAGACAAGAAGGGTGTGAACTACGAAATAATTGGAGTCATCATGGAGTAAGTGCATTCTTTTTATCTCTGTTAGCTAGGAGCATCAAGCATGACCCTTGTGCAGACCTGGCTCTGCATCTGGAGCATTTGGCCATGGTCAAAGAGAAGGGCTCTTTCTCAGAACTGTGCTGTTCTGTCCACACTTCTTCAGCTCCTGCACCATGGCTGCAGCCCTCTGCACCCTACTCAACATCTGCGTTCAAGATGCTATTGCCTGGAGGAAGACAAGATCTTCCCCATCACAGTGAGATTTGCCTGGAGCATCTGATTTTCCTATAGAAAAGCCAAATGATTTTAAAATATTTGTTGTTGTTAATTGCTTGTTTTAAAACTTGAAGACGGTGACCTACTCACAGATGCTGAGATCAGTTAGAACTGTACAACAGAGGCAGTATGGCCAAACCCAGACATTCCAAACTCATTAATCTGGTCCCAGAAACCATGAGATAATCTTAAAATAATGAACTTAAAAAAAGAAAAAATAATGAATGTTGGGTTCTCTCCACTGCCTTCTGAGTTTGCCATCTTTTAAGGTACATGTGACATCAAATTTCCAAATTTTCCTCATCAAACATGAGAACCTTAATTTCCTTTTTTGGTTGCTTTTTGTTTTGTTTTGTTGTTTTGTTTTGTTTTGCTTTGTTTTGTTTTGTTTTGTTTTTAAGGAAAGCTGAAGTTACTAAAGTACTACATGATACATGAAACTTCTTAAGTTTTCAAGAAAAACATCAAATATTACTGGAACTTCTTAAGTTTTCAGGAAAAAATCAAATATTACCCCTCTTCTGATGACATCACAAAAGCTGACAACAAAGAAATAATGTCTATGCATTGCAATAATCTTTCTCAGGCTCTTTAATAAGATTTACACATTTTATATTCCAGCTGTTCTTTAATTAAAACCAGTTACTTTCTTTTGTTTGAAATAGCTCAAACAATTCTGCACTTAAAAAAAAGAAAGGAAAGAAAATAGAAGAAAGAAGCTATCTGGATGGGTTTCTAATACTGGGTGTAAATCCAGTCATAATCAAGATTTATTTGTACAAATCATTTCAGTGAGAAAACAGAGCCTCCAAAGTGTGCATCCAATTAAGTATCAAACCAAATCTTTGTTATCCTTGTGTTAGACCTGGCTAGTGTCTATGTACATTGTTAGTCAAACATAACAATATCACAGTCATAAATAATTCTTATTTCTCCTGAAAAACTGACTCCAATCTAAACTGTTGGGGCTCTGCATTTGTATTGGTACTTGTAACTGCCTAAAAGCAAAAGCAGCTTTATTATTGCAGATTAAATTGCAGTCAATTATTAACTTATGAACTTTCTTATGACTTCACAAGATTGTGAGGCATTTTTGCCCATTATCTGAAATCCTTAATAATGCATCAGAAGACCAAAATTTCAGAAGAATTTGAGATTTCTCCTTTGGCTTCATCTACAGTTCTCAATAAGCAATGCATCATCCAAACACATTATAGAAATTAGTGTCTGCATTCCATTATGCATTCAGACATTTATAGCAGAATGATAAACCTGTCTGTACCTCAGGGAGCTGGCTTTATAAATCAAGGCTTCCTGTAAAAAGATTACATTCCTATTTCAAATAACTTGGGTTCTATATCTTCTTTCCATATCATGCAATACTGTATATCAGAGAAAGAAACAATGGAATTAAAACGGGGAAAGTGATGTTTTATTAGAGGCAAAATGCATTACCATTTTATTTTTATTTTCTGAAAGAAAGCTGAGATTCTGGAGCTTTAGGTTTGAAGGTTTCACTATTCTGGATCATATACAAAAAAAAAACATGATCTCTTAATCTACTTTTTAAATTTATCTGATTGTGTAGTACCAAAAAACCTCATAACCCTTTTATGTATTTATCACCACTATACTCCTCTGAGGAAGCATAATACTGTTATCACTATTTTAGATATCAGATGTTAAAGCACAACCCTGTAGGTCTGACAGCAAGCTCTGACAGAGTCAGGGATTGAGCTGGTGTTTCCCAACCTCCAAGTCATGTAGGGGGTGGAAGAAGGTGAAGAGCAGTCACATGAGCATCCCTTCTCAGGACACAAAAGGTCAGGAGACACACTCCCTGCATCCATTAGTGATAGGAAAGAACGTGGATAGGAGTCCTCTACCAAATTCTTTCTGGTGCAGGGGTCCTAGAGGCACATTAGTATGGTGCCTCTAGATGCCATGCAATCTGTCCCAGGTCCGTGGTAAAATGTTCCTGTTGAGCTCAGTGTTTAAGCTGTCTTAGTAAATACAACGAGAAATTAACTTTTATTCCTCCACATATTGGATGTCCCTCTCAAGCCTCACCTTAACCTTCCTGAAATGTCCATTTTGCAAATTACACCCAATAGAATGGCGATGATCACTAGGTGAACTGAAGTGTAACAATGTAGCATTTTTGCCTGGAAAAAAAAAAAAAAAAAGCTTTTCTCTATGACGTCAAGCAAGGATAACACCTTGTAAAAAAAACTTGGTGCTCTTTTAGTTAAAAAACAGGTAAAAGTGGCATGGATTCTTGGGCGTTTCTAGCAATGATGTGGAATAGGAAATCTTAAGAACTATAATATAATTAGGGAATATAGGAAATCAGATAGAGGATGTGAAATTATCTATTATTTTCTCCTTGCACATATTAGTACTTGACTTTTTAAACTTATAAATCAGTAAATTTGACAACTTTCCCTGTCCCTCAGCAGCTCTGAATTTTCACTGAGAGACTACCACAAAATACATTGCTAATTGCATCCTGGGTATATTAAATAACTGAATGAAAAAAGGTAGATTTCAGGATGAAGGTGCATGAAAAGAATAATTTTGGAGGTAGAAGAATGTCCTTAATCACATGGCTTAGTTGTTAACACTGAAATGTACATGTGGGATGGCAACCTTTCTCAGTTTTGTAATTACAATATGGCATCTGAATTTCAAAGCCCAAGGAAAAAAAAATGTCATGAAACACTCAACTGAATTGACAAAGTCCTGTTCTCCCAGGTCCAACCACTTAGTCCAATAAATAGCCTGAAATCCTGTTAAGGCAGTAGAGTTAGGTCTTCTGGGTCTTTAATTTATACCACAAGTGATACCCACTATGACTTCAGCATCTACACATTAACTTCATTTGAACCACAGTGACTTATCATCTATGCATTAACTTTATTTTATTTACTGATTTGAACAGTGGTCTATAAGGTTAAAATGCCTCTTGAGAACTGCAGGTTCCATCCACCGTAAACTAATCGAAAGTCTTCATGAAGTTGAAAACCACCAAAGGACACTGGTGTGTTTGTATGACATAAGACCCTCGACTTGAAAAATGAAAGCTTTTCATGTGTGAGTAAATGCAACCATCCTTCCTCTTTTTTATTTTTCTTTTTCCCCTGGAAATAAAATCTGGTTTCATGGTTTCACTGTGAAACAATATTTTCCTTTTCTATTTTTCTACCTAGAAACAAAGGTTTCATGCAACACCCATAATCTTCTCAAAACTTACTTAAAAAATTGTTTTACTGTATGGAAGATGTATGTAGATGTTCCATGTTAAATGTAAACTATTTGCTACTCTACCATTAAAAAATTATCTAAAAGTTAATTCTGATAAGTTAATTTGAGCAGGAAAATTTATCCTACATGTCTCACTCAATCTGGGATTTAGAGTCTGGAAGCCATGGAAGTAATAGAAGCAAAATCTGCAAGATGCATTTTATTTTACAATCAATAATCCTTACTCTTTCCTAGTTAGTTACAATCAGAGATGTAGCACAATATAGACAAGGACTCAGGAAGTTTAACATATACAGTATTGATTCCTTTTTGTGTTGTTTTTTTTTTTATTTTATTTTTACATTATAAAACACTCCCAAGAGAGGCAAGCAAAGCCTAAGGAGGCCAGACATAGATGCTGTACCAGCACTACAGAACAAAATAATTCATTCTATGCAATCTTAAAACCATAACCATTAATCTTTTGATGCAGTGCATCTCTGAGTGAGAACTCATAAAGTATATAATAAAACACAGATATGCCACAATAATTGAATTCAAGTCCTGCCTTTTCTCAGCCATGTGACTTACAACAGCAGAATAAGTGCAGAGGAATGAACTTGGGGAAGCAAAAAGACCAAATCATTTTATGCTCTTAGACCTTAAATTCCTGTAGTATTTTGAATCTTGAAGGTTGGAATATGGAACCACCTATTCTGTAGTGATGCCACATTCTGGTTAATCATCATTGTCCTCTGTCAAACTGTCAGAGAGTTTCAATGTCTAAAAGCTTCACAAAATTTTAATTACCAGAGTTATATTCTTCCAAACCATATGCTGGAATTTGGGAATACTTCAGAACAGGATTAGTCCTACTTGAGATGGGGCAAATGAAAAAATTACCTGATTTTGGTTTATTTTTCATTGAAGAAATAGCCAAAGTGTTTTCCCTGAAAAGTTCAAATTAGTCAATTTCTGAGAAATGTAATTCAAGTTTGACTAAGGTTGGCATTTGAATCATGTGTGTGGCTTTGGCTGCTTCTGGGAAAGTGTACCCAAATTTAGACAAAATCACAAGACTATTTTATAGCTCACAACTGCAAAGAAATTCTATGGAAGCTGTTTGAACTTCTGTGCAAAACTACGGCAACTAAAGCAATAGAAAACAACCTATGTGCCTGGGCATCTTTTTGCCCCATGTTTATGTGTGGGATTATTAGTTATAGCTTCTTAACCCCCTTTTTCATGAAGCAGTGATGAGACCCACACAAGAGAACACTAAAAATTAAATCACACTAGTTTTACATCAAAGGCATAAACAAAAGAAACATATAGAAGAAAAAAAAAACAAAACAAAATATCAGATATATCATCATTGAATCACCAGCCATCGTAGTCACTAAATGGGATAGTCATCTTTGAAAATACTAGGATGTGATCATACAATTTAAGACTGAATAATAAGGCATGGGCATAATTTTTCTGCCATTTTCTTAGTTTCAAGTGCCTCACTTTGTTACCTTATTAATGTAGTCTCAGTGACAATCGTAGTCACAGCAAGCAAAGGTGTAAGAAAAGCTGGATTTTAAGGAAGTTCATGCATTTCATCAGAAAAAGTTTGGGGAGGCATGCCTAAAAAACTGTTTCTCTGATGTTCTTCAAGAGGATATGTGTATGATTCATGTTTGTGTGTACCTAATATATAAATAATATAAGAAAGACATAGTTCATGTGTAATAGAAAAATCCCATTGAACTCTAACATTCCCAGATGTTATTTTTCTAGTACAGCATATATGAAGAGAGTAGCTTCCCCTTAAATAGCTTGCAAACCTCCTAGTGCTGTTCACTGTACTCATTTCAGAGCCACCAGAAACCAGCCAGAACAGCAATATGTATATAACTAGGCCTTGCATGTTTGTATATTTTTAGTAAACACAGTTATTTGGTACCCAGCTGTGCCTCTGTGTTTTTTTCATATTGTTATTGTTGTTTAAAGATCAAAAAGCACAGGCATATACTGTACATTGTAAAGAAAGGAAATGAATAGGCAAAACTTAGATAATATAAAAATATCTCTGGCACCTCTCCAAAACATAAAATACAACTCTAGTGATATCCTTGAATATTACATTACGCACCTTGTGCAGAGCCAAGATCTCTGCACTGTTTGGTTTGCATTACTTAATCTTCCAAATAGCGAAATTTTCTTAATATTGGCTTCCACAACCTCATTATCTTTTGTACCATCAGCTACAAGGGCCTCAAAGAAGCAATTTTTAACTTTTCAAATGTGACTAATGTAGCCATTTAATTCTAAAAGACCTTTTGTTTCATGTCTGAATGTGAAGATGTTTTTCTTCTAATCTTCTTTCCTTGACAATAATGTGAACTGCTTTGCAGACTGTTGAGAATTTTGTCTCAGTGAGAGGTTATTACTGACTTCTCCATTTACTTTGTGAGATCTTAAATCACATGAAAGTATCACACAAAGGGGAAAAAAAAAACACTTTAAAAAGCTGGGAGGAGATTGAGACATGTAAAGGTAACATCTGTGTGAACTTCTTTTGAGGAAAAGAGCAGGAGCAAGAAAGTGTCTCCAGGCTGCCCAAAACTGTGGAGGTCCTGACCTCCCTGTTGTCTTAGTGATACGGTGACCCATACAGATCCAAGAGCTCAGTGAGGACCGATAGCAGACACAATAGACTAGAGAACAGCTGGTTGCAGAGGAAAGCAAGCCAGAGAATTGTATAAGAGATGGTTACGAGTTTGGCTTAGGGGAGAGGTCATCTTTGTATAGAGTGTCCTGGAAAGGCAAGCTCATGCACTTCTCTGCTGTTTGTTTCTACTATGTGCCAAAACAGAGATTTAGAGCAAGAAATACCTTCTTTCTCTTTCCTCGTTTTTTTTCCATTTTTTTGTGGTGAAAGTAACATTTCAGGGCTTTAAATCTTAGTTATCACTAGAGCTGAAAGCATATATTTATGGGGTTTAATATTCATTTATTAATAATGGTTATTGTTATTATTTATTATGTTTATTATTATGCTTGATTTCTGGAATTATTGCAAGGGATGTGCATTCAACATAAATCAACAGTGCTCATATCCAGCCTTTGTGTTCTCCATATTTTAAGCAAATAGAACCAGCCCAAGCAAGTGAATCCTTATGCAGAAAAATATCCAGTTACTTCTGCGTGTGTGTGTTCCACCTGAAGAAAGTCTCCTGGATGTGGGTATGCAAAGTGCTTTTACTATCATATTCAACTCCTTTAGACCTGTCCTGGGTTCAGCAGTAGCAGCCATTTTTCCCCTTTATTATTTGCGGGTGTATGCTGTACTTCCCTAGAAATTACAAATGCCACACGTATTATAGATTACCATCCATGGGTCCTGTTAGAGTGTTTGTAGATCAAGATTTTTTTCCTAAATGAAGCCTTGGAGAAAAAGTGTGTCCTAAAGGTGCATGTGAAGTTTCTGTTGACAACAAAGGGGCCTGAAGACATGCACATCCAAAGGTAAGCCTGGACCACAGTCACACGACAGGAGAAACTCTGACATTGAAAGTGGTTTTATTTAAGTTCATAAAAATGATGTGCAAGATACCAAAGTATGGTATCAGCATGCAGGGAGAGAGGGAGATGTATGAAATAGGCTGCAGAACAAGTGTTCTGGAAGAAAGATGCGAAGTGACATGTTAGAAAAGCAAACATCTGGCATACATGGAAACAAAGGTTGTCTGGATAAAATGGAAAAAGCAAAAATGACTGGAGAATTATGCATAAACTGGCATCTGAAATTTAAATGAGAGGGCAGTAATTAAAATCCTAAAAAAGAAAGGAAGCTTTTAAGAAGGTAAATTCTAGGTGGATAAGAATAAGCACTGATGAGGTGGAGTCGTCTGGGTTTTAATTTGCAAATCTACATAGAAAAGAAAAATGAATGGAAATCTTTTAAATCACACTGCTTCTAGATACCTTCATGTGCAACATAGACATGTCTCAACAGAAGCTATATTTCTTTAGATACCTATCACTTTCTAATATAGATATTAAACTAAAGAAAGAAAAAAGCCCCAAACTGTTCATATTTACATTGAATCTCATGGAAAAGAAATTGTCTTACTTAAAATGTGAAAAAAACGATTTAGAAGATGCACATATGTAAGTGTGTAATAAAGACTGATGGACAGATATATATGCATGTCAATAGATATCTGTGTTTGTATCTACAGTGGTTGTAAACGGGAAGTTTAAATTCTGTCTTACAGAAGCATTTCAATAATACATGTAACAGTGCTTGGCTTTTCTGAAATTCCAACATTAGGAGTGCATTGAGCCTTTAGTAGATTAATCCTGTGCAGGACAAGTGCATTATTGCTGTGAAAGTTTATGCATAAGCTCATGCTTTATTTTATTCCCTATCCCCTTTTCCAGGGAATGAGTATCCACATTAAAATAAAGTCTTCATTGCTGCCACCTGTGGTCTACCACGGAAGCTGCCTTCATATGCAGCCCACCCTGCAGGGTTGGCCCAACCATCCCAAGCAGGACGCAGCATAGAATTAGACAGTAACACCTATTTATGGTTATAAGAACAAGCAGAAGGAAGACCAAGGGCTTTGGAAAGAAAGTCTCGTCTTCACCCCCATCCCTGTGCCTGTTCCCCTCCTCCATATCCCTGCCACAGCTCCAGACTGCCTCCAGCGTGCTCCAAGCAAATGCACTGCAATTCCTACCCAAGTATTTCCACAGCTAAGCATAGCATGGGTGGCTGTTTATTTAATGAAACGGAAACACACTGATGCCTTCTTCCCTAGGTATTTTCTTCTCCCATCTAATTGCAGGCAGCAGGACCAGATCCAGCATCCCTGTTTGTGTCATATCCCATGCTGGGACTCTCTGGTGGCATAGCTCCACATCATGCTCTGGGGCAGGGAAAGGACCCAGTACTTTCACCACTGGGCACATGTATGTGGGAGACTGGAGTGACTGTGGTGCAGGGTTGTGCCCTGGTTGAGGAACATGTGGCCTCATCTGCATGCTTCAGCCCCGAATTACCTCTGCCGTGAAGAAGCAACCGAGGAGAAAAAACACTCTACTGTCAAAAGTGAAAGAAAATCCTCAAACTAAAAGGAATTGATTTTTCTTTTTCTTTTTCTTTTTTTTTTTTTTATGAGGCATTTGTTTTCAGCTAAACAGGCAAAAACATAACCTTCTTTTAAAGGAAATTTTATCTCTCAGGCAGAGCTTGAAAAGAGAAAAATGTTTCTACAAACATTTCCATAGAAAAAATGTCCTCATAAGTTCTACTGCCAATGCTTTCAGTGGGTTTACCCCTTAATTCCTTTTCAGGCAGTAGTCTCCTTAACCTTACTCCTGAGTAAAGCTTCAGGATTTGGCCTTAAAAGCCTCATTTTGGCTTGCCACAAGGAGTATGCAGAGACTGTTTTGCTCACACACACGCATTCTTTTCACACTTTGAAAGATTAATTTTTCAAATTAATATCTCCCCCTCCCCCAACATCTACAAGTATTTATAGCCTGAAAAATAACAGTCTGTTTTAATATAATCTTGTGTATGGAAGAGAAGAAATATAATGTCTCCATCTGTCAATTAAAATGTTTACTTGAAGTGAACAGTTGGTTTATAGGTAATTCTCCTTAATCTCATTTCTGAAATAAAGCCAAATATATTTGCCTCCCTGTAGTAAAAAAATCCACTCTGTACAGCTGCCTACATAAAATTATATGAATGGTTATTTGGTGCAGAAGGTTTCATTTAAGACTACCCTTATCATGTATTTGTTTTAAGGTTCCTTATGTGCTTTTTGTAAAGGTCAATTGATTTGTTGTTTTAAGACCTTTATCTTTTTACCAATTATTTGCTAACACAGTATTTCACTTAATGTTCCACATTTTCTCAAACTGCCTTACAACAAAGTCTTCCTTTAATCATTTCAGACATTTTAGCAGGCAATCATTTATGTATGTATATATGTTAGCAATTAAGAATACCTTTAATATTAACCTAATCAAGCTCTAGTTTGTGGTTCAGTAATCATGACTTTTGCTTCAGTGAGATCCTGCCTTTTATATATTTTATTTAACATATATACATACATACATACATAAAATTAAGTATAATAAAGGGCGGTATAATAAAGGTTTCACTGGTTGTATTCTTTCCTTGTTTTCTTAAATGTATTTTCAAACTGTGAAGAAAGAAACAGCTACACTCAGAGCTTGTCTGCTCTTGAGACTACATAAACATGTATGTTGTTTATTGTCTTTAGCCTCCTTTTCACTAACACTTGTTCCAGTGTTAAATGAAATAATGTATTTTAGGAAGCTGCGATGACTGCACACACATTTCTGCAGGAGCAAAATTCCCTGAAATCTAGTTAGATCAGCAAAATACAAACATACCACCTCCACAACAGTGAGTGCCTGAATTGGGACATCAGAAAGAGTATTGAAATTGTCTGGGTCTCATGATGAGTCCCAAAAAAAACATCTGCAGAACCCTTCTGATGCATGGGCTGGCAGGGACAGTTTGTTCAACTGACCACCAGTGGAACCACAGCTGAGTACTGGAGGAAGCAAAACAGGAAGATCTGCAACATGAGGGATAATCATCTTACTGCTAGGGGGAAAATAATCTCTGAAAGTTATGGAGCTATGAGGAGTCAAGGCCGTAAAAACCATGGTTTCTGGTTTGCCTGATAGGCTGTGTCACAGACATGGTTATTCAGGGTTTTAAGTGTATTTCACTTGGAAGATAGGAGAAGATGGGTGTCCTAATGCAAAAATCCTGCAGGGGATTCTCAGTTTATTCACATTTCACTGTGCTGCCTTCCTAGGATGACAGCAACCCTTTTCAGTCACTGGATTCAGGGTTCAGAATATGAAGTGATGGCCTCCCCAGATAAAAAATTCAGCTGTGTGAAGAATTGTTTATTGGCAAATACCACCACTGCAATCAAAAATCTTCCAGCAGAAGGAAACGGGTCATTCCATGCAAGAAAATAAACCACTCATCTCTTTCTTCCTTAAAATAATTAGAGAGGAGAGCAGGGAGTAGAGAGACACTTTAAAAGGCCAACACTATTTCATCATGTAGACAGCCATCTTGCTTTAATGTAATTTAGAAATTTCTGATATTGGATGGATAAATTAGGAAGATAAATTTCTGGTGAGAAGAGACAGGATCACAGAGAGTCTAAGGACCGTGGCATGTATGTTTTATCTCTGTATTTCGTGCTTTATTTCAGCACAATATGAGGCTAGGCTACCTTTGCCTAGTAAATGTAATTGCCTTTTGTAAAAGAGAAAAATACATAAATTCTGAGGGAAATGTAATATCTTTTGACATAGTTTTAGACCACCCACATGGCAAGATATGGAAGCCAATAATCTTAAACCAAAGTACATTTAAATCATAAAGCTTTTGCCTTTTTGCATGTCTTACATTGTCTAATAAAAACAACAGTTCTGGTTGTGAACTATTCAGAATTCTTGAGCTCACTATTTTGTCTGGCCTATGATGCAGTTATTATTTTTCCTAATATAAAATCCATTTTTGGTAAAAATGTACAATCTGTTGTATTCCAAAAACAATTTAGAAAAGAATGTTATCTGGTTGTAGTGCTGCATATCTTTTAGTAGCTGATATAAGGTCAAAATCTGCTCTGGTGAAAGGAGCTGATAAAAGAAAAGGATGCAAGAGCAAACATACTTTCTATTGGAACCTGTGTTTTTACTTTACCTAAAAATCAGAATTAATGTTGACCTGATCCTTACCATGGTTAACACTGATTTTAGAGAATACTGCTGCACAAGAAGTCTCACAGCATTTCACAGCACTTAGTTTATGTTTGAGGGTTGAAAAGGGTGTTAACCATCCACTCCCATTCACAGCTGGTGCCTAGCAAGGGATCGTATTAGTAATGTGGGAGGTGAAGACCAGTTTCCCTCAGACAAAGATCATCCTCAAAACTCCCTGAAAGTGCTGCAAAAGGTTACCCTGTGTTCAAATGAGGCTTTGATTGGCTTCCTGGAAGCTAGGGGAGGCCATCAACAAAAACACTTTATTTGGAATTTGAAGATTTTTGCAAAATTAGACAGAAAACCTGGTCAACAAACATTTGCATTTATCCAAAAAGCTCTGAATACGACTTCCTTAATTACAGCCAAAATCAGATGTAGTAGCTCTATCTGCGAGGAGCCCTGCTGGCTTCAGCAGAGCCACTAATAGAAGAAGCAGTCAGAAACTCCATGCAGACATGGATTGTGAACCTCAGTGTTTTATTTCTCTGCATTAACTGCTTTCCCTGTATTGCCTATGGAATATTTACACCTTTTCAATCAGGTAACCATTAGGGTTAAGGAAAGCAATGGTTTCCTTTTCCCCTCTTTTGTTCTTGCTATAAGTAATACCAATAGAAACAAAAATATTTCCAAGATAAGGTTCCAGCCCTGTACCTGAGGTTATTCTGGAAAATGTTTTTGCTTGCCAGAGCTGTGGCTTTGCATATGGTAAAGGAGCCCTGTGCTCTCTGCACTTTCTCCAGTAACAATACTTTGATTCAGCCAGCCACCAGCTTGAGTTGAAAAGAGTGATTAAGTTTGGCTTAAGTTGTGAGAATCATATCAAATCTCATTATGTTTACTCCAAACAGTGGAATGAAAACATATCTTTTCCTTCAATAAAAAAAAAATTATAAGCTTTTTAAATGGAGCTTAAAACAAGTGGTATGAATTAAGTTTTAGATGTGACCTCCGGTATTGCTCTTTCTCCTTGTAAAGCCTGGGATTTGCAAGTTATTTGGCTAAAAATTCAGTGCAAGCTTGAATAAAACAGATTCTCTAACATATTTTTGTGCAACATGAAAAGAAACCAATAACTAGTTAAGTGTGAAGCCAGGTAAAAGACAGGAGGGAAGGGAGGTATGAGAAGCAGCAGCTGACCCAAGTGCTTTTTCCTTCTCTTTGCGTTTATTACTTTATCACAAATTAGAGAACTACTCACATATAAAGAAAAGAAATTGCTTGCTAAAGCAGCATGCCTATCTGAGATGGGTACAATTCAGGTCCCTGTGACTCTTTTAGCAATGAAAATGAAAGTACAGGACAAGTCCCCAGACACTATTGATGTTAGCAGGTACCTAAATCTAACCAGTGTTCAAACGTTTGGTCAGGGGCTGGGAACTCCTCTCCTCTCCCTTGCTTTCAGACAAGAGAGCAAATTGCCTCTACCCAGGTGTCCATGCCTGAAACACCACCCAGGGAGCCCAGCACTTTCTGGGGATGACAACTTGCTGCTGAGAATGAGCAAGGACCATGGGATTCGTTTCGCTGCTTCTGCAAGAGGGGAGGAAAGAGACCAGGTGGCCAAGGATGGAGGTGGCTCTGCCATGCTCTTGATGCACTGGGGAGCCCAGACACAGGTTTTTCTAGGGCAGCCACCTCATGAGACAGGCTGCATGATCTCTAGTGGAATGAACTGTAAATGAGGCAAAATGTCTTGCTTAAGGCAGATTTTTTTAAAGTTGGTCTTCTACTCCCCTTGCTTCTGTTCCATCTGCCCTTGATGTAAGGAGGAGATTGCTTTACTTTGTTTTACCCTTTGTTTATCTGGAGAATTGATTCATGATATTCACAGCAAAATTACTAAATTGAAGAAAGCTACATTTTGATGGGAAAGTTCCCATATTGTTGGTACCTATCTTCTAATATTCCTTAATTACACAAGCATTGTTTTGACCCTAGCAGTAAAGACAGAAACACTTTCCCTGTACTGAGAAAACCTAGTTCAGCTTAGCTCACCTCTGTGTGATGGAGGGAACATCCCTTTCCAGCTTAGGAGACATACAGTGTTTGCAGAAACCCAGACAAGCCTGCAAAGCTCCTCTGAACAGTTAAGCATTTTACCAGGGCTACTTGCATTAACCTGATAATGTGCTGAAATGCTTTGCTGGGCTGAGGCTTTTAGGTATATACATGTGTGTTCTTCCTCTGTAGAGTAAGTCCATACCACTGCTAAGGCTGGAATGTGTCCAGCTCTGGGACCCCCAACATAAGAAAGACATGGACCTGGTACAGTGAGTCCTGAGGAGGCCATGGAGATGCTGTGAGGGCTGGAGCAGCTCTGCTCTGGAGACAGGATGAGAGAGCTGGGCTGGTTCAGCTTGAGGAAGAGAAGGCTCCAGAAGATCTTAGAGCAGCTCCTAAAGGGAGCCTAAAGCGGCTAGAAAGGAAGATAACCTGATCTAAGACTTTCTAAAGTGCCTAAAGAAAGCTGGAGAGGGGCTTTGGACAAGGGCCTGTAGGGCAGGACAAAGGGGAATGGCTTTAACCTCACAGAGGGGAGACTAAGATGAGCTCTTAGGCAGAAGTTCTTCCCTTGTGAGGGTGCTGAGGTGCTGGCACAGGTTGCCCAGAGAAGCTGTGGCTGCCCCATCCCTGGCAGTGTTCAAGGCCAGGCTGGATGGGGCTTGGAGCAACCTCGTCTAGTGGAAGGTGTCCCTGCCCGTGGCAGGGGGTTGGAACTGGATGAGCTCTTCAATGTCCTTTCCAACCCAAACGGTTCCAGGATTCTATGTTACTTTTAAAACACTGCCAACAGAAGAACCCAAGAAAAGGCTCTTTGCTGTAGGCTACATCAATTCCATAGCCACAGAATTGCTTCATGACTTCATCCTTTGGTGTTTTTTACACGTGTTGCCTTTGCCCCTGACGTGCAGGGGTGTCAATATGGAGGAACCCAAAGCAGCTTTATTTTTCACACCCCTCATGTCCATGCACAGTTGCCCATGCATAAGGGGTCCAACATGCCTATAAGACCCACTGAGCCATAGGGTGAAGTGGTGACATTGGCACCATGGACCATACACAGCAGGTTTGCTGGGACAATCAGGGGGGAAATCTTCCCTGGTTATACCCTGCTTGAGTTTGTGCTTTCTATTGCCGAAACACACGGCTTTGTGTCTAAAAATCTGCAGCAAAACTGTTGCTGATCTCTGGAGAGACTAAAGGCTTCTCCAGACTCTGATCAAGTCACAGTAAAGAGGTCTCTTGAATTTCAATCTACATGAAAATTTGCTCATAGGAGTTTTGCTAATATAGAATGATCATAATTCTCTCAGGTCCCAAGGAATGTACCTGTCTGCTAAGTAATATCTAATGGTAGAGCTTTTAAAGTTGAAAACATCTTACCTGATTTCAGCATTTAAGGGTCTGCATCCCAAAGGAGACAAATTCCCAGGTGCAAGTTGATCCACTGTATAAGCAGCTCTTCAGAGTTTAACAAAGAGCAATTTGCATCTTTTCAATCAAACATCCTCTCTCACCCTGGTCCACGGTGTGAGGCCACAGAGACTGTTCATAAATACAAAATCCCCTTTCCCAGCTTTCATCTGCTGCTGTTTTAAACAAGAGTAAAAGCACTGCATTTGTGTGCATTCCCATGAGCTCACAGGGATTTAAAGCATTTCACCAGTGCACTGTAGTTTTTACCCATTACTTTACATTTTTAAAGTGGGACAAAGCAACGCTGGAAATGGTGAGGGTTTAGGGTACAGATCTGCTGAAAAAAAAAGATTTTAATATGGTAAAATCAATCTAAAATCTGTACTAGGCAGGGAAGTGGCAGGGGACAACATGAGCAAAGGGAATAAAAAGAGCTCTGAAAAGCACATACCAGTTGCTAATACTTAATCTCTTTAAATAATGAATTAGCTGCTCATATCTACTGTCGCTGCTAAGAGAAAGCACTTTCTTTGTGAAGTGAAGTAAAGCTTGAATACCCATGAATTATTCAATATAAAGTGTGCCAGTTAAAATGCCTTGATATTGGAAGTCAAGTGTAAGATTATCTTTTGACTGTCAGAAAGCATCTCTCCCATGTTACTGAGACTTGAGGGGGTGGAAAAAAGGGCCAACCAGCACTCAAACACATCAAGAAAAATAAGGAAGGTGTTGTAGTAACAGAGAACCATTTCCACGTATGGGTGAACTTCAGTCATATGCAGAAATTATTCTGTTGGCCTTTATTCTGTTTACTGTTTCCGTTCTTTGCATTCATGAGTGCTCCATCATCTGTGACTCCAAGGGAATCACTCGTGATGCAGCAATGTTACTCCAAGTTTTTTTCCAGCAGAGATGATATCAACTATTGATCTGTCAGCCTTTGCTGACATAGAGAAATACGTTTCCTTACTCAGGTTTCTAACAACTTCCAGAGCTGAATAATGACCTTTCTGCTGTATCAAAATGTGTAATCTAGAAGAATGCGCCTTGCAGGAGAGTCTGGCACAAAAAATTACTGTTTCTCAGGAAGGTTTATGTCACCTAAACCTCGGGTATGACATGGGCTTTCTAAAGGGCTGGATAATCAGCTGCTTTCTTTCATCCTGTTTTTTCCTGTGCTTCCTCTTCAAATAGTCCACATTGTTGGCAGCACCTCCAGATGTCTTAAACATTCATTTTATTTTATTTTATTTTATTTTATTTTATTTTATTTTATTTTATTTTATTTTATTTTATTATTTTATTTATCTGTGTTTTGAATGGATTCTTTTTTACCTCTTTTTTTTTTTTTTTTTTTTTAATTATTGAACTTGAGTTCAACAAAACACAAACCTTTGAAGCTGCAGAACAGGCTGCTGTTTTGGCAGAAATTTTTTTTTTTCTTCAATCTTTCTTTCCCATCCTTCCCCCTCAAATTATTCCAACACTCAGAATCTCTCCACCTTACTAGTGCCTTCATTGTGCCTTTTGATTTTAAGAGTACATGCTTTGTGTTTGATGATTTTTCAGCAACATTAACAGCTAATCCAGAGATGTTAACAAACGTACTAGCTAACAAGCTGAACAATCTAAGATTACCACTTTAAAATGCCTAGTTTAAGCATCCTTACTCTTCTCTTCGTAACTACAGCCAGGATCTGGCAGTACTGAACTTGGACACTGTCGTATATGTGAAAACCATACTGAGCATCTATCTATAAGTGGCTTGAGTCCAGTGTAGCACTGAACACCAAGTTAAGATGACTTAATCATTTCTGGAATAATTTAATTACCCTTATTGTCTGTGATCCAATTTTTACTGATATTGACGCAAAAGCTTATCCAGGCTTAAGACCTCTCAGAAATAACTTTGAGGAAAAACAAGAGAAGAAAAAAGCTGTCTCGTGTCTCTGGATCGCTGATAAAACTCTGTAGAGGACGATGTTAGTACTGACAAAGATGATGTCTGAGGACTATCACTTTCCTAATCATCACCCAAAAAGAAAAAAGGTGAAAAAGAACACTGAAAAGTATCCCAGATTCTAACATTATTGAAGGGACTATACCTTGAATAGACTTACTGAAACTGAAGAGATAGAAGAGGTAATATAGACTTTTGGGGAACAATCTCATCCCCCTGAATTTAAATAAGATTCTTAGCACCATTGATCAGTCCACATTTACACAAATTCCTCAATACATAGAAATGATTTACCTCTTTGTCTTTTAATATGGTAAATCTTGTCTTAACAGAAACATCCATCCCAAATCTCTTCCATTTATTTTCCTGTTTCTGTTGAAACCCAAAGAGCCAGATTCTATAGCCAGACCAGCCCAGGCCAGAGAAAAAGCTTGTGATTGTATATTTCACCTGTGCTGTCCATGTATTAATAAAAAAAACCTTATCGTTTCAAATATTTATTA
The DNA here is from genome assembly GCF_028554395.1 of Pezoporus wallicus. Taxonomy (NCBI): domain Eukaryota; kingdom Metazoa; phylum Chordata; class Aves; order Psittaciformes; family Psittacidae; genus Pezoporus; species Pezoporus wallicus. The sequence continues at coordinate 2,227,163 of NW_026637224.1, forward strand.
TTTCTATTTTCTCACCCACCATTGACATTGGGTGCTATTCAGTTGTTTGTTTTTTTTTATGAGACATTACTCAAATTGAGAAAATGTAGACTAGTTCTCTTTTATTTAGCCTCAAATGTATCCAAGTGAAAATAAAAACTGACTCAGATCATGAGTAGAAAGGGTAAAAAAGAAACAAAATTACATTCTAGAACTTTTTGCTTGGACAAGGACAGTTGCATGGTTACATGGTGAGAAAGTATTTTGAGCCCAATTTTTTTCTCAATGCATCAATATAAAATTAATATAAAGAATCTTGCCTTAGAAAGACGAATCAGAATCGGAAAAAAAAATGCACTAATTCCCTTGTTCTGAAGGGAGATAGTTTTGTGATATCTTTTAAAATATGGCTTGCAGTGTCCCTGTTCAACAGATCAAGAATATACAACATGTTGCATGACAAATCAAGGCACAGTCTTTACAGTCATTTAAGATTGATGTTTAGCAACAAATGAAAACCATTTACTATTCTCCCCAGAGAAATTTTGGAATGAAAGTTTAATTATACATATTATTGTGAAAGCTAGATCCAGAAGAACACTCTTGGTTTACATCTTTTGTTCCAGAAATTAATTTAAATGTCTTGAAAACATTGCTTAGAATTTATATGGTGCCTTTCCTCATTAAAATCCATGGATAGAAATTTCACAGTATTTAAAAGTACACAGATTTTAGCAGGGAAAAATTAGAGGCCTGCGGCCTTTTAAATGTCAGGGACTAGATTACGGTCTCAGTTGTATGTATCTAATTCTCTCTGAAATGAACAGAAGTTCCACATATACAGTGTCTTCATAATCAGAACCAATTGCTTTTCTGTTTGCATGATTCGGGCTGGATGAATGGGAAACACTAGGAAAATAGGCATCACAAGGCAATGTCTTTCTTTGGTTCTTGAAGCTTGCAACTCACCTTATCTGATTTCACTCACTTGTGGTTTTAACTGACTTTTTACTAGATCTTCCATAATTTTACAATGCGAAAAACCGCCATCATTTCATATAATTCACCAATCTTCAGTAACATATTTATTTTTCTTGCTGATTAACAGTTTTTCCTTAGCTAACTAAGGTGAATGTGGTTTTGTGCCTTTGAAACTAAAAAAAAAAGAGGATACACCCATACCAGTCCATTGAGTCCATTACCAGGCTGTTTGGGAAAAAGTTATGGCTCATTTTGGGTGTGTGACATGTCCGAAATTTCCCCCCATAGTGCTTTTAGCCTGCATTACAGTTTTTGCTTCTGAGAAACTCAGGATCTATTTGTGGTATGGGGTTTCTTGTTTTGGTTTTGGGGTTGTTGGGTTTCTTTTTTTTATTATTCTTTTACAAACAAACAACTGTTCCTGACTATTTACGCACTGTGCAATATGTACGTCTATTAGAACAACCTACTTCTTGAAGAATATAATGCCAGATGTCCTGTTCTCAAAAATACCTACGCTTATGATAAAACTACAACTATCACTGTTTGTGTAGTAATCAGCTGTCACACTTTTTATATCAGTGTTTGTATTGTTTCGTAATGAAGTTTAGAAGACAAAGAGGAAAGCACTCAATTTAATTAGGCCTTGGACATCTTTGTAGAAAACAGTGTTCAAAGATCTAAAGGACTTAGATCTCTGCAGTACCTCCTGAAGAGGCCAGTAACACTTTTAAGATGCTGTGGGAACACTTAAGGACCTTATTTCACAATGGAAATTTGAAACTTTTTTCATAGGCAGGAACAAAGGTTTGATTTCTAGTTTTTTCCCACTTTTTCATGGCAGGCAAAACATAGTTAATTGCACATCTATTTATGGACATTCAAGAGTTGTTTGTATCCATTTAGCCAGACTTCTCTGATGAGTGACCTGACAGACCCATCTCTATCAATTCCTTGAGCTGTAAACTAAACACTTAGAAGAAATCATTCAACAAAAAAGTTTATTTTGGGGGTTGGAATGGGTCCACGAGAAGATATAATGGGCTAATAAATGCTTTACTTGGAGGAATACAACAATGGACAAAAAGGTTCTGTTGCCCCTCTCTAAAAAAAAAAAAAAAGCACTTGGACTTCTTAAACCAGATCCTCTCCTCAAAATATCTTCTAGATGTAAAAATCTCAAGAATTAGATGATAATCTAGAGATCTTCTTGCGCTGGAATGGAAACTCATTGTATTAATTGTTGATTAATAAAATGTTCCACTAATCTTTAAAAAATGTTTAGCTGCCACAGTTAAAGGGGTGTCTGCCATACATGCTAGTCTTAATCTGTAGTCCATACCCAAATAAAATACCTTATCTGTAAATCCTCTTCACCTTTAGGAAAATTCTTACTTTGTTAACATACAAGACACTACTGCTCTCTTTTCTCATCAGTCTGTAACATATGTAAAATGCTCCAGTGTAAGTCTGGTTTGTTGTAATTACAACAGTTTAGACTTTTTACCCCATTCAGCACAGTGATATGAAAAAAAGAGAGGTGGAAAAGTGACCTGCACTGAGAAAACTAGCTTTCAGATTCAGACAGAGCAGAAAAATGTTGCACAAAAAGAGCTGACTCTTATCTATACCAGAGTAACTGTGTTGCTTTCAGAGGAGCTTTATTTATTATTTTGAGGGGATCATATTATGAGCTGACTCAAACAGATGACAATCATCCTCATTTTTCCTCCCTCGCTTCCTCCCTTCCTATCTTTCTTTGCATCTTTCCAACTCCACCTTCTCCCTTTCTTATATCTTTCAAAAAGCAACTTATTAAACCAGTAAAGCAAGGAGGAGACAGTGAACATGCCTGCTCCATATAGTAAATAACTACTTTGACCAGCCACCTGCTGGCAGGTGTCAAATCTGAGACAGTTGGTTAGCCAGCTCCTTGGGGCTAATTGCGCTAAATATCAGTTCTTTTCTTTTTCTTCCCTTTTCGTCTCCTTTTTTTTTTCATTTCTCTTTTCACAGCACATATCTAGATACTGAATCTCTGAGCTAATTATCAGGGCATTCTCAACTTAATCATCACTACCAATTCCCTGGAGTACAGTGGCATCTAAGAACTAACCCCTGCTATGCTGTATTACAGCCACGCAGATGAAGAGCAAAAACCCACTGAGATTTTCAACAGAGGAGTCCTGTACCCATATATAATATAATCCTGTGCTTTACAGTTGAAGTGCAAACTAGGAGACACTAGTTGATGAAATGCAATTAAAAGTTAGAGGATGAATGTTATACATTATTAGTTTAACGAGGCTTCAGGGAAGAGATAGTCCATCTGTCTGTTTTGTCTAAAAGCAATTCTATGGCGGGCTATCTGCAAGAATTAGCTCATGCCATGTTCTCCATGAATGAAAAAAGGTGTAAAGATAAATAATAACTTGACTAAGTAGCTGTAACTTTGCACAAAGCATTCCACTTCTGGTTAAATTAAGAGCAGAGAAAGGTAGATTTCAGAATTATTTCTCTCCATCATCCTCATTAAATTTCATTTCAACAGGGAATGGTGTCACTGCTGCCTTAGTTATCTATTATGAATTCAACCCAGTATTCAGCTTGAGTACTCTCTGTGTGTTACTTGCAGGTATACTGGATGGCATGCAGTTATATGGTGCTAATAAATGACAGGCTTAATTGTTTTGTAATTATTCCATGAAATCATTTATTTTTCGTGAATAAAAACAGATGCTTATATTCTCTGTTAGTCTAAATTGAAACTGTTCCACTAACACCAGTGAGGGTGTGCTAATTTACACCAGCTGGAAATTTGGCCCCATTATTTAAGGATCTGAGCTATTTGGCGAATGCTCAATAGGTACAACTGAATTGTGAAGTTTTCTCTTAGGGTGTTTCAGCAGTAAATTATACAGAAACTTCAGTTATCTGGATGCAAAATCTTCCTGGACCAACTGCGGTAAAGTAGTTGGTCTGTCAGAAGGATGCTATTTGCTATACCACGTGCAGAAGTTCAGTCCTATGTGAGATTTCTTTGATGCAACTGCCTCTAAAAAGGACATATTTATCACACTTACCGCTGTCTAACCTTTAACTAACACTGCTCAGATGGATGACGCTTCTTTACAAGAAATCTAAACTATGCTATTGTATTTTGTTAACATTTGAGTATCACCAGCAGCATTGGCAGCTTGCAACATTACTGTTCATAGTGCACGCTTTGGTGCATAGTTTAAGGCCGCAGCTTCTGTAGTTATGAAAATATATCAGAATTTATGCTTAGCTTTTTTAAGCATAAATATCTTTCTGGAATGAACCAAGCAATAAAAAATCAAGGAAATTTCCTGAAAGGACATAAAAAGTTCAAGACCACTCATTTAAGAAACTTAGCCCCAGACATTTTTCTCTCCTTTATCTCACTAAAGTTGCAATAATCTCATAATTTTGGAGCACCTTACATATTGCTTGATTTGTGACTGTGGCAGCTCTGCAGTAATGCACCCTTTTTCACAGAATTACAGTGGAAGATATGAACCTTCTGCCAAAGAACCATGGTGTAATTTAGAGAGATTTCAGACTGACTGGAGCAGCCTTACATACATTGGCAATATCTTATATATCTAAACAGAAGATCATGAAAAAGTTGAAAGCTTAAAGTTTAAAGGACAGGAAAGAACAAAGGAGCCCTTTGTTTTATTCTCAGTTCTGCCACCTTCACCTTTATTGTCTTCTTGTTTTTTTTTTCTATGGAAAACAAAAAATAAAAATTAAGAATAGCAACAATTCTTCATTATGGTTGATTTGTTCAGTTTTGAAGAATCCTTCAGAACAGGGTCAGTCATCCTAAGTGTCATAATTACTGAAAGAAACATATAATAGCTCTTTGACCTCAAAATTAAGTGCTTTTCTGCATGTTTTTAGGACATAAACCTCTAATTCCTCTAATTCCCTTTTTTGTGTAACAAACAGATGAAATTCTGTATAAAATCTATTCTAGATGAGTTCTGTAGCAGTCAGATTAAGCTACGGGAGCACTTGATTAACTGCTTTCAAAATAAAATATCAGGTTTATTCTACGATTTGCTAAAAAGACAGAAGAAAAACTTGGATTAATTTTTCTGGTATACTTCTATCTCTATATATCAGCATGGTCCTCTGCAATATGAACAGATATTAATTTTATTTGGCTTCATTTTATCTGCTGGAGAAACATCTGGTCTCTACCTGGATTTCTCTTAGAAGCAACAGGGGAGGTGTCAGGGGATATTTTCATCACTTTTTCCTTCCTGGGCACATACAGAAAGTTTAGAGGTTTTCTTTCAAATTATCCTTGGACTAGGGAGAATCTGACTTGGCAACTTTTTTCTTTTGCGTGGTTTTATATTATACCTGACAAGCAACCAGCAATCACTTTTAAAGGTCATCTCGGGTACATGATTCTGGTCCAACCTCAAGCAAACTGTAATAATGGGAGCCAACTTCTTAACCATATAGACCATACTTTGAAATTTTTATGTAAATTTATATAAAGTCAAACATCTCAAGAGGTTCTCAAGAGCTCTTTGTCAAGTGCTTCTAAAATTCTGCCTGTGAAACCTCTTCTAGCTTTGAGGACTAAACAGTTATACAAAATCAGACTCCTGATCTCCACTAGTCGATAGTGCTGAAGATGGATGTTTTACTGTCTGGTTGGTTCCTTATTCTTATGTACCTGTGCACAAAGTTGAAGTAGAGAGGTTTCCTGGTGATGTTGGTTCTGTTATCTGTATGATTGCATGCACATGCATTACAGTGTATGAGCTGTCTTTACTTTCATTACTTTACACAAATGTTAATGAATGCAGAAAACAGTTTGGTGATGAGAATGTCCCTTGGGGGATTCACGTGAGCTTAGAAACAGGGTTTTCCTTTGAAACACATCTTCCAACTTTATTATGATATTAAGGTTATATATTTTCATAGATTTTTTAGAAAATATGGTGAACACTCAGAATATTACATTAGACATCCATGATATGAAAAATCAAATTCTTCACAGCATTGATAAAGTCTATTTCAGCACATATGGTTTTAGCAACCAGTTTCTAAAAGCCAATTGCTATTTGCAGTAGCCTCCCCCTTGAAGAATAACGTGCTTTTTTTTTTCCTGCTGAAGACAACCAGCTGCAGCTCCAGTGTCCAGTTCCAAGGATGGACAAGGATTAACGTGCTCTGCTGAGGAACAGTCCCTTTGTGGAAATCCATCTTCAGATCCTCTGCCCCAAGATCCTCTGCCACAACTTAGTGCACATGTCCTTCTTCACACTTCTCAAGTAAAGATGTCCTGGAACATTAGACAGGAGGGAGCTATACCAAGGTTTAACAGTTGGATTTGCAGGCAAATTTCTCTAGCCATTTCTCATGTCTGTAATGCAGACTTTCAAGCATAGACAAACTGCTGCTTTCCTTGAATTTCCACAGTGAAGTGTTAGCAGTCATCACCTTTCCTGCAAAGCCAGGTTTGCTAATATTTTATACCCTTTGCTGAGATTTTGTAGGAGATTCAACAAGGCAAAGTCCTACACTTGGGCCACAGCAACCCCATGCAATGCTAAAGGCTTGGTAAAGAGTGGCTGGAAAGCTGCTCATGGAAAAGGACGTGGGGGTGCTGATTGGCAGAGCTGAATGTGGGCCAGATGGCGCCAGGCAGCCAAGAAGGCCAACGGCATTCTGGCCTGTATCAGAACCAGTGTGGCAGCAGGGGCAGGGCAGTGATTTTCTGCCTGTACTGGGCACTGATGAGGCCACAACTTGAACCCTGTGTTCAGGCTCTTCACTGCAAGAGAGACATTGAGGTGTTGGAGCGGGTCAAGAGAAGGGCAATAGAGCTGGTGAAGGGAGCACAAGTGTGATGGGGAGCAGCTGAGGGAACTGGGGGGTTTAGTCTGGAGAAGAAAAGGCTCAGGGGGAGCCTTCTCGTTCTCTGTAACTACCTGAAAGGAGGATGGAGGCAGGAGGTGGCTGGTTTCTTCTCACAAGGAACAAGTGATGGGACAAGAGGAAACAACCTCAAGTTGTACCAGGGGAGTTTTAGACTGGATATTAGGAAAATTTTTTTCCCCCAAAGGGTGGTCAAGCACTGGCACAGGCTGCCCAACGCAGTGATGAAGTCACCATCCCTGGAGGTCTTAAAAAGACATGTAGATGTGATGCTGGCTGGGGAGATGGTTTAGCGGTGGGCTTGACAGTGCTGGGCTAATGGTTGGACCCGATGATCTTAAAGATATCTCTCAACCTAAACAATTCTATGATTCAGTGACTTTGCTCAGGAGTTTCTCATAGACAAGCAGGTTTGTAGGTAAAATTCCACTGCAGACTGCTACTATTTCATTACAACCAGCTCTGCTCACCTTGAAAATGCATTTAAGCTCAGTCTCAAAATACATGCCTCCCTCTGATGTATTGTCTAGCTTTCCAGTTAATTTGCCTTAACTAAGCTGGTAATAAGTATCATGTAAATCCCATAACAAGCACAAGGCAATGTTTAAGATAAATTACTTTGATATTTGGTATAGAGCTGTGGCCTCTTCCAATCCATTCTAGTCCATTGTTGTCTTTCTAAACTGTGAAGGAGAGTGGTCCAGAGGGTTTAGCTGAGAAAGTAAAAGATGCCCAGGGGCAGAATAGTAACAAATACGTCCTGGAGGGCCTTGAACTGTGCAAAAGGTGAGAAAGGTTGAGAGCAAGAAAGAGAAAATTCTTTTTTTGGAAAAAAAAAAAAAGGGGGACCATGTGGGACTTGGTTTGGTTTAGAGCATCACTTAAACTTTTGGCTATCCTCCTGAAACTTGCTTCTGCTAATATCACTGGCACCATTTTCCCCCTCCCTTGTCTAGCTACAAAATGGCATTTTGCTCTTGTAGACATAACTATCTAATTGTCATTTGAATCCTCCTAAACCCTTTCACTGTTTGTTTAGCAAGTTACCAGAGAGGCTAATGACATCAAGAAAATTGCTCTGAAAGAAATGGCCTGTATACTATGGTGTGTCATATATACAGATGAATGCAAAGTATGATGCTAGGCATAAAACGCAAATGAGCGGGCAATGAGATTCAGTTGTTCACCAGAGATTCAGATCTTGATGGAGCAGCCTCTGTAGGGCTACCAAGCAAAAAACAGGCTTATGTTTCAACTCCCCAGCTGCTGCTGAGTAGGGACCGCAACCTGTCATAGAGCACTAACTGAACAGAATGCTGCTGGAAGGAAATATGTGTCAGTGCCAGTCCCCCAGTGAAAAGCCATCAGGCAGATTCAATGGAAGAGCAACACATAAGGAACAGCCTGGACCAAAAAATTTAGCTTGGCATGCAATAGATTCAGGAGGGTAACCAGCCAAGGGAGAGATCTCCTGTAGCCGAGAGAAGCAAAAGAAAGTTAAAATGCCCCAAAGGTTTAAACAGCCTCTGTGAGAGATGCAGCAGAAGGACTGTTGAGGGGGATAAACAGCTATCATGGGAGGCAGAAACAGCACAATACAATTTTATTTCACTTCACATCCTTCATACACATCGTTACCCACACCATTTTCCTGGCTTAAGCACCCCAATACAGTCCGTGGTACAGGGTAAAGTGCCCATAGCAATAGAGGAGGAGCAGGCACTGCATCCCTGCCAGTCCACTTCCACAGTTAGCACCAGTATAGGGGTTGAGGGACACAGACACTTCTCCCAGTAGATCTGCACGTGAAACAAAACTTCATTCTTTGTGACATTTTAAATTATTTTTGTTATTTAGTTTTATTCCAAATTAGAACCACAGCTCACAGAACAGAGGTCTGTCAGTTAGCCAGCTTGAAACACCCAGAAATACCCTGAAGTTCAAAGGATTTTCCATTTGCTTAGCAAATCTCACATGTATAGCTGAAGAAATAATCACAGCAGTTCTGTGATGATAGCAGTAATCTGAGGTGGCACAAGACTGCTTGGATGAACAGACCCTGCAAACTTTGATCAGTTTGAGCTAGAAATACCATTCTTCAAATAAAGATATGAAATCTTTTTCATACCTCTCCATGTCCATGTCTCTATTTGGACATGCAAGACACACAGTTGTATTAAAACCTGCACTGCCTGAGCCACAGAGATAAGTAGAGAGAGAACTGCACTTTAACAGTATCTCAGAAGCTGTTATAGATAGATCTAGATACAAGCTTGCTGTTACAGGACTTCAACATCTCCAATTCTGCTCTGCGACTGCAGTCTCCTTGTATCCTGAAACTGCAAATATATGTATCACAAACTTTTTGGATACATTGTGAATTATCAGGAGGTAAGTTGATAAGCACCTAGACCTGGGGCAGAGAAAAATGTCTAGAACACCATTTATTTTTGTCATTATTTCTCCAGAGAGTTAGACATGTTGCTTGTTGTCAGATGTGCTCTTCAGCCATATAAAATTTACAAACTGGGGGTTTCTAGCTTTACCCCATTATCTCCCATTGCTTACAGAGATTATATTGTGCACTTTTTCTCCCTTCCTTCCTTGGAATATCACCTGTAAGACCTGTAAGACCCTCTGTACTGTGCTGAGCTTTGCAGCAAGATGTCTGAAGGGGCAGGCACAAGCCAAATGGCAGACCGATGAAACTCTGCCTCTCAGCACAGTCCCAGATGTACACAAACGTGTGCTCAGTTTTTCCCCTGGTTCCTGCAAGATCCTGACTTGTAGCAAAGCGAAAGTAGGAGCACAGCATAAAGTAGGGAGATGTGAAGAAAGAAGAAAAGACACTCAAGATAGTAGCAGAGAAAAAAAAAACAACAAAACAACAACAACAAAAAAAACAACAAAAAAAACCAACCCAAAAAACAGTGCAGTGAAAGCTGCAGGAAATGAAGGAGAACAGAACATGGAAGAGATTCATGAGTGGAGCAGTAGCCAATAAAGAAAGAGAAAAGGTGGCAACATGGGAAATGTGGAGCTTTGCAATGTCTTTCAGTGCAAAGCCAAGTAATTCTGAGTCTGAAGCAGTCACTATTATTGTTCAGATAAATAGTATCATGATACTATTTATTCAGATAAATAGTATCAGAAAGTTTGATATTCCTCGAAAAAACTCCCTGTGTAATTCAGATAGTTTACTATTACTAACCATTCCTTCATTAATAAACCTTTTCCTAGAGAGGTGCTGGGTTTGGATCTGCAAACCATTTTCACAAAAGGAAAGAGATTTTGCATTTCGAGTATTGTTTCCTGTTCCCTAAAGCCTCTCCTGTTGAAAGTCACATAAGCTACTGGAATTGCCTTTATTGTAAAGGTTCTGGGGAGAGGTCCAGGAAAATCATTCGTGCTCCAGTAATATGGAGAAGTATTTTCCTGCTGAATCCTTTTCCTTTTAGGGGATGGCCCTATTAACAGCCCTATCTACATCTCACAGGAGAAGAAAATCAAACACAGCATAGTAGAAAGGGGATAGATACAAAAGAAAACTTTGTAAATTTGAAATATGGAGAAATATGGAAATACATTTTTCAAAGTTGCTGCCTTTTCTGAGCTAGCAGCTATTTGAATATGACTGTTGTGCAAGAATCCACTGATGTGATTTAAAAATAAAAAGACTTTAAGAATATACCAGTGGTTTTCATTATTTCTCCACTGGGAATTTCTGGCTTCGTTAGTGTATTCAGACTTCTTCGTTAGCAGCCAAACGCTGAATACTGAACAAAGCGTTTTCTCCTAAATTAAATGAAGCTTTTGAATTATGCAGATTTAATGCTCATTCCTCAGCAGAGGAGAAAGGGTTAATAGCATAAAAAATTACCTCTCCATGAGAGAGGAGGATTGAATTTCAGAAGGCAAGATCTTACAGCATATCCTGACTCAGACATGCTTTTACTGATTCAGCCATAGCATTCACTTGGAAAGCTTTACATCATGGCCTTGGCAGACTCCCAGGTTTTCCCAATTCAGGCTGCTATTTTTCCTTTAGCTTACCAAAAATAACCATGCATAGATTTAGTGTACTTTGTTTGCTGGTGTTTGCAGGCATGTGTGTGTTGTCAAGATTGCTCTGGTAAGGCAGAGACTATAGCAGGTTGGGTTAAAATGGGAGAAATACTGATTTGCAAGCAAAGCCACTCACCCTACAGTCTGAGGCTTTGGAAAGCTCCAAGCAGCTGACCTGTGATTGTAATCATAGAATCATGGAATGGTATGGGTTGGAAGGGACCTTAAAGGTCATCCAGTTGCAGCCCCCTGCCACAGGCAGGGACACCTTCCACTAGAGGTGCTTACTCCAAGCCCCATCCAACCTGGCCTTGAGCACTGCCAGGGATGGGGCAGCCACAGCTTCTCTGGGCAACCTGTGCCAGGGCCTCACCAACCTCTCAGGGAAGAACTTCTGCCTAAGAGCTGATCTCAGGCTCCCCCTCTGTCAGGTTAAAGCCATTCCCCCTTTTCTTGCCCCTACAGGCCCTTGTCCAAAGCCCTTCTCTAGCTGTCTTGTTGGCCCCCTTTAGGTATTGAAAGACTAGTGTTATAAGGTCTACCCAGAGTCTTCTCCAGGTATCTTCTTACTTGTTGCACTGGCCTCATCATCTGTGTGTGTGTGTTCCCAGCTCAAGGCCAGCATTTCTGTCCATTTGTTGTCGTTCTGAGAGGTTAATTTCTCCCTTCCCTGTGACACTCATGGTACAATCACTATCAGGGCAAAAAAAAAAAAAAATAGTGGCAGTGACTTTCTTCAGAGCAAGTTGTGCCCAAAGTCTGGCTTTAAAATGTTGAGCAAAAAAAGGTCAGTTGTTGCAGAAAAAGATGAGCATCACGACAACATCTCTGTACAGATTTGCTTACCTCTTTCCAGGCCCTTTTCCCACAGCCAGGAGGACAGAGCCTTAGCTGCTATCTCAGCTGTCATGCATTACAGCTCCTGGGCGGATGGAGCTGCCTTCTGCTTCATGCACTATGATGTGAAGTGACTGACTCACCCTGTTGCAGGGGATCCTTGAGTATATATCGCAGAAAAATGTGAAGGAAGACCAGCAAGATGCCTAAACCAAAATACTCAGCTGCCAACACCGGCATCCCCAGTGCACTCCTTGTCTGGGGGGCACAACGAACACCAGCACTAGCGTGATCGCCACTGCAGGACTTCCTAAAGCAAGATACCTTAAAGACAGTGCTCCTGCCAGCATCCAGGCCTGCAGTTTCAGAAGGAGCACATGGTTGTTCCTTGACTGTAGAAGGCAGTTGGCAATAGCAGTGAGCACTCAAACAGGTTTTCCTGAGACAGCTTACATAAAATAAATCACAGCATGTGTTACAGTAACAGGTTAGCACATATTTTTGCTCAAGCTCACTACTGGCCAGCTTCATTAGCTTCCTAACATGACTGCAGCAGGCTGACATGGTCTGTGTCCAAGCCAAGGATTGTTGCAGTGATCACCTCCACTAGAAAGACAAAAGAACCTGACAATCTGGTAGCTTTTGGTTCAAAAATTCATACAAGAAAATTATCTGGAAACCATCTCAAGGTCTGGAGGACTGGTGAATGGGGTAACTACAAAATGTCACAGGGTGCCACAGCTCCTTTTGCTGCATTTCTTGTCTCATAGGCCATAGCCACCCAACCCCTGTGGCACAAGTCCAGAAAATAAAAAAGACCAAAGCACAATGGCCATACAGTGTGTCACCATCATGGTCATGCTCCTCACTATTCTCACCCCCACCAGGAAATCAGTGTCAAGCATTAGTCTAAAGCAGGCTTCAGCCTGAATCTACTTGGACCATGAGCCCTGCTGTGATGCCATTAGTGAAAATGTCTCAGTCAGAGCTCTCTTGGGGAAAGCAAAGATGCTGAACTGCTCTGGATTTGGGAAATGGTTTGCTTTTTGCCATATGAACTGTGTAACATGGGAGTTGAGTGCTCCGTTTAGTGACAGGAGTATTCTTTGATTTCTTGTCCTTCCACAAACGATGAGGAAGAAGCTCACTGTTCAGATCACTTAATCCCAGGGTTTCTCCCTAATATTTTTTTTATATAAATTTACAGACCTCACTTTCCAAGTGGACAGAAACATATATGTACTTCTGTGATGCCACATGTCCCCATATCCTTTCAGTTGCATATTCTTTTCCTAACAACATACTTTCTTATTTCATCATCCAGCACCTTCATTTGTTATTTTTCTTTATTTTTACAAGAGTTACTTATAAATGCTGGAAAAGACAGAATATCTGTGAAACCTGTCCAAAGATAGTTTCTTCTGCCTAATGTAATGCTTGGGGTGGAAGGCTCTGTACATGCATTTGTACCTGGATTCATGCACACGTGTGAGTGTTTTCAGAATCCTTTTTAAATGCCCCCTTAAATGCTGATAATGCAAACCCAATGGTTCCATGCAACTCTGGCAAGTTAAAAAGTGTAGGTTGGGCAGCCAGCACCAACCTTAATAACCAAAAATAACTGCTGGGGTCTGAACCAAGTATTTTCTCATCAGTATGCAGCACCAGGTTGTAGGAGGAGGAAAATGAAGAGTGGGAGGATATAAAACAAACAGTAAAAATAAAAATGTCAGCTGTGCTCTGGCCTTCCTTTCTGCTTCTCACAGCCCACCCTAAGCAATGCATTTGTGGTATGCAACAGGCTGTGTACGGGGACAGGGTAGCACGCATATAGAGGAACACATCTGGTGAGCAGTTGCCTGGTTTTGCACTGCGAGTCAGCCAACAGCATCCACATATCTAAGTGAGTTCTCTGCCATTGTTGTAGAGTGGTTTACCCTTAACTTTTCCTTTGTAATAGGTTCATTCTTCAGCAAGCAATACTGCTGTCACTATTTCATCTTTGCTTCCCTGCTCACTACAGCCTTCATCCACACATACATACATAACAGTTGAACTCAGGGTGATTGCATTGGAGAGGGAGTCATTTGCATCAGAGAATTTGATATCAGTGCTTTATCTAAGCACTAAATACCTTTGGCTCCTAAGGCTGTTCCCTTCAAGGCAAACCATATTTATTTAGATGTGTAACACCATTTTGCAGGCCTGACTTTGGCATTAAAGTTGAAAACTGTGGCTTCAGTACTTCCAGGTACAGCACAAGATCTATATTAACATTACTTCTTGGGCAAGCTGTGGCTGTGTAAGTGTAAGAAAACAGAAGAACTCCCCTTCTCAGATTAACCTCACTAAGGCAGGCATGGCACATATCCTTTCCCTTTATTCTATTATTATGGTATCAGGAAAGTAGCTAGGGACAATTATGATATAGAACCATAGAATGGTTTCTATTAGAAGGGGCCTTAAAGCTCATCCAGTTCCAGCCCCCTGCCACAGGCAGGGACACCTTCCACTAGACCAGGTTGCTCCAAGCCTCATCCAACCTGGCCTTGAGCACTGCCAGGGATGGGGCAGCCACAGCTTCTCTGGATAACCTGTACCAAGGCCTCACCACCCTCACAGGGAAGAACTTCTGCCTAAGACCTTTGCAAGGTTAAAGCCATTCTCCCTTGTTCTGTCTCTACAGGCCTTTGCAAAGATTTCTTCCTCTCTGGGCTTTTTTTAATATAATAGAATGGGAGGAAGCCAACACACAGACTGCTACAGGTTAGTCTTCTCATTGTATTATTTCTGCTTTCTGACTCTGCTAAGAAACCAAGGCTAGAAGTTGAGCATAGGGTGGGGAAGACTCACACAAAAAGAAGAAAATAGCTAGACAAACAGGTAAGTATGTGTGAGCTGGTCCATGCATAGAACAGGAAGGAAGGTTGGAGAAGAGTGTCTCCCTGGGTCCTGGGGGTTACAGTAGACAAAGGAAAGAGATACAGCTGTGGAAATATAGCTGTGCACATGGAAGCTGTGATAGACTGGCAAAGTCAAATCGCTTCAGAAGCAAAATTAACTGTGATTAACTGATGCAAGACATCACTCAAACCAATCAAATTGTTATTTTGGGAAATCATAAATTTGTATCCAGAGTCAGTTTGTCACTCATTAAAATCTTATAAGAATGATTAGGAAATGATATTAATAAGTAAATGTTCTCCTTTTTTTCATTTAATAGCTTAAAATATAAGATGATCTCACCCTACTCTTACATGACCTCTGACCACCTCTCAGATGATTATTTTATTCTCATCCTTACTTTGAGGATTAAGTCCAGTCTGATTCTTTCTGGTGCTGCTATAGCTGAAGTCTCCTTGCCACTATCTTTACCTAGATGGTGAGTATTGTGTATTTGTACATCTGTAAATCATTTATGCCAACCCATTCTTGCTTCCTAGGGCTGGTGGCAGAGCAATGCTGCAGTGACGACAAAACACATGAAGAAGAGAAAAAGAAGAAGAATCTGTATGAATCCTTATGAGACAAATTAAAGGGTTGTACTCCAGAGCAGCCTCATTATTTCTCCATATTACAAGGTTAATTATTTTGGTGGTTACATGTAATAAATGAAAACTGGTTACTTGGGCCACTTCCACCAGACTTTCTGGATCACTTGAAAAGCTCTTCTTGCTAGAAAATCCTTCACAGGAGGGACTTTACAGATCAGTTTGGTGGATATGGTATGTGTTGATATGTATGGTGTGTATTGGTATGCATGCTGCGTATCTGTAGATTCAAACTTGTGCACAAGTCCATGGGTCCTGATGAGATCCATCTGCGGGTCCTGAAGGAGCTGGCAAATGAAGTTGCGAAGCCACTGTCCATCATATTTGAGAAATCATGGCAGTCAGGTGAAGTTCCCGATGACTGGAAAAAGGGAAATATAACCCCCATTTTCAAGAAGGGGAAAATGGATGATCCAAGGAACTACAGACCAGTCAGTCTCACCTCTGAGCCTGGCAAAATCTTGGAGCAGATTCTCCTGGAAGGCATGCTAAGGCACATGAAAAACAACAAGGTGCTTGGAGACAGCCAGCATGGCTTCACTAAGGGGAAATCCTGCCTGACCAATTTGGTGGCCTTCTATGATTTGGCTGCAGAACTGATGGACAGGGGTACAGCAGTTGATGTCACCTGGACTTGTGCAAAGCGTTCTACACTGTCCCACATGACATCCTTGTCTCTAAATTGGAGCGACATCAATTTGATAGATGGACCACTCTGTGGATAAAGAACTGGCTGGATGGCAGCACACAAAGAGTTGTGGTCAATGGCTCAATGTCCAGCTGGAGACCAGTAATGAGTGGTGTCCCTCAGGGATCGGTGCTGGGATCGGTCTTGTTCAACATCTTTGTCGCTGACATGGACAGTGGGATTGAGTGAGCCCTCAGCAAGTTTGCCAATGACACCAAGCTGTGTGGTTCGGTTGATCCGCTGGAGGGAAGGAATGCCATCCAGAGGGACCTTGACACACTTGTGAGGTGGGCTGATGCCAACCTCATGAAGTTTAACCATGCCAAGTGCAAGGTCGTACACCTGGGTTGGAGCAATCGCAGGCACAACTACAGGTTGGGCAGAGAAGAGATTCTGAGCAGCCCTGAGGAGAAGGACTTGGGTGCTGGTGGATGAGAAAATGAACATGGGCCGGCAGTGTGCGCTTGCAGCCCAGAAACCAACCATATCCTGGGCTGCATCAAAAGAAGCATGACCAGCAGGTCGAAGGAGGTGATCCTGCCCCTCTACTCTGCTCTTGTGAGACCTCACCTGGAGTATTGTGAGCAGTTCTGGTGTCCTCAACATAAAAAGGACATGGAACTGTTGGAACAAGTCCAGAGAAGAGTCACGAGGATGATCAGGGCACTGGAGCACCTCCTGTATGAAGACAGGCTGAGAAAGTTGGGTCTGTTCAGCCTGGAGAAGAGAAGGCTGCATGGAGACCTCATAGCAGCCTTCCAGTATCTGAAGGGGGACTATAGGGATGCTGGGGAGGGACTCTTCATTAGAGACTGTAGTGATAGGACAAGGGGTAACAGGTTAAAACTTAAACAGGGGAAGTTTAGGTTAGATATAAGAAGGAAATTCTTTCCTGTTAGGGTGGTGAGGCACTGGAATGGGTTGCCCAGGGAGGTTGTGAATGCTCCATCCCTGGCAGTGTTCAAGACCAGGTTGGACGAAGCCTTGGATGATATGGTTTAGCGTAAGGTGTCCCTGCCCACGGCAGGGGGGTTGGACCTAGCTGATCTTAAGGTCCTTTCCAACCCTAATTATTCTATGATTCTATGATTCTATGATCTTACTTTATTATAAAGAGCTTCCGTGAAAGGTACCATTATTAAAATATGCAGGAATAAGCATAGTCATTATTAAAGTATTACTCAAATTACATTCTGAAAAGGAGGGTTAAGTGCACCATTCACTTAGACTACACAACAACATATTTTTCCCAAACGCTTGTGTCACATTTCTGAGTAAATTATTCCTCTCTTTCTTAGAATTATCTGAAAAATAACAGGTAAATTATATGGGACAAAGCATAAAACAAATTTCCCAGAATACAACTTAAAAAAAAGAAAATAAAGCCAAACCAAAAGTTTTTAAAAATGAACAATCTCAAGTGCAGGTTATCATAATATGATTGCAGCAATGAATTCGCTTTACTTTTAAATTTTACATTTCCTTACATGGAGCTACTGGCAATTTAAAGCTGTTGAAATCTGTACTTCTTAAACCTGCTTTTCAATAGAATAACTACAGGAAACCCAAGGGATTCAGGTTAAGAGCAGTTTTATTTAATACATTGTCCTGCTTTGCTGAAAGAGAACGGTGATTTCACCATTGGCTCAAAAGAGACCTCTTTGATTTGCTTTCAACTCATCCATGCTTCACAGTGCAATTCTCTATTTCTTTTTCTCCATATCTAGAAAAAAAATAATAAATGCCAGTGTGACATATTTTCAGAAAGTGACAACATGGTTTAGAAACTGTCAGTACCTAATGAAGCATTTCAGCTCTGTTTTATAAGCTGTGATTATCATGATCATTTTACTGATACATATATGGATTTGACAGCTGCAGCCCTTTAGCCTTTTAAGTAATCTGGTCAGCAAAATTGCTAGTATGTAGGTCAATTTAACCACTTCTTTCTAGGTTTTCTGGTGTTTTTTTAGTCATATGCACTGGGTGTATTTTGCTTCTTCTGTGTAGGAAACAGAGCAGAGAAGACTTGGAAGATATTCAACAAACTCAATTATAAACTCAGGAACTTCTTATTACTTACTATGTTTGCTCAAGGCAATGCGTCATAGAAGTTAACACTGACAGAAAGGGTCCGACCCAAAATTAAAGCACAGACCAGAACTTTTCCTCCTGCTGCTCTTAGGTTATCAAAATGCTTGGTTAATTGTAACTCTTCTTATATAGATCTCGAGATGACAGGACTAATAATGTAGCTGTAGGAATGGTGAGAGGAGAAAAAGGGAATGAAAAGCCAGGGATTAGGTGCTAGACTAGCATTAGGAAAGAGCCCAGACAATATATATGAAACCAGTACTTAATGCCTTTCTGCAGTTTTCAGACCCATTCACTTTGGTAGATAGAAAAACCCTGTGCCCTGTGTCTTTCTGTCTGCCTATGCATGGTATCAGCTGCCATATCATTAGCTTGGTTTCAATGGCAGAAGTTTAGTGGTCCTGGCAACACTGAGTGCAACCAAGCTTCTGCTGACCCAACATGGGGATGGTGCAGAAGCTACATGTGCAAACCTAGGTCAGCACAACCTTGTACATGAAAATACAAAACAGTGGATACAATGTATAATCACAGAATAATTTGGGTTGGACGGGGTCCCAGGCTCAGAACTGGTTTGGTTGCATAGGGCTTTGTCCTCCAAGAGCAGACTCCCCACCTTGCAGTATTCACTGTGCTGGCTTGCTTTTTTGCTTTGCTTAGACGACAGCTGATTTGAGTCCAAGAGTCCAAGTAATCATGGTGCTGAGTGAAGTGTTTGAATGTGCAATTCCCTTTAAGCATGAAGGGGTCCTGGTGAAGCTCAGATGCCTTCAAAGCATCCCCACGGAGATTTGGACTGAACTGATTGCACATGACGACTGCGCAGTCTGACACACAACATGAGTGGACCTCATCAGCAGTTTGTTATCTTATTCACAACAGAAATCCTCAAAACACTGATTGGGCAGTGTTCCCACCCCTTGATTATCACCAAACCTTTGCTGTTAGTCTCAAAGATAAGAAAGCAAGTTATGCATGATTTGCCTAATGAATTTATTTTCCTTTGAACACTAGAGGTTTCACACTGAAAAGGTACCATTATGCCATTGTTCCAGGCTGGAGATCTGTAACTAAAGTTACTTTTCCAGCAATTTTGAAAAACTTTTTTCAGACTATGGTTAAAAGGTCTTTTTTTGTTTTTTGTGACATGGTTGGTTAGTTTTCAGGTTGGTTCTGCAACATGTCAGGTATAATCTTTTCCTGGAAATAAGTTCTTTTTCGCTTTGAAATCAAGGTGCTTGCTCAAGCAGCCAGACATAAGGAGAGCCGATGATGTTACACAACTGCAAACCCACATACAACATCATCACAAGTGTTGTAAATGATGATCACAAGGCAAGTGCCACCATTTGCACACTTGTGCTAGATATTCATGCTGTGCATGAAATGTTTTTCTAAGCCTACACTTGTTGATGGTAGGACTAGCACCACAAGACACCAAATTCACATGAAAGTTAGCGATTCACATGTATGTGTGTTTGTGCCTGGGTGTGTGTACACGGAGATAATCACACACATAAAAGCTAAATGCCAGATATATTTTAACATCAATTTATAGGTAAGTTGTCTTTCTGCAAATGCTAATTTGTGCCTCTTCCTGGAAACCACCTACAGATAGCCAAGAACTAAAGAAACCTTGAAAACTGTCATAGCAACCTTTCAGATTGCAGTTGGGAAGCCTGTGCAACACTGGTGCCTTGTTTCAAAACTGACATCCAAAAATTCAAATTTAACATCCAGCACCTGTTTGGTGTTTTTCTAAATCAGGGCCATTCACAAAGGTAGATGTTTGCCCATGCTCTCACAGCACAATCAATTTTTAACCCATGGGATACATTCTCAGTAAAAATTCACCCAACCATGTTCTCATTAAGAACTGCTTCATGATCTTTGCTGAAGTGAAAAATGCTCCCTCTGTTTCACATGAAGCTATAGCATAATCTTCAGAAAGCAGCAATCACAGATGGGAATTCTTTCCCCTTCTCAGTATTCTTTGTAAACAGATTTTTCCTATGAGAAATGATCAGATGAAATACATTCCTGGAACAGTGAGTACAACCCGGTGTCAGATCTCAAGGATCTTGATTTCATTTTCCAGTTACTGTACAATTGAAATAATCATGAGTGCCCAGTGAGCAGCTATGCTGAGTCAGAAGATCTAAATTCTTAACAGTTCGTTGCACCACAAAATTTACTACTACCTACCACAGTTTAAGCAGGAGTGCACAAAAGATTAGCTAACAAAGGACTAAACTCTTTTTTAGACAAGCTGGTGGTCTAAATCCAAAGTTCATTAATGGGTGGGCGGTTCAGAGTACCTTTTATTTTCAAGCAGCAGAATCAATGGATGAAGTCAGTTCTAGTGCAACAGATTGGAATATTGAGTGGATCTTAGAATATGCATTATATATGTTGTCTTCTTTGAGAGAATATCCTGGAAGTCTCTTTCACTGTTTTTCATTCCAACAACAATGTGGCTCTGTTGGAGCTCTGGACAGCAGCTGTACATTGCTCTGCAGCAAACATTTTTGTAGAGAAGCCAGCCCACCAACCCGTGCACACCAGTACCCTTGTGCCTGCAGCAGAAAGTTGTGCCCATAGCTTTGCTGCTCCAGAATGGACCTCACAGCTTCCCCAAGCACAGCACTCCTTTCCTTCCACTGCTATCTGCACTCAAAAGTGCATGTCTGAGTTCCACTTTCATTTCGCCTCCATGCCTAGGACCTGACATGCTGCCCTTGCCCATGACCATGCAACTCCAATATCACAGAATCATAGAATCACAAAATGGTTTGGGTTGGAAAGGACCTTAAAGCTCATCCAGCTACAACCCCTTGTGACAGAAAAGGACACCTTCCACTAGACCAGGTTGTTCCAAGCCCTGTTCAACCTGGCCTTGAGCACTGGCAGGGATGGGGCAGCCACAGCTTCTCTGGGCACCCTGTGCCAGGGCCTCACAACCCTTACAGGGAAGAACTTCTGCCTAAGAGCTCATCTCAATCTCCCCTCTGGTTAAGGGGATCTCCCCTGGTTAAGGCCATTCCCCCAAGTTCTGTCCCTCCAGGTCTTTGTCCAAAGTTCCTCTCCAGGTTTCTTGTAGCCCCTTTAGGCACTGGAGCTGCTCTAAGTTCTCCCCGGAGCCTTCTCTTCTCCAGGCTGAACAAGCCCAGCTCTCTCAGCCTCTCCGTGTATGTCTCTGTGCTGTCAGCCATGAATAGACCAGTTCATGAAGAGATCAAGGCCCTTTCTTATACTTTCCTACTGTTCTGCAAGAAGCGTGTGTTGGTCTACAGTTGTGCTCACTATAAGGCTCAGTGTAAGACACAGAATGAATCAAGCAACTGTAATAGATGTCTTCTTCTGATGGCAGATTTTCTATACTCAAAATGCAGCTCAAAAAAATGCAGATTTTCTTCCTTTTAAAAATTTGTCTTTCTGTATTGTCCCAGTCGTAGAGCTGTTTCCTCACTGCCTTTCTTCTAACATTTGTAAAGAAGCTGAAAAGCCTCTTGCTT
Source organism: Pezoporus wallicus (assembly GCF_028554395.1). Taxonomy (NCBI): domain Eukaryota; kingdom Metazoa; phylum Chordata; class Aves; order Psittaciformes; family Psittacidae; genus Pezoporus; species Pezoporus wallicus. Next base: position 2,248,798 of record NW_026637224.1, read on the forward strand.
GTCCCTCGCGGTCTGCTTCCCATGATGCTAAGCCCAAGAGAGAGCAAACACTCATGAAGGGACTTTGGACAAGCTCAGGGGAAGCTGACTGAAAAGGACATAGGCTCTGGAAAACTCTTTTGGGTTTCTTCACCTTATAGGTTCTCAGGCTTCCACTTGGACCAGCTTAAAATTAATGCATACATGTTCTCTTCTGCTGGCTGAACGCTTGCAGACAGCAACCCTATGAAGCATGTGTACTGTCTCTCTTTTTTGACCTTTTTTCCTCCCTCACACAAACAAAAACACAGACACACAGACACACACACACGCACACAGAGTCACAGCTTGTCAACAGCTTTAGTGAAGTAAAATACAAATGATAATTAGGAACATGTGACCCTGAAAAAGCAGCACAGAAACTAAAAGGTCATCTTTTTTTCCAAATGACCTAATTAGAAAAGCCTGGAGTGTTGGCTACAACATAATGGTTTTACACAACTTTTTAACGTAGACTTCCTGTTTTAAAACAGTGCAATTTAGCACCCAAAAAAAAAAAAAAGTGATTAAAAAAAAATGAATTGGCATTTAATGCCAGCAAAATTAGGCCTCACGACAACATCTGCCTTGAGCAATCTCCAGCCTGTTAGTTCTATCAATGGAGCATTGCAGGTTTGCCATCCCAGAATGACTATCAAGAAGTCAGCACCAGGACATGTGCCAGCTTACAAGAGAGCCTAAAGAGGCACTCCAGCATCACATGGAGCAGCCAGGCATGTGGGGCTCCACACAACTCTGCCTGCAACCCCTGGCTGCACCACCCATCTGGAGAATCCTCGCCAGAGGCAACGTGGGAAGCAGAAAGGGCAATGGAGCAAGGAGGAGAGGAGGTGGAGGCACAAAGAAACCTCCTCACTTCTATCTCTACATTCCTGTTTAATAATTTTCTCTGTTCTGGTGAACATACATGCCATTTATTTCTGTAAAACTATTAATCCCAACTTATTCATCATTTAACAAAGCTATATTTAGTTTATGGCTTTTCCCCATAAATCAAACCCTGCAGGGTCCTCAGTTTTGAACAGTTTAATTGTGGCAGCCATTCCCAAACTGTAGGGCATGTCACCAACACAGTGGGAGTACAGAGGGCTGCGAGATTGGCTCAGGACAGCAGCAAGGGGAGGGGATGAGCTGGTTCCCAGGGTGGAAGCAGAATAACCAGTACACCATGGGTCTGGCCTGAGCTAATTACACAGAGGGACAGAGTCCATGGTGAAAGAAAGAGCTGGAGAATATAGCTTGGGAAGGACAGAGTTTAGGCTGTACTCTAGGTTATTAAAGGCAGCCAAAGTGGATTTTTGTGAATCTAGCTGAAGAGAAGCCCTAGCTTTCACATGCAGAGAGGTTTAAAGCTTTGCAGCCATCGTAAAGGTGGGAGGGACATGAAGCTTACACATACATGTCCCTGGGCTCTTAGAAGTTCTCTGCTCATAGTGGTTTCATTGGGAATCAACAGCATTGCCCATTTCTCAGGCAGTCTTTGTGTCCCAGAGGATTGAGCTGGATGAAGCAGGATGGAAAAATAATATATACTGTGCATATAATGTGCTTCTTAACCATTTTTTCCAAACTTACAAAAGCATGTGATCTTCATTGAAAACTCTGCACATGCTAAATTTAGATCTCTAAATTAAAACTACTTATTTGAGAGAGTGTGTAATGGAAAAGAAAGAAAAGAAAGAAAGCAAGAAAAGAAAGAAAGAAAGCAAGAAAAGAAAGAAAGAAAAGAAAGAAAGCAAGAAAAGAAAAAAGAAAAGAAAGCAAGAAAAGAAAGAAAGAAAGAGAGAGAGAAAGAAATAGAGAAAGGAAGCAAGAAAGGAAGAAAAGAAGGAAGGGCAGAAGGAAGAAGAAAGGAAGGACAGAGAGGAAGGAAGGAAGGAAGGAAGGAAGGAAGGAAGGAAGGAAGGAAGGAAGGAAGGAAGGAAGGAAGGAAGGAAGGAAGGAAGGAAGGAAGGAAGGAAGGAAGGAAGGAAGGAAGGAAGGAAGGAAGGAAGGAAGGAAGGAGGGAGGGAGGAAGATGCACTTAATTGATAAAAGCCCCATAATATTTCCCCAGCTTCATTGTTCTGAAATGACTGCATGGATTTTATTCAGCTGTTTATTTTTTCGTTTCCTCTGGTTTGAGAAGAAAAAATGTCAGATTTTAGCCTCAAAGGTAATTTTACTATGAAAACCACTGAAAATGGGGGTTGAAGAATAAAAGAATTATAGCAATATTAGTAATAGCACAATGGTATTATGTATTAATAATGGTTTCCTCATGGTAATACTCTTAGTTAACAGTGGATATTTCAGCAATAATTAGTCAGGGGCATTCAGACATACTCAGTGCTTATAATATACAACCCAGAATGAAACAAGAGGCATTGGCAAGATGCTGTATGATTTGTAATACAAGGTGTGTGAAGCTTAGAGAGTAGCAATTTGCATTTTCCCTGTACTGTACTCAAAAAGTAGTCATTATCCTCAAGATTTTTTCTCTCCATACATGCAAGGGATAGCGAATCCCACCAAGGCAGAATCTAGTCCCTGTAAAGTATTCACACCTGCATGGGGCTGTCTGCTGATCTGGGGGAGAATCAGGTCACTAAGACGTAATTTGGTTTCAAAGACTGAAAGGTACTAATTTTATGTGCCAATAAATCCATCAGATCACAAGGAGACTGGGGAAATGCTTTTATCTTGAAAATGACAGGCATTAATAATGTTACCAGAATTTCCCTTATATATAACTTTTATAGCTTCAGGACTCTTCAGTATCTGCACAATGTGAAAGCTTCTGAAATATAAAAGAACATGTCCCCTTCAGAGTTACTAGCATTACCAGCATGGGTGAAATATGTTCTCAAGGAAAAGAAGAGGTTGGATAAAAGAGAGGAAAGCCATAACTGTTTAAGAGAGGCATATTATATAGGCACTTGCACTGATAGCATTGCAGCTGGTTCTGTAGAGGGAATGATCAGCTCCGGAGCAGGGTTGCAGCCACCAGTTCAAGAACGGAAGATTTGCGCTACATTTCTGTTTGCATGAGACATACTTTTCAGAACAACCACTGCAAAGTCAGTGGGAAATTTATCACCCCATGCAAAATGAGTTTCACAGCAAGCACTCCAGAAAGTCAGAACCACAAACTCCAAGTATGATCTGGATGAGCAGTGTCTCGCCTCTTTGCTCAGAGCATCGTAGTCTCTGCATCTTCCCTCGTCCTTCTTCAGACAAGGTCCTGGGAGGCAATGGATATAAAATGGCTTCTTGAAACAAAAAATGGATGAATAAAGGACTTTATTAGGATTGCAGGTCATGTTTTAATAGCATCAGTTTAATGGGATGTCAGTCCTCCCTCCACTCCAGGATAAAAAACAACAAAAAGATTTTCCTATTCTGTACACGCCATTAGAGCTCTACATTGCATACTTCTTACATACATCTGCCTGGACTTCAGTGGCAAATTCCTGACAAGAATATGATAAACACAATCTACCCTTGCACTTAGTCAGGCCTCTAATAATTTTGTAGCAGGGTGCCAACGTGTATCTCAGCTGGATGAAGCTGGAGCTAGAATGCCATGACCTAAAAGGGGACTGAGCGACACCCAGGAGGAATGTCGCCTGATACACCTAAGAATTAGCAGAGAGAAAGTATCTCATGGGCAGAATATAATGCAGGAATGAGTCCTGTGGGTTGAGTGGACATCCTTGCAGGTAGCACTTACCGGCTGCCCCATGTACTTAGCCTTCAGCAGTCTGTTTGGATAATTTTTTTTTTTTCTCTTTTTTTCCAAAGTTAATGTAGTTCCTGGGAACGGTTCAGTAATGGAACTCTGTGAGGAGTTAGTGCACCTGCTTTTTTGTCTTCTCACCTTACTTAATAGTCTGTCTAATATACTGGCCTATATTAGCTATGTCATACCTCATACAGGAGCTGAATCTTTGCCAAAATATTGCAGAGCTCAGAGGGTGGGGAAGAGAGATCACAGAAGCAGCAAGCCACACAACTTTTTGGTTTTGCAGCTTGAACTAGTCACCCCACCCCCGCTTCTCTTTAAAAACCAATGAAAAAACACACCCCAGCAAAATTATACAGGTGGACAATTAGATTTATTTACTGAAGTTCTGTAACCTTCTTTAAGATACTTTAAGATAAATCCTTTAAGATACTTCTCATTAATGTCATGTTAGCACAACACACTGAGATTTTTACAATGCAGCAGAGATTCATTGCTTTTGTTAAAGGTTATTTGAAAGTGTGTGGAGAGCAGATCTATAGAAAATCTACAGGATATTCCATTTGGTTCACATGATTCAAGCTCGCTGCAGACTGTACAGTCACAGCTTCCCATTTCTGCTGGAAGTACTACAAGCTATTATATATTTTTTTTTATTAGCTAGAATGTGCAGATATGGAAACTGAAGGATACACAGCTCCTTCCATTTCTCACTTCCAGTCACCCACTCTCTCTTTCTTTCCCTTTCACACACGCTTCATTGATCTGAATTCTACATTTATTTTCATCAGAGAACAGACTTAGTTGATCACAGAAAGTTGCTCATTCCAAAGTGGAAAGATTTTTGCTTTGTTTGGCAATGGGAAGCATTTTTAATAGGTTTGGGCTTTCAGAGTTCGCGTTTCATAAGCTAACTGCGTGACTGGACTGAAGCAGTAAGAGCAGAATAGGCAATACAGTATGCAGAGACAGCTTTGTAAAATAAGGTCTTTCTAATACTAATGGCTTTATTACCTCAGTATTGAGCTTAGAAACTTTCTTAATCACAGAAGTCTTGTATACAAAATAATTTCTGGTTTTCCTCTTGGTCTAATTTATTGGGGTTTTTTACTTTTCTGCTCAGTGAGCACCAAACCAGACAACTGGCAGTGTCTGACACTGTTGCCTGATTATTAGCACAAGCTGCAGGGTTTACAGGGTCTGCAAAAGGGACTAACTTGTTTGTGCTGACCCACCAGAACCCCAAAACACTCCTTCTGCATTGACATGAAATACTGAGCACCAGCTGCAGCAAGTTGAACCCCAGCTCCTGGATGGACTCTTGCAAGCATCCTGCTTGTGGCTGACAACGAAGGAAATGTTGCAAAGGTTATCTATGCCTCAAAGGCAACAGCAGACCCAGGAACTCACATTCTTGAAGCTGTCGCTCAGGGACTGCTGAACATGTATATTATGACTGCAGGAGTAAAGCTCAGAAGTGTGGCGTGCAAGTAACTGAGTTCTCACTAGGGACTGGGAAGAGAATTCAGAATAAAATCTTTCTCTTTTAATTTTATTTTTTTCTTTACATAACCAATTCAGATAGCTATATTCCTTAACTGCTAGGTAATCAAACACAGAGATAGTTCCCAGACTCTACAAAACTGGCATGCAGAAGGTGCAGGAGGCTGGGGGACGGGGGTGGGAGCAAGGGATGCCTGTTGATGTATCCATGGGAAAATATATCTGGAAGCCACTCCAGCAGAGCCCTGTGCTGTTGCAGAAAAAGCTACTTGCAAATCTGTAGCAGGTGGGGGTACAGTTCTCGTCCAATGAACAAATCCTGCTCCAATAGGGTATGTTTAAAGGCTGTGGTTTTAAGGGTTATTGCAGCTTCCCTATACTCCATGGAAGAAGGAGGCAAAAAGCTGTATTGTGGATGAGCATGTGGCAGTGAACATGAAATACAACCTTTTGGGCATGCTGGGTGGCCATTAAGAAATGTTGCCTGCACTGAAGCTCCCATTCCCAAAGATTTAGTTCAGTAACATAAAATATGCTCCCGAAATTGATCCCTGCAGCTATGGCCCCTCTGATACATTGCTCCCTGCAGCTATGGCCCCTCTGATACATTGCTCCACAGCTTGAAGGAGCTGTGGCCAGAAGTGCAGAGTACGGCTCAAAGCGAGAAGGATGTCATAAACTCCACAGATTTTTAGACCTGTAGAAAGACAATAAATAACTCAGTAAGCATTTCTCTGGGCAGGCAGCACTGTATTGCACAGGAGGACAGTGTGTTACAGCTTCTGGAAGTCACAGCAATTATTGAAACAAGAACTCCATATTGTCTTAGCATCAGTGTAAGTCTAACAGGCAGATGTTGTCCTCCTGGTCGTCTGTGAGCATCCTGATATTTTGGCAAAAACAGCCAAAATTTTTGGCAACAGAGCTGGATTATCAGATTTTGGGGAGCTTCCTGATGGCACTGCCATACCAAGCAGTCACTGGCATTCCAGGGATGAGCAGCTACCCTAAATCCTGGCAGTTCATCACAGCAATACTAACTCCTGACAGAAGGAGGAGTCCTATGCTGCAGCAGCACAAGAATATCTCTTGTGTGTTTAAGAAGTGGTCTGGAAAATATGGCTTATGAGGGTAGCGTGGGATTGGGCAATGCACCAAAGGCTTCCCATAACGTGTTTGAGGCTGGCACAATCTTCACAGTAGGGACTGCCCTGGCCTCATGGGCTCCATACTCACAGTCAGAAACAGCCCTGTAGAAGCATGTTGCTCTCACATGAGGTACATGGAAGTACACAACCTGCAAACATCGTGTTTCCATCACCACTTCCAGTGATGCCCTTATGGCTTGTTGCTGAGGATAGGAGAGAAACTGAGGTACTCAGAAGACTCAAGCGTCTGCCAAACTGACAGCCCTCACAATCACAGGTAGGCCTTCACAGTTAATATCTCCTTCAAAATCTAGACCAGGTTGCTCCAAGCCCCATCCAACCTGGCCTTGAACACTGCCAGGGATGGGGCAGCCACAGCTTCTCTGGGCAACCTGTGCCAGGGCCTCACCACCCTCACAGGGTAGAACTTCTGCCTAAGAGCTCATCTCAATCTCTCCTCTGTCAGGTTAAAGCCATTCCCCCTTGTCCTGTCCCTAGAGGCCCTTGTCCAAAGCCCCTCTCCAGCTTTCTTGTAGCCCCTTCAGGCACTGGAGCTGCTCTAAGGCCTCCCCTTAAGGAACCTTCTCTTCCCCAAGCTGAACCAGCCCAACTCTCTCAGCCTGTCTCCAGAGCAGAGCTGCTCCAGCCCTTGCTGCATCCTCATGGCCTTTCCTGGACTCGCTCCAACAGAGAAGGAGCCATGGGAAAAGGTGTTGCAGATGTTGAACCCACATCTCAAGCATTATTTCTTTTTAACTTCTAAATTTTTACCTTATTATTTGTACAAGGCAACATTTTGCTAAGACAAATAACAGTACTTTTCGGAATGAGGGTCCTTGACAGGAAGACAGCTTCTTGATTGCAGTGCATCTTTGGATGACTCAGTCAGGACATCTTCCTCTTTCAGCAGAAGTTTTGGTCTATTTGTCAATGGTGTCTCATATAAGAGACCTCCAAGATCATCTTCATATTTTAATGGAGATGGTATAATTTATTAATTATCAGCAAAGGATTCTGAAAATCGTGTTTTCTTTCCATTAAGTTTGTTTCTTACTTTCCCTCAGAGGCAGAACAGAATATTCACATGTAGCTCAAATCACCATTAATTTGTCTTATGATTTTCAGATTGACTGCTGCTGACCTGTCATTTTAATGGCATTTTTACAACATTTGCTATATTTTTAGAATCTTCACTGGTTTGTTTAATTGCTTGGAATGTTGTTTTTTCAAAGCAAAATAAAAATTTTGTTCCAAATCAAACATACATAGATTAAGGCTGTACACACAGTCACTTGTACCTGCACCTACAATTTTGTGGGTGGAATCAGCTGAACATGATAATTTGGCATTTGGTTTTCACAGCATTTTTTAAACTGGTCTTCAGAATTAAGCATCTGTCCAGCAGTGAGTACAACTACCCAGCTTACACAGGTAATTGTAGCATTTCTGTATGAAGATTCAGGGTCCAGTTCTGCTCTGTTCAGCATCATAGACAAAATCCCATTGATTTCTATGTCAGAAGCAGACTAAAAGCATGTGGCTGCTCAACTGTCATAACAGGATAAACCTTATTTTTTAAAAGGGGGCTACAGTCATCTGATCTCACCTTACTGACATGCATGCAAATTATGAGGCTCCTTTTAGTTTTATAAAACTATACCACCACTGCAAACATCTTTATTACCTACATAACACTTAAGCCAGAGTCCTGTTGTGCTGGGCACAAAATGTGCAGAAGTGAGTCATAAAACCAAAAAACTATATAACCTATGTAGATTTTTGTTAATCAGATTTTTCTTTTATCTCAGTGCCATCCCATTTTATTTATAGAAGAATTTAAATCTTCATGTTCAGCGTACAGATGAATATAGCTCAATTTATTCTATCAGTTGCTTTAATATTACAACCTTATCTAAAAAATGTCTTAGATTGACTTTACACGTAAATTAGCCAGGTATGAAAAATCGAGATTGAGGGTTTATTTGCTTCTTTCTCTTAAAAGAGCAACAGACTGCACTTAGAAAGAGGACATCTAAGTTAAATTCTCAATTTTGCCAGTAAATCCTTGCGTGCTCTTGGAAATTAATTTCATTTCTCACTGACTCTGCTTCTCATCTTTGAAAGTGGCATAAAAATCTTTTCTTCTTTCTCTCCCATCTATTTAGATCCTTAACTCTTCCTTGGCCTCTTGTTGTTTCTAATGATCTTAATGCTTCCAGATACCAAGGTGTTACAATAACCATAGGTTTCATATGAGTCCCACTGGGGTAATGTGAGATGGACTCAGTTCTCCTATATGAGAGAGGGTTTGTCCCAGGGTCACATAGGGCTCTTTGGGAATAAGACACTTCAGGATAATAAAGAAAAAGTGGCATTGCTTTGGGAACATTTGTCAAGTATTCAGGCAAAGCCCATAAACTCTTATACCCGAGTTTCTGTGTCTATACAGAAAAAAAAAGGGAAAGAAAAAAAAATTTTTACCTTATAAAAAGACTATCAGTAGTCATCCTATCATGTTCATGAAGCTCTCTGTTAATGAGAATGATCTTTGTATGATCTTCATAGAGAAAGCCTATCAAAAATAGAGCTTAATTTTCCTATCACATGAATTTCTGACTTCAGTTGTAAGATCACGGTCCCTTCTTTTGTGAAACTGAAATCTGGTGTTAGTTGCAGCAAGGCTGCTCGAAGCCTTTTTATTGACTGGAAAATAAAAAACAGAAAAATTTCAGTTGGAAAGTAAGGAAATAATACTCTTAGGATATCAGGAAGCACTAAAGGAGAAGAAATGGGAGACAGATTATTGTTACTATGTATGAGTTTATAAAGAGGTTTTCTTTTAAAATTATCCTCCGAAATGCTAGTCTATACAATGAATTGGGCTAGCAGATATGCTATAAATATAGCAACTACTGTAAAATGCCATAAAAATGATGGGTTAACAATCCAGATGGAAAAATAGTAACAAGTCAAAATAACAGTGATTTGATCTTTCATGTGAATGTTCAGTCTGTGATGAGAAGTAACATTAATGATGAAAGGATATAACTGTCAAAAAATCCTAGGAAATAAACTTAATGGAAAGGAAAATATTATTCAGACCCCAGTGCTGATAATAAGTAAATTATTACTAACTTTGATAAAATCGGACAATTAATACGTAGAAGTGCCATAAGAGCGTTTAGAGTCTCTAGCATGCAACATGAGCTGTTGCTTAATAAGAGAGGACCTGTTTTAGTCTAAAAATTTCACAAAAAACATCATTTTATATTGTCCTTTACATTTGGAAAATTATCCCATTTTTCTTAAGATCTTTTCTTAGGGTGTTAATAACAGAGGAGAGAGTTTTTTGAAAAGGCTTTTCAGAGATAATCTTCTCAATTTTTAAGGAGTGACTGCACTTCTTATTTGATAGCAGCAATTTTTGCTTCTAACTGCATATAAGTTGTCCTTGACTATAATGAGGTACATTAAGGATGTAAATATTACACAGGCACATATCTATAAGTGAGTGTATGGAGCACATGAAGGGTATGTACAGGCTATTCATGGTTATTTAAGACTGCTTCTGCCATAGTGCAGATATATGTTGAATTGGTAGCTGAGACACTGTCAGACATCTTTGGGAATGTACATAAACAGTAATATACAGGCAAAGCATCACATAGTAAAGCTGGTGCCGCCAGCCTTTAAGGCATCTTGCTGCAGATCCAGAAACTAACTCAAGCCGTGCCTCAGACTCACTCTGAAGCCAGCCCTAACGTCTTATCAATTCAACTGCAAAGAGTTAGGGGTTATTTTGGATAGAAAACAAAAAGCTGTGTCCCTTCTTCATGCATTTACTTAAGGAGACTTCAGAAACTGTTCTGTGGCACTAGCCTCAGGTGAGACTTTGTTTTAATATAACGATGAACATGTTCTAACATGTTACAGGAGGTAATATTTAAAACATGAGAACATCTTGTGTGAAAATCTATTCCAGAATAGGTGTCTCCCAGAGAGGATGTTTTCCTACCTGAAAAAGACTTGGTTTGCTTTCACAGCAAATTCACTGTGCACATCAGGGATCCCACAGAAACAGGGCTCCACAGCAAACTCCCTCCTTTCACTTCCCTCAGAGAACAGGCCCCAGCAATAAATGATAGATGGAGAGAGAGATAGATAGATAGATAGATAGATAGATAGATAGATAGATAGATAGATAGATAGATAGATAGATAGATGCATACATGCATACATAATGTTTTTCTCTCATGACCTGGCAGGTAAATGGAGTTTATAGGATTAACCATAAAAGCAGTATGGTGAATTCCAGCAACATCTTATATATGAAGCTACTTAAACCGTCTCAAGCATGTTGAACTGGAATGAGATCTGATACTAACCAGTTATTAAGGAAGGCATTCTCCACCTAGGAAATGCTGCCAGGATTGCACTCAGTAGAAACCAAATGGTAAATGAGAAGAAGCCAGCCCAGAAGTGATGTCCTGCTCCCAAAGGCTTCAGTTTGGGTCAGTTCAACTTGTTTTTCCTCCTCAAACGAGACCCAGCCAATAAAGCATTATATAATATATTCAGATTCCTGTGGTAACAGTGGATCTTTCTTTTTTGCATGACATTTTTTCAAAGTCAGCTTTATGTATATGATTCCCGCCTGCCAAATATCTGCCCCATTTGAAATCTATATCTAGCCTGAAACATGGTGTTTTGCCCTCTGGTTGACCGTCTGCACCAGTGAAAGACATCCTTGTGAAGCAGTGCCCCTTTGCTCCTGTGGTTACCAATACTGTTCCACACAGTTTCCAAGGGTGATGCTATTATATTGCTCCAGCCACTGTATGCAACCTATTGAGTAATTTATTGGGCAAGATCCTAACAGACGAAAGGCCTGTCTAGAATGCTGTTGAATTTTAAAAGGTAGGAATATCGCACTTCATAACAAGCAGCCATTAATGATAACCAACAATATAATTCTTATGGAATTATGCATTGCATCTGCATGAAATTCCCAAGCATAATAAAAAGTGAACCAAAGAAGTTAACCTCTAGTTTGCTGCGCTTCCTGGAGCATAATTACGGAATAGTGGAAAGAGCGTGACCCCATAGCTCTCCAACATTATAATTAGCATTCCCCATACTGAAGCATATTGTCTGGAAGACAGTTTTGTCTCTCCTCTGTTGTGACTTGTGCAAAATTATACCCCTAAATGTGAGTTCATGGCCCTTTCTCAAAGCCAACCTTTTGTTTTCTGTTTGGTCCCAAAATCAATGGACTGGCAGGATGTGCAGCATACACCCACAGGGTCAGTTTGATGCTCATTCACCAGATACATATGGTACATTGCAAGGATCTATATGAGATAACAATGATTTTCCACTTTTCAAATGTAGCCACATGAGGTTAGGGTATTTGGCAGGAAAAAATGCTGCTAACTCTTTATGTCATCCTATTAATGGTGAGTAGCAGAGTCTGTAGGTTTTGCTTGGATTACAGAGCAAAACCTGTTCAAAAATCTTCCTGTTTCTCTTCTCATGTATAAATGAAGCTGTGCATTGTTCCTCATTAAAACAAACTAAGGTACCTCATTAACACCTGCCAAGAACTAGTTTGAATGTCAGAATTGGAAGTCTGTATAATTCTGACATGAAAAGTTTCACTGAAGAAAAGCTCTGTTTAATTAAGGAGATACTGACAGGTTTTAGCAAAAGATTAACAATCAGAAGTTCATAATTTTGCCTAGTCTGCGGTCTGGTGAAATATCATGATCCTTACCCCAATCTGTTTTTTTCTTGAAAATTTCTGGCTGTGCTAATGAAGGCAGTTGAATTTTATTACGTATTTTTCTTTTTACCCCATGTGTTTCTTCTTTCCAAGAGAAATTAATGGACCTTCACAGGTACAAATGTGACTGTAGAGTATGTTTCCCAAATTTTGGCACCAAAATAAGTAGTCTGATTTTCAAAAGCAAAGCTTATGTCAAGCTCCAACTGAGCTCAAGCACAGGAAGCCAGCTAGAAAACGTTTCAGATGGATTCACTGTTTACAAAGCTGTTTTCTCATGGGACCCTGATTGCTGTGCTGGGTGATCAGCACTGTTAGAAATCAGTCATTTACTTAAGAATCTAACAAGGATTTAGGAACAAAAAATTAAGACTCCTGCTCTTGAAAAAATCTTGCATTAGCTATTGTCTGTAAAAAATGCGGGATTTCCGTATGATTTTTATTTTTCCTGAAATATTGCCTTAAGAAAATATAAAGTAAATACAGTGTTCTCTGATATCTGTCACTCCATTTCATTTCATACTGTAGCCCAGGCAAGAGTAACCCTCCTAAACTGAGGCACAATTTCTGTTGCCTGCCCAGAAACACTGATATGCATGGTACTACACAACTTTATACTCAGTTTTCCTAGAATAGAAAAAACTCAAGCCTAATCCAATTTGAGTACTGTGAGTACCCATCAGTTCGATTTATCTTGAATGAACTTTTTGTCCTTAGGAAGATTAAAGAGCTGGCAGCACTGAAAACTGAAATCTATTGTTTATTGTAGCAGAGAGTCAATGAAAATTACAAGATCATGCTCCAAAGGATGCTGAGTGTTAACACACTTGTGTTAACGCGATCCAAAGGTAGAGCTTTGGAACATGCCAAAACTATGTAACGTGTCATTAGGCTGAAATCAGCCTCGTTTTTACCTGGGATTTCCAAGTAGATGTAGGCAGTGTGTTAGAGACAGAAATCCAGCATTTAACTGCTGAAGATTTTCCCTTACATGGTGCCTTTTGACTTACTTTGCCAATCCTACTCATAGCAAGAGCTGAGTTAAAATTTTGCAATAAATAACACACACACAAAAATAGCATTTTCTTCTGCTCTGCAAGCAAATAGTAATTTTTCAAGTGAAATTCTCTTTGAGTTTATCGAATGCAGGCTGCGCAGTTGTTTGGTTACTTCATGGTGGAACACAAATAGCTCTACAGGCATATTAGATGATTAATTCTTAAAAGGTGGATCTGTGCTGTTTTAACTCTATCTGATTAACTGAGAGTTTTAGCCTTACTTTTTGTGTGAAAGATCAGGAACAACTTGTGTAACCTTCCACCATTTCCTCCTTTTTTTTCTGAGAGTGGTGCATTTTTATTAAAGCTGTGCTAGTTTTTCTAAATCCATGAAGAAGAGTGAAATGAATTGTCCTAGGTTCCATTTTTTTAAACTGAAGAAGGAACCACTCAACATACTCTAAAATTGTTCTTATTTAAATAAGTGGTTTATTTTTAATGTTCTTATACAGTTAATATATTTTTTGTTTGTTTTCTATAAGGATGAAGGAATGCATTGTGCCCACCATGCTGGCATACTGCCCTTATGGCTGGCACTAGACAAGAACTGTCATTATAAATTTATGTTAAAAGTTACCTGCTCGGTTAATTGTAACAAGGGTTTCCAATAAATTGACCTGCATAAAATTATTTCAATGTCCTCATGACTTGGAATACAGATATTTCTGAATGTTTTGCTTATTTTCTGTCAGTTGTACTTTTGTATAGTTAGGCAAGTTAGATTCCTCCGTTAATGACGAGAAAGATGGTTTTGTGTCCTTTTCATGATTTTACAAAAAATACATAAATAGTCTGAGTTCATGGGAATTTTTAGCTATTGTATGCAAGGGCTTTTGAGTTATATAGCTAACCTCTTCCAGATTTTCTCCTTTTATACAGACGTATTCAGAGAAAAGTGATGCTATTAAGTTTGTTTCCATTATTCTATGCCAACAGGAAAAAAAAAAAAAAAAAAGACCTGAAAAAAAAATAAAGACCTGGTTTTTAACATCTGAAGCTCCCAGTCCACTGCAGAAGTTAAATGTCTTTGCTTTTCCACTGTGCAATGCAGAGAATGCTGTGGGAACAGAATAACAAGGCAACTCAGATGGAAAATATCTCAGATAGATGAAATATTTGTCAAGCAGTTTTCTCATGTGAATATGACTCTAGTTGGTACATGCCAGTCACTAGAGCATGGCATTTATTTTATCTTCTGTCCCAAAGATTTATTTTAAAGGGAAAACTGTTGTGTAAGGCATCAGAACTGTGGAGACAACGAAGCAACGCAAGTTTAACAAGAGTTCAATCTTTCAAGAGGGTAACAGAAAAAAAGTCAAGATTTAATATTCTCAGAGGTCCTTTTTTCAGATAAGAATTTTATAACAAAAGAATCTTAAGGCAGATTCTCTTTCTTCTCTGTTAGGCTTGTATTCATTATTGACAACAAGGCATCATTTTGCATTTTTTGAAGATGCAGACATCAAATGTGATAGTGTTGAATTTAAAATTAATAACAACAACTATGATATTAAAAAACATGTTTTCCCCAGATGTGCTTATGTCTCAATAGAATCTTTATGCAGAAAAGGAAACAAGGCACATATAAGGGTTTATCAGCTTTGCAGCTTACAAAACCAATGTCCTGAACAAAGACAGCAACATATCCAGTGGGTGTTATCTGATCTAAAATATTCCCCATGTACAAATCAAAGCTAAGGGAAAAAGAGCCATATAAAGAAGAGATAGCTGAGAAAGCAGCCACATTGGAAAGGGTCTCCTATTTAAACAGCTATGCTTTAAAAAAGGCAAAATGAGAGTTAAGCGAATCCCCCCTCAGGGTTCATGTTCTCACAAATGGGAGTCTGAATTGGATAAAGATACATAATGATTCTGTTTTCCAGCACAATGTAGACACTAGCTTCTCTGCAGGGCATATCTGAAGGTGTGTGTGGACAAAAAAGAGAGAATTAAGCCAAAAAGGCATGCAGGCAGCAATTAGATTCAATTAATATTACAATTAATGTTATAAAATGAAATAATATTAACATTATGAAAGGAAAGAGCCCCGTGGTGCATTAATGCATAATACCTGTAGCATCTTAATTTTCTGCTGACCCACATGGAGTAAAACTGGTGTCTGTCTATTATTCATTTCCTGGTTCAGGCAGTAAAGCAATGCAAGAGAGAGGGTGTCTTTGCTCCATGCTGTGATAAAATTCACATAGAAAAATTGCCCAGTTACAGGCACTTTGCTCTCCAAAACAACCACCCTGGAGATTGTTTCAGTTCTTTGTAAGTTATTTGTGTCTCTGACCATAAGGGTTCAATAAATAGTTCAATCAGTACTGAAACTGAAAAAGATGACTCATTTGTTTATCTTCTTTGACTTACTTTCATACCTAATATGTGAACTCCTCATTAAGCTTTTCCTCGGGTATACACACATAGAAGAGCTCTCTCCCACCTATATTCTTGGGGGGGACAGGATTTCAGATTATGCTAATGCCCCACCACCACCCAACATCTAAATATGGCAGCATATACAGATGGATTTTTATCTATTTCCACAAAATATGCGGGTATTTGTCAGCCTTTTTGTTGCATATTAATTTTTTTAACTTTATTTGTTTCAAGGTTTATATCCAAACATTCAGTCCTGAAAAATCTGCAAATAAAAATTACTATTAAGTTATAATAAAAAAGAAAGATTGCTATAATCACATGACTTCTGAGTTCAGGATTCTTTAAATAAGAAGAAATGAGATTTGTAAAAGTTTTTATTTAAAATAAAAACCATCATTAGTGCTGGCAAAACCAAGATAGTTCCCACTTGCCAAAGTGAAACACCTTCCAGAAGCTGTTTCTAAGTAAAAAAAAAAAAAAAATCCCTAACTGGGAGGCTGAATAATAATAATAAATGTGGTAGCTGAAATTAGCCTTAGTAATTCTTATTTAATCCTACCTCTTTCATTTGTACAGTTTATTTCTCCTTTACTCGTTAAAAGAGTAATAATTAGCAAACTCTTGATGCTCTTAAGCAGCAGGGTAGTAATGCTGTGGATACAACTCAATTGAATATTCTGGGAAAACCAACAGGACTGGATTATCCACCACACTGAATTTGTCCATGGTCTTAAATGTGACAGACATTACCTATTAATGCAGAAAAATACAAATCACAGGATCATAGAATCATTTGTGTGGAAAAGTCCTTTAAGATTATCGCAACCAACTGTTAACCATCCCTGCAAGGTCCACCACTAAAGCATATCCCCAAGGGCAACATCTAAAGAACTTTTATATAGCTTCAGGGACAGTGACACCACCACTGCCCTGGGCAGCCTGTGCCAGTGCCTGACCACTCTTTTGGAGGAAATTGTTCCTAATATCCAGCCTAAACCCCCCTTGGTGCAGCTTGAGGCCATATCCTCTTGTCCTATGCCTTGCTCCCTGGGAGCAGAGACCAGCCACCTCCTGGCTCCACCATGCTGTCAGGCAGTTGTAGAGAGTGATAACATCCCCCCTGAGCCTTCTTTTCTCCACACCAAGCCCCGCAGGTCTCTCAGCTGTTCCTCATCACACTTGCGATCCAGGCCCTTCACCAGCTCCATTGCCCTTCTCCGGGCCCGCTCCAACACTTCAATGTCTCTCTTGTAGTGAGGGGACCAGAACTGAACACAGGATTCGAGGTGTGGCCTCACCAGTGCCCAGTACAGGGGGATGATCATTGCCGTTGGCCTTCTTGGTTGCCTGACACAAGCTGGCTCATGTTCAGCTCTGACAATCAGCACCCCCAGGCCCTTTTCCATGAGCAGCTTTCCAACCACCCTTTGCCAAGCCTGGAGTATTGTGTGGGGTTGTGGCCCAGGCACATGACCGAGCATTTTGCTCTGTTGAACCGCACCCCATTGGCCACAACCCACGGATCCAGACTGTCCAGCTCCCTCTGCAGAGCCTTCCTGCCATCCAGCACATCAACACTCCCAGCCAACTTGTGTCATCTGCACACTTACTGAGGGTTCACTTGATCTAATTGTCCACATCATTGATAAAGGTATTAAAGAGAACTGGCCCCCATATTGAGCCCTGGGAACACCACCTGTGACCAGCTACCAGACAATGGATTTAATTCCATTCGCCACCACTCTTCGTGCTCAGCCACCCAGCCAGTTTTTTACATAGCAAAGGGTACGCCCTTCCAACCCTCGAGTAGCCATTTTCTATGGGAGAACACTGGGAAACAATATCAAGGCATTGCTAAAGTATGATTTGGAGGTGAAGTATCCCAATTATCTTCAGAATATAAATAGTTTTCCCATAAATGGTGCAGGAAAAGCAAGACAATCGACATCTCGCATTGAAAACTGTAGTGAATAGGATGGTTTGAATGCATACTGTGCAAGCCAACATGTGTCTGAAAAACCTCTCAATCTGTAGCCTTCTCTTGAGAATGCCTTTTGCGTCTATCTCACTAGATAAGCATGAGACAATTGCAGACTCAACCAAAATCACAGTTAGCAATTACATATCCTAAAACTTATATATGCCTCCTAATACGAACGTCACGCTACGTCTCTTCCAGCTTCTGTGCTCAGGACCTCTAATTCTGAAGTTAGAAGATGAATGTGGAATTACTCTGAGGTTTCCTGTGCCAGATGGTTATGACACAGACTACCTATAGCTCTCACATAATTGTTTTTAATGGTTTTGTTTTTAAGAAAAAACATCTTTGAAGTGTTTATTCAGCTCAGAACATATTTGTTTTGTGGTTGGTCTTGATGACCTTAAAGGTCTTTTTCAACCTAAACAATTCTATGATTCTATAACTCTGTGGTGACAGGTAATAAAACAGTATAACTTCAGCCTACCACACCTGATGGAAAACACCTACTCTCCTGATGGCAAACAGGGAAGGGACAGGCACTATAAGAGTAAATAAGAGAGGAAAATGGAGTGGGTTTTACTGGGGTGAACATTCAGACTGTGACAAGGGAAGAGAAGGGGGCATCAGTTCTGGACTTGTATACTTCATCTTCTGCTTGCAGCCCATGACACTGTAAGTCAGCAACCTGTGATCTTTTACTATAGATCCTCAGGAGGTGAGGGGGATCTTTTTCAAAAGTTCAGCTCATGACAGTTCTTCCTTCAGCTTGCTCTGATTTCAAATTTGGCAGGAGTTTTATTTTACAATGACATTTGAAATACTATGTTTTCTAACATCACCTCTTGCTTGCCTTTGTTCTCTAATGCGATACAAAGCATGGTTACCTTGGCATGTTAAAACATAATTTGCAGAAGGCCATATTGTCTGATGCTACATTCCTGTAACAGGCAGCATCTGCTACTTGTGTCAATGCTTCATTTGCTGTAGGTAGCATGGTCAGCACAGCCTACAGCTACAGTTCCCTCAGCCTCTGCAGTGTAAGACCCTGTTTTCAACTGTTTATAACTCTGCCAAAGACATTTGTATTAATCTTTCACTATGAAATAGGTTGTTTCATTTTCCTTGCCAGTGATGTCAGATGATTTCTCTGTTTGCATCTGGAAATCTTAATAAGTCCAGTCACCTTTCATAAAAGAACAAAGAAAACTGAGCTTTAGCAAATGGGAAAGATGAAGGAAGCATTATAACAGGCATCTCTTGGCTTCCAGAGGCAGCTATTGCCTCCTCCTGCAGGTCCTCCCACAGCTGTAACCCCAGCCAGCTCTCGTCAAATTTGTCTTTGTAGTCAGTGCTGTGATACTCAATAGCTTTGAATCAGTGCTGATGGCTGAGATAAGGCAAGCTACATGAAACACAGGGAATTAAAGACAGAACTTCTTTAGCTATGAACACGCCAAATACTGCTGATGCACCTGTTTTATGTTTGGAGTGGGAAGATGGTCAAAGAGGAAGTGGCTAGCTTTAAAAGAGAAGCAGTGCTTTCAGTTTCTGAAAATAGCCCAGGTAGAGAACTGAGTAATAAGAATACGTTACTGAGAAAATGCATGTTTGAAATGTGCTTGGGCATTTTTTTCACTGTCACACACAAATAGTATATGCACTGTTTTCAATATACAGATTTATTTTCATTGCTCTGGAGCACTTCTTATCTCCATCTACCACTGGCAAGGTTAAGGTGCTGCTCATTGACAGTGGGCTAATGTTTGTGTGAAAGGCTGTAGTAAAATTTCTTATATGAGCTGATTTGACCCTTTTCGCTTATTTCCGTTGTAGTTCTTACACATATATGATAGAGATCACTTGAGATGTTAGTGTAGACAAGTTAACATTCTCTGGCATACAGATTTTCTAAACCTGAAGGTGATTCTTCTAGCACATTAATTTCCTCAGTACTCAACAGGAATATTGACTGAAACTGCACTGCAGG
This sequence comes from Pezoporus wallicus, assembly GCF_028554395.1. NCBI lineage: Eukaryota > Metazoa > Chordata > Aves > Psittaciformes > Psittacidae > Pezoporus > Pezoporus wallicus. The sequence continues at coordinate 2,268,405 of NW_026637224.1, forward strand.
GAAAGTATAACAGGTCAGAAACTTGTAGGAGCGTTAGAGAGCAGAGGAAAATGTTGGTCATTGGTAAAAGAAACCTCCATCAGAACATGAAAGTGTGCAATATCCTAGGATGTTAGGGACGAGGAAGAAAGCATCAGCATATGACATATCTGGTCTCCTTTGCTGACTGAATCCAGTTAGATGGTACACAAAAGTGTCTTATAATGAAGTGAACAAAGATTTTCCACACCTACCATGGTGGTAACCCTGGAGCTATGAAAGGGGGGAAAAAAAAATATCTCTTAGAAACCACTGAACACTTGTTAGTACTTTAAAAGACTGTACAGGCCTGGAGAAAAGGTTTTTATGCTGACTAGTTGAAAGAGACACGAGAACTCACTAAGAAGTATGGTGTGATTTTTTTAAATATAGTTTTTTTTTTCCTTTGCAGTTAAACACAAGTCCCTCTGTGCAAAGCAGAATCTTTGCAACCTGGGAGCTTGGTTATGGGGGTAAAAAAGAACATGAAATGAGAGGCGCTCATACTTGAAAAGAAAGCTTGATTCACTCCCACACACGTATAAAAGACCTGTCCTACAAAGTAGTGCATAATGGCATTACTGAGTTTTATCTGTAGGTAAATACAGACTTATAAGATGTGGGATTCCTCTGCCTTATAAAGGAAAACAGCCGTAGAGACTTGATTACCATGGCAGGTGGTCTACTTTGTGCTGAGATTTCAAGCCTGCTAAGCAGGCAGGTTTCTGAGCATCCACACAGCACGTGGGAACCATGCAAGGGAGTGGCTCTGGAAGGGAAAGGACAAAACCCCCAGGGACAGCCCTTGAGTCATTAGAGCTGTTGATCCAGCATACCATTCACAGGGTAATGTCAGCACTGAGGGATCTGGAGAAAAGGTGCTGCTGGTGTTGCCACACTTCTCTTCAGCTATTAAGCTTTGCTGAGGAGTGAGTCCTGAGAAGATCAGCACACCAAACAATTGCCTCTTGGAAACCTTATTTTTCCCTCAGAGTTAGGATTCTATCCAATTTGATATGTTAATAAACACTAGTTCCACATATGGAATTTAAAAGCAAGAATCTGCTTTCAAAAATGCACACGGCATCTGGGCATGACGCATATAGAAATTCAAATAAACAGCTTTGGAGAAAATGTTTCATTTAGAGCAGAGATATGTCTACCATTTACAGCACCAGGTTTCATTCAGGATTGTCTTGAGTCCAAAATTTGCCATCTGAGAATACCTATAGCGTTCAGAACTAAGGGCCAAATTTGGGATCAATTGCCTTTGAGAGTATGGATATTTGAATGCCATTCCCTGTCTTTCTATTTGTTTTCCTACCAGTACAAAAATGCATTGTGACACCAGGAAGGCCAGCAGGCATTCATCACCATGTCTCTAGGAGGTAACAGAGAAGGTACAACACATATACACCTCAACCACTTCAAACTGCCATCTCACAGCATGCATTTTTTCCTGTAAAGACAAATTTACACTTCCAAAGATCTTCTGTGGGCTTGACCTAGCTCCTTGGTTCATTCTTCAGTGGATGGCATCTTATGAAAAGCTGTGAGCAGCTGTCAGAGGTGCAGCAAGGGCTGCAGTGAAGTTCTCCCAGCTGAGTCCTCCAGCCCCTATCTTCTGCCCCTGGTGCTCAGTGTTGTTCACAGCTTGGCCCTGCCTGTGCTATGCTAGCCAGATAGCAGGTATTTCTTGTGTCCAGACCGCTGGAAAGAACCAAAATCTCTTAACTGTGCCCTTAAATATGGATTTGAACATGACTTTTTTGCTAACATAGACGAGAAGAAATATAATCAACACATTCATATTCTTTGATTTTAGGATACTTTTGAGCCTTCTGTAGTACATGCTGAGGCAGAGACCAAATGCAAGCTGGGCATTCAGGGATGGTAATCACCTGCAGGCAGCATCTCTGTCTGGAACTGCAAGGAAATCATGCAAAGAGACGGATCACCTGCCCCTATAAATCAGCCCCTTGGTACCAGCAGGGTAGGCTGACCCACATTATCTAGGAACCCTATTCAAAATTCCCTGGATGTCCAATGACACTGAGAACCTGAGGCCTGGGACACTCAGGTTTTGACTCAAATTAACCTTTCCTCTGTAGATTTTTAACTTGAAGATGTGAAGCTCATCTGCACTACTATCACCATCCCCCACACCTCTTTTGAGACAATCATTCAGAAAAGAGCAAGCTACCTTTACAGAAAACTGAAATGTTAGAAAAATGGTCAGAGAACTTGTTGTTGTAGTTGAAAAAGAGTCAAAGTAAAGCCAAATATTCTTTCACTTCAATAAACCAGCACCAAGCACACTGGTATAAAATCACTGTAAGTGTTTTTAAGGCAAAAGGCTATAGGAGCATGGCAATGTTTTTATCACTTTTGAGAAGCACAGCCTCCTCTGAGTCTTGAGAAACTATTGAGTGCTGTATAATTTACCAACAGCCATGGCTAGCACAGCAAATTATCGGGATTAGCTGCCTTTTCTTTGTAAGCACATTGTAGCCTGTGTGGATCACACCAGCTACTTGCTCTGCCATGGCTTCATATGCCAGTGTGCTGAATTATTCACTGTCTGCTATCTGAGTGGCAGAGTTTGCACAAGTCCTTCAGAAGGAATAAGAAAGGGGCGCTAGTGAGTCTGTTGCAGGGGGAATGAGGGACAAGAATTCTTCTGCAAAACATGCCAGGAGGCACTTTGCAGATTCTTGTGTATTGACGTGGTAAACAATCCCAGCTATTACACAGAAGAATAATCTTTAATAAAGATGATAGCTCATTAATAGCTATGCTTATTGCAATGAAAGGAAAAAGCTGTCTGCCTCAGATTATTTTTTTCTAGAAGCCAAATTATTTTTTATTGCATCTTAAGTATAAAATTCTTCACATGGAGCAGCTTTAATCCTCCCCAGATCTGTGAACAGTGGTTAGCATCAAGATATTACTCCAAAAGATACTCCCAGAACACCCTGCTTGTTGTTTCAACTGGGAAGATTTCCTTTACAATTACACTGCAATGATGGAATTAGCAGGGTCATAGGAGGTAGCATGAGAGATGAGAAACAAGCATATGCAAAAACCTCCAGGAGATGATTTACGTGAGCGAAGCAAAATGTTCCCAAAACTAAGAGCCACACGAGCTTGACAAGCAAGTATGCAAGTGCAGTCACTTTGAAAGCTCGGTTGCTTCAAACAGACAAGCAGCCACCAAATCAGAAGAGAGGTTGATTTGCCAGTAAAGGTCAGGAGTGAGGTTCCTATAGGCACCAGCAGAGGAGAGAACCTGAGATGTTATCTTTTAGGCTGGGGACACCTCCCAGTCCCAGATTTTGGTCAGTGTCTGTGAAGAGAGGAGTTAATAGGTGTAGATGGCACTGGCTTAAAACGATGTTGGTGCACATAGTAGCCTCCGACCTTGTCACCCTCACAACTTCGGGCACAGCCTGCAATGCTACGGCCAGTTTTCCCCTGCAGAAGTCAGTGAGTGGTTGTGTTCAAAGAGGGTTGAAGGTTTGGACTGAAAAAAAACCAGCTTTCAGGCAGTCTAATCTCATAAAGTATCACAATGTACAAGGGCAGAGGGAGTAGGTGTTCACCTGTCAGTCTGCTGCAACGAAGACAAGAGCTGATCTCCACTCTCCCATGCACTGACTTTAAGAAAAATGTACATATCTATCACACTGGGGAAAAAGAACCACAACAAAAAACACAACATCTTTGCTACAGAGACATTTTTAACAAGTATTCCAGAAAGAGCACCAGCTATCAAAAAGGCTGCCAGGACCAGAAGGAGCCATCAATCGAGCAAGTTTACATTTCAAAGTTTTTTGAGAGCAGTGAAAATGTCTTTACCTCTTTGATGGGGAAACTGCAGTGCTACAAGAAAGTAGCTATTTGCCGCTTCTTAGTGAAACATATTTTTCTGAAGTGTTCCTTTAACCCTCGGAAGGGTGCTGGCATGTATAGATATAGATATATATATATTAAGCAGCTCTCCTGAGAGTTCTGCTTGGAGCTGCTTTAAGACTGTGGAGTCAGTCTGTTCTCTTTTCCCTTTGTATATGCCGCTGTTCAGATCCAGAGCTTCTATCTGATATTAGAGATGAACTGGTTAATTTTTAAAAAACCTTTCCTGATAGTATTTAAGAGACGGCAGAATGCATCTGTCTAATTTTGACATTTATCAGATAATTCAGTCAAGTTCCCTCATGTGACACAGCTTTATTCCCTTGAAAAGAACCTGCTGCAAACAAAAGGCCATAATGTATTGTACAGCATCGCTGCTTCCAGATGTTTCGAAATTAAACTACTAAAGCCTCCCCAGCCCTGTGAAACCTGGAAGAGTATGAAAAATGGAGTGACTCTTAGCAAACTGCATTTTCTGTGTCTGTGTTACTTATTTCATCTCTGTGCTTGAGTTTTCTGAGTCATTTGAAAATGATTAGGCAGCTCAAATAATTGTTTCCTGGGTATATTAGCAGCACTATAATTGTCATGTTTAGAGCTAAAGTTGGTAGAGACTGTAGTCTGCTCTGGAATATTCTAGCTTCCAATATACAACAGCTCACAGCTAAACATTTTGAAACTTCTATTCCTAGTTTTCCGAGTAGTCCTTTTCTTTGTTTCTTTGACAGGACCCCAGATGGATTAGGTCTGACATTGTTCTTCATTACCCAGCAGCACTGCCTGAACTCTGGATGGAAAGGCTGTCATCCAGCCTTTGGTCAGGGTCTTGCAGTGGCTACCATACACTGGCTGTTGCGCACTCTCCTCTTCTGGGCAGGAAGGGTTAAATGACAGACCTTTACTTCTTTGTACATGCAGAAAGAAACAAATGCCATCTACCACGATATGTAATTTATGTGAGCGGAGTCACAGCCTCAGACTGACTTATTGAAATAAACTATACTTGGTATAATTCATTGGGGTGGGGAGGGGGGGTGGGGCATTGGGAACAAAATAAAATAAACAAAAAAAACCAAACAAAATAAAGTTATCAGTTACCATGCCAACACTCTTTGTAAACTTCATTGGTTCTCAATGAACTCCTTTTGACCTGCTGATCTGAGGTTTTTGCTGTGTGATGTACATAATTCTCTCAACACTGGTCCATTACTTCTGCTGAGGGTTGTGGGTCAAGCCTGTAGTGTAAAGTCAAAGAGAATTAGCAGCCCTATCAATAATCAGCTGCAGGACTGCAGCCCAAATGATAGACCAGAAAAATCCAAGGAAAGATAAATAAAAAATGGAGAACATGCATGTATATTCTATAGTTTGAGCAGCTGCTGTGGACTATCAACATCATCAGGAGACCTCAGTTCATTAGCATAAATTCAAATGACAAATGCACAGTGCTATTCAGAGACTCATTAATTTGCAATGGGTGCAGTGCTCATGACATATTAGTGAAAAATTCAAATGTCTTTGTAGCATCGTGAGTTTAGTTGTGGGACCTAAGTTGCTAAAATGAAAACGTGTGCAATTTTTTAGCAGTTTATTAAATTATGAAGTGTGATGACTATATCTGTGCATCTTTTTAAGCAGATGAGGTCCAGTGTGCTCCAGCACCAAATTGCATGGTTTATGTCGAAATCTCCCTGTCAAACAAGCTCCGAGATGGAGCAGAAATCCAAGCTGGGTGTTCACTGCGGGCTGAGATCTCCCCCTTCTGGGTGAACAGCATTGCCATCGAGAGAGAAGGAAAATACAGTTGTTCCATGCCTTCTGCTTTGTTATGCCCGTTTTCATGCCTGTCTTCAATGCCTCTTTAGACACCAATTTCATTGCACAATGTTTAGAGTAGTCAGCAATAGCAGAAATAAGACAATTTTATATGATTATGTGCAAGTATTTTGCTTCCTCTATCATTCTGTACATAAACCCATAGCCTACATGTGCAGGATAACTTACATGCAAGATATGGAAAGCCTTAATTACAAGTATCTTGTCTTACCCAGTGGCTTTGTTATCTGTACAAAATGGAGAGAGAAAAGCCTTACTTTTATATGCGGAGAAACCTGTCCGTAGCATTCTTTCATGACATTTAGATTAAGTTTGCAATTATAATGTACAAAAACTGAAATACACAGCAGTGGTGTTTATTCTTAGTGCCTCGACTCTGCCCTGTGTGTGCAGCTCTGACACACTGCTATATCTTTCTGACTTCAATGAACGCTGCAAGTACCACCTTATATTTCTGCTTCCTCTTGGACCTCTAACTGTATCATTTCCTGGCCCTAAGTTTACACGTTTTTCTGTCCACCTGCTGCCACATCTAGTGTGGCTTTCCCTTACCAGAAAAATATACCATCAGATAATTACTAGTACTTTTTTTTGAGGAATAAAATCCTTAGTTTTAAAGTGCATATGGGCCATAATACCTAATTGGTAAAAAATAACTTACCTTTTCAAAGGCACTAGATTTTAGCTGCCTTGCCTCTGAAAAATTTTGAAGCAGCCTGATTTTTTAAAGACAGGGGAATCAGCTGCCAGTTGCATGTCCAAACCCATTAGCTGCTCTTGAACATTTGAGCGTCTCTGTAAAACACAATAATATTATATATATATATACTAGTCATTAGGTAGCATAATAATAAAAGCCTTAATAAGGTTCACAGCATCTCCGAGCATATGTCATGCTTCAGAGTGAGAGGAAAGCCATTTCTCACTCTGGCTTCTCATCTGTGTCATGCCACCTGCCACATAGGATATAGTATGTCAATGCTCAAAAAAAAAACAAACAGAAAAACAACCAAACAGAAAAACAGAAAATAGAAGGATGGTATGTCTTTTGCATCCCTGTCAGTAGTGTCACATTCCTTTGTGTCCCCCATGTTTGTGGATAACCATGACACTCACCAGGTGACCTGAGCTGCCAGTGAGTTAAGTGCATGTGGAAAGTGTTTTGCCCTCCCTATATAGGGAAGAAAAACAGTCACCAAACTAAGACTGTAGATTGCTATCAACTGACTTCAAGCTGTAGTTTCCAAATTACGCAAACGGATTAGGATGCTCACCTGCCGTCAGCTTCTGCCCCCTCCAAAGCCTTTCCAGGCAGATAAGATCATAAAAACTCTGTGTGAGCCTCCCAGGAGAGTAAGTTGAAGCTTCATCACACACTAAAATCATTTATTTTCATTAACCTTGCCCAAATCTGACATGAACCTCCACATCCCTTTGGATGTGAGTTTGTGCAGAGAGAAGGAAGGAATTTAAGGAGGAGAGGACCAATGCAGTGTCAAGTTGCACTACAAACAAAGGGCATATCTGGGTGTGCAGATGTCAGGATCAGCTCAGGGCCATGCCATTCCTCCCCTCTACAGGTTTTGGCTGCGGGAAACACTAAAAGACTGGAGCAACGGTCAAGACTATACCTGAAGTTGTCTTAGACACAAAAGGACAAATGTTCAGCCACAAAGGCTGCTGCAGGGGATTGCAAAGAAGAGCCAAGAGGGAGCAGAGCCATGTCTCCATGGTCCTGACTGATGGAGGAGCACAGCAACCAGCCCCTGACTCTCATTTCCCCTTCTACACCAATATTCCAGTGTTAAGCAACAGAGCAGAACCTTAATGCAGGCCTGTCAAACATTTAAACAGAAGCTGCTGGGGCAGCAGAAGGTCGCTATCCAGCAAAGAAACCCTTTGTGTTCCTCATCTGGCTCTGGCTCTCCAATATTTCCTTCCCTCCCCGGAAGTGAGCAGTGGAAGTTTGCCTACCCAGATTGTTGCCAGGAGGACCCTAAAGCTTAAATGACAGTCATGGGATCAGAAATGCCTGAAAATGAACAAGCTGCCCTTCTCCTGCTACCCCTGACAAAAGTGCTGAGCAGGAGCTCAAGGCAGCTGAGGATTCAGGCCATTATCAGGAAGTCACTTACCCTGATTTCTGTGGAGAGGTTAAATTTTGACTTGTGTCTCTCCAAAGCCCAGTTAAAGGAAACAGAGAACAGGTGGTTTGTTTGAGCTTTAAGTTTAAGTTTTCTTTATTTCTTATGAGGAACAACTTCCCCATAAGAGGAAGCACTGAATAACAGGGATTGCTTTAGAATATAATCATCTAATCTCTGCAAGCAATTGCAGAGGTTGGTATTTACAAAAAATGCACTTGCGTTTTAGGCATCAATGGAGAAAGCATTTTGCACCCAATCAAGAATGCAGGCAGACGAAAAGATTCATTGCAAAGAAGTTGTTTACCATTACTGCAAAAGGCAGGGGGTTGCTTTTGCTTCAGAAAAACCACAATCTATTTTTCACTTTGTTATTTGGGATCAGTTTTTTTTTTTTTCACATCATACCACTCCAGAGGCAAGCTGTTATGGACACCTCGTTTGTAGGCATGACACTGATTTCAGGAATGTGTTCCAAGAAAGGGTATCTTGTCACAGATGTTGGATGACTGCCTGTCTAGGAACATGGCTCTAAGGGAAAATGTCCCATCTTAAAATCCTACAAAAAGGTTATTACCTGCAGAAGACTCCCAGCAAAGGGAGATTGGTGAGACAAATGGAATATTAGATTGTGTCTGCAAGCTGGCAGGACCTGTGAACTCCCCCCAGAAATGTGGTCAGTGGGAAAAATTCCGATCTGAGCTACAGCAAAAATCCAGTCAGTCTACCGGCACCTCCAAATGTGAAACTTGGTCCAAAGAAGGAGGTGACAATATTATTAAGCTTATGACACTGTTTGTGTTAACATATTTTTTTTGTGCAGAACATGTTTGTATTTCAATTGGTGAAGTATTTACAATGAGACTAGATATACTCACCACCAAGGGCAATTAATTCAGGGTTATAAAGCTTGTATTTCAGAACAGGCATGAATAATTCAGTGTTAGGTTGTTTAAGTGTGTTTTGTAAAATAGAGCTGCAGCTTTTGTTTTTCTTGAAAGCTTCTAGAAAAAAAAAAAGTGATTTGGGGTTGGGATTTTTTTTCTTTTTCTCCTCACCCCTGGGGAGAGCAGTGGCCTTTTGATGTTCCACATTGACCTGCGTTCCTTGCTTGTTTCCCGCTAAGCTGAAGAAAATGCGACTGAAAATGGGAGGTGCGCATGTTAAGGAGTAAGGAGTACAGCACTAGCCCTGGGTGTCAGATCTTATCAAACAGTCTGTAGTGCTTCAGACTGCTTTAATCGTTATCAGCCTTGCCGGACTGTGAACTTTTACAATGCTGATAAGCAGAAGTGTACAGGCATACAAATAAGTACTTGCTTTTGAGTGCAAGTCTAACCTGATAAATGAATTTATGGAGCAAGGGGGAAAGTGTCTGTGCAGTGTATCTCCATCTCTTCTTCAGGCATGACACGTTACTTCATGGGCTACATATGTAAACAAAAAAACCGAGCCTGGGTAACTGCTGACTGAAGGCTGAATATTGCCTCAATAGTCTTTACTACCCAGACTCAAAAGACAGCAAAAAGTGGATATTTTGTCCAGCCTTTGTGAATTGTAATTCAACACACATTAAATCTCCTGTATCCCATGTAAGTGGCTGGGTGGGTGGGAGGGAGAAGCTGTGTCCTTCGATCATCAATAACAGGCTGAAAGAAACCTGAAGGATCATCTGGTCCAACCTTTCTAGACAATGCATGACCTAGACTAGATGTTCCAGCACTTTGTCCAGCCAAATCTTAGTGTCCAGTGTTGGGGAGTCTACCACTTCTCTGAGAGATTATTCCAATGGCTGCTTTTTCTCATTCTGCAATATTTCCCTCTTGTGTCCAATAGGAATCTCCCCAGGAGTAACTTATGTTCATCACCCCTCATCTTTTTCATGTGACTCCTTCTGAAAAAGGAGTCTCTGTCTTCTTTGTAGCTGCCTTTTAAATACTGGAACATGGTGATAAGGTCTCTCCTGAGATTTTTTTTTCTCAAGGCTGAGCAAATCCACTTCTCTCAACCTTCATTATAGTTCCATGATGGTCTTCAGAATTTCTATATTTGAAGCATTTGTTAAGGAGAATTTTAGATTAAGAAGTAGCAGAAAGCAAGAAACAATATGCCTGAGAGCTGTAAACTGCCTCCATGTGGCAATAAGGCATTAGCTCAGATAACGGATGTTAATAACGTAAACTTCACTGGACTTGGTATCTTGGCAGAGCTTAGGTAACTTCAGGGTCTCACCAAAAATGTTCTTATACAACAGGGCAGGCATGGCCAATCATGCCAGTGTTGTGGAAAAACAAACCACCTCAAATGGGTAACATGGGAGACAGACTTTTTTTTCCACTATCTGCCTAAAATCTCTTCAAAGTATGAGACATGGTGCTTAATGTGGTAGCTTATTTGAGCCTTTTCAGGCCAATGACCACTATATAGCTAGCTGGACATAACCTCAGTACGTGTCATCCACAGCAGAAAGAGAATGGGCATGGTGCAGCTGAAATACTGGATTTTCACTCTTTCTACAGAAACTCTTTTGTGCAAGTAAGCCATGAGACTTCTGGGAAGGAAGAAGATTATGTGCACATCTCCTCTACCATCACTTCGACCATGCCATGCACACCTACACCTTTTCCTAGGGACCTCTGCATAAGGTATAATATTTGCTGCTGCAGGAGCACAGCCCAAAAAGTTTATCGATAAATTCTGAGCCTTGTAACTCTGTGTTTTCAAGGCAGTCCTTCATATTTCAATAACAAATAAGATAGCATGGCAGTAGACAGGACAAACTCCACACCTGTTGTTTCTTTTTACTGCAGGAAAAGGACACAAGAGAAAGTCAATATGGAATATTTATAGTAAGTTGTGTAGCTTATACAGGCTGTCTGCAAGGTTAGTGTGATTAAAGATTATGATTTAAAGGAAAACAAATATATGCCCCAAACCAGCATACCTATTTTGGAAAAAGTACATCTTTTAATTGTTGCCTTTATAGTATTTGTAGCAAGGTTGATTTACTGTTTTCCCTAGAGTGCTAAAACTTGAACAAATGCTTGGATGCCGTAGCATATGGTGGGGTATAGCAGAATAGTTTTCTAGCTAGCATTACACATTTCTCTTTGCACTGTAGCACAAGAGTGGCTGAGTGAAATGCCTAGACCCCATGCATTTTAGAGTCACTGGCTTAAGGAGGGATACACCAAGTGCTGGGAGAGTGTGGGAAAGCAACAAATTGACAAACAGCCAATGGGAAACAGAGAAGGCATTTTTACTGCACTATGTTTACAACTTGTACTTTCTCAGATCCTAAAAAATCCACTGTTTTCCTACATGTCTGCAAGACATTATAGTTTGACTTAGTAAAAAACCATGCATGTAAGTGCACAGTTATTAAATTAATAGCCTCCCCAGGCTAACATGTGCTGAAATCCAGGTTTAGAATTGCCTGTGAATTCTGGCAAAATTGAAGATTTAATGAAAGTATCTTCACATTACTAAACCTGAATTTGCAGCCTGACCCTTTTTACTGTTTTTATTTCTGTACGACAGTGTTTTACCTCCTAAAGTCACATTAAAGATCTCTGAGCTGAGAGTGGGCCTATGATAAGAGGGAGAATATATGTGTGTATGTGTTGTCCTCTGACTGCTTCTTGGGTGTGGAGAGCAGCTGATGTATGGAGCACCCAGGAAATCGCAGCAGAGGTAGTTCAATATATTCCTGGGTACATATATTGGGGGGAAATAACATTTACAGGACCCTCTTCTTTATTTCTCTCTCTTTTCTCACTGAACAATGCTGCTGAACAGTGTTGCAGATGAGGTGTGGCTGTGGAGGGGTTGTATGCCCAAAGCACTTCCTGCACCCTCCTTTTTCTTTGGGGGTCACACACCACCTGCATCCATCGCCAAGGACACATGGCAAGCTCAGACAGTGGCATCTATTCTTTCTCACTTTTTTTTTTTTTTTAATTAGAATAAGTTAATATCTATGCCTTAATGACTACAGAATATATTCATAAAACGTAATTTATACCCAACATATTTTCACCACTACTGGTGAAAATATTGACATTTGTAATTGATTTCATTTCAAAGTTTAATAAAATAAATTTAAGGAAGTAACTGAATCTTAGTTTAATTCAATTAGTCATGGCTATTGCTTTTCAGTTAATAAGTAATAATAAATTAACAGTTAAAGATACTGAGAGAGACTAAATTACTATTTTAGGCTTGCTCTAAAATTGTATTTTAGGCCTGCTCTAGGCTTATTGTTTTTGTAAAGTCACAAAAGTGTGAGCCCACAAATAACCATCCAGACGGTGACTTTGGGTTTGAACTGTAAACACATCAGCTGCTTCACAGATGCTGCCCACGTCCATAGTCTTACCCTCCATATCCCTGTGCAGAAAGAAAGGCTTAATGCTTTTATGGAAGGCTCTATCATCAGAAATAATCTTTCTTTGCTCTTGGAGCCGAGGCAAGAGGCCCTCACTGGTGTCACCCAGTGTTTTGGTGGCAAATTTCTCAGTAGATTTTCTTTTCAGAACTGCATTTGTTTGCTCTATCCCTGCCATGTCCAGACTTTCTGACCAAACAGATAATGCACCTTCTTCCACTAGGAGGAGGATGATGAATGCTGTACTTGCTCATCCAGTGTGAAGGGCAATTAGTCTAAATAGCTAGGTCTTCTTGCCAGGTGTTTCCATGGCCTCAGGAGGTAGCCAGGATGGAGATGACCTGGAGACATTGCTCGAGCTCCAAATTTGTGAATCTTCTCTCTTTCCTATACCATTATACGTGAGCTTATTGATGCCTGAGAGCAGAAGTGGACAGGTTTCACCTTCAGTCATAGATGAAAGAGACAACCTAGTCAGACCCAAAAACTGAGTGAGGTTGGAGGGACAACTTTTTTTCTTTAAAAAGAATTCCAGTGTCTTGGGTAATTTTTACCTGCCTTCTCATCCAATTCATTGTGCTTGTCATCTCCAAAACTGCACAAAGACTGTAAGAAGACTGTGTTAAGTGCTCTGACACCAGTTAGTCCCTTAAGACAGTCCTTGATAAACAAAGGCAGGAGGTGATGAAGATGAAGGTTATACAAAGTTTATCTTTCAAATTCATATGGAGGCATTGACTAAAATGGTCAAGTTTTCTCAAAAAGATCTCTACTCAGTAATTCACCAGGCCCAATGGTGGCATTTTAAATTGTGTGCAAACAATCTATTAGTCTTTTCTTACCCCTTTCTTTTTTTCTTTTCGTGCATTGTAAATGAGGTGCTTTGTTTCAGGGAGACAAACAGACATCAGAGAAATATAAAGCCTCCTGAGCTTCTTCTCTCTTATATAGTGGAGCTGCAGAATAGTCTAAAGAACCTGATGATGCAAATACACCAAGCATTTCTTAAAATTTTCTGAAATTATGCTATATTAGCTATATAATTAAAGAAAAAAAAAAGCCATCTTCTCTGAGTGTGTGTGGTCTTTCCTATTTGCAAAAAATATGTTTCTCAAGAGGACATAATGGAAAATGTTCAAGCCATAAACCTAAATCCAAGTTCTAAATCTGGACTGCTAGTTGTCTCCAGAGATATAACCCAGTGACAATTGACATTTTGTCCTCTAACCTTACCTCAGCCTTCACACAGTTGTCTGTTCCCCTTGAGCCAGGCAGATCTAACCTGTCAATTAATACATAATCTAAGTTTACTTAGATGTCATGTAATGCTGTTATCCATGTGGAAATACATCAAATGTCCTAGGTTGCTCTAAAGGCTATGGTGCTTAGTAAAAATCCTATCCCATGGGAAGCCTAGGCTTGCCTGAGGATTAGTCATAGCCATCTCTTTGTGATGCAAAATGACATAATCATTGACTTTTTCAAATAGTATTACACTTCTACTTTCTCCAAATAAAGAACCCGATTCCAGGTTTGCAAACAGTTTAGATGGTATAAATTTGATATTGAATGAAGATGTCTTGCTAAATCTCAGGAACAGAAGAAACATAATAACTCAAAGACTTGCTTTAATTTTCAATAAATTCAAGAATGTCTAAAAACTTATGTTTTCTTTCAATATTTGCCTCAGGTTTATATCATATTACTGCAACACTAGATGGTAGATAATTTAGACCATTCTCTCCAAACCCACCCTGATTTTACACTGAAAACACCGCAAAGTTTGCACAATACAGGTTGATATTCCATTGTAATAACTGTAAACTTTTTTTATATTATCTATCTTAAAGTAGGACATCTTTACATTAAATTAGAAGGGGTTTTGTTGGTTGTTTGTTTTTTTAATAGGACCAAAATTCATTAAAATGCTTATTTTTCCTAAACCTCAACATCCAAACCATATGGAAAAAATTGCCTCTAGGTATTGGAAGTTGTTGCCTTTATCACGCTGTGCATCTAAATTCCCAAGGATGATTGATTTAACAGGTTTGCATATTAAAAATCTTTTTCTCTATTACAATAGAGGAAATCACAAGAAAGATTAATGCCCTCTGCATGGTGCCACCAAATTAAAATGTCTTTCAAATGTCTTCACTCCAGGAACACTTTACTATCCAGTCCTGTACTTAGAAAAGCTTTTCTCACTGTAAAGAATGTATTACTCATGGGTGATGATGCTGGTGTGCCTATAACCTAAATACCTGGAATACCCATATATTAGGACAAACTGGGCACTTTAAAAGGCTTTAAAGAAGTGTTCGCTTTTCAGGGTTTTTTTTGTCAGAAACACAAGAGGCAACCCAAAGTTATGGCCTTGACATATTTCCCCATTGCAGTGGTGTCATCTGACATGAAACAGAGTAATACTCCCCACTACTGCTTCAAAACTTTCTTATACATAAACCCTCAGCAGTAGTTTCTTTGCCTAGTATATCAGGGCAATAATATACATAAAAAATTATAAAGTGTTTCCCTAGCATCTACTGTTTTAATGTACAAAAAACATTTTTTGTTCTCAGTTTCATCTTCTCCTACAGTCATGAGAAGTATGCTGCTGATCCAAATATCTTCCCCTCATCAATATGCAGATTCAGGCTAGACTGTCTTAAAGAGCACCTCAAAGATGAAGGGACACAGACCAGCTTGATCACATGCTTCTTTCTTCAGGGGAAAGAGCTTGCAGTCAAGGGGAAAGAGCATGTATCCATACTGCATATTGACATATGGACCAAGAGCTTTTCTATCATGCCCCACTTTGTAACACTTACCCTACTTAAGTGGAGGAATGGGGAGAAAGATTGGAGAAAGAAAGAAGGCTACCAAGGTGTTTTTGGAGTGTTGGGCCATGTCTGCTGCAGTTATATCCATGCTGGATATAGCAAGTGCCATTCTGTGTGTCCCATCAGAAGACCACTTAATTCACCCCCAGGCAGAGACTGGAACACAGATTACATAGATGAAACATGGATGACTGCAGAGTACATCTTTTTGTAAAACAGGGAGATAAGCAGCTTGGTAATACAAAAAAATCAACACAGCATATTGGTTTAGCATTACACCTTCCTCAAGAAATGTAGAGGTGCTATCACATTAATTCCTTCTGAAAAAAAAAATTAATTCAATAGTTCCTTCAAGGAAAGTGAATTTTATAGAAATATGCCTGTACTGCCAGTATATTGAAAAAATCATAGCTCTATTTAGGCATGAAGTCAGGGTATGAATGAATTTTACAGTGGGGAAAATAAAAGAAATATAGAATCACAGAACCACAGAAAATTCCAGGTTGAAAAAATTCTCTGTAGTTCATAGATCCACTCTTTCACTGAAAGCAGGGCCTTGGATTAGGTTATCCAGGGCCACACCAAGCCTTCAATATATCTATCAGTTGGGATCCCAGTACTTTGCTGGGTAAAATATCCATTGTTTGAGTATTCTCACTGTAAAGAGTACTTTTAATATCCAGACGGAATTTTATATCAAGCAACTTGTGCCTGTTGCCTCATGTCACCTCATGGTGCAAAGATGCACCATGTGCCCTTGTGAAATAAGCCTAACTTATTCTCCATTATCACCTTTAAGGAAGTGGAAGATTGATCAGAAATTCCTAGACTGCCTTCTCTCCAGACTGATAAAACTCATTCTGTCTCCATACATTGAGTTTTCCAACACATTTTTCATCCTGGTGGTCTTCTTCTGGGTCTGGTGGCCTTTATCTTTCTTTTGGTGGGACCAAAGGGACCAAGATAGTTTTCCATGGAATGATCTGAAAAGTGCCAAGCAGAGTGGAATAATCACATCCCTAGTCTGCTGGTTATACTTCTGCCGATGGAGCCCTTCACTGCTGTAAAGCCGAACTTTCCCAAGGACTTTATGCATGATTACAGTGAGCACGCAAAACAGAGAGAACAAATACAGTCTTGATGTAGAGAATAAAGAGTGAAAATATGCACCTAACTCAATAAATGGGCAAAAGTAAATCCTAAAAGAAGCTTCCAACCCGAATAGTGTTGGAAAGTGAAATATCAGAAAAGCAGCTTAGAAATTGATGTATGCCTTCAAAAACAAATATAGTTCTTCAGAGAATACATGAAAATTGGGTGCGCTCTGCCATCTATTATAATTACTAAAACTCATTCATTATTTCTAGTTTAGTGATATGTCATGAGTTCCACATAGGCAATTTCCCACTATCCTTCATATTCTACAAACATATAGTAAGAGACAGCACCTGTCATGACAAGCCTTAAATGCACAAGGTAAAAGATAGGAGAAAACATGGAAATGAATCACAGAGAGAGACAAGTGATTAAGTTTTTTTAAATAATTGAAGTGATTTTCAATCCTTTTACTTTCAATAACAATACCCTTAGTGACTGGCCTAAAGACAAATGGGAAGTCTGCTGCAGAGACATGTATTTAGTAAACATGTTCTGAGTCACCACCCAGAGCCTTCAACAAGGCCTCTGTCCCATGAAGGACATTGACCACAGGGCAGGATGCAGCATTATGACCACATCCCTGATACCTTTTCTTAATATCGGACAGTTCAATTTCAGGCAGGATTTTTGAACACAAAAGACATGGAAACAGTACAGCTGGTCTCAGAGGGGTGGGATGGATGGACACCTGCCATCAGGTCCATTTCATTATTTCTCAGTAGAAAAAAAAGAAAAAGAAACTTTTAAATAATGGTTTCTGTTTCTAGGATCTCCATTAAAAGGGATATAAAATTACATTCTTGTAATTAAAAATGTTTTAAAGAATGAAGAGATAAACCTGCAGTGTTGCACATTCAATTACATTTAGCTGGTATCTGTCAACTATAAAAATCTAAAGAAGGGTAAAACCAGACAAAACTGTCAATGTCAGGAAATAACCTATGTTGTAGGGGATTAGCTATAAATGGTGAGAATTCTGTGTTTTCTGACCAGCATGGCAGAAATACTTGAAGGGCTAAAACTATCAACTATTGGGTTTGTCCCTTACATGTGCAAGAATGACCATCCTCACAGCTTTTCTATCTCTTCCCTGACAAACCCCATGCAATATAGAAAACACCAGATTATTTGCCTTGTTTACTTGGGACCAGAAAACGAGAAGAAAAGGGGGAGCAAGAACAACTTTTAAGTCTTTCCTTCTCCCTTTTTGTAAGAGAAATAAATGTGGTTGTCCAAGAAGGCAAAGTGAAAAGTTAGCAGAGGGCAGAGGACATCGAGGTAGAGGATAGTAACCCAGTGGGGCAGAGGAGTGGGGAAGAGAGGGAAGGAGGACACATAGGTGGGAGAGGAGTAGACACAAGATGGGGAGTAGATGGGGTGTTGGTGACAACCAACATGTGGTGGGGCACAATTTAGGGCTGAAGTGCAAAAGAAGGTGTGAGAGTTGGTCTCTGCTTCAGGGCAGTGACAGGGGTGGAGACTATCATTCATGAGTTCTGGAAATGTGGTAAAACAGTGGATTATCCTGATGATGGACTGATTCCACATAAGGTTCCCTAATTAAATGCAAGCATGCTGCTTCCAGGGTCAAGACACTGGTGCAGGCACTTTTGGGCACCAAACAAATTATATGCACCCTGAGCCAGCCACAGAAGTCATCTACAAGAGCCTGTGTAATTCCTGATCTCTCTGTGTCATGCTCACCTGCAGCAAGACCCTTCCCATAACCATGTTTGTGCTACCCACCTTTCCCAGCCCTGCAGAAGGGAATGATGGAAATAATCCAAATAAACCAGCCTGGTAGCTAAGTGCATGAATTGGAAGGGCAGGAGGCAGCAAACAGCCCTTAAGCAGCCCAAAGCTCCACATTCCCACTTTCTAACCACATAAATGGGGTAGGGTTTCTTGGGACCCACCTCAGCAGCAAGATGTTTGACACAGCCCTTTCTACAAAACCAATTTAAGGGATCTGACCTCTTTTTTTTTTTTTTTTCCCAAAGACACAAGCCATAATTCTGCTGATACGTCCATCACTGGGGAATATTTGGTGCCCATTTCTTCAAAAATGTTCCTCAGTAGGTGGTAGAAAGTGCTCCCTTTTCAATCATAACATAGTGGGGAGGAAATTGTGGTCATGATGCAGCAGATGATGAAATATCCTCTGTTCTCCTGGACATCTTTAACCTCTACTTCAACTGGATGTACTCCTACCTTTGCAATGGATGTACAAGCATGAAGCCATCTCATTCACTTCATTCTTTAACAAATAATACCTGCATTTTAATGTTCCATTGTTTGAAAAAATCCCCCAAAACTTCTACAGTATGTTTTCAACTATACATTTAGTTCATATACAATTGAACTTGGTAAAAGTTCCTAAGCTGGTAGAGCCCATTCAATCAGGCTGCAATTCCTCAGTAACTATTAGCTCTTCTCTTCCTCCTCATGTTTCAAACCCTTGGAAAGTGATGACATGCATTGAATTTCTTGATGTTTTTTTTTTTTTAACATGTGAAGATGTCTTTTGTTATTCCCCACCTAAAATCTTCTAATTTTTATGAAATTAGATTTTTGGTGACCTCTTGTATGCCCAGCATTGCTTCAATATCAGAGCTTTTGTGTACCTGGTAGTCTGACAAATTCTACTTTTTTTCTTTTTCTGTCTGCCTGCCTCACTTACTTCTTTTTTCCTCCAGTGTTATGTTCTAATAGTAGATAGCAGTGAGCTCTCTAAAAATGGGAAATTGGCTCATCAACACCAGACTATCTACAAATTCCTCTGTGTTTTTACCTTCTCTCTGCCTTATCTGCGTAAAGCTGTGTCAAGTGCACACTTCATGTTCATGGAGTAGGTTCTGGAGTTCTGTGACAGCTCTGCTGTTAGTAACTGCTGTCTCACTTTATGAAACATTTTTACCAGATGAAGTACTTCCAAACCAAGTCGTGTCAAAACAATGTAACCCTTTATTATTGTGCTCTTTTCTGGTGGCACCCGCAGAGAAGAACCATTACTGCTTTCCCCATATATCCTCAACAAGTCCAGGGGTTTTGGCACTTGTGGAGCTGTATTTTTTTTTTTCCATCTTTCAAACAAGGAAGGAATAACTTTGCCATTTTCCACTCCTAGTCCTGTGTGTGATTCTAAAGTCCCTCAGAGGTCACAGGCATGCATTCAGTACATGATAAGGAATGTGGAACCCATGTCTGATTGTTTGTACCTCTTCCAGTTAGGAAAGTGCCACCCATCCTATAATATCTAGACCAGGAGTCAAGGAGATGGCTAGTATTTCATCAGCGGATGCAATATTTGGTCCAGACCTGAACTGCACCTGCCTCAGCCAGCATTAATCTGGATATATCAGGCAATGAGGGCAATCCTGTGAGGGGCATGCTGCAAGCACTGTGCTGTCCAATGAGTCCAGGAAGGCAAGTCCCAGGTCTCTTAATATTGGGACTGTTTGGAGAAAAGGAAACACTGCCCCTCTGCTGCGCTCTGGGGAGATGACTGCTGCAGTCCTGCATCCAGCTCTGGGGCAACAACACAAGAGGGACATGGAGCTGTTGGAGGGAGTCCAGAGGAGGCCACAGAGATACTGTGAGGGCTGGAGAAGCTTTGCCCTGGAGATGGGCTGAGAGAGCTGGGCTGGTTCAGCCTGGAGAAGAGAAGCCTCCACAAAGACCTTAGAGCAGCTCCAGTGCCTGAAGGGGCTACAAGAAAGCTGGAGAGGGGCTTCGGGCAAGGGCCTGTAGGGGCAGGACAAGGGGGAATGGCTTTAACCTGACAGAGGGGAGACTGAGATGAGCTCTTAGGCAGAAGTTCTTCCCTGTGAGGGTGGTGAGGCCCTGGCACAGGTTGCCCAGAGAAGCTGTGGCTGCCCCATCCCTGGCAGCGTTCAAGACCAGGTTGGATGGGGCTTGGAGCAACCTGGTCTAGTGGAAGGTGTCCCTGCCTGTGGCAGAGTGTTGTAACTGGATGAGCTTTAAGGTCCTTTCCAACCCAAACCATTCTATGCTCTACGTTTCCCCAGTTTACTTGCTAAATCTAATTGCCTGCCTTAAGTTCTACAGCCATGAGAACAGCAGGCCAGTGATGCAGAGCACAGTGGTGCCAGCACAGCAGCAGGTCTCCACCATCAGAGGATGAAGCGGAGCAGCTGTGCCAGCTGGGAATGCTGCCTGGAGAGGTACCTGGGCTCCCTTCACCAGCTGCAGAGCGTCCTGCACCCCAGAGTTCGCTCCCTATGTCAGCAGGGGTTGAGGCAGTGCAGCAGGCATGGGCACAGCAGCCACGGATGCCCCTTAATCATGTCACACCTGGAGCCCTGTGGTCAGCAGTAATGCTGATGGAGATGGGACCATGCCATCCAGCTGGTCACCACGCTGGGACACAGCTCCTTGCCCTGAGGCCTCTGTTGATGTTGCTGCTGCTCAAAACTCCAAGTTTCAGAAAGAATTTGAACACTGTGTTTACTTTCTGACAAATACATCTATCACATACCACAGATACGTTGTTTTACTTGAGATGCTGGTCTTTATATCTTAAAGACCAAAATAACAACCAAGGGGGAATAGGTGCTTTTTCAACATTTCAGTATGTTTGAGGTCATCGTAGTATTTTAATTCAACATAGCTAATGTGTCGTATGGAGTATATATTATCTTTGCATGTATCTCCAAGAAAGCCCTGACCAGACAGAACTGACCTGTTCTGTCCCAGGACAAAATGCTGTCATGACTGAACTAATTTCTTTATGACAGAGATTATATCTAGCATCCTGATAAGTGAATATTTGTGAAACTAGCTCTTGGATAGATCCCTGTGGAGACAATATATGATATTCATCTTTTTCAGCATTGTTGTATACTACTTGTCATTTTATCTGTGATGTATCTAACTAGGGACCAATGAATCCAACTAGGACACTAAACAGCTAAATAAACCATCATACTCAGTGCCTGACAAATCTTCTTCTATCTCCTACTTGCTCCAAGTCACAAATGTGTCTTTGTGTTAAACTTCTTCTGTCTGAAATGCTTCTTCTGAAGATGGGTGTTAAAGCCTACCAAAGCCTGTACATTTCCATGAACTGCTATATGACTTAAACCAGAGGTAGAAAGAGGCTAACTCTTCAGTATGTTTGGAAAACACAGAAAAGAGCACAAACACATAACCATAATATCAACAAAAACAACTTTCTGAGTAGACTAGGTCATCTTCTAAACCATTATTTGTCTTTTGAGTTCACAGCTCAGATTTTCACTAATAGAAAATAAATCACTCAGAAAGGAACAATTCCTTTAAGTTCCTGTATTTCTATTTTTATTTTCATTTTCTCCTTTAAAGACACTTGCTCTTACCCTGAAGCGAGGCCAGGCATGTTGATAGAGACATTTTCCTGCACCTAAAAAGTACACGTTCTCTCACCTCTCCTGACACTCGGTTAACTCCTAAAAAATTGGATGAGAGAAAGAAGAGGAGGGCGTGGTCCAAGTTTCTCTGCTAATGTCCTGTAAAATGAAGAGCTGATACTACAACTAGAAACGCTGCTTGTTTAGCTGCAGCAGAAATATTAAGAAGCAGCAATAGGTTTTCTGAGGAAGCAACCCAAAATGTATCAAATTGGTTTGGAGACACCTTTCCTTATTACTGTTACAATATTCTGTAAAAGGTAGATAACTGGAAAGCTCCAAATGTAGACAAATAAACCTATTTCCAAGTGTCCTATGGTAAAGGGAAGGTTGTAGGACAGATGCATGTAGCTTTGTTCCGTCTACAACCTGCCAATAATATGTGCTAATGTTCTCTTGCCAGCAGCTGCACATACCTTGTCTACTCAAGTTCTGCAGACTACACTCCACACTTTTAATTAGGTTTTCAGCTGGACCATCCTCAGGGAGTGTGAAGACAAAATGCAAAAACTGAAATTATTCAAGAACCATGATCGTGCATGTTTTACTGTCCCAGAAGCCAGGCCAACGTCTTGCTGGGATAACATAGACTCAAGCTGGTGCTTATGCATAATACTGGTCTTTATGCAGTCTTTATTCAGTGCTCAACACTCTTCTTTGATTGCATGAGCTTCTTCTCTGCTGGTTGGGACAATGCTGGTGTGTATTTCTATCATGTCTCCTGCACATCACCATCTGAACTAGCATGCCACATGGGGTAATAATAAGTAGGAATCTCCAGTATTTGCTCTGTGTTTTTATTCTCTTGCTGTTGGTCCTTTAGCAATCCCTTCTAGGCCACTGCCAAAGTACACAGTAATGCTGCTGTACATTAAAATTGCAATCAGCAAGCTTCAGAGTTTAACATATTGTCAGTTTCATTTGAAAATGGGTCACGCTAATTTCTTCTAATTAAATAAAAATTTAAAATTACAAAATCAAAGCCTTTGGTTTCTGTTTGTCAAAATCTGCAGAGACTGTGGAAGAATATCACCAAATTCCATGATTTTCATTGAAGAGTGGCACTGTACAGGAGTCAGTGAGAAATGTTGTGAATCTTCATTATATTAATCAAAGAAAATCTCGTCCTGTGTTATGCAAACAGGAGATATTGGTATTTTTAATAGAGAAGGAATACAGTGAGAAGGACAAATGGCTTACTGTGATTTGTATGTGACCTCTACAGTATGATTTTATCAGGGTGTCTGAGCCCTTCACTGAAATAAATATATTCTCACAACACTTTTCTCAGATCGGTTTTGGACTCAGGTTTTATGAAGCTGACAGTTCCTAGTAGTCTATAAGTCACTGTAGGTTCATTCCACAAGATGGGACTGTGCTGAGATTGCTTGGCAGCAGCACAACAGCCTAACAAAGCTTTACAGGCCAGACCTAAGTGCTTATAGCTCAGACATAGTCTTAACAGGGGAAGCACAACCCTTCAGGATAAGGAAGTCACAGTATCACAGTATCACAGTATGCTAGAGATTGGAAGGGACCTCGAAAGATCACCTAGTCCAATCCCCCTGCCGGAGCAGGAACACCTAGATAATGTTACACAGGAACGTGTCCAGGTGGGTTTTGAATGTCTCCAGGGAGGAGACTCCACAACCTCCCTGGGCAGCCTCTTCCAGTGTTCAGTCACCCTCACTGAGAAGAAGTTTCTTCTCAAGTTTAAGTGGAACCTCTTGTGTTCCAGTTTGTACCCATTACCCCTTGTCCTATCATCGTTTGCCATTGAGTAGAGCCTGGCTCCATCATCCTGACACTCCCCCTTTATATATTTATAGACACTTATAAGGTCACCCCTCAGTCTCCTCTTCTCCAAACTATAGAGACCCAGCTCCCTCAGTCTTTCCTCATAAGGGAGATGCTCCACTCCCTTAATCATCTTCGTTGTCCTGCGCTGGACTCTCTCCAGCAGGTCCCTGTCCTTCTTGAACTGAGGGGCCCAGAACTGGACACAATATTCCAGATGCGGTCTCACCAGGGCAGAGTAGAGGGGAAGGAGGACCTCTCTCGACCTACTAACCACCGCCCTTCTAATACACCCCAGGATGCCATTGGCCTTCTTAGCCACAAGGGCACAGTGTTGGCTCATGGTCATCCTGTCGTCCACTAGGACCCCCAGGTCCCTCTCCCCTACACTGCTCTCTAACAGGTCGTTCCCCAACCTGTACTGGAACCTGGGGTTGTTCCTGCCCAGATGCAGGACTCTACACTTTCCCTTGTTATATTTCATCAAGTTATTCCCTGCCCAACTCTCCAGCCTGTCCAGGTCTCGCTGGATGGCAGCACAGCCTTCTGACGTGTCAGCCACTCCTCCCAGCTTAGTGTCATCAGCAAACTTGCTGATAGTACACTCAATTCCCTCATCTAAATCGTTGATGAATATATTAAATAATAGAGGTCCCAGTACTGACCCTTGAGGCACTCCACTAGTTACAGGCCTCCAACTAGGCTCCGCCCCATAGACTACAACTCTCTGGCTTCTCTCGTTCAGCCAGTTCACAGTCCACCTCACTACCTGATCATCCAGACCACACTTCCTCAATTTAGCTGTGAGGATGCTGTGGGAGACTGTGTCAAATGCTTTGCTGAAGTCAAGGTAGACCACATCCACCGCTCTGCCATCATCCATCCACCGTGTTATTTCCTCATAAAAGGCTAAGAGATTGGTCAAACATGATTTCCCCCTTGGTGAAGCCACGTTGACTGCCCCTCATAACCCTCTTATCCTTGATATGCCTTAAGATGGCACCAAGGATAAGGTGTTCCATCACTTTCCCAGGGATGGAGGTGAGGCTGACCGGTCTATAGTTACCTGGGTCCTCCTTCTTGCCCTTTTTGAAGACTGGAGTGACATTTGCTTTCCTCCAGTCCTCAGGCACCTCTCCCGTTTCCCAAGACTTGGTAAAGATGATGGAGAGTGGTCTAGCAATGACTTCCGCCAGTTCCCTCAGCACCTGCAGGTGCATCCCATCTGGACCCATGGATTTATGGATGTCCAGGTTGCTCAACTGATCTCTAACCCATTCCTCATCGACTAAGGCAAACCGCTCCGTTGACCTGACTTCATCTAAGGTCTCAGGGGTACAGGGCTCTTCAGGACTGCCTGCAGCAGAGTAGACAGAGACAAAGAAGGCATTCAGTAACTCTGCCATCTCTGTATCTTCTGTCACCAGGGCACCCATCCCATTCATCAGTGGGCCTACATTGCCTCTGGTGTTAGTTTTGTCTGCCATGTATTTGAAAAAGCTCTTTTTGCTGTCCTTGAACCTTCTTGCCAGGTTTAATTCTAAGGAGGCCTTAGTCATCCTAGCTGCCTTCCTACATCCTCTAGCAGCAGCCTTATATTCCTCCCAAGTGGCCAGCCCCTCCTTCCATGACCTGTAAACTCTCCTCTTCCACTTGAGCATACCCAGCAATTCCCTATTCAGCCATGCAGGTCTCCTGGCCCTCTTCCGTGACTTCCTACGTGTCGGGATGCTCCGATCTTGAGCTCGGAAAAAGCAGTCCTTGAATGTCAACCAACTATCTTGGGCCCCTTTACCTTCAAGCAGCCTTGCCCATGGGATTTCCCCTAGCAATTGCTTGAAAAGGCCAAAGTTTGCCCTGCTAAAGTCCAGGGTTGCAATTCTACTTGGTATTCTACTAGTCCTACCACACAAGATCCTGAATTCCACCATCTCGTGGTCTCTGCAACCAAGGCAGCCCTCAACCCTTACCGCTTCAACCAGACCCTCCTTGTTAGTGAGGATGAGATCCAGCAGCGCTCCTCTCCTGGTCGGCTCATCCACCATTTGCAGGAGGAAGTTATCATCCATACACTGGAGGAACCTCCTGGACTGTGGCTGGGTTGCTGAGTGGTCCTTCCAGCAAGCATCAGGGAAGTTAAAATCCCCCACGACGACCACGGCCTGTGACTGTGAGGCCGCTCTCAGCTGCCTGTAGAAGGCCTCATCAACTTCCTCACCCTGATCTGGTGGTCTGTAACAGACACCCACAACAGCATCGCCCCTGCCAGCCTGCCCCTTAATTCTCACCCACAGACTCTCAACTCGCTCGTCATCTGTCCCTGGACAGGACTCAGTGCATTGTAGTTGCTCCCGCACATAAAGAGCAACCCCACCACCCCACCTGGCTGGCCTGTCTTTCCTGAAAAGGACATAGCCCTCCATGACTATATTCCAGTCATGTGAGCTGTCCCACCACGTCTCTGTAATTGCCACCAGATCACAGTCTCCTGACTTAACACAGGTTTCTAACTCCTCCTGATTTCCCATGCTGCGCGTTGGTGTACAGACATTCCAGGGAGCGAGCTGAGCACACCGATTTCACCCTAGGATTATAGGTGGCCTCCCAGTCTTCATCAGTTCTGGAGTGCTGCCCCACTGGGGCAAGCCCAGCTACAACCCCATCCCCCTTCGAATCTAGTTTAAAGCTCTCCAAATGAGCCCTGCTAATTCGTGCCCCAGCATCCTTTTGCCTCTGTGAGACAAACCTTTCTCACTTGTCATTGTCCAGACTGGTGCCCTATAAAACCAGCTGTTATCAAAGAATCCAAAGCCCTGCCTGTAGCACCAGTTTCAAAGCCAATTGTTCATGAACTGAATCTTCCCATTCCTTCCCACATCATCAGTGGAAGATGGTAGGAGAGAGGAGATCACTTGAGCCCCAGAGTCTTTCACCATCCGCCCCAAGGCCCTGTAGTCTTTCTTCATCCCCCTCAGACTGCGGGAAGCAGCTTCCCCCCCACCTGTCTGGAAGACCAGCAGCGGGTAGTAGTCCATCGGGTGCACCAGGCTGGGGAGTGCCCTAGTGATATCCCTGATCTGGGCTCCAGGCGGACTACACACTTCCTATGATGAGGGTCAACTCTGCATATCGGGCCCTCTGTTCCTCTCAGAAGGGAATCCCCTACTACAATAACCCTTCTTTCTTTCTTATCAGAGGCAGTCTTGAGGTGCAAAGTCGACCCCCTTTTCCTATGTGGCCTTGTGGGCGGGCCTTGCCCCACATTCTCACCTACCTCTCCTTCAAGATCCAGGGCCTCGAACCTATTACGGAGGGACACCTGGGGAAGCAGGGCAGGAAGGGGGGAGGGTTTCCCACGACGCCGAACTGGAACTCGCTTCCAACCCTCGTCGTCTTTTTGGTCCCCTACCTCTGCACAACAGCTACAGGACAGGGGGTGTCTCGGGCCATCCCCCTCTGTGTGAGAAGTCAGGGGGTCCTTCCCCTTTTGGGGGGTATCTCCCTGGAACCGTTCCGACTGGCACGCCAGGGAGTTACTCCACCAGTCGATCTCCCTTTCACACTCCCTGATGGTCCTCAGCGTTTCAGCCTCCTCCTTAAGTCTTTGTAGTAGGCATTTTCAGCTTCTTCAGTGGTCATCAGAAGGGATGGGTCAGTTGCACTGGTTAGAAGAATAACTATCTGGAAACTAAGTGAGGTTTGACAGAGTAACTACGTTTTTAACAGCTTTTTTTTTTTTTTCTTTAAACATCTGAAATAGTATGGCTTATTTTGAAAGCAGAAATTTTAAAAGGATCTAAGAATAGTTGTTTCCAACTAGAAGCAGTCACTATTAGACATCTCTTGAGGTCTGGGTGGAAAATTTTCAGCCAAGAGATGTTCTTTCTTACCAGAGCTTCATTGTCTGAATGGTGACTGCAAAGTGCACATCTGCTCAGAGTTTGCATAAGTAGGTTGAAAGGGGGATTGTCTCTCCAATCTGTCTCAGGCACCTGTACACTCCGACTAAATTTGCAAGAACAGGTGTAAATTTGGTATATGGTTCATGTAGGTGGAAATGATGCCTTCCATCACCAGCGAACCCTCCCACTGCACCTCCCTTCTCTGAAGGATGGCTGAATCTCAGGAAGCTAAGAGATCATATAATCACAGAATCACAGAGTGGTTTGGGTTGGAAGGGACCTCAAAGGTCACTCAACACTCTGCCATGGGCAGGGACAGTGTGCATCACACCTTCTTCCTAAGATCTCACCTCAATCTCCCCTCTGTCAGTTTAAAGACATTTCCCTTTGTCACTACACGTCCTTGTCAAACTCTCTCTCCTTATGGGATCCTTCTGGGCAAATCACCAGGTCCTTCTGGTAAAAGTCACACAAAAAGGTGATGAGCTAAGAAGGTCTCCTCCCTGCCTCCTAATGTACAGCCTTTCCAGGCTCACAGCACTTCATATTTATTTAAAAGGAGAAAAACAGTTTGACATTTCTTTCAGACTGGTTTCAAAATCAAGTCATGGTTACACATTCAAAATAATCTGGGGCTGCTGGAAAGCAATACGTCTAATTTACCTCTATGTAAGAAACTTCAGAGATACAGAATTCTCTGTAAGGTCCATAGGCCAGCTTCTGTTGCCCATCAGGTATCTGAACTTAATCCTGAAGATCATCAAATCTGTTTGGACTGAGCCTGCAGGAAAGATCATAGAGGAAATTATAGGTATTATATAAACTGTGGCATATACCCTCCTGGGTATTTTGTTGGGGCTCATCTGTGCTGCCCATGTTGGCAACTCCAGCAATACACATATTATAATATGGGTATAATATGGTACATTATGGGGAAGGTTTTTATGTCCTCAGCTGTTCTTAGGGAGGAGGCAAGGCATTTAAATTTTTTTCTAACTCTTCCAGTAAAAAGCTATAGTTTCACCCATACAACCCACAGTCAATAGTCACCAATAAAAGCAGAAGGAAAGGTGTTAATTCCCTCCTGCCAATGTATTCACTGCAATGACATTTAGGAAAATATTAGAGCCTGGGTGTAACCACTCTGTTATTCAAATTAAGAAACACAGAGTAATTATTTCTTTTTTAATCAAATCAATCATAAAATCTTATAGTAACAAAACATTATACCTTTTTCTGTAATTACTAGAAGAAAAAAAGTGAAAGGGAAAAGCAGGTCCCTTCTCCTACCTCCGCTTTCCCCACAAGCCGAGAGACAGGTCAAGCCAAGGAAACTGAAAGATGAAAGGTTTTATGGCTAAAGAAACAGTCAGCTAGTAATGCAACTGGCATTAGCATAGCTACAGATG
The DNA here is from genome assembly GCF_028554395.1 of Pezoporus wallicus. Lineage (NCBI taxonomy): Eukaryota > Metazoa > Chordata > Aves > Psittaciformes > Psittacidae > Pezoporus > Pezoporus wallicus. The sequence goes on from NW_026637224.1 coordinate 2,297,216, forward strand.
CAACAATAATCTATAGAGAAATCACAGGTTGTATAACCCTCCAAAAGCTTTCTTTGAATGGAAAGCAAACACTCTTCAGTGAAAACTTCCACTTTTTTTCAGGGGTGGATACTTCAAGGCATGGCTCAAAGGATTTTCTTCATGGGTTTTTTTGTTGGCTTTGTGTGTGTGGCAGTGCTTTCTCAATATATAATTTTATAATGATGCAACTTGCATCTCTGTAAATTATACTCCATGTGTCAGAATCAAATGTTCCTAAAATACTCTTGAAAGACACTAAACATATTTCATACATTCCTTACTAACTCTATGTTATAAAGTAACTGATACACAGCCCACAAAACATCTAAAAATATTCTTTCAGCTTAAGAGATGCCTGCAATTTTTTCTGCTGTGCATAGCTGCAGACCACAGAAACCAATCTGAAAATCCAGTTTGGGTAACATTCAGAAAGTTGGAGAAAGAAAACAAGCTTTCACAACCTGAGTATTTGCTTTGCTTTATACTGAGCTGCCAGCATGTTCACAGAACTCAGGGACAGAATAAATTTCCAGTATTCTTTTCCTAGTGAAAAATATTTTTCCACAGTTCTTGACATTCTTGGTCTTCATACAGTTAATATTGTATAAATCTAAATAAAAAAGGAGAGACAATTGTATCTAAATTGCTATTGTGTATGTTTGTTCATTTCAAGCTGTGTGCAATCTATCCAACACTATTTCTAAAATGAATAGACCTCAATCATTTGTTTCCTGAGCATGCACAGGGATGGTTTGGGTTTTGTTTTTTGTTTCCCTTCCTAACAATACTACAAACTGTTGGTATGTCTATCCTAATCCCCAGATATCAAATAGAGGCCCATAGAAATGGATTCATGGAGGCTTAAAAATATAACTGGATTCATTCTTTCCTGCAGTGGACTCTTTTTATGACCTCAGATTTATTTCTGTTGCAACACTTTCATCCTGTGTGTCTCCCCCCAGCAAAAAAACAAAACAAAACAAACAAACAAACAAAAAAAAAAGTAAAAGAGGGAACAGCCTGAATTTATGTCAGATAATTTTAAGATGTAGGAAAGGGACAGGGGGAAGAATTTCAGAGGCTCCTATGGGACCCAATCCCATGGAGGTAATGTGGGAACATCTGCTGCTGGTCTGTGCAGGAGCAGAAGGGGAAGGAGCCAAATGTGCCCAGTAGGGACAGCAACATACATGGGTACAACCCTTCTAGTGCCTACAATTCTTTACTTCACCACCATGCAATGGGGCAGTTGGAGCACAACACGCACGGGCTTGATACTACTTCCTCTCTGCTGCGCTCTGGGGAGACCCCTTCTACAGTCCTGCATCCAGCTCTGGGGCAACAACACAAGAGGGACATGGAGCTGTTACAGGGAGTCCAGAGGAGGCCACAGAGATGCTGCGAGGGCTGGAGCAGCTCTGCTCTGGAGACAGGCTGAGAGAGCTGGGCTGGTTCAGCCTGGAGAAGAGAAGGATCCTTAAGGGGAGACCTTAGAGCAGCTGCCAGGGCCTAAAGGGGCTGCAAGAAAGCTGGAGAGGGGCTTTGGGCAAGGGCCTGTAGGGACAGGATAAAGAGGAATGCCTTTAACCTGACAGAGGAGAGATTGAGATGAGATCTTAGGCAGAAGTTCTTCCCTGTGAGGATGCTGAGGCCCTGGCACAGGTTGCCCAGAGAAGCTGTGGCTGCCCCATCCCTGCCAGTGTTCAAGGCCAGTTTGGACGGGGCTTGGAGCAACCTGGTCTAGTGGAAGGTGTCCCTGGGCATGGCCAGGGGTTGCAACTGGATGAGTTTTAAGGTCCCTTCCAACACAAACCAGTCTGGGATTCTGTGATTCTATGATTCTGCTCAGGAACACCATCACACCTGGTTATGCCAGGAGGAAGGAAACAACTGCAGCTTCTTGGTCAAGAAAAGGGATGAAATCACAGACTCTAAAAAAGAGGAGAAAGGGATGTACAAAAAAAAAAAAAAAAAAAGTTGAATTATGTTAAGAGGTTTTTACCTTTTGCAAGTCAGAAAAGAAACCTAAAAATCATTTGCCCAAAATGCCATGGTGGGGTTGTGGATCAGCTGCAGATGGGGGTGGCCATTTATGGGGGTGGAGAGACTTGGGCCAAGCTTGTGAAGGTAAGGATGAGGAAGAAGCATGGCATGCCAGCGAGGGTGGATGCCTTCTCAGGGAACAGGGGGACATCCAATTTAATGAATGACCTGGACCTTCAACACCATCAAAAGCAATCATGGCTAGGTAGAAAATTTAGTGTTTCAGGAGGCATTTAGCCATCATTAGTGGGACTGCAGAGGCACCAGCAGAACAATAAACAGAAGGAGAGAACGGTTTGCACTTCCTTACTAATCATGCCCTTATCTGGCATGCAGGGGATTTAATTTTGACTTTGTTTTCTCCCCAACAGGGAGCTGCTCCCCTCTGCTCATACGGCACTCAAAACCCATTTTGCAAGCCAATGCCACGTTGCCTGCAATAGATGCTGCCCAGCCTGGCCCAGTGGGTGAAAATCACACATCCACTTAGATATTCAGTCCTGGCCAAGGGATGGAGCTCCACCAAACCACTCACAGGGAGAGACAGGCCAGCAAACAACACAGACCTCTGTATTCATCCCTCCCAAACCACCGATGAACAGGAGGAGGCTTATGGCTGCATGGACAAGCATTTGTTCTCTGGAAAACTAAATACCTCTTTTCATCCTGGGGAGAATTAAGTGGAAAAAAGACAAAAAGTCTAGACCTTTTCCTTCCAGTGATAGGTCTCTGAACCTTCGCAAGCAGATCACTGAGGTTAACAGAAGTACACAGCTGTTCCCTTCATGGGGGACTTAAGTTTCCTCTGTTCCACAAAGCTGCTCCTTTGTTATTGTGAGAAATGACTCATTCTGGGGTTTTGTGCCCAGGAACAATACCCACGTGAACTGGCAGGAAGCTGATGGTGTAATTTAGGACGCCAGATATCTGCTGGCATTAGCTAGCACTTGGAGGTGACTGAGGAGCTTTAAATATAGGGGGTAACACTTAGTGTTTGACATTCAGGCTTTTGCTTGCTTGAAAATCAGTTTAAAAGAATAAAAATCCAGAAACTTGCAAAATATGCAGCTCCTGTGCAGTAGAGAGTGAGGATTAATAGAAAGGGGGTGGGACAGAACTTTTAGTAAATGGATAGAGTCCTGTATCTTAAGTCCTGATAAAATATTTAAGGTCACATTGAAAGGAAGCACAAGAACATCTCAGGACAAGCTGTTGCAAAACCAGCATGTAAATGGACAGGCACAACCACTAGTCCAGAGAGATTTTGACACATATTATTTTGAGAAAACTGCTTTGCAGGGCCATTTCAGATGATGAGAAATATTTTGTTCGGAAGACCAAGGTTAAGAGAAGGCTGTTACGTAATTTTCTTGGAAACTAGCTACAGAACTGGCAAGGAGGGATACAGGTGAGTTTCACCTGGAGGTACTGAATACACAGCTATTGACCATAGGAGCTTAATGAATAGGCACAGAATAATAGGGAAGGAGAAGGAATAGCAGCATGTCTGCTTGGAGACAGGCTAAGATAGCTGGGCTTGTTCAGCCTGGGGAAGAGAAGGCTCCTTAAGGAGAGATGAGGCTTGGAGTAACTTGGTCTAGCAGAAGGTGTCCCTGCCCATGGCCAGGGGTTGCAACTGGATGAGCTTTAAGGTCCCTTCTAAGACAAACCATTCCATGATTCTATGAATAAACAGACTGAGTAGGACTTCCCATCACAAGACCCCTTATCTTTTTCCTCTTAATGAAGTCCCCCAGGCAACCTAGCACCCAAGAAAACATCCCTAAGCATCCAGAACAGCATATCTGAACTGTTTGAAATTAACAATATTCCTGTAATATATATTAGTGATTCAGTGTCACTCTGACATGTTCATCAGTATAAATGTAATCTGGACATCACTGCTGCTACCTCAGAGATGGGTGTTATCAGGGACAGTTGCTGGATGTAAAGGTATCCCTAATGATCTGGCAGTCAAACCTGTGAAATATCAATGGAAACCCTCAAAGGCAAGAGCAAAGGAACAAAGAAAACAAACCAGCCATTGATATCTGAGAATTTTTTCTAATTCTCCCCTTTCAAAGATTTCTTCCATTTTAATATTGGCTGCTTTTAAGCTAATAGTTACTTAAGATAACTACCTTAAGTTTCTAAAAAAGCTGTTTGGAACTTAGATTTTTTAATTAAAAAAAATCTCAAACTGTTTTAGTCTAGTAATTTCATAACTTTCTGTCAAAGGCATTTCTTAATTAAAATGTAACTGAAAGAAATCCTTTTCAGAAAATCGTTTTGTTGCAAAAACACTGATTTAAACACCTTCTAAACCTGTCTTAAGGAAAAAAAAAAAAAAAAAAGTAAATATCAAATCCTCAATGAACTGTTTGGTATTCTGTCCACTATGGCAGGCGTGTTGTGTTATATATACAATGATTCCACCTATCTGCACAGAGCTTTGTTCCACCTTGCATTTTGGATCCATGTGGGGATTATGTTTGTGCTATTGCCCTGGACTACCCAGGACATTATGGACAGGTCAGAGGCTTCCATGGACATTTTCCATAACTAAATATAACAGACAACCCCACACATTCAGCAGTGAAAAAATCAAATGAACTGACATGTTTTTCAGACAGATCAACACAGGAAGTCCATGGTTTAAGAGGTTTATAACTTCTGTGGTTAGAGACATCCAGGTGACTTCAAATCAAAATGCTAGGAACATTACATAAAAAAAACACCTCTGTCTAATACCTCCTCTTTTCCCTCTAGTTTCCCAGAGACACAAAGAGATTCTGCCATAACTTGTATGTATTTAGCTGCAAAATAAGAGTAAAATATTCTTCATATTCATTTGGGAAAAACTGGAAACCTTGTATCACCAATCTCATTTGTATAGTTTAGAATATTAATCTTTTGCAGCTCTTTCTGTCATGACATTGTTTTTTACCCTGTTCTTCCACCATTTAACTTCTTTTAATCCTTCTCCGTTATACTGCACACCAGTGCCCATCTTTGTCTTCAGTATCTGTTTCCTACCAGCCTCCCTTCTTCCTTCCTGTCTTGTCCTAGATTATCAAACCCAGATTCAGGTTTGAGTAATCCTAGTGGATTTTTTTACTTATATGTGAATATACACATATACACATATATATATTTTTATACACATATATGTGTACACATATATATGTGTATACATACATCTATACGTATGTTTTTATACACATATATATGTATATGTAGACACATACATGTACAAGCAACAAAGAAGTTAAATATGTATGTGCATAAATACATGCGTATATGTACGTATAACATAATGTATGGTACGTATACATAAAAATTTACAATATATATATACATGTATCCCATTCAAAGCATGCAATGAATGATACATAGACAAACAAAAGCTCCAAGATAATGGACATACATTGACATGTATCAGGCAATCCAGCTGATCTCAGAACACTACGTATGATGAAATTAAAGAGGAATATGTGGTGTGACCTGAAGACTGGAAAAAGACCCAAATAAACATTTTTCCATCCATATTAGGTTCTTCCCAACGTTTCAGCAGACATTAAAGCGAGGTGATCTAATAGTAACATAGAGCTTTAAGAGCAGTTATTTTCACAGCATGAGATGTCTTGTATGCAAAATCACAGTGTTTATAATACATTCATAGTCTGGAAATCTGATTGGCTCAGTAGACCTAAGTGCTTTATAGTAAGATTGCCTCTAAGTATGCATATACATACATAGGCTAAAAATGCTCCAAGTAGACCATGACACAATAAATTCAACTGCTGTGTTATGGGATAATGTGTGAAGAATTCCTGTTTTAATAATTACTTGATTACCTACTTACTCAATCTGGTGGATATTACATGTTTTCTGGTGAGGACCATTGGGTAAATACATAATTAAAGAATCCCTGAAATATTTATTCTGGGACTTTTTTGATTATTTCCATCAAAAAAAGAATCACTGAATAGTTTGGGTTGGAAGGGACCTTCAGAGGTCATCTAGTCCAAACCCCAAAGAACAGAAGACTAACTTAAGTGTCAGAGGTGACACAAACTACAAAAAAAAAACAGAGTGAGACTTTGTGAGACAAAGGCCATCAAATTTATGTTAAGGCTGAATTATCCATGCTGACAAACAAGTTGTTTTCCTTAAAAACAAAGGTAATAAAAATGAGAGGGGGCAATGAGCGATTAGCAAATCAATGTTAGAAAATATGCCCAGATTTTTATGCTTAATTCTAAGCATCCTGATTTATATATTTAAATATAATGTGATCTATATTTATTAAAAGATTAATTTCTACTTCCTACACCAGTAGCACATAACTCTATTAACCCACACTAGACATTGAAATACCTAGTTGTGATATATGTTGTGATGCACATGGAATGGTGCACTGCAATCTGCCTTCCTATTCACTCTTCAGCAGCACCACAGTGGGACGAACACAGCCACTTTGCTTCAGCTTCACACACTGATTCTGTTATAGAATAAAGTACGTCACAGATTAGCTTAGCCTGCAGCACTTAAAGGTCAGGATATATTGTAATGTAAATCACAAAGTAATTTTATCTTGACAGAGATTACATACTGGTAAAATATTTCTCACTGAACCTAGTTTTGCATTTGCTTTTTCTTTGCAACTGCTGTGCAAAATTGGACTTTAGCCCAGAAAAGAAAAAAAGAGATGGCAGCCTGTTTGGTTTTTCAGCAACAACTTAATTTCTTCTCAGATTTTTCAGCACTCCAAAATAAAGGTATGTAAAAATTAATGAAAAGCATTACACAAACCCCCTTCCATCAATACAAGCAAACTTTGCAGAATGGAAAAGCAGTTTGTGTAGGTGTTAGCAGGACATCCACTGAGTTGTGCCACAGTATAACAGGTACTTAGCTCCTGCTAGCTGGAACCAAATAATGTCACTACACAATGCTAAAGCAGCACCCTGTGATGTCATTCAAAACGCATTTATTAAAAAATAAAATAAAATTAAAAAAAAATAAAAAAATAAATAAAATAAAATAAAATAAAATAAAATAAAATAAAATAAAATTGTTGATGTTTATACTGTAGCTGCAATTGTAGTGAGCCAGTGCTCAAGCATCTGCTCCACCTGCAGGACGGGAAAGCTGCAAGGAACAGGATGCTGCTCCTGTTGAACGACGCCTTTAACACAGACTAGCCTCAGGTCAGAAACAAGACAAGTTAAGCAACTCCTTCCCTTGAAAGCCTTGCTGCTGTCTTTCAAAGGTTTGGGGGCAAACCAGGCGTTTCAGTGAACTCCCTTTTGAGTGGAAAACAGAAGGGAGGAGGACAGGAAAATACAACGCAGGGTGGAGAAACTTGGGGAAAGGCAGCAGTATTTTTATAGTCCGGCATACCACAACCCCAGATTGATGTGGTGAGTTGATAAGATGGTGAGTTACGCAGCCATACCCACAGACGGACTATCACATTAATTTCAGGCCCCTGAACACAGCTAGACTTGCTGACCTTAGATTGAGCTTGTAGTCAGGATAAACAAGTTGCTGTGCCAGCGTACAAATCAAGTCTGGAATTTGAAAAGTCATTAAGACAATAAACATGATGCTAAGTTTACAGATTCACTTTTCCAAGTGAAATCACACTTTAGGCTATATTAAGAAAGCTCTCTTTTTCAGTCAAAAATGCAGAACTGCATATAAACATACAGTTGTACAACCGCAGTTCATATTTTATATTTAGATGAAATGGCAAGTTAGTAGATCCTGATGGATTTTCTGGATTCCTTTCACTGAATCCCCACTCTTTAAGCTTGTTTTTCTTTCATAAGGTAGGTTTTTAAAATGCAAGTATATCAAAGAAGTAAAATCCCTCATATGCTCCTGGATCAAGCGCTGGGGCTGAGTAAGGATGCCAATTAGTATTCACAAAGCTTGCTTCTAATGAGCAGGAAATGCAGGTGTTCATGGAAAACCAGCAAATTTTAAGTAATTCTACAGTTTATTAAACTTTATATTTATTCCAAAATGCAGTTAACATTACAGCAATTAAAATGAGGGACTCTAGAGCCATATTAATATGTCTCAGAATATGAAATAAGAGTAGGAAACTGTCAGGCACCAGGAATAGTTTACAAAAAAAGAAAACAGTGAGAACTTGTAATAATTACATTCTTGTTTGTATCAGTTGTTTGGGTTATTTTTTAGTTGGACACATTGGGCTGAACGAACAGTGCTCTTGGTCTGGTGAGTTTGAATTTTGGGTAAATTGTTTATTTGCACAGAGATTTTGTAAGCTATGAAAACAAACAAACAAACAAATAAATAATGAAGTAAATCTTCCACAGAAGTTGGAGTCTGCTCTTTTGGCACCAACTCAGTCCTAGCCAAAGAGAATGCATTTTAATCAATTTCAGAGCACACAAATTTCTTTTGGTCCCTCCAGAGCAAAGATTCCTTAGTTTATTAATTTTAGCATCATTACCCTTCCATGTAAATACTTTTTCACAAACCTGAAAAGAAAAACAGCCTCAAAAGCAGCCACCAGGTTCCTGGGTTTTTTAAACCACACATTTTACAGACTGCAATCAAAGTAGGTTAACAGCACATTTAGGTAATTTTGATATGTTACATCTGCAATGCAAATAAAAAATAACCTTTCAATGACTGTAAATCTGGCCTAAATACCTACCCCCTGCACATTTTTAGGTGGTCATTTAGCAATCAGGAGCAACATGAAATGAAATACTACTAGCTTGTGCTGGATTAAAATAAGACCAGTAGTATTATTGGGTTATTATAGTTTGTTAATGCTTTTACATTGCATATTCTTATTGATCACAGATCTTTACACCTGCTTAAAAACAGTTTCCACAGTTAGTAATTTCCTACTAGAGTGCATATGTTGTCCTTTTTTTTTGAGAACAAACTGAATTAACACATCTCTTTGTATATAAGCACGCAGCCTAACACAACCTAGCCTGATGTGCTCTGTGAAGTGCCATGAACTCACTGCCAAATATTGCCTGCACAAGGATGCCACAGAAGGCCCCAAAAACTACTGCCATACCAAAACTGAGACCCCCACTTTGAGTACTTCCTGGGGATGCAACAGGAGGTGCATCAGCTCCACTGCCTTCCATGGACCTGAAGAAGAGAGACTACAGGTACTAGCTTAATCAATGAGCTGAAACTTTAATTAGCACAACACAAGGTTTCCACAGAGAGGTTTCAGGCCCATGCAAAGATGCAGTAATTTCAGGTGTAAACGTCCCTTCCGTCTCTGAAACTCCTGTGCCAAAGCCAAGTGCTACCATCACAAAAGATGCAGAAGGAATGCGAGTCTGTACCTTATCTGGCTTAATACGCCATGAAAAGTTGGGGGAGCACAGAAATACAAGACCAGTGGGAAGAAGATGATGAAGAAGATGATGTCGCCCCTGCTGGCATCTGCTGTGGAGCCCACACCACCTGTTGGTACAAAACCTCACTCTCTGTGCTCTGTCCTGACACTGCCTCGTGGGGCAGGTCTCTGCATAGATCCCGCACTACAGGACTACACAAACTGTAAGCATTTCATTTCCACTCTATTTGAAAAATACTATCAAAATGCCTTTTCTGTATTTCTACCACCCATTGTGTTTCATCTCACTGAAGTGAGCCTTCCACCCTGTGTTTGACATTATTAGGATGCACAAGGACTAGCACAGAACAGTCAACACCAAGTTCCTCACTGCATGGTACCTTAGTATCAATAGGGGAGAAGGGGATGTAAATTTATCCTTCAGCCTTATCTCAACCTCACAAAATTTTCTGCAATTCAGTTGTTGTTATCCCCTCTATAAACTTGCATAAATAATAAATACAGTAAATAAATAAGTAAAATAAAAATACCTGGACATCTCTCACACATAGGACATCAAGATTCCTGCTCAGGATGAGGGTAGTAATTGCAAAAACAGCTACATGATTTAGAAAGTTAAAGTCACTTCCGAAGGGCACGTGGGTGCTTATTTTCCTATGGAGTAGAGGGATTTGAAAGTCCAGTAGGTTCAAAGGCCGGGACCCTGATGACTGAGATGGCCACCTCCTGTGGTTCACTGTGGAAATCAAGCTGCAGATCCATTAGCTGCTTGAATATAATCTGAATATTTTATCCCAAAGCACTGCACAATGGGTCAAAAAGGGCAATTGAAAGGAACCAAGTAGGCACTTCGCTGAAATTTTCTGAAATAACCTTTTAAATGGTCACATAGCACAATTGCTAATCAGTCTTTTATGCAGAAGAAAAAAAAATACTTAAATAAACACAAATGCAAGATAATTTTTCACTCATTTGAGTGTATTTAACTAAAAACTGCTCTTTGTTAAAAATAAAATGTTACTGCATGGTATCTCCATCACACCTAGGAGAAGAATTAAAAATATTAAATGTGTGAAATAACACGAACTAAAAAAGCTTTGCATTCTTTCTGCAGAAAAAAAAAAAACATGGTTGCTGGTATCATTGAAAACAGTATTCAGAACATAAAACCATAGAATCCCAGACTGGTTTGAGTTGGAAAGGATCTTAAAGCTCATCCAGTTCCAAACCACCTGCTACAGGCAGGGACACCTCCCACTAGACCAGGTTGCTCCAAGCCCCATCCAACCTGGCCTTGAACACTGCCAGGGATGGGCCAGCCACAGCTTCTCTGGGCAACCTGTGCCAGGGCCTCAGCACCCTCACAGGGAAGAACTTCTGCCCAAGAGCTCATCTCAGTCTGTCAAGTTAAAGCCATTCCTGTTGTCCTGTCCTCCAGGCCCTTGTCCTAAGCCCCTTTCCAGCTTTCTTGTAGCCCCCTTTAGGTACTTTCTGCCTGGAATGAAGATGAAAGCAATAATTTCCATTGCTTTTTATTTTGGCACACCCAAGAATTGTGCTGTCCCCAACTTGTTAGAGCTCAGGTGCCAAATTCATCTTGATGCAAGACAACAAGAGAGTCAAAAGAGCAAGAGGACCCAGACAGGGGCAAAGGAAGAGGAGAAGAAGAGAACTAACATCACACGATGATGTGACTACTGATCAAACCCTGTTGAATGCAGAAACTATCAGATCATTTTATTGCTGATGGTTTTTTTTCAGTCCACCCTCTCTTACCTAAGCAGGGTGAGGGTTGCAATGCGGCTAGTGAAATGATGGGGAGACAATCACACAGAAACCAGTGTTCAAGGGTACTTGCAGGAGGCAAGAGGTGGCTCCATGGAAGGGACAGATCGTGAGCTCAGGGACAGGGACAGGCATGGTCACAGATCTCGTTCACTGGAGCACCTTGAGGCATGGCAGTGCAGTGGGTTGAAGCAGAGCAAGCCCAGCGTGGGGTAGATGTGAGCATAAGGTGATTTTGCAAGGAGCCTCTGAAGACCAGGACATGCAAACCCAAAGTAGAGTGCATGCTGGAGGCAGAAATAATTCAGACATGGGTGAGCTCTTTAGTTGTCAGGACAAAAAATTGCACAGTTCTCCCAGCCAAGAATAAAAGAAAATTAAATCATAGAATCACAGACTGGTTTGGGTTGGGAAGGACTTTAAGACCATCTAGTTCTAAGCCCCTGCAGAGATGCCTAACACTAGATCGTGTCACCCAAGGCTCTGTCCCACCTAGCCTTGAATGCTGCCATCTTTGAAAAAGTAAATCCTCCATATCACAAGCAGTTAAATCTTTGCAATTTTTCTATCGTTTTTATTTTGGAATGCAGCAATATAGACAATATAGAAATGTGAGCTTTTTGTGCATGCAAGTTCTTGTTTCTGTTGCATAGCAGCTGCATCTGAGTTGGCAAATCGCTGTCACACGGGTGGAAGAGGCCCACAGGTTTTTAAGGTGTGTGTACACACCAAGGCAGTGAGAAGATTCTGGTATAAAAATTCCCCCTGACATTTGATTATGCTGGTTTTCGCTTTTTTATAACTTCAGATCCCACTTCTTAGTCGTAACAATGGGCCCCTCTAGTGGACAAAAGCAAAACTGACGATATTTGTCTAACGAATAATGCGAGGCATTTGAACGCCAAGTGGAGGCTGCCTACTGGTAAAAAGGTGAACACAAATAGGCAGAGCTAACTTCTGCGAAGCATTTTTAAAACATAAAGCACATATTGATACCTATAGCATATATTGATATCTAAAGCATATATTGATATATAGATATCTATATCTAGTTATATAGATATCTACAGTATATCTAATATGTACACTACATATATATATGCTACAGTGATACATACTCCTGTGTTGTTTCACTAATCAGTCAAATGATTTGATTGATCCTTCTAGTGGATCACTAATGTGGCACAGAACCTGCACCTCAGGCTGCACCTGAACTGCAGAAACTGCACCTAAATACCTAGGTTTAAATAAATAATAAATAAACAAAAATAATAATATAAATCAATCTTTTCTGTTGAGGTTGCCCTGGCTAGGGTGTAATCAATTTGTCAGAAAGAACTCTGTGGGAAAGACAACAAGTATTACCTTTTATTGTCTTAAGGTTGGTTTTGGGTTTTTTTTTTGTTTTGCAAAAGCGAGTCACCCTAACACTTTTCCAAGTCAACATATTCAGTGTTTCACAAAGTAAAGAATTAAATGCTGTTGGCACTTCTACTATTTATATAAACGTGGCAGCCATTATAAACATGTATAATTAATTCACTCACATAGCGCCAGATATCGGTACCTATTTTAGTAGATGAAGAAGTCTCAGGTAGAATAGCAGGAGTAAGATTTTTCTCTTTTGAAAATATCAGGGCATCATCCATCTTCCAATGGGGACTGAAGAACTGACTTGTTTAATGCATCCTTCAAACTGCAAAATCTTCAGCAGGATTATCCCTCAGCATTAAGGTACCCTGAAGAAAGGGTGAGCAAGGGGGCACAAATCATATTTCAGCCTTCAGAAAGTTTTGCGTTTTTTTCCAGATGCCTTTTTAAAGTAAATCTGTAGTCTGAGCTATGTTAACTAGCAGGTCTTACAGATTTCATTTTGCTTTGCTTGTTTGCTTCTGTTTTGTTTTACTTTGCTTTTTACATACAGCAATCACAAATACCATACAGTTATTTTACTGCTTTCCTTTTTCCTTTCCTTGGTACAGCACATTACTGCATAGTTTTGGCCTGTATTATTGTAGCTCTGCCCTTCACTAACCAAGAGAACAATAGATGGCTGGGGGGGTTTCCCCCATCAAATTGAATTAAAATAGATCTATTTATTTTATGAGCTTGCACAACTCCTGTCTCAATGTGTAACTGTATACTAAGACATTTCTTCCTTACGCCACACTTTCATTTACAGCTGGGACCGTTGCTGTGTTGCCACCTCTCCATTCCCAGTGGGAACAAGGGGATACTTCTCTGTTCCCAGTGGGAACAACAGGACACTTCTGTCCCCAGTGGGAACAAGGGCATACTTCTCTGTCTCCAGTGGGAACAAAGGGACACTTATCTGTCCCCCAGTGAGAGCTGGCAAACCGCTCCTTTCAGAACATGGGGAAGCCTTTCTAGCAAGAAAAGGTTACAGAATTTGGTGCAAATGACTGCAGGCTTCTGCCAACACAAATTGTTCCAATCCAACTCATACCAATAAAGCAGGCTATACTGTCAGTCAAACTTCAAGGCCACTTCCTCAAAAGAAAAAAAAAAAAATAGACAAGAAAAAAGAAAATAAAAGACCCTTTCAGAAGTTAATTTTATGAAAGTACGATTAAAATAATACATTTATAGTTAAGCTCTGCAATAAAATAAGTTTATTCCAACATTATAAAATGCATTTCTACGAAACGTTCTAGGCAATCTTACTTATAAAGTGTTGTCTAGCTACATAGCTCTAAATGGATCTCTCCTAATAAAGCAGCCTTTCCTGTGAAGCCCATTCTTTACTCCATTAAGGGGAGTATTTTAAATGAAGTATTCCTTTAGATTTATTAATTTATTCCTTTGGAATTCCTTTAAATACTCCATTATAAGTGAGTAGTTTTCTAAAGAGAAGGGGCTAAAAAGTGGTACATACAACCTCCATTGGCTAAACATTCATGTGTCATTTCACAAAGACCTACACATGGAATCCATTGGCTAAACATTCATGTGTCGTTTCACAAAGTCCTACATATGGAAAGTTCCTACTTATTATATATTCTCAGAGTGATCACTTCTGGCTGCTGGTAATTGCCAACATGTTCCGTTTGCTTAGCAACAGTTTTACAGCAGATGAACCATTTGCGCTATTATAAATGTAAGATACTTGCAGATTCTCTATGTGTTTATGATGTTTCTACTGATTTTCTCTGAATGTGTGAGACACCTTAGTGGAACTCTCTGAACAGATTTGACTAGATTGTCCCTTAGTGTACCGCAGTGAAGGTACACTCAAAACACTGAACTTACCTCTGTGGAATCGTTTTTCTTTGTTACGCAAAAATGAAAACATTCTCAGCATCCCTAGAGACTTACTTCAGTGACAATTATCCCTCCCCTAAGAGCACTACAGAAAATGACTTCTGCAGAAGCTTTCCTAGTACCAGCCACTATCTTCTATAAACTCTTGACCTAAAGGAAAAGTCAGAGAAGTGCAGCTCTAACTTCAGATCCAGTTCTGTATGCAGCAAGGCAAGTAGCAGCCACAGCTGTTATCTGCTTAATAGCAGTTTACTCAGTAGGAACTGGCTTGACAAACAAAAGTTAGGGTTACTGATGCAAGCAGTGTGTCCACTAGAGGCAAGGTGATAAAAAATTCTGATGCTGTGAATGGTTCTGAGCTACTACAAGCAACACATGTGGCAACTGGATTTAGTGCAGCTGTCCTTGTTCTCTGTTCTTGTGTAATCTGTGATAAAAGCTCTGCTAACCAAGTTTACTAAGGTGCAACATCCCAGAACTCCACGTATTTCTTCTCCATGTATTTGTTTCTCTGGGCAACCTGTGCCAGGGCACCACCACCCTCACAGGGAAGAACTTTTGCCTAAGAGCTCATCTCAATCTCCCTTCTGTGAGGTTAAAGCCACACCCCTTGTCCTGTCCCAGTGGACCCTTGTCTAAAGCCGCTGTCCAGCTTCCTTGTAGCCCCTTTAGGCACTGGAAGCTGCTCTAAGGTCTCCTGGAGCCTTCCCTTCCCCAGGCTGAACAAGCCCAGCTCTCTCAGCCTGTCTTCAAGCAGAGCAGAGCTGCTGAAGCCGTTGCAGCATCTCCATGGCCTCCTCTGGACTCGCTCCCACAGCTCCACATCCCTCTTGTGTTGGGGGCCACATAACCTGCAAAATTTGTTTCAGACAATTTTAAAAGTTGAAGGATTTCTCCACACACAGCTTCACACTATAACCACCACACACGGGGGAGAGAGATCAACATGGACACAGATGCCCTGACCTTCAGGTTGCTTTTCTCCTTGCACAGGCACTAGTGTGGCTCAGCATGGATCCCTGGTCCAGTTCCGAGCTTGGGGTCAGCTAGGTCTCTTCCCAGTGCCTCTGCTCACGTTTCCCTTCACAAACTGCCTCCATTCTATAGCCAGCCAAGATGTCTTGGTTTTCCTTTTCCTCTTTAACGAGCTGCAAGGGAAACAACTCATGTGGTGAAGAAAGCTATGTCACCAGAGTGCTCCAGAGGTGTCTCCCAACTCAGGCAGAGCCTCCATACGATGAGGCACATGCAACTGTCACACTGGCATTTTCTGGCTCCTGATGACCTAACTTTGCCACAGAAACCTTCCTGTGAATAAATACAAACCAAAAATGTCTGATGTGACAAAATTAGCATTGAAAAGACTGTTCTAAAAGAAAGTCAGCAGAGCAACATTTGGTATACACTGCACTCTGATGTAGTGTTCTTACTTGTTTAGAGGTCCTCAATTCCCTCAAAGTTGCATGGGATTAATTAAGGAAGTATAGACTAGTTGGCACAATTAAACTGTTGTTGCTATAAGATCCCAGAGTCTCCAGTGGATTTCAGTGCAGTGCTTTATGACATTCCCTTAGCTGCCATCTTTTTACTACTACCAGACGTCACTGCCCTCGATAGCAGAGGCAACAGAGAAGCATTTGTCCCAGGTACTCCAGACCAGTCCCCAACCCACCTTTGCAAGTATGGAAATGAGGCACACGTTCACAGCACAGCTTTTAAATGCACAATGACTGCTAAACCTTGACACTGTCCCGTCTCAGGCAAAATTTAAATGAGCTGCCAAATTACTCTCTTCCTGACAAAGAATAAAAAGTAAAAAATTGGGAACTCTATCCCATGACACACCAAGCAAACTATCAAAAAGCACTAGGATGGGTGTGAGCCCCACAAAACAGCTGAACACATGTCGATGCTGGGACCAAGCAGACAGTGCTAAAATCAGAGATTAGATCTTACCACACTGGGGATTTCAATCTATCACAAACGGTTAGTGAATATGAAGAAAAACTAACAGAAATTGCAGTTAAGCCAGTACATAAAACAGCAAGAAGCTCACCAGTCAGCAGCACAAGTATGGGTTTGGAATGTAAAAATATCTTCCAAACAAACGCAGGGGAAAAGCAAAGCCAAACATTAAAACAATATCACTAAACACTATAATAATTGTTTTTTTCTGTGCTACTCCTAGTCTGAGCGACTTACGGGATGTCTCCAGTTCACTGGCCTGTGCTTATGAAGCTTTGCACTGTTGCTATCTAGCCCATAAAGCGCTGCCACATCCGCAAATATAAAGCAAGGCTTCTAAAGCACCCCCACTGCAGTCCTGCATCTAGCTCTGGGACAACAACACAAGAGGGACATGGAGCTGTTGGAGCGAGTCCAAAGGAGGCCACAGAGATGCTGCGAGGGCTGAAGCAGCTCTGATCTGGAGACAGACTGAGAGAGCTGGGCTGGTTCAACCTGGAGAAGAGAAGGTTCCTTAAGGAAAGACCTTAGAGCAGCTTCCAGTGCCTAAAGGGGCCACAAGAAAGCTGGAGGGGGGCTTTGGACAAGGGCCTGTAGGGACAGGACAATGGGGAATGGCTTTAACCTGACAGAAGGGAGACTGAGATGAGCTCTTAGGTAGAAATTCTTCTCTGTGAGGGTGATAAGGCCCTGGCACAGAGAAGCTGTGGCTACCCCATCCCTGGCAGTGTTCAAGGCCAGGTTGAACAGGGTTTGGAGCAACCTGGTCTAGTGGAAGGTGTCCCTGCCTGTGGCAGGGAGCTGGAACTGGATGAGCTTTAAGGTCCTTTCCAACCCAAGCCATTCTGTGATTCTATACTTCCACAGAACCATTGCTAGTCATTTTGAATTGCTGCAACTTTCTGTATGATTGGTATTGATGGCTTAATAGAGAGCTACACAGTATTTCACAGACAAGAACGGCACAACACCCACTCACAAATAACAGGAAAAATCTATTAACTTTGATGACCTCAACTTTTGTCTTCAATAATTTCCAAGTGTCAACTGTCTGTGCAGGGCAAGCCTGTTCATAACCCCAGGATTATTGACAGTTAAAAGCAGCTGTTTTTCTGACAATAAACATAGGACTGACAAAGATTTAAAGGTATGCTGTTCTTTTTTTTATGTAGGAGAGAAATTTTAAAAATAAGAAACTACAACCAATATACAGAAAATCTAGAAGAGCAACCCATAACAATTGTTCTGGAAGACATCTGGTAAACCAGAAACACATTCAGTCTCAACTACTTTAAAAGTTCATTCCTTGTGATGCTTTTCTTCTAACTCAATACAGCAGAAAGTGCACCTACTCATCATAAACAGTTGTCATTGTCTCCATAGCTATCAAATCTGTTGGCTGACATCTCAAGTCAACTTGATGCAGTTTATCATCATGTCTAGTTGGGGGGTTGGAACTAAATGATCTTAAGGTCCTTTCCAACCCCAACTATTCTATGATTCTATATTGCCTGTGCTTTGCTATCACACAGGCGTAATACAGAGTTAAAAAACTGCATCTTTGAAGACGTAAATGCTTGCTCATTTAATGTTGCCATTCATCTAGAACAGTGGAAGTACAAGCCTGTAAGTGAAAAAAGTATTATTTTCCCTATAGGATTTTACGTTAGTCCAGTTCAGATAAAACTACAAAAAGCACCTACTTTCAAGTAGCAAAAGAACATTTTATTAAAATGGAAGCTTGTCAAACCTTATGTATCAAAAGTAAGTCCACAGCTAATGCTAACACAATCAACTTCAAAAGGTTCTTATGATACAATTTAGAAATCTTATACAAAGCTATTTTACAAATGACTACTCAAACATTCTGAAATGCGGCATTTGTTTACTTGTTCTAAAATGATGTATCAATTATGATACAAAGTACCGAACTATCAATGTGTATAGCCTGTATTTATTTGGTCCTGTGAGGAAAGTAACTTTCTGCATCACTCCAGCTACAGAAATGAATGGAAGTAGAAAACACTGTAATGGAAGCTGCCAATGATTCCTCCCTTATGTGCTGAGTTCACTTCTTTTCTTCTAATGCTATATATCTCCAGTCATAATAGCAATGAACTCCTCTTGATTGACTGTAGAAAAGGAGAAAATCTGTTAGACAAACTGCAAATATCCACAAACCATAAAATAATGCATTTTTGTATTACGCATTTTGCTTAAAACATTTCCCAATCAGTATTAATCGTGCCTGATCCATTACTAGTTAGAGTTAACAAGTCTGTTTTTTTTTGTTTCTAGAACCACACTGTTTTTTAGCATGCGAAGGTCAGAATGCAAGCTTAAAAACTTAAGCCAGAATCTCACATCTAACAAGCTATTACTCATAATTAGGAAAGTAAAAATATTAGAAAAGTAAAACAAGATAGAAAGAAAACCAAAGCACTCAAAAAAGTATGTCATAAGATGGCTTTTCAAAAACATACTTTAATACTATAACTTTTTAGGTAGTATAAAAATTTATCTACCATTAACGTTTTATTTAATAAGTGCCTCTCAAGCAACAACACTGAAGCTCCAGTTATGATCAAATTCAGTTTTATTCTTGAAATCATGATTCATTTATGTTCAAATCACCCACCCAAACCATGAAATTCTGTCTTAAACCTGTAACACTTGCCAAATACAAAATGATTTTTAAGATAATTTACTAATGATTCCATAAATTTGATAGAATTAAATGGACTTTTGAAAAGCTTTTCCCCATGTGAACTTGCTTCATTCTTCAGTTATAATTAACTGAAATTTCACACAAACATAGTTGAAGAAATTAAGTCATAATAATAAATTAATTAGCAGTCATTAATTATTTTGCTGCACTTATACCTAAGCTATTGACCTTGCTCATATGTAAAACAGAGCCACCTTAAAAGAGTTAACCAATGAACATGGTCAGTCTGTAACTAATTACTGTAGTGAGAATGACTAAAGTCAGCAGTATGGAAAAGACCAGACATGCACGAAGAATTTTCCCTGACAATTACTTGTCCCAGCCAACGTGCCCAAACTATTCCTAAACAAAACACTAGTAAGAACTACATCTACAGCTAGAAGAAAATCAAACAAATACAACTATGTTAAAGAATAAATAAAAAATAAATCTAAATCTGCCCTGTTACAACATACGTAAAAAAATATCAAATGAGTAGATTTAGTCTAGGTGAGGCCTCTATGCTGTGAAATGTAAGTCCATCATGTAGCTACATCACGTTCTACTACACATAAGCATAATGTTGACTGCATGACTTTGAAATGCATTTCCACAGTTTTATCACAATAACAGCACAATAACAGCACAAACATCCTCCCCAAAATATTCTCTGGCTTAAAACATCACTGTTAAAAAATGCCACAAAGTGGAAATACAGCATTATAATGAAAGCAAATTTAATAACATTCAAACCAACTGCAAAGAAAAGTGTAGTTACAAATTCCAGTAACCCAGTAAATCCTGCTCAGCCTTCGGATCTGTTCACAAGTTAGGCACAATAAAATAAAAAGCAACCACCATCTTTCCTAGTGTCAGATTTCCCTGAGCTCCATGACATAAATGATCACAACAGAACAAACTAGTATCACAGATAATATAAAGAAGATGTTGACCTAGGCTCTGGGGGGTTAAAAGAGCATATTATTCCAGTGAAGGGTTTTGTTGTTCGTTTTTTTTTTCCTAATTCTGTGCCAAAATCTGAGACCTAAAACTGGACGCTATTTCCTCAGATGCATCCACACAAGACAATAAAAGCTGCATGAACTGACAGCATGGAGTTTCTAAAAATACTCATACTACAAAACAGAAGTCATTCCTAAGACCAGAAATACAAAAATAAGAGTACTTACATTTTTAAGGCAGACAGAAATACGTAAAAAATACTTATTTCTGTAGAAATTTACCTACCTAGAGTGTACCAGTACAGTTCAGAGGTTTTGCTGAAAACCCAAGGGTTCAACTAGCCTGGGTATCACACAACAGACCTGATTTTACTATGAGTAAATCAAATCTAAGGAGGGTGCTAAACCAAAAGTGGTATTATTCCTGTATTTGAAGACAATGCTACCAACTAACAGTTTCAGGGTTTTGCTTTTGTTTTTTTGTTTGTTTTTTTGGGGTTGTTTTGTTTTGTTTTGGGGGGGAGGGGTAGGAAAACAAGGAGAGCTAGATGACAGCAAGATTTTGTTACATGGCCCAGATGTTTGAAGCTAAATGGAGCAGCGATTCACAGGATTGTTCAATTTTTTAGAACAAATCTTAAAAAGCTAGAAACAGCATCAGTTTCCTTTAAAGTACAGAAAACACACAGAATCTTAAGGATAAACAGCACCATATACAAACATTATGCTGTCAATCTTCCACATTCGATCTCATGCTTGATTGCCCTAACAAAGAGAAGGAATGGATGAATGAGTAAGAGGAGACTGAGCCACCCACTCGTAGCTGATCAACCTGATTTCAAAAATGTAGCACTGATGCAAAATAATTATGATTCGGTAAACTTCCTGAAAAGAGCTAATGGTCTACATTCAATTGGTAGTGACCAAATAGCCACGACAAAATAAACCCCCTTGATCCATGATTCTGACATCTCAGATGGCAGATTATTTCTACTCTCTCACCTCACAACTACACTTTAAAATACAGGAAAGCCAGCAATACAACTCTTCCTTTCAAAAGCAGAACAAGGTCAAAATTAAAGTACTTACCTAGACCAGCAATCTATCTAATGGATTGAGAAAACAGACATCACTCCTTGCCTGCTACAGGCAAGTAAGTAAACAGCATCCTATTGTCTACCAGAATTCACAGCTGCAATCCTGCGTGTCACTGCACTCAGACAGGTCCCTAAAAAAAGGATTTCCAGCTTTCACTACACTGACCTGCTTCAATTATCCTATAGGAAACACCAAAAAAAACCCTCAAATCTGTTTTCTCAAATGCAGCTCCAAGAAAATCTGATCAAGCAGTGAGACAGTTCAGGGATCTAACCAGCAAGAAAAATGACACTTAAAAACGTGAATGAATAGTTATCTCCTGGCTTAGCTTCCTTAAGATATCTCACCTGTGGGATCAGATCCTGTCAGTATGAGAAATGGGTGGGAAAACACAGCTGGGAGTGTGGAGGAACACTGCAATTATGCAGTATGGATTTATTAAGGAACCATGGCCTCAGACCACAGACCGACACCAGAAAACAACAGCTCCATAAGGAAAGAAATCACACGCTTGACCTCAGCACTTACTTTAGAAAAAACAGTGTCAACTTTAACACATCTCTGGCAGTTGAATCACTGGCCTTTCACTACCTTTGTCTCCAAAAGGTTTGCAATACCACACCACTGACCTCTTGAAAGAAAAGGGGTCATTTCAGCACTTAAGCAATTGTATTCACAAGTATGGAATAACATCTACAGCAAACAGTTTAGAAGGAACGAGTGTCTGTCACAAGGCTGAGAACACAATTTTTTTTCCACTAGAAGAGAAGGTAGAGCCCAACAGATGCAGCAGCTCACAGGCAGAAAAACTATTGTAACTGGTAAAGTTTATGAAATGCTTGTGAAAGCTCAGACATGAGTCACCATCCTGAAAGAAAAACTTGGAAGTAAGATTTGATGACTGTCAGAAGTGCAGTGTTCACGTACATGGTCTCAAATAAGTAGTCCTTGAAACTCTGACATAAACATAAGGGTGCTTTCAGTGTAATGAAAACAACCTATGTTTTAGTGTGAAAATTTAGTGAAAATTTAACAAGCATAAACTGGATTTGTTAACTCATTCTTTATCTAGTTAACAGATCCCTTCCAACTCTGTACGGACCTAGTCAGCTGCCAGACCCATTTTTCATGCTATGCTCTTCAGAACTTTGAGGTTCAGAACTACTATGAAGACCCATCCCAGCTGATCCTGCATAGACAGGTACATCCACCACAACTTATTAGCTCAATACTTCATATCTGACTAACATGCTGAAATCACCACAGTGGCACATCACCTGAGAAATACTGACTAGGTATTCAAAAGGGTTTTTTTAACACTTTAGTCCTTTCACTGATTTATAAGGAAATTAAAATGTGATGTAGGTCCACTGAACCTCCCATGTACTGGTTCAGCTACTTTCAAGTACATTGTCACCAATTTTTTAATAATTGGCTGAATAAGAGTTACTGACGAGTCAACTTTAGACTCAAATATGTGTTTCCAGGACTAGTAGCTGCCAAACTTAGAAATTTCCATTATTTGTAAGGTAAATTAAGTTTGAGCTGAAAGTTATTTAGAAGAAAATCTAAAAGGACATGACCATATTTAAAAAGTGCACAAAATTAAGAGCAGACTATTTGGGTTTTTGTTTGCCAACACATACTTTCTCCGTCTCCATCCTTATCAAATTCTTCAATCATAGCCCGTAGTTCTTCATCAGACATGTTTTCACCCAGTTCTCTAGCAACTCGACGCAGGTTTCTCAGACTTATTTTACCAGAGTCATCATCATCAAACAATCTGAATGCCTTGAGAATTTCTTCTTGTGGATCTCTGTCCAATATCCAGTCTGTCACTGTAAGAAGGATACTTAAGTTAGATTAAAATACTCTAAAGGATAAACTCAGAATGACCTTAACAGACTAAAGCAATATGATGAACATATTCTTCTGATTTCACCCTTTCTTTCAGCTTTACATATTTCAATTCAATACGCGTTTTGCTGATACTTGATCTCTCTTTCTCATCTCTCTTTTCCCCAGCTCTCAAAAGAGCTTCTCTTTGGACATACCTGTTTGCAGTGGAAATCTACAAGGCAACATAGGCACAGCCATGCTTTCAACACACTTTTCAATAGGAATTAGAAGTATAAACATGCCTCCTCTGTTCCAAACTTACCTTTTCGAAAAAAAGACCATCACCTTCGACAGATGAAAACATGCAATTACTTTTTTATTTCATGTTTTGATCAGGATAGGCTTTTGACCTGGAGAGAACACTGAAACACTAAGAAAGGAAAACCATTCACATAGAACGCCTCTTTTAAATACAAATCCAAATTAACAAAAAACACCCCCAAAATCCAAACCCCTAAGCCCAGGGGTTATGAAAAGGGGACTGTCATGAATTACAAGATATTAATTTTGAAAGGATTAATTGGTCTTTATTTTTCCTTTTATCACAACCACTTGTCAGTTTCTGTAACAGAAAAGACAAACTTGCCACATCAAATATTTTCCTAGTGATTATTTCAGATGACTCAACTGTAATAAATTTTCACGTTTTACGTTAGTCTTGATTACAGAGCTTACTATTTCTGACTTTCATCAAGGCATTAAAAACACATCAACCGTGTCTGGAAGGGGCTGGAGAACCACTTAGCATCTGCTACTGTTTGCAGATGAACACCTGCTCTGGCGTGGCAAACTTGACAGGAAAGAATTTGATCCAAGCTCACACAAGCTCACTACACCAATGAAGTTTGTATGTCTACATAAATCCCTCAGATTTATACTAAATTTGAGTATTTTCATTTAAAACAACTACACTGCATGACAGTATTATGCCATTGGAAAAATTCTACCTTTTGTGTGCAAAAAGACAACTGTAATGTTAGCTGAAGAACAATAAAATGCTGTGTCTCTAAATACTACAGGTAACATAATCAATATAAAACCAGACAAAATGTAATTACATCTTTATACATTTCAGATGGGTTATTCCTACATTTAAAGGCATGAAGAACATTAGATTGTGAAAAAATGACAGCTCAAAAATTGCTTAGCTCTATTCAGCAGCTTTTCACAATTAAAGCTTCTATAACGTATATTATCTAACTCTCCAACCTTTTTGCTACAAGTGGTATCATGTTTAATTCTGTGTCAAGGTCATATTGCATCACAGCAAATCCAATCCAAGTTTTGGGACAGGTTTGACCACCTTCCCAGTATATATTGTGCTTCCTATAAGAATTTTCCTAGCTTCTCAGAGCAAGTATTGACTGCCCATAGTGAAGCAAGGGACAATGAAAAATGAACAGGAAACAATGAACAACGACATGACTGAACATCAGGAATTAAAAAGTAATTACACAGTAACTACAGTATATTCAATCCTATGATATTATAGCATAATGATGTAATTATAACTTAATTACTATTAATATGCTTTATTTGTTTACCTGTTGTTTTGTTTTAATTAAATCAGGATTGGTCACGTGTATTTCCCCAACGGCTTTATTTTTGGTTCTTTTCTGACATACAACTTGCTCTAGCCTTGGGCACAACTACAAAAATATTACCTGCCGTTAACAGCACATTTTGTCCAACCCTAACCTGTGAGGTCATTAAAATTTGTCACATTTCAACCAGTAACTGTTTTGCCACTTTAAAAAGATTGTTACTCATCAGCAAGATCAAATACATATGCACTACACCGAGGGTATTTTTTCAGAAGATTTACAGGAATCTAATACCTTGAACACATAGACTGGAAGAATAAAACTGAGACATAAAGCCATACACTGAGTAATCCCACATGGCTTTTTTTTTTTCCCTCTGGTAAACAAATTGTATAAGTTCAACTTTCTTTGTAGATTTATCTTTAAAAATCCTGCAATCACTACATACTCAAAGTATGTCAAACTGTGCAATATGCAATCTTCAGATGAAAAGAGCAGCCTAATGAAATTCCACTGATTTTATCAACAGTTGAAAATCCTTGAAGTACAATATTTAATATCTGCTTCAACTTCTCATATCTTTGATATGTGTGAAGTCTGTACTCAGTTTGCAGTTTGTCTGTGTTTTCGTGGAGGAAGTATGCCTCCTTCCCACAAAATACTATGTCAAACATTTTTTCCACAGCAGGAAGGAGAATCTTACAACATCCATAAGCAACACAAGAATTATGTACACTTTCAGTTAGTATTTATTCCTTTGTGCAAGTTTGAAAAAGTTTAGGACTCTCTACACTTATTTCCTTTTATACATTCATCTCTACAGATCAAACTGAGTATTCAGAATACAAAGATTTGTTTTCCTCCAGTACTGACGTTTATTAAGAAAATTATGAAATCTCCCACTTCTATTTCTTAATAGATAACTAAAAGAGTACACAAAGTACTGCTTCAAAACTGTAGCCACTTCTATAGACTAAATTTCTCTAAAGATACACAATCAAACACATACCAACTTCATTAAAATCTTCAAAAGTGATCTTGCCCGTCGCTTCTCGATCATAATCTTTAAGTATTTTCAGGACATCAGCTTTTTTCACATCAAAACCCAAGGCTCTCATTGCCACCTTTTGGAATAAAATGGAAGTGCCACCATAGATGAAGATTAAAATACAGATTTAAGATTTCTTTTTATTTTCAGTAGTCACCCTCTTGCCGAAAAAAGAGGATGTATATCAGAGATTTAGCAACAATAGTAAATAAAATTAATTAAAAAAAAAAAAAGAAAAGCTTTGCATTTAAAAACCACCTAAAACTGCGAGTAGCAAATGACACATGAAGTTACAGTGAAAAAAAATAGTCTTTGCATTTTCAGGGATTTTATAGACTCAACTACATAGTTCTCAGGACAAATAGATCTATTTTCCTCACTTCTAAAACATTTCAAGTACTGACACTTTTTAAAGATAAAATTGAAAAACATTCTGCAAATTATTCTTACTCAGTATTCAAATTAAGTGCATATAGATTCACACAATAGTTTGGGTTGGAAAGGACCTTAAGATCATCTAATTCCAACCCCCTGCCATGGGCAGGTATACATGTTTATGGGTTTACAATTTACTTTACTGCTTTTCCAGTGAGCAACATAAAACCAACCACCTTTTTTTTTTTAAAAAAAACTTTTTCCATTGACTAAGAGTACACCTTTAGTTTCCCATTTCAACTGAGATGGCAAATTCTCAGCACACACTACAATGACTTCCGCTAAACCAACAAACATACTAAACCAGAAGTGGGAAACCACTAATTTTGTAGAGGAGATAATTTTTTTTTTCATTTCTGTTCCTCTATAGTATTACCTTCAGGGCCACAAAATTTATTTCGACAGCTAAGAAAACAGCTTCGCAAGTAATTATGACAGCTGGAAATTCAGAGCACATCTAAGTGGGAAAAGTTACCCAAACAGTCCCTAGCACTGTTCTCGGGTTCCAGCAGAGATAAAATACCTGAACCCTGAAATAAAGAGAAGGGAACTGCTGTACCTAAGACATTCCTGAAACAGCAATTAAAGTAAAAATAAGACTCTCTTGTTTTTTCCCACCACCCTCTTTGAGTTACTTGGTAGAGACAGAACATGAAGCCAGCAGATTGATTTAGGCATTCCTTCCCAAAAGAATCTCACCCAATACATGTCAGACACACTGGCCTCTCCAAAACCTTTTTGTTCTTGATGCAGTATGATTAGAATAAAAATTCATAAAAAGATTTAAAGAGACTTTAATAAACTTCATGTTCTCCTTCTAGAGACTTCCAGATGGGAGGACTCTCTAGGAATGACTGACAGAACCTCTATTTGCTGACAGCTAGTAATAGGAGAAGCCTTCAGTGGCAACTGCTGAGCCTCCACATGCACAGCAAATAGCACACCTCATTCCTACAATCCGTGGCTTCCCTGTAGAAAAATACAAGTGAGTAAACTCTGGCTTCTAGTCAACAGCTTTACAAACTTGATTTACAACTTCTACCTAAGCATCTGAAACCTGTGGATTTTCACACCATCAAGTTTCAGATTATACAGTGCCTTTAAAAAGAAGCAAACAGCTTTTCAAGAGCTTTTCCCATTTAAGTCACTGATACAAGGTAAACCCTTGGAGCATTCAAACCAGTGTTACGTGGGATGCTACAGCAATTCTGTTATTGTGTCAAGTATATAGTGTAGGAAGAAAATCTCACTCTGCCGCAGTTTAAGCCCAGCTGACAACCCAAAATCATGTAGCCACTGACTCACTCCCCCCACACTTTCTCCCCATGCTCCCAGAGGGATGGTGAGAAGAAATCAAAAGAATGTAACTCCCACAAGTTGAGATAAGAACAGTCCAGTAACTGAGGTATAACACAAAACCACTGCTGCTACCACCAATAATAATGATAAAGGAAATAACAAAGAAAGAGAATACAACCACTCACCACTCGCCCACCGATACCCAGCCTGACTCGAGCAGTGATCTAGCCCTTCTGGGTAACTGCCCCCAGTTTATGTACTGGGCATTACATGCTGTGGTACAGAACACCTCTTTGGTTAGTTTGGGTCAGGTGTCCTGTCTCTTCTTCCTCCTGGCTTCCCCTCCTCCCTGGCAGAGCATGAGACTCAGAAAGTCCTTGGTCAGAATAAACATTACTTAGCAACAACTAAAACCATCGGTGTTATCAGCGTTGTCCCCAGGCTGAAAGTCACTAACACAGCACTGCACCAGCTACTAAGAAGCAGAAATATAACTGCTACTGCTGAACCCAGTACACACTCTTAACAACAGTGCAGGGGTTTAGGTTTTTTATGCCCCTGAATGTCCTTAGACCTTTAGCCCTGCAAGAGAACTTGAACATGCAGTGTTTTTTAAAGATACAGCCAACATCTTAAAAACTCAGTATGAAGCAGATACATATTATCTTCCATAAAATTGTTTAAAAGAAAAAACACACTTTTACCTTTAATTCATGATAATTTATTGCTCTGTCTTTGTCTGTATCAAACAACTCAAAGGCATCTTTGATTTCTTGCCTCTGTTCCTCAGTTAGTTCTCTTCTTTTCTTCTTTTTAGTTTTATCTACTGAAAGCTCATTCCTGTGTAAAAAGAAATCCAGCATAATTGATTTCTACTCAGAAGATACTACTGTAAACAGTATTTTCTACCAATAAGAAACCCTCCATAATGGCATAGATTACTACCATACCCATTCAATCTTTTCTCAGCTCCTCCTCCAAACTTAAACCAACACTTGGAATGGAAAATTCCACTGTGAAAGCTGAATGACTTGCCGTTTACTCACACAAAATAAAATCAGCACAGGCATTCTGGTTAATAAAATAGCAATAAAAAAGAGGGCAGAAAAACTGCCAGTTAAAAAGAATACTTGACCTTACAAACCCAATGCACAGCTGAAATGATACTCATAAAAATGCTTTATTAGTGAACTGTAGCTTAGAAAAAAAGAATTTAGAGACATGCAGCGGGAAGCTTATCTAAGCAAGACATCTGGGTTGTCTGGTTACTAATGTGGGTGTTGGGTGTTACAAATCAGCTTTGTTGCCAGTAACAGTTCTTACTGATAATTTACGGATTGTTTTAAAATCCCCTCAATCACACATACAGGCACTGTTCATAAGACCTCCTGCTTTGTTTTGGTACATGCAAAAGAGACAAGCGCCCCAAATCACCAAATCTTGCTCAAAGACAGCCCTCTTTTCCTTGGCAGCCTTCTCTTCTCAGGATAAAAGTAAGGCTGTCAGGGTATAAGCATGCTCAGAAAGCCCCAAGGGAGAAAAAAATTTTCAGTCCCTATGGGAAGAGACCAGAGTGCTTACCATTACACCATGGGACCATGTGAAGCTGCTAACCTAGAAATCTGAAAGCAGATTAATGCCAAACTCTGCTGGAAGAAGAATGTGACTACGCAATGTTTATTTAGTGTTTCGCATAAAACAACTTTGTGGAGGGTTGTTTTTTTTTTCCTCCAAAGACAAAGCAGTACTTAAGTGCAAGGAGCTGAGCATCACCTCTTCTACAGCCACTTTTACCACATGAAGCACAAAATTCTCGGACTTGAAAATCAGGGATCACGTATGCCATACAAGCCTATTAATTACACCTGAAGAGGTTGTGCCAGGTATACAATTCATAAGACCGGTCCCATTACACAACAGTTACAGCACTGGACCTAAAAGCGAAACTCAACCGCCTACCCTAACGCTTGTTAAAAGCGCCGTCAAGCTGCATCACCTCAGACAAACCTTAGAGAGGCGAGCCTCTCTAAGCCCTCCCTGGTAGAACAGGAGGTGCCGGGTCTGACCCCCACACCCCCCGGAAAGGATCAGCCTAGTGGCTGGAGACTGCCGTGATCAGGCCCCAGCCACTGACCACCGGACCCCGTTCCCCGTCATGGTGTCCCCTGAGCGGACGGCGAGGCCCTAAGGGGCCGTAGAGCGGCGATGGCCACCCCTTTAGCAAAGCAGCCCGCCCGCGCTACAGAGCCCGAAGGGACAACGGGAAACACCGCACGGCTCATACCGACTCACGGCCAAGCTCATGGTGCCGCCGGGATGCAGCGGGACGGGACGGGACGGGACAGGACGGGCTGGGCTGCACCGCACCACGCAGAGCGGGACGGGACTGAACGGGACGGTATACAACCGACCGCGCTGCCTTCCCCTTGGAAACGCGGCACGAGACGAGGCCCGCCAGCCCGCGCCCTCTTTGCCATGCCACCGCCGTCTGATTGGACGTTAGCGGAGATCTTCCCGCCTCCGAACGCGGAACGCCTGCCTATTGGCTGAAGGGTTGCCATTGAAGGCGGGGGGCCGTGTTTCTCTAGGTGCCGCTACCCAGAGTGCCGTGCGGCGCGGGCGGAAGGAAGGGGGTCGGCGGACTCTAGCGGCCGCTCTAGTGAGGTCAGAGCACAGCCTGAGGGTTCCGTGAGAGCCGCCTGCGCTCGGTCCTGTCCAGCCTCCGTGTGCCGTGCCTGTAGTGGACGAGCTCCCCGCGTCCGCATGGTTGGAAACGCACTGCTGTGTACATCTGCATCAAACTGCTTGGAGGAGGCTCAGGGGAGACCTTACAGAGTCTTTGCGCCTGAAGGGGCTACAAGAAAGCTGAAGAGGGGCTTTGGACAAGGGCCTGTAGGGACAGGACAAGGAGGAATGGCTTTACCTTGACAGAGGGGAGACTGAGATGAGCTCTTAGGCAGAAGTTCTTCCCTGTGAGGGTGGTGAGGCCCTGGCACAGGTTGCCCAGAGAAGCTGTGGCTGCCCCATCCCTGGCAGTGTTGAAGGCCAGGAGCAACCTGGTCTCAGTGGAAGGTGTCCCTGCCCGTGGCAGGGGTTGGAACTGGATGAGATTTGAGGTCCTTTCCAACACAAACTAAACTGTGATTCTGTGACACCTTACTTTCGATCACTAGTTCGTTCACAAAAGTGTCGCCAAGGACCTTTTGTCAGGAATCCTTTGTTTGTTTTTTCCAATTTTAATTGCTGTTGAAAGCCTCATAGCTTTTCCTACACACTGCTGGGTACATACACGAACATACAAAGTCACTTACTAAATTGGAGAACTCAGCCTGTCCAGTAAAATCACGGTAGTTGGAGGAACCATGTGCTGAAAAATGGTTTTGGACAGGACAGCAGAAGCAGAGAGCAGGTTAACACTTAGTTTCTAATTTAATCTGTAATTATCCAGTGAAGCTTGTTGTCTTACGGTAAATTTTTAGACACAAGGGGTACTGCTTAATGATTTCAGTAATATGCATATGAATTATAACTTGGAAACACCTTTGGCTGAATTCTTTGATCTAGATTTTAGACGTTAAATACTCATAATTCCTCTTTTGCCATATATTTTGCTGCCTTTATTTCCCTCCCTCTTTCCTAACAGTTCTCCATTTTTTGTTTTCTTTGGCTATGGATGTCTGCTCCTCAAGGACAAGTTGTTGCTATAGGCTTTAACAGTACCTGTTTAAAAGCTCATTCTGAGTTCTGCCATATACCATCCTACAGACTAAGATTTATCAGTAATATTTCTCCCCACCCCCCCCACCCCTGGCACCCTTGTAAATGTTCTTTGTAGCAGAAACATCCCACATTTCTTTCATGGTGACATTAAGGCACATAGAGATGTTCACTGATGGAAAAAATTAGATGCTGTAGTACTGAAGTCATTAAAGTGACTGTTCCACGTGTGGTTGAAAGATGATTACAAAGACCCCTCAATCATCTGACATGGTTACCTCACAACATAGCATCTATTGTGAAATACAAGGTGTAGCTTAATATGACAGCAGTAATATATCACATTTCACTCTGGATCGACTAGGTTAGCTGTAACTGTTGAGCTGTATAACAAAAGATGCCCCTGATGCCCCTGCACCAATAAGTACAGAGGAGCAAGGCTGGGTGTGAGACCCCAGTAACAACCTAAGAAGTGAAGCCTCCCAGCTGGCTGCTCCCAAGCTGATTTGTTTTATTCTTTAGCTAAAGCCAACATTGTAGTACTTTTTAAATTATTTTAATTGCTTTATTTTCTTCATAAAATCATCTTATTTCTGTATCTGCCTTGAAATTCTATCCTCTTCACCACATAAAATTCAAAATTTAACAAGTTTAACTAGTTTTGAAAGTAAGATTGTGTTTGTGCTAGCATGCAAAAAGATTGACATGAGGACTACACATTAACACTGAAACTCCTGGGAGAAAACACATCACATTAAATGTGATATCCCTGAAGTCTAGTTATCCATTGTCTGGAAGGAAGAGTACCTTCGTCTTTGGATGAAGAGATGATTACCTTCTTCATTTATTCTTGCCATTATATAAGGACATTTCTTTTCCGCTGGCTTTCATGACAGTAGCTGCCTTTGTTATCCATGGACTAATTTCCACATACTTCTACGGTTTATCAGTTACTAAGAAATTTTATCTTTTACCAGAAACTAGTCATCAAGTATGCTAAGGATTACTTAAAGCTCCAGTTATATGCCAAACAGAAGCTATGTGATCTGTTTTTGTTTCAAGTAAACAGCTGTCATTAGCTACTGTCTTGTGTGGCAATAATAATCTATGTCACCACAAACTGAAACTGAGCCCCAAATACAAATTTTCATCACATCCATTTTTTCTGTGTACAAATTCTGCTGAAAACCTAATTCTGATTTGTGTTAAAATGTGGATTTTTTTTTTCCAAGAAGTACCACTCATGGTTTTATACAAACTTTGCAGCATTTGTCCATGATACATAAACATTTATAACGCAGTTTCCTGTTCAGAACACTGCTAGCAACTTTTAACGACTTTATACTCCATTTAGAATCAAAAAGTGCTTCTCTTGAAAAACACCTAGAAATTATGACTGAACTGCACAGGATTATATCTTTATTATGATAAAATATTTTTTTTATGTGTCAACTGTTAACATAAGTCTTGACACATTATGAAGCAAAACTTCCCATACATTTAGATTTTACGAGTAAATCAACAAAGTTCTAATACCCAAGATGTTGCAATATTTAAACTTACAATGTATGTTTTAAATATTCAATCCAAGAAGTGTTACAAGGCCACTGCCAAACTCTAAAACTTGGCTAATTCTTAACAATAGTCACAGACAGTTCTTTACACTTAAGATATATCATTGATCTAGTAGTGTATTTCTTACAACACAAAAATAATTCTGGGACCTTCAAAAACTACTTTCAATGGGATCATAGCAGCAGTTTACTCTCCATTTTGGGCTTTGTTCATGTAAAGCATAATTCTGAGCTGAGAAATCATTCCTAGATTTTGGTCAAGGTAAAAAAAAAACCCAGGCAATTGCTGTTATCTACATATACTTAATGGACTTAAGCATGCCTTAATAGGGCATTTTGACATGTGAGGATGTTGTACCTGATACTGAGCACAAATTTAAAGTAATGATGACGGGTATCTTCTCTTCTGAATTGGCACGCATGTGAGCCTTCTCTTAGGAGCTCAAAAGGGTTTCAAGTCTATCAATATTGGGTAAAATAAACTAATGGCTGTATAACACAAAATGCTAGTTCAACATGCTCTCACTTTCCTAATGAACATTCTCAAAATTTTAGCAGCTGGCAGGCTTTGGGGCAGAAGAGGTCTCTGTGTTACTGCACAGGGCTTAGCACCAGTGCTCCTACAGCCTTACTGATAGGATAGAGCAAGATTACTACTGGTATTATGCCACAGATGGCTAATTTGAAGGAATTCAATTATTGTTGGGTAACCTGTGACACCACAGCTTCACCTGGATAACTGGTAAGCTTTGGTGCTGTGTGTTTCTTTGGCCACTCGGACTTCAGCCACCTCGTATCTGCGATTGCCCACTGTGAACCCTTGGCTATCCTGAACAGTGCCTGGACTACTGTGTGAATAGCAGCATGTATCAGCAGGCTAAAAAGGAAAATGACACAGTGGAGTTTGTTCTGGGCCTCTTCACTAAACAGCTGTTTTGCTTCCCAGGCTAACTTTTTGTGTTTCTTCCTATGGCCAAACGAGCCAAGACAAAAAGCTCTTGGCTTCATTTATGACAGAAGTCTACCTGCTGATTAAACACTCCCTCATGAAATACACTGACATTTTTGGGTTTCTCCAAAAAAAAAGACAATGACATGAGTGGTAGCAGGTCTTTCAAGCACTGCATTGCTGCACCTGGTCTGCCCACTTGCCATTGTGCTTCAGCTTGGAGACAGGCACTGCTAACAAGAGCTAGGCACAACCTATCAGTATAAATCCTGGTCAAGAATATACTCAAATAGTAAAGGCAGGAGTGCTGTGATCTGTGAAAGGAGAAAAGCAAGACATTTTCTTTCATATTTTTTACAGAGATACTTTTTATTTTGCAATTGCTGTTTTCCAACAGAATTCGCAGCAGTTAAGAAGGCTTCAACTTCCACTCCCCCATGCCTCAGATGGAGCCTAGTCTTTGGACTCCATCTCTGCTGGGCATGATGAGGGGTGAGGAGGAACCTTCCCCATAAAATCAAACCACTAAAATTTGGGAGAAACTTATGCACTCTTTTTAGTAAAGTATATATGTCCATATACAAAAATAACATCAGACAGTGTCCTTTTAAAAAAGTTAAATATACTGTTAGAATAATTACATAAACTTTACCCATTTCAACAGCTTTTAAGTATCAGACATTCAATTTTTATATGCAAGTTACAACATCATTTAGCATTTCTCACTGTACATAACTTTTTTTTGGAACAGACTCAAATGCAATTCACTTTTAATATAAAACATATGCAGAAAACACTTTATAAGCAGACAGTAAACAGCTCAAGCTACATTCACTTTGTAATAACAAGCATATGGGCTGTTTAATCCAGCACCTGCAGTAGGGCAAGATAATGGTAAAGCCTCCCTCCTTCCCCTACCACAGAGCATTAAGAACCGAGTTACAATCCAGTCACATAAAAATACTTTTACTTGCAAATAAAGCCTTTAAGTTTATTACAGTCCAGTTTGCTCAGATTTACAGAAAAACATACTCTGTAAGTAATTTTTTAATGAGCTCATCAGAAAAAAATCAAACATATCAAGCAAGGGCTCAAACCACTTTGTACAGGCTAGTTTAACACATTAATGTATTAGCTTACGAATTCTCCAGTTCCTAACTTGCACATCTATAACCAAACAGTTCCCTAGGCAACAGCAAGAGCGTTCCTTCCTGCTTCTCCGTCAAGGCACAGGTATTCCCTGCACCCCACTGGGAGGCATGATAGCCTCAACAGTCCATCTGATGCTAGATCTGCATCACAAGCTTTTGGGGTAAGCTGATGTATCTATATACCTTCCAACTTGGAAGTCTGGTCTGCAGCACATCTGTATGTTAGTGGATTCTAAAGACACTGCCAGACAGCTACTCTGCAAAGATGCAGGAGTGCAGCACGCACTAAGCAGGTGACAATGGCTGCAGGACGTCCTTCACCTCTTTCTGCCCAACGAGTCCCATGCATGTACTGCTCCCACCAGCACACCAGCTCTTGGCACAGGCTGTGTTACGCCAAAACCTCAGCAGGAGTTGAGTGGATGGTCACAAGTCTAGTGCTACATCAACAAGGTTTCAGGCATAAATATGAAACCTCTTGTTTTGGCATATGTGCACCTGTCAGAATCGTAACAAAAATAAAAGAATATATTTCAATCCCAGTATGTGTGCAATCATGCCCTGAAATAGACAGAAAATCAGCAGCTTGGGCTGAAGCAACCAACTGACACACTTTTTATAAAAGTAGGAATAAAGTAGGAGAACTTTTGCAGCTCATCTGTATCAATTTGCCAGCTTTTTACTTAGGCATATTGCTTTTGCTTGTATCAATGCTTTCACAAGCCATTTGGTTTTTCAACAGTGAGCAGACCACACAAAACACACTAAGAAACACTAGGAAGTGACTCTGGGATTTGTAATGCGAAGTGCTATGCTTGCAATGGACTTCATGGCGCAAGTAGAAACCTTGTGACAGATCCCAGCTTGGGAAATGTAGTTGGAAGCTAACCAATACAGCCTTTCTGCCCCAAAGATGTTGAAGTGCCCAGGCAGCACCTTCTCCACGAGACCTCTGTCCACTAACTCCAAGAGGCGCTGGCA
Organism: Pezoporus wallicus; assembly: GCF_028554395.1. Classification (NCBI taxonomy): domain Eukaryota; kingdom Metazoa; phylum Chordata; class Aves; order Psittaciformes; family Psittacidae; genus Pezoporus; species Pezoporus wallicus. Next base: position 2,333,045 of record NW_026637224.1, read on the forward strand.
GCTTGCAACATAGTCGCTGATTTTGCTGTAGGGAAGCCAGTCAATCATGGATCCATCATACACCACGTCCCCGCTGAACAAAATCTTCCGTTCTTTGTCGTGTAAGCAAATGCTGCCTCTGGAATGACCAGGCATGTGCATGACAGTAAGCTGTCGGTCTCCAAGGCTGATCTCATCCCCTGCAAACAAATGTGTTACAGGAAAATATATGTATGATAGACACCACAAAGAGTACGACCTACCCATACACTGAGAGTTTAAACATACTATATATCCACAGTGGGAGCAGGACATTTATTTTCTTGGTGAGTGCCAAAGAAGAAACTGAAAGACAGGCTTGACAAACGGGTATTTTCCAATGATGGTAATAGTTAACACAAGCTTGGGCTATATTAATTCAATCTATTTGCTAATAAACTAAACAATGTGGAAAGGAATGTAATAGACAAAATAAAACAGGAAACAAACAGTAAACCAGGTCTCCTTTTAAAGTTTAAAAAGTAAGTATTTTACAATTTAAAGTTTAAAAAGTAAGTTTTAAAGTTTAAAAAGTAAGTATTTAAAGTTTAAAAAGTAAGTATTTTACAATTTATTATCATTTTACTATCATTTAATTTGCCTAGAATTGCACTGCTGATACTTCTGAAAGGCAAAAGGACAGGACATGAATTGCAGGACTAGCCTCCATGCACTTTCTTCATCTCATTCGGTCACATACATAAAAACAGCACTTCCTTAACATGAAGTAATTTTTTTTCCAGCTGAAACCTAGATGTCTTTTCACTGTTCTAGCCACTGAACCAGTCCTTTCAGCCTAGGGATGAAGAACTGGCCAAGTAAGTCAGCTGCTGATTTTAAACTGTAATGCCAGCTTAATTATAAATGAGCAAACCCCACTAATTAAGAAGTGGCAAATACGTACTACGTAGGGACGGAAGACCAACATACAAGCTGCCTTCTCGCAAGCAGCTGCCAAACTACATGAAAGAGTTCTAAAAGATAACATCCAGTACCATCTTAATAATTAAGATAACCTTTACTTCAGTTGCCAAGGAGAACAAGAAAGTTACCAGACCTCTGCTACTACTAGAAATCTGAAAGTTACTGATCTGCCTCACACCAGAGACAGGCATGCCACAGATTTCCTCACGATTCACCAAGCCTAGAGGTACTTAAGTACTGGAAGTCATACCTTTTGTGACAGGATTTTTGGTGTTCAATTGAAAAGGAGTACTGAACATGCTACAACAGCTTTGAGAAGTCACTGGAGAGGTAACGTCTGACCATGCTGTATCCAACAGGGGCACAGATCCCCACATTTGCACAAGTAGCTAGTCTCAAAATTATAAAAGGGAATTTTCAGACAAATTCTCTTTCAGGGAAATGTTGGGCAGCCTTGGCAGGAGAAAGAAACAGACTTGACATTGAGAAGATTATGCTGAAAATGCCTGTATTGGTGAAGGAAACCACAGTGAAGGTGAAGTTAATGGAGGAGAGTGTGTAGGTGGGTTTCAAACTGCTCCTGGCACTGAAAAAATACAAAGAGACAGAATATGGCATCCAAAAGTTAAAGATGCGCACAGAATTTAAGAACAATTCTTACATTCTGAACCTGTCTTGAAGGGACAGCTGAAGGAAGCTCTTGAGTCTTACGAGATGCAAGTGACTAGAAAACACTAAATGGTAAGGCACAATACAAATAAATGCAATTTTAGCCAGAATAGCTACAGTGAAAGATCTGGTACGGTTAAGATAATGCAAAACCTAAACAAGTGAGGCAGGCAATGTACAAAAAAAAAAAGCTGTGGCTTTGGACTGTAACAGAGTACTGTCACCTGTATTTTCAGCACTGCTGGATATCCTTGCCCTACAGCCTTCCATGTGCACTATGATATGTCACTTCCACACAGCCTGTCTCAGTGAATGTTGTCTTAGAAACCTTGATGTTACTTTGACAGCGAGTTTGCTTCATCTTTTATAAGATTATCTTTTTAATAATTCCTCCCTTTTAAAGATAATACCACTTAAACTTCTGTTGACTGACCACTGTTAAAACTCATACCAGATCTCTGAAGCCTTCAGTTCTGGTTTTCCAAGCATCTATGCAGGATGGCCTAACTTATCAAGAAGACAGCAAGACCCCAGCAAAAGGTGTCACCTGTCTGTCAGATAGTTACCCTATAACTCCTTCTTTACCATACTGTACTATTAGGTGGGTTGTTGCTAAAATAACCTAGTCATTGTTTGCTGCAAGAGGCTAAATGGATTTCTATCGGTAAAAGCCACTTCAGTAGAAGTTACATTTATGTAAATTCTGTAAAACAAAACCCCTGTTGTCTGAAATACCTCTTTCAATAAATTGCTTTGTTCTTTACACTGTAATGCCTTGTCAGCTTGTAAATAATAAGGGCCACCAGATACTAGAGCTGATTGACATGGTAACATACTGTTAGAAGCCTAAGGCGAAACCTGCTCAGTTAGTCACTTGAATTACCACTGAGTGATTCTCAGTCTAAGGAAAAAAATACCTGCATCAGTGGGCAAACAGATCAGGCATGCACAGGGTATTTCACAGAACGGTTTGGACTGGAAGGGACTTTTTAAATCTCACCCAGTTCCAACCCCCTGCCAAGGGCAGGGACACCTTCCACTAGACCAGGTTGCTCCAAGCCCCATCCAACCTGGCCTTGGACACTGCCAGGGATGGGGCAGCCATAGCTTCTCTGGGCAGCCTGTGCCAGGGCCTCAGCACCCTCACAGGGAAGAACTTCTGCCTAAGAGCTCATCTCAATCTCTCCTCTGTCAGGTTAAAGCCATTCCCCTTGTCCTGTCCCTTCAGGCCCTTGTCCAAAGGCCCTCTCCAGGTTTCCTGTAGCCCCCTTAGGCACTGGAGCTACTCTGAGGTCTCCTCAGAGCCTTCTCTTCTCCAGGCTGAACGGTGTCTGTTTACCAGGTCCCATCAATACTTTAAGTGGTAGAAACAATCGTTTAAGAATATAACCCACTACGTGGGGGCTTTGTTGTCCCATGTTGATGACATCGGATGGCTTTTAGATTCTGCAAAGAGGGTTGCAGAGACAGTAAGCGAAGAAGAAAACATCAGTTTAAGCATCACATCTGGTTGAAAGGTGTCTCTGCCCATGGCAAGAGGTTAGAACTGGATCAGCTGTAAGGTCCCTTCCAACCTAAACCTCAATACGAGTCTACGCAACACGAGGAAACGCATAAAGCAGAACGAGCGCAGCGGCAAGAGGGCGGCCGCTGTGCCACGCGACTCACAAACACTGCGCACCACTCCACCCTCGAGTGAATGCCGCTTACCCTCCTGCAGCAGGCGGCTGGGCCGGACCGGGGGGACGCGGAACTGCCGAGCCCGCCAGCCGGGCCGCGGCGGCCGCGCCACCTCCCGGTCCGACAGCCAGGTGACGGCCTCGTAGTTATCTCCGCGCAGCAGGGCCGCAGCTTCGGCGCTGTGCACCGCCACCTCCTCGAAGTGCTGCAGCCCGCCCGAGTGGTCGAAGTGGACGTGTGTAGCCACGGCCAGCAGCGGTCGCGGCTCGGCCGCGTCCGCCGGGGCCAGCAGCCCTGCGGCGCGCAGGTAGTCGGGAAGGCTGCGCAGCCCCAGACCCGCGTCGATCACCACGTCCCGCTGCGAGCCCCGCACCAGCCAGATGTTCGCCCTGTTTCCCGACTCGTAGAAGCGCTCTTGGATCCAGAAGATGCCACCGCCTAGGGGCTTGTGCGCAAACCACTCTAGCGCCGCCATGGTCCCGCCGGCGGCTCACCTCACCTCACCGCGGCGGGGCGGGGTAGCGCCGGGCCCGGCCCACTGCGGCACCCGCGGGCGGAGAACGGCGGGGAGGAAGGCCTGAGTGGGACCTGCGAGAGGACGGAAGAGGTGAAGCCGCCTCTTCTGTCGTGACAGGGCCGGGCGGAGGCGGCTGAGACCCGTCTGCGACGGGGGAAACAGAGGCATGAGGCGCGGGGGACCGACAGCGCGGGATGAGGGAGCGGGACGGGCGAGGGAGGAGCCGGCCGGGTGTATCCGCATACGACATCGGCCGGTGATAAGTGCTTTCATCCGGTAAATAACGCCTTCTTTTAGCACTTTCATCAATAACTGGCACAGGTTGCCCAGAAAAGCTGTGGCTGCCCCACCCCTGGCACTGTTCAAGGCCAGGTTGGACGGGGCTTGGAGCAACCTGGTCTACTGGAAGGTGTCCCTGCCTGTGACAGGGGACTGGAACTGGATGAGCTTTAAGGTCCCTTCCAACACAAACCAGTCTGGGATTCTGTAATTTTTACCTTGAGGGTCATTAGGTGAAAAGAAAAAAAAAAAAGAAAGAAAAGAACAAAAAAAAAACTCCAACAAACACATCCCCCCCCCCCCCCCCCCCCCCCCAATCTTTGTATTTCAGTCCTTTCTCCTTTATATGCTCTTCCCTTCCACCAGCTGCACTTGTTTCTGAAAATCAAGGATCCAAACACTATTGAGACTTTTGCTCTGAGAAAAATAAGGAGAGCTCATCCCGGCACTAAGTCTCGTCACACCGGCCGCCATCCCACTGGCTGCTTTTCATTCCCTGCTGACTGCCTGAGCCACAGCGTACATAGTTTTGAACAAAATTTAAAAGCTTAAACCTGAAATTCTCCTCATTTGTAGAGTGACACGCACATCATCCACAGGCACAAAAATGGGCCCAGCCATTCCATTCAGCATCCCTTGTGGTAGCCAAAATGCTAGTCATTGTGGTAACTTTGTCATGCTTGGTGACTTAGTTCTACAGCTCAGCGTTTCCTTCATTATTTCTTCAGTCATCCGTCAGTGTCACTTCATGGTGTCCTTAGACATAAACCTAAGCTGGTATGCTTGAAAATGCCACAATTCTCACTAAAAATGTGGAGTTGAAATACCTCTACTTTGAAATTTGTTACTTCTCATCACACTAATGTGCTGTTGTTTCAAGACAGTCTTACTGAAAATTAATTTTAGAGCAGCTTTTAAGAAATGGACCTGTACATTCACCGTAATAATGTAAACAGTGTGCCTCTCCTTGCTAGCTGGACATTTCCCTTACCTTTTTTTATATTTCTGTTTTCTGTTGTTCACTCCCTTTTTTTTCACACATGGATAATGTAATTGCTTGTGTTTGGGGGTTTACTATATCTTTTATATTTCTCCTTTTTGTCAGGCTCACATCTTGCTTTTCATTCTCTCTTCAACTGAGTTTGCTATTTCTTTTTAATTTCCAGGTAATTAAATGCTCAGACTTTGTTTGTGCTTTGTTGTCATTCTTAAAATGATTTATTTAGGTCTGTCTTTATTTTTAGACAGTCTTATATGCTGCTGAGTGATGTGGAAATATGTAATGTAATTTCCAAGCAGAGCTTATTTGTGTTGAAAATCATAAGTAGGACAGTACTTGCATCAATCAGTTTCTCAATGGCATTTGATAATAAAGGCCATTGCTTCCGTCTGTAAAACCTTAAAAGATCTTAAGTATGCATTTCTTTGCTTCTAATAATAACTCTTGTCCACATTTCTTGTTATTCTAGACAAGCATATGAGAAACTGTAGGTATTGTGCTGTTTCTTGTTTCCTGTTTGAACTTGTTATCTCACCTGCCCACTAATGGTGGGAATAGATTTGATAATACAGGGAATAGATTTTGATAATACAGCAGTAAGCCTAGAACAGACTCACTCTTACCAACAGGGTACAAAATAGTAACCTTGCAGTTAATGGTAAACAGCACATAGGCAAAATCTTGGAGCAGATTCTCCTGGAAGGCATGCTAAGGCACATGAAAAACAAGAATGTGCTTGGTGACAGCCAGCATGGCTTCACTAAGGGGAAATCCTGCCTGACCAATTTGGTGGCCTTCTATGATGGGGCTACGGAACTGATGGAGAAGGGTAGAGCAGTTGACGTCATCTACCTGGACTTGTGCAAAGCATTCCACACTGTCCCATATTACATCCTTGTCTCTAAATTGGAGAGACATCAATTTGATGGATGGACCACTCTGTGGATAAAGAACTGGCTGGATGGCCGCACGCAAAGAGTTGTGGTCAATGGCTCAATGTCCAGCTGGAGACCAGTAACAAGTGGTGTCCCTCAGGGATTGGTGTTGGGACTGGTCTTGTTCAACATCTTTGTTGGTGACATGGACAGTGGGATTGAGTGAGCCCTCAGCAAGTTTGCCAATGACACCAAGCTGTGTGGTTCGGTTGGTACGCTGGAGGGAAGGAATGCCATCCAGAGGGACCTTGACACACTTGTGAGGTGGGCTGATGCCAACCTTATGAAGTTTAACCATGCGAAGTGCAAGGTCCTACACCTGGGTTGGAGCAATCCCAGGCACAGCTACAGGGTGGACAGAGAAGAGATTCAGAGCAGCCCTGGGCAGAAGGACTTGGGGGTGCTGGTCGATGAGAAAATGAACATGACCCAGCTTCCATGTGTGCTCACAGCCCAGAAAGCCAACGATATCTTGGGCTGCATCAAAAGAAGCGTGACCAGCAGGTCAAAGGAGCAGATACTGCCCCTCTACTCTGCTGTCATGAGACCTCACCTGGAGTATTGTGTGCAGTTCTGGTGTTCTCAGCATAAAAAGGACATGGAACTGTTGGAACAAGTCCAGGGGAGGCTACTAGGATGATCAGGGGACTGGAGCACCTCCTGTATGCAGACAGGCTGAGGAAGTTGGGGCTGTTCAGCCTGGAGAAGAGAAGGCTGCGTGGAGACCTCATAGCAGCCTTCTAGCATCTGATGGGGGCCTATAAGGATGTAGGGAAGGGACTCTTCATGTATCACTGTAGTGATAGGACAAGGGGTAACAGGTTAAAACTTAAACAGCAGAAGTTTAGATTGGATATAAGGAAGAAGTTCTTTACTGTTAGGGTGGTGAGGCACTGGAATGGGTTGCCCAGGGAGGTTGTGAATGCTCCATCCCTGGCAGTCCAGGTTGGACAAGGCCTTGGGTGAGATGGTTTAGTGTGAGGTGTCCCTGCCCATGGCAGGGGGTTGGAACTGGATGATCTTAAGGTCCTTTCCAACCCTAATTATTCTATGATTCTATGATTTCTAGACTGGGGCCTCAAATTGGTCTTGCTGTGGTCTTGGGAAGGAGCAGTAGCATACTGCTTCAGCTGGGCTTCTCTTGTGTCCCATTTCTTGACATCTTCCCTGTAAGAAGTGTCGCTCACATTTTGCTTTGCTTGCCAACCTACTGGCCATAAAATCCTGTGATGACAATTGTCCTAACGGTGAAGGTGGCAAGATCTGACTGTAAATGTAGTTTTGTAATCTATTTTCCTTTTGCATCCTTGGTGAAACGCTTCAGTTAGCAATAACCTTCTTCGATCAGCTTGCAGACATACTGGAGTCCTTTGATGCTTTTACATCAAACCTCTTTGCTTTTGTTCTTTTTATCAGTACCCAAAACTAGTTACACACATAGAGGGAGGTTGGAGGGGGGGAATAATCTGAAGGAGGAAGAAGCCATGTGTGACAAACACAAAATGTTTTTTTTGAGGAAAGTTCAGAAACTGCAGAATATATTCACAAGCAGTTCAGGTTCATGGAATCATAGAATGATGGAGTGGTTTGAGTTGGGAGGGACCTTAGAAATCACCTAGTTCCAACCCCCTGACTCTGGCATGGGGCAGGGACACCTTCCACCTATATCTGGGTCCTTGAACTTCTGCTGTTTTTTTTTCATCTTCTTTCTCATTCTTCCACCCTCATGGAACTGAAGTCAGTGCATCTAAGGTTTAGAAGAAGAATTTTAAAATCCCTAGGTTAGGATGTAATTTCAGGCACACAGAGGTGGCTACCAGAAATGAGGGGGAGTTGATTTTAGTCATGTACCAGATTTATAGAGGGTGGGAAAAAAAAATTATTTAAAATTATCTTTGGTTTTAAAAGTACTGTATAATATTTATTAGACATTAATGTCATAGGTATACATGCATTTGATATATGTAGCAAAAAGAAATCTTTAAATATCTGTCATATTTTCAGTAACTTCAAATGACAGGGTCAAGTAGAGGAAGAGGATGTTCTGCATTTACATTCAACATTGAGGCCATTGGTTTTGCTAAAGGTGCTGCTCTGCCTGATGTCACGTGTCAGCCTCCACCACCCTTTCCTGTAAGTACAGCAAATATCTTTGAGCACGTTCTCTGTGTTCAGGTAAAGAGACACTCTAATGTTTAGGTAATGTAATGAAATACATGAACAAACCTAAGCTCTTTGGGTCAGTTTTGAAGTATTTCATGTAAGCAATCATTTTTCTTACTGTTATTTCTTGTCCCTTTGCTAACTGTCGAATTACATATTTAACTAGATTGCAAGATGTTCATTGATTTGAATCCTCATCATAATTTGATTTTCTGGACATTACAGTAACAGAAACCTGGATATCTGAATTTGTTTGCAATTCAGTTACACTAGCATTTGAAGCTATGAATGGATTTGCTGATTTTAGAAATTTATCATTCATGCAAACATAAAAGATTTTGATGATTATCTTGTATCTCAATAGCTGCATTTGAAACCAATTTGAAAATAAAGGTATTTTATGCAATTAAGGAAACTTAATTGAATTTTGGCATTTGGGATGCATTTTAAAATTAAAGGGGAAGAAAGAGCATTTTCTGACTGCAGTTTGCTATGCAGGGAAATTTAGACAATCTCGAGGCAGAAAGTTGTGGTTTTGTGTAAGTGAATTTCCCGCCTATGGGAGGATTTGATCAAGGTGCGTGAAATTTTTCTCAGTCTCATGTTATGTTACAGGACTTGCAAGTCTGACTTATAACTGATGCTGTGCTGAGATGTCTCTGAATAGTTATTTCATCCAAGGTTTGACTTACTGAGCCAGATGTTATGTATACTTAGTCCACCTTCACAGTTACGTGATTTCTTGGGTACTAAGTCTGTTCCTAATGTGAACGTTGCAGTCTGCTTGATAGCACAAGTCAACTGAATTCTGTGTGAACTACAGCTTCTGCAGTTATAGTCAGCAATAATCAGCCCTGTAGGAGAATTATTAGCCTCTACTCTCTTAGACCATGGAGAAGCTGAAGATGCTTTTCTGCTTCTGTGAATCAAGTTTCAGAACTAAGTTAAACTTCTAAAGGAAGTCTAATGCCGTTAAAAAAAGAAAAAAGAACCCAGTCAACCCAGTGGCATAACTAGGATTGATAAAAACTTCAAGAGTTATGTTTAATAAATGGGCAGTGTCTCAAACTGTATTAGAGCTGTTGACTGACTTACAGTGAAATTAAACAGTGAATTGTCATTGTTACATATTTCTAGTACACATTGTCTGAGTTCTTGTGAATTTCCTGTAGATGCAATTAGAAACCCAATTAAGGAGCATCAGCTTACCATCAGCAACATTAGTGATTTAAAACATTGGCAAGATAGCAAATAGCTGCAAGCAATAAATTCCTGTCATAATCCAGCTCTGGGACTTGTGGTAGCACTTTATGCATTGCAACTTACCACTCAGGAATTGACTGCACATCATCTGTGTTGTGAACGAAATGTAATCCGTTCTCTAATTCTGTCTCTGGCTCTAGTGTTCTGTATACTTTTAAAACTGTTTTTGCTTAAATAGCTTTTCCAATTTCAACCTTCGTAGTTAAAAAACAAAACAAACACAAAAAATTCCAAACCTTAACAATTAATTTTAAATTCAACAGACAGAAACTGAACTGCATGAAGGTGAGGGCCTGTGTGCTTCCTGGTTATGTAATGGCACAACCTATTTGCATGACAAGTCATGGAGAGGGTGTCCCTGTTACTTAAAGCAATCGTATTTAATGCAGTTAAACCACTGTTTTAGAAGAGGTTAAGGCCAGAACTACTCCAGGGGGGAAGCAATGATTTCTGAGTAAGTTGGGCTGGTGTGTAAAACTGCTTTTGGCAATTAAGAGCTTAACATGACCATGAATGACTATTGCACTGTTAAAGTTTTAATACTTTTTTCTTTTGCTTGGCTTCTTGATGTTTTTTTGATAAAGATACATATTCATAAAAGGTATAAATTTAGTTGTAAACATAGTTGTGCTTGTCAGAATGCAATAAAGTATACTTGTGAAGTAGTATAATGCACAGTTGCACTCTTCTGTGATTAGCTGTGTTTATTGTAGCTTTTATTAGTGTTCCTGTGTATTTTGTGGATATTAAGACCTTATAATTAATAAATATAATTTGTACAGAGTACAGACAATAAGCCAGTGCCTCTGAAAACAGGAGAAGATGAAGATTACATGTTGGCCTTAAAACAAGATCTTAGAGGAACTATGAAAAAAATGCCATATTTTGTGGCAGTAGAAGAAGATTGTGAAGGTTTGTTTGTGTGCTTTTTATTTTTATATACCTACCTTCAGTAGCTGTTATTCTGTGAAGGACGATGTAGTGAAATGCGTGTGGTGAAGATGTATTTTGTACTGATAATGAGGAATAAAGTCGGCAGTTTAAGATAATAGAGAGCTTTATTGCTTTTACTACTGAAGTTGTAGGTCACACACCTACAAGTGCAATTACTGTGTGAAAGAGAGAGGTATGAAACATGTGTTCCATTTGATACACAGTAAGAAACTTTTAGACCAAGTATATGCAGTCTTTTCAATTATATGCCAATACAAGCAAAACAGGCAGAAGTACGTGTTAAAATACCCCAAAATTTTGCATTGCAGCAAAAAAAATCCGTAGTAAATACTGTTTTAATGTGTAAACACATCCTTAAAATAATGTTGTATTTAATAGCTGGACATTTTTAAAGGTACTGATTTTTTTCCCCCTATGTCCATTCAGGAAAGACTGGTAAGTGTTACTGACAAGTCACCTGAAATACAAAGATTGAGATGGATAAATGATTTACTGAGGTTGGCTTCAGAAGCAGAGCTGGATTAGAAGCCAAAGCTTGATCTAACTCTGCTTGACCTAAGAATGTGTTTTGCTGCACATAATTAAAAATTACCCACTTTTTTATTGTTTGATAATACTTAATGCTATGCTATACTTGACATCCAGTCACACATTATAATACTGTTAAAATCCAAGCTTTCTAGTCAGAAAACCGAGCTAGTGGGGAAAGATTGAGAGCGGGGTAAGAAGACTTTAATGTCTGTCTCCCTTAATGTGGGAATATTGTAAATCTAGCAGCTACAGGAGATTATTACTGTGAGAAGGGCTTCTTTCTATTTGTGGCTTTTGCCTATGGGTGTCATACACCTGAGTGCATGTTTGCATGTTCTGAATGGCAAGGCCTGTCACAGGAAAATAGGAAATACAGCATAGTGGGAAGTGCCGCGTGTTGAACCCTAGTTCCAGTTAGTGCAATATGAAGTCATTAAAAAGCTTTATAAAATGTTTAAGAAATCCAAAATGGCCAAACACTGGATAATCTTTTCTTTTCTGTGTTGTGCTGATGTTGAGTAATGAGAGCTGACTTGAACTCTAAATTACATGGTTTAATTTTCACACCAAAACCATCAGAATATTTTCTGACTGAATATTCATGATGTCAGTATGATACAGGTTCATTTTCCAATCCCCTCTGAATTCTTGATAGTTTTTGTTCATGAGGTAGGGGCCAATTCTAGAGGTTTTTCAGGCTGCATGCAGGGTTTTTTATTAGGCTTTGAACATAACACTGATTAACACGTTATTGATTGTCCACTTGTTCTTACACTAAAGCACTAATTAAAATGGAGCAGCACTCTGCAGTGCAAGCTGTGAACAGGCTGCTGCCCAGATGTTGTGGCTCACAAAAGGCAGAGTATTTTCTCTGAGCTGCATCTGGAGGCCAGCAGTCAGCAGCAGGAAGCCGTAGTGCAGCTCAGGCATAGCCCATGGTGGACCCTGGTGGTGCGGCCAGGTAAGAGCTTGGTTAGGAACAAGGAGAAGAGATCTGATCTTCCTTTCTAGATCCCTATTATGAATTCCAGATTACTCTTTTATCACATCTTCTCTTTCATCTTCTGAGGAAACAAATTTCAGTGTCTTTGGGTTCTCATCTTACTAGAGGCTTGCAGTGCTCTTGATCTTTGTCAGGCTTGAAGTTTGCAGTTTTCAGGCACACAAAAGGAAACTGCTATGCCTGAGAGCTGGTCAGGGTTATTTCCAAGGAGCCAACCACTTTGTGAGAACATATTATCTCTCTTTTCTAGCTCTGCCTCATCTGATGGTTCTTACTGTTCACCTCAAAATCATCTTCTCTTTCTGCGGCCTTCTTTCTGAGACCGAGTGATCGCTCCCTGTAACTGAGTATGCTTCTTAGTAGAACTGTCTGCTTTGAAGACTTCTGCAAAAACTGGCAGTTGCAGGAAAAACAGCTGAATGCTCAGATAATGCTACAGATGTTCTTATTATCTCCCCAAGGGTAGGTTGGTACATTGAGGGAGCCTTTCACTGAACCTGCAGTTGTGCAAAAATGCCTTGGCTGAGAGGTGGGATATAATTACATCAGCAGTGGTCTGCAGCTTAAAAAGCTTGCTTTCATCTCAGTCATGGTACGCAGTTGTCTTTGGAACTGCATTATGTAGCAGAAGGGGCCTAGCTTTAAGAAAATCACTTTCTTACCCCAGAGTAGATAATTTTTAGCTGATCTTTCCTGTGATCTGGTTTATAGCCCTTTGCTCCCCTTGTATTTCATGAAAATGTCTGGTAGGACTAAGAGGCAGGAGGGGGACTGTGGGCAGGAGCTCCTTAAATTTGCTTTGCTACAAGAGCAAATGGGTTGTTTTAAACCTTCAGCACAACATCTGTGAGCCAAATGGTCCTTTGCAGTGTGAGAAGGGAAACAATTAGTTAGGACATAGCTAGCTAGCTTCCTTTCATTATTCAGGTAGTAAATGAAAGCTATGCCTCATAATACCTGGCAATTTTGATGCTGTAGTGTGACATACAGGGTAAATTTTCATCATTCATTTCAACACTCATTTTGTGAGGAGTAGTCATATTCCATAATAAGTTCCCTGTTTTCCTCACTTCATAACCTGTGAATCATACATACTTTTCCTGTAGGTGTATCTGCTATGTCTGGGTGACTATCACCTTGGCAGTGGTTTGGAATTAATACATTAGCCATGAGTGGCCAAAGTCAGTCAGACATATTTTTTTTATGATGGCATCAGCAATTAGTTCTTCACTAAGAGCTTTGAGCTGAAACCAAAACTATTGTTTTCTTTCCCTGCAGTTTCTTACAGCATCTGTGAAAGCCACCTACTTTAAATGCCACTTGCAACAGTGTCATTTTAAATGCATGCTCTTTGTTACATAGTTTTAAGTAGGTCTTCTGCTTTCACTTAACTAAGTTTAAAATTGAGCTTCATTTCTAATCTCTTCCTTCTCCCTTCCTTTTCTCTGGTGAGTATGTTAGAAGTTTTTGATTGTAAAGGTCACAGTCTGTATTTCTTCACACTTTTTGTAGCATGCCCACAAAACTATCCCTGTTTGGATAATGAGTTACTAATGCAATCAGAACTAGCAATTCTGCATTAAGTGGATTTTGTGGTTGAGCATTCTAATGTGAGAAGAAAAAATGGGACCAATTTAAAAATATGCAAGTTTTGATACTGCTTTTGTCATTAGAGATTGTACAAGAAAGTTTTCTTGCAGTATGAATGGATGTACTGTATAACTACTGTACCATTTACAGTGCATTTCTCAATTTAATTCCTGTGCCTGGAAAGAGGTTAAATGGACTAGAATGTGTTGCTGCTGTTCAGGACATCTCTGTGTTATGCTGCAAAGCTTTGCCATTGCAGAAGTACTGAATGTTTTGGGAGCTAGCTGATCATGATCATTCTGAGAGCTGGGAATTACAGGTACTGTCTGTGATGAGCGCAGTGGTGGTGAATGTCACTGGCTGCTTTTGTAGCAAAGGTTTTATTGTGAAACTCTTGAGAAAAGAGTTAGCATTCAGTTGATTTTTCAACCTAGTTTCCTTGACTGTATCAGGACTTCATGTTTTCTTGCTTTCCAAGGATAGAAGATAGAATCATTTTGGGTGGTGATGGGTTTGTTGCGGATTTTTTTAGCATGGGATAGTTTTTTGATTGACAGGAGATAGTCCACAAAAGCAATGCAGCATTCAGGGGTTTTGCGTTTTTTGGGGTGCCAGTAAAATCCAGCTCTTGCAAGTACTTAGCTAATGATTAGTCAGTCCTGGGAACTGTAAGAACTGCTCAGAGTAGTAACATTAAACTATTTTTTAAGTGTTTGACAACAGCACCAGAAAGCGTTCAATGTGGAATTAAAAAGTACACTATTTAGTTACAGGAAAATATGAAGGGTTGTGCCTGGGTTGCATTTTATTTAACGGAATTCAATTAACTCTTTCTATCCTTTATAGTAATTGAGAGGTACAGTAAAAAGTACCAGGACAAGGAGCATCCAACATGGACCCCAGGTAATATCTGAGATTACCAAAGGATAACTCTTTATCTATGAAATATTCTGCTCTTTTAAATGTTTAGTTCATTATTTTTCAAGCAAAAATAAACAAGTAATTTATTCCTTGTTGAGGGTTATGTTCTTTGAATGTTTTAAGATCAAGAAGTATTGTTTCCTCAAAAAGAAAAAAAAAAAAAAAGTCTGATCTTATTTGTTTACTCAGTTGAAACAGATGAGCAGCACAAGTGGAATTTTTAGCTCTCGCTCTAGCTTTCCTTCTTCCTTACTTGCCATGCAGATACTAGTTTTGAACTGGGAGCAGACATTGACGTAACTAAAAATAACCCAACCCAATGTCTCAGTCACAGGTAGCTGGGTTTTATAATATCAGATTTCACAACCATATCTGTATAGATCACTAATGCAGGCTTATAATGGAATGTAAATTGAAGAGCATGTGGGCCACTGGAATGGCTGAACCTTGCCCTCCCTGGGGCAGATGCCCATGACATGAAGTGGGTGAAATGGCAGTACTCAATTTAAACTACAGCCAGAATTCCCTGAAACTGTTGTGTGCTAAAACATTTAGACATGCATGTAAATAGGAGCAAGCACAGCAGGAGGCCCTGCCAGTCCTTGGTGGAAGGGGGAGGACTGCTGCTGTAAATCATCATTCATACATATTGAAGCTATTTTCTGTACAGATTGGAGGAGGCTCCCAAGAGAGATGAAGCCAAGGAAGAAGACCAAGAAAGGTATATATTTTTAAGAACCATTTAATATGCACTAGTTGAGTGATAGAAGACATACTGGAGCTGGCTAGGGTTAAAAAATGGTAGAAATGTTTATTAGTCTGAATAATCAGGACTTTTGGCAGATTTTTTTCTAAATATTTTACAAGTCTGCGTGTCTTTTGTAGGTTTTGCTTTGCCTCTGTAAGATGTTTTAACTTACTGGAACAGATTTATAATCCTTTCCTGCCTTTTGTATTGATGTACCATATTAACATATAGGATAAGTAACAGTGAAAGATTAAAAAAAAAACCCACAGATCTTTTTGGTTTGAAAATTTGTACCTTTAGTCAATACTCACTGTTCTATTCAGTGAATAGCTGGCTGTTCAAATTTTCTTTATATTTTGGGTTTCTCAATTATCTGTTTATGATTTGGTTGACTTTTGCATTTTTTGAAGCCTTTTATACGTGATTTGATGTAGGTTATTTTCTATTTTCCGTGGTTTTACTTTGTTTGTTTTCAGCTTGCTTCTGCAGAATTGTGAACCAGATCCTTCAACAGCAGTTGGAGCTGGTATTGGTTGTACTTACAGGAAAAAAAAAACACCTTTTTTATTACACAGCATCATACAAGTATTTGCTTTTCAAAATGTTTTCTAGCATGCATGACTCTCAATTTTAAGTTCTGTGTAGAAGTATGTTCTCTGTCGATGTGAAATAGCACTTGGCCTCCTGTATCTAGCTGTCTGTTGTATATAATTGTTTACATTCTTGTTCCCTTTTTCCTAGTCCTTCATGTGTCATTTTTCAGTTCAAAGATAAATTAGAAAAGGAAAAGGGAATGTGCAGTAGTCACGCAGACTAGCTCAGCTGGAAGCTTTGTTGCTTCTAAGAGCATCTTTGAGAAGCATGGTTTAAAGGCAGACTGCAAGGTTCAACTGAAAATTAAATACTTATTTGCAAGTTTCAACTGAAAATTAGTACTTATTTGCAAAATCCCTAAAGGTGAAACCAGTACATACCTACTTTTGGTTGGTTTTGTTTGTTTTGGTTTTTAGTAAGAAACTGGACTGGATTTTATAAGCTTATACACAATAATTGGCTCCCCAAGATCCAATGAAGTCATAAATGCCAGTTTATTATTTTTCGTTACAATATTGTGATTATCACAGTATCACAGTATCACAGTATGTTAGAGATTGGAAGGGACCTCGAAAGATCATCTAGTCCAATCCCCCTGCCGGAGCAGGAACACCTAGATAATGTTACACAGGAATGCGTCCAGGCGGGTTTTGAATGTCTCCAGGGAAGGAGACTCCACAACCTCCCTGGGCAGCCTGTTCCAGTGTTCCGTCACCCTCACTGAGAAGAAGTTTCTTCTCAAGTTTAAGTGGAATGAACTTAAGTTATCATGAACTAGGAAAGAATCACTACACATTGTTGGGGATTTCTGTCTTTCTATTGTGCCAGTTTCTCTATTTGCTCTTAAAAATACATATTCTTACATAGTTGTAATAGCAAAAATCAGTTGACCACGAGAATTTGATTGGATTAAAGAAAAACCCAAAGGTTCCCCTGAAAACAAAAATCATGGGGGTTTAGGTGGTTTTCTGGGCATCACAGAATCCTAGACTGGGTTGGATTGGAAGGGACCTTAAAGCTCCTCCAATTCCAACCTTCTGCCACAGGTAGGGACATCTTCCACTACACCAGGTTGCTCAAAGCAACCTAAATCCTGTTACCTGAATACTGATGATACAGAGGCCATAAAAAATCCATGTGACTCAGGAGGTTTGTAAATGGCTAAGCAGTGACGCATATGAGATCTATTTTGAGGACAGCCATCTTAGGTGACACTTTATAAGCAAGTGGCACAATGATGAGGGAGTTGAGAATCTGCACCAACATTCAAAGAGACTTCCTACCACCGTTCTCCCTTAGTGTAGTGCAGGAGTGGGTTTGGCATCACTGCACAGTTACATTTACAGGCATAGCTTCCTTTCTGCACACCTCTCCCTTTCCCTTTCTGGTTTCCCTGAATGTTTTAACCTCAACTCTCGTAGGCCAGCTATATCCATATGTATGGATAATAATCAGATGTAGGCGTTTAAGACCAAGTACTCTGAGAATGGGTATTTGGGAAGATTATATTCCATTGTGCCCCTAAGCTACATGGAAGTAAGGGACCGGTTTTCTTGAAGTTCTACTAATGATGGGCCATTCTCTAATTTTATGATAACACCAGAGACACCCAGCATTTAAGGAAAGTTCTTGCATGTCTGTTTCCATTTCCAGGCTGTTTGTTCTATACACATTGTCTCTAAATGCCTGTAGAGATGTAATTTTGAATCACACTTTCCACTTGTTTTCCTTAAAAGCCTACTTCATTCTGGGTGTTTTTGCTTTGATGCTGTTTCTTTGTTATTACAGAGCAGCTTGACTTCCCTCAGATTTGTGCAGTGCTTTTGTCACATAATCCCTTCCTAGGCAAAACCTGAAATGAACTGAATGTTATTTATGAAAAATGCTTTTGACAGAATACAGTTCTCTTAGCAGCTCTTAGTGTTCTGCTTCCTTCAGTATTAGGCCAGATAAAATACATAACCTCATCGGGTTACTCTCTGCCCCAGAAAGGACATCCCTTCCTTTATTTTTCTTTCTGATGCTACTTAGTGCAGTCCAGTGTAGAAACAGGGCAAGTTACATGAGCTATCTTATCCATTGGAAGCTGTGTGGCTATACCAGTTTGGCACTTTACACAGGCACTTCAACCCTTCTGAAAAGAGCTATCTGTGTGAGGTACAGCCCTGTGTTGTAAGTGTGTAAAATGTTGAATAGGTCATGTAAGGAGAAGTTCTGCAAGAGAGGACAAATACAGTTCCATTGTAGAAACAGGACTTCTCACAGAGCTCTATAAATGCCGTCACATCTCTTGCTCTGAAGCTCTTTGGTTCCTCTCATCTCCTTGGAATTCGGGCAACCTTAGTTTAGGGTGCTGCATTCAGGTAGCTCTTACCTGGAATGCTATTTTTGACCTTCGCTTCACCATATAGTGAAGTAGCATGAAGAGGGTGGATTGGAGAGATTAACTTAATGAAAATCATGTTTATGAATTCAGGCGGAAATACATACTGTGGACTCATTAGATGAAAGCCAGCTGTGGTCCAAAAGCCATCTTGCTGCAGTAACCATGCCTTCTGTGTTAGAGCTAATATACTCCTGCCTTTTATTATCTGTCTGATGCATCCAGCTCTTATTAATGTGTTGCATGAATTGGTAACGTTATTGAGTTCATTCTCAAAGTGGTGAAAAATAACAATTGATGTTTTGTCCTAGTTACCTAATATATTGTATGTAGGTAAGTGAAAAGTATTTTCTGAAGCTGAACATCATACTTTGGCCAAACCTTTGGTCAGCAAACTGTCTAAAGCAAATTTCAGACTGGGCCTGTAGGCATCACTTGCATAAATCAGGCATTTACATATCCGTGAATTATGTAGCTCAAAGCCTGAGGTAATGTTAATAAGGTGACATGGGTTTTCCTTAACATACTCAATATATAGGCTCTTAAGAGGAAGTAAAACAGTGAATTTGTATTCTTCCATATTAAAAGAAAAATAATAGTGATGTGGTTTATTCCAGGAGGTGCAAAACCAAGAAAGGCAAAAAGCTCTGAGCCTAAAAGTAATGTGGATATTTTGAAAAAAATTGAGGTAAGATGTGCATACTCTTTTTAAACTCTACAGTAGAAATTGCTGAAGGAACATGAAACCTTCAGTATGTTTTTTGGTACAACTTAAATAACCAGAGCAGCCTTTTTCTGGCCTTGTCCTGTTACTCTGTCAGACAACTGTTCTGCAATGTGGTAGCACAAGGGAGAGGATAAGGGTAGAACCTGGCCATGGAGAAGCTGTTTTCTTTGCTTCTGTTTGACTCACAACAACCAGTTGTTCTGCACTGTGTAGTGATGTAGCAGAGTTACTACTAGATCTTCTTGAAGGAAGAACTGGTGCCAGAGCTTTTAAATTTATTGTTTTGGCAATCTACTGATGTTGGAAATTAAACAATTTTGGAAGTTGAGAGAGAAGAAACACACAGAAACTTAGTGACTTAGTTTTGGAGGTGAGTACCCACCATGTGGGAATGGGAAGCTTAAAGGTGAAACAGCCTTGTATTTTTTCTCTTGGTGAACCATCAGTTGTTTGATGCAGACAGATTATCAGAATGTGGTATTGCTTTATCAAGTGTGACATGGCCTTCTACTGTCAATTATTCTAACAGCAACTGGTAAAGGGAAATCATCTCAATTTATTACACGAGACATACTTTTGTAGACTTCAAGTCCGATGGCTAATGCTTGATCAAGTAAGTCCTCGTGGAGTTTTATGCTTCACATTATGTCGTTTTAAATACTGACCAAAAAGCATTTGCACTGCATTGTTGTGCTGGCTCTCTTGCTGTTAACTTGCAGCATAACATTTTGGTAGTGGGGAAGATGTGCTGTTGCTGTAACAATGTTATAAAAGAGAGTGCCTTGTGACAGGAGTTGGAAAAGAAGGATGATGAAGAAGAAAAATCTGAAGATGAGAAAGACAAAAGACAAAGAAGGTGAAGATGATGAAGATGCAGAAGACCCAGAGGAATATGATGAAGAAGAGCAAGAAGAGGTATAATGTTGATTTTCCTATTTATGCAAAGTCTGGTCCCACTCATTAAGTAGTATGTTGAATGTCAGACAAAGAAAAGCCCTGAGCTTCTCTGAAAAGGAGAGTTGTAGTAAGAGGCATTCCTTTACATTCTTCATTGTATTGTATTGTTGTAGTTCAAGTGGGTATGTTAGACTTGTTACTTCTAAAGAGCTCAGAAAAATGATCTCACAAACAGGAATGTGTCCTGCCACAAATCAATACATAAAATTACTCATTTTCATCACTAAGACTGTGATGCCTCTTGTTTCATAGATATCAGGATTTCATTAGGATGTTTTCCTCTTTCTTTCCCAAGAAATCAGGAAAGAAAAAAAAACTATTACTGTTTCAAAACGTGGGTGCTCAAGCAGTTCCAAGCATGTTTCTGTCATAGATTGTTTCCTCCACATATACAGCAATAGATGTTTTGGTTTTTTTTCATTTTGTTTAGGAAAATGACTACATTTCTTCATATTTTGAAGACGGAGATGACTTTAGTGCTGGCAGTGATGACAATATGGATGAAGCAACATACTAGCTATTGTTCCTGGGTGGTATCCTGCTCAAGCCATACAATACCTGAAGCAGAATTTTGGAAGTGGGCCAAGTATGAACTGAACTAATGCTTCAGCTCTGTTGTTTTAAGTATACTCTACAAAAATATGTTGGACAATTGTTTTTGGTTGCACTATGCTGTAAAACAGGATATGAGACCCTGTTTTGTTCTTTTGCCAAATGTTTCACAGACTTTCCCATTCTTAAGGCTTTCTGGAATGCCAACTGATGGATTAAGTGATATGCCGTTTTATTGCCTCTGCACAGAAAAAGAATGCATGCATCTCAATCAAACTTGTGCCTAAGCATTTGCACTAGTCAGTTCTATGCTTCAGCAGTCAAGTCATGAAAATAGTAAGTGAAATTCTTGATGACTGCAGCAGAGATCTGGCCTTTATGGACATAAGCTGCTCGTATTTGGCAGCTACTTCTGCAAAGGAATTTATGCAACTTCTGAATTCAGGTGACTAAGAATATTTAATGACTAAGCACTTTAATATAAACTGGCTTGAATGTACCTTTGTAATATGGACAAACAACATGATAGAGTATTTTGAAGAGCTATTATTCTACTTAAGAAAACTCATTATTTTTTGTATCTTGATAAAAAAGAGTCTGTAGTACTTAACAATGTGAATAAGGTTTAGGAATAAGCATTAAGTAATAATTAAGGATAATTTCATTTAGAAAGAATATATGGCAGAATTTTAAGTTCAAGAAATTAAAAGACTCCTGGTTTTCACCAGTAGCACACAGATCAGTGACAAGAATGTCAGCCCTTTCTTTGCCTCAGTTTCTTCATCCCTAAAGGTGATACTAACTTTCTTACCTGTTAAGTGAGATGGCTCATGATAGGTACCTATGTAACTGTTAATGCATTTATTTACTTCCTAAAGACACAAGCTTAACAGACAGCAAATCAATACAAAAAAAAAACCCCAACCAACCCAAACAGAAAACAAACCAACCCCCGTAAACAACCCAGAAAGGTAGGAAAGGAATGTGATGAAGTATTTTAGTGCATGAGGTTTTAATTAGGAAAACAAAACAAGAATGTTGAGAATAGCAAAACTAGAATGTCTGGAAATACCCATTTTACTTAGCAGCCAGCTGAGGTGTAGAAACAGCTGAGATAATAAGAAAACTTATTCCTGGGGTTAGATACTTGAAGAACACAGTGAGAGAGCATTCTCTGTGTCCTGTTGTCATTTGATGGTTGTCCTGGGTTCAGCAGTAGCATTTAGGTACAAAATATTATTGTTCAGTGCTAATATATTAGTTTTGATCAGGGTTTTTTGTTTTGCTATTTGGTTTTTCTTTTACTTTCTTAAAACATTCTGTTCCTGATAACCAGTGCTGTTATCAGATCTAATGAAAGAACAGTTTTAAACCAGAACCAATTATTGTATCGGCAAAGGAAGCTACAGAAGTTTTCCTTTTGAGTCCAGTGTTGTGTTAAGCAGTACTTTACCTCACTGCTTACTGGAACACAGTACTGCATTATTATGTGAATACCTGTATGCAGTAAGAATTTGACCATTAAAGTGTAGCATTCAAGCATTCTGCTAAAATACATATCTGATGTAAAGAAAATGCTATGCAGGTCACACCCCAGAGGTATACCAATTTTATTTGGAAGTGTTTGTACCTATGCAGACAATGTTTAATAATCATACTGCTGCATTGTGTAGCAAACAGACTCTGTTTTCTTTACACATGCAAGCAGCTGTTTCTTGAGCAGGTGTGACTGTTTCTTGCATGATACACAAAAGAGAGATGAAGATCTTGTGAACAAGTTAAGCACAATGAAAATTAAATTTGCCTCTAGCATAACTAGTATCTGCTTCCCCCACATAAGGTCAGACTCCTTGCCTCTCACACAAAGAATGCAAATAGATTGCTTTTGCCAAATGCAGAACTAGAGGATTAGCACCCAAAGAGTATTTGCTGCAGGAGTTAAGTTTGGTCACAAGCTGTAGCTTTCCTGAACAGGTATAAGGTGACACTAGTTCTTCAGGGCCAATGGCGTTCTTCTTTCACCGTACTGCTAATGGGGTAATACAGCTCCCTCCCTGCTGTATTGTTCAGAAACATTGCTCTAGCAGAAACTGGGTCCTTCTAAGCCTTTCAAAAGGTGAACTATTGTCACCTCTGTCCTCCAGAGAGAACTAAAAAGTCTCAGGCTGGATCCTTTAGGTCTAGTTCAACAATGGCAAATCAGGCCAGTGCTTACAAACACGCTGTTCTGCAGTGACCTGTGCCAAAGCACTTCTGAAATGAAATGAGATTGTGCCCTTACAGAGGCCTAACACTTGCAGCTGTTTTAATAAGCTGATTTTCCACTTGCTTGGAATTTATTACAAGACCATACTGCTGATAAAACTGAAGACCATTCTTTGGGTCTTGGCAAACTCTGGGTCTGTACAGGCATATATGCAAATCCTATCTTAACAACATTGCAGAAGAGCATTACTTCTTCATAATTGAAGGCACTGCTTTCCAAGTGTAGGGAGATCATCACCTAAGAACTCTACTGATTCCTACCTTAATTTTTCATGCCTATTTTTTAATCCTAGTTTCACAGAACTAACAAGTTCTCAGAATTTTATGCAGAAAAGATCCAAGTTCTACAAAGCGTGCACAGGATAAACCATTTAGGCTCCAGTTATAGTGCACTAGATGTGAATACTGTGTGCAACTACTGCCAACAAAATACTTGCTGGCCAAGGACTGGTGGTTTAGGTCACATAAAAAAAACTAGCCAATACAAATACAAGTAGTGGCCTATACATGCAAAGGTAACAGAGCTAAAAATATGTTTTAAGCACCACTTTAACTGCAGTCTGAAATAAAATCTTTATTTTATGTATATTATGTTCTTTTAACGTAGAGGAGCAGAAGTATTTAAAATAAGACTTGTGTCCTCATTCAGGATTACTTTACAAACTTATATTTTCAGCCTTCATAAAAGTCATACAAAAACTATTTGTGACAACATACTCCAAAATATAGCAGATTTAAGTATTTACACTTTACATGATCCAACAGTGCAATATGCACTTAAATTTAAACCACCTTCCTGATCAACAATGTGTTGTAATTAATGTAAAGCACGATTTACTGCTCAGTTGTTTTGTCAGGGGGTTTTGAAACAAGTCAGCTTCTAAAAGACTAACTTAAAAGATTTTAACTTAAATCATACTTAAGTTCCACACAGAGCAGTTACCCTGTTTATTCAGGGCTGACATGTGATGATGCATTGCCAATTGTACTGTACTTCAGAAAAAGCAGTAAAGATCCCTGCATCCTGCAAACAAGCCAAGCCAGCTGTTGCTTGTAGATTACCAGTACAGGTAGCCCTGCAGTCCTGGAAAGAGACCTAAACTGTCTCCTCTGATAAAGTTAACTTGCTAAATTAAAAATATTCTACCTAATAGTAAAAACATGCAAAGCTCTTGGTTAGAGTATAAAATAATCCAATAAAACAGCTATCTTTTTGTGTTTGTTCAACGGCTGCTTATCCCAAGGTAGGCAGAGGTCCATCACACATAACTCGGTTACAGCAAGCCACAGGCCTGCCAACCCTAAAAAAAGCCCAAAGCTGAGATAACAGCAGAGAATTAGCTGTACCATCATGGGATGAAAAACAGCAGCTAACAGCCAGTCTTTCTACTTGTGCATCAACAGGATAAAGACCACCTTGACTGAGCCAAATCACAACTGAAGCAAAGTTCACTTCTATACTGATGGCAATTTAATACCCATCAGTCCAGGAATGTGCAGTAAATTAGGCTTATGCTGCATCATCACAATAGCTGATTCCTGGTTTTTGACAATTTTGTAAGAAATGGAAGGATAAAGTATTAAAAATGTTGAGGTTCCACAAACAGAATATAAAGGGAGAGAAGCAACCAAGCTTGTAGCAAAAAACCTGACACATAATGTACCAAATTTCAGTCCTACACAGAAAACTGTCTGTTGTGATGTGCCAGAGCCTTGTGGTCTGCAGTGGAGCAAGCTGCCTTTTATACTTCCAGTCAGAGAAGTCTATCTATCACTTTAACCATCACACGTTACTTCACACTGCAACTTCACGCTGTGTTACCCAGAACTGGTACTTCATGCTCCTGTTAATCAGCACATTATTTTCATGGAAAGAACTCTTACTTTAAAAGACCTTGGAAAACAAGCGTTGCATGAAGTTCATGCCTGTCTGCAATCCCTCATCTAGTGTGGAAACTATGAGTAGTGTCAGTATCTCCAGAGATACCACTTTTATCAGCAGGTTTAAAAGCCACAGATCATAGTTCACATACCCAACTGTGCTGCACTTTCTTTCAAGCTTTGTCCTGCTTCAGTTTCAATATAACTCAGGACAAGTTATGCTGTTTGCATTCACACACTTGGTGGAAGAATACATGCCCTACTTACTGGGCAACAGAGGCCCCAGGAGCAGAATCGGCATGTGTGTTTACCTTCAAAATTTAAGCTGATAAAGCACTTTGGAATACCTCCAATAATTTGTAAACGTTCACTTTATCTGATTTTTTTATATTGTATATACTTAAGACACTCAAAGAAAAGTTTACAATAGTAGTTTAAAGGACAGTGATTATTTTTCTCTTTCTCAAAGTCCTACTCATCAGTTATCTTGAGCTTTAGTAACAAATGGTACTTTGAACAGGGCAACGGAAATGTTACTCCACAAGACAAATATAACAAAAATATTACAGGCAGCATCACACTTTTTATTTAAAAATATTCTGAGTACACAAGTACCTCCTTCTTTCAGGTTTGTTTTGGTTTCTTAACTCTTGTAGCATTTTCAGATAGGGAAGAAAAAAGAAGAAAACCAAGGTTGCTCATGAAAGCCCAAGTGAAACACTTGAGAACAGAGTTGTTCATGGATACACTACTACATAAAGAACAAGTCTGCAACTACAACTGGTCTATTCTGCTGCAATTAAGTTTCTTGCTAGCAGGCACTAAAACTTGTTTGCAGTTTTAATGTTTGAGGTTCATGGGCACATGACTATTAGCATACTCGGTACCCACCTGACTGCTGTCTAAAGAATCAGTTGGTCCTGAACTGAGATTAAGTGGAGGGGGAGGGGGGAAAAGGCAACCCATTAGCAGAAGAAAATAAAGACTACAGAAGCGGTCACAGCAGGGTGCCACACATCCACACTTTGTCCTGTATGCAGCTGACCAAATGACAAGTGCAGTCCTGTCCAGTCTGTTTTCAGAAGGGTACACAGAAGGATGTAAAGGTTCAGCAACTCTGTCAACTGGACTGCACTGAGGCACAGTGTCACACACACACAGAAAACAAACTACTGCCTGCACTGAAAGGTTCTCAAGAACGGGTTGATGACAGGCACCAGATTTGAAGACTTCAGCTTAAGCATTGGCTACTGCCTTTATAGAAGTCACTTGTAAGATGAAACTTCACCATGGCAATTAATTATGGAATGATTGAGGAATGATAATAAAAATAATCTTACTCTGTAAAATAGGACAAAGAGAATGCAGTTTTAACTGACGACTGTAAACCTGATATTAAAACGTCAAGTGTCCTATGCAGTCTACAATTAAAGATGTTTAAATGTTAGATATCCCCAAATGCCCATTTTAGGGCTGAAAAACATAACAGTGAGACTCCTCATGTGCTAGTTCAACCTACATTTTTTTCACCTCAATAATTAAAAAACATGCCTACCAAAATAGAAAAAAAAAAAAAAGTGCAACGCTTCAGAGACAATTTTATACCTTAATTTGTACCCCAATCTGGCATTAAAATTGCCTGTCTTGGGCATATTCAGAGATTACATGACCCACAGAAATATCCTTGTGCTGGAACACTGCCCATGCAAGCAAGTCATACATCAGCATATGTTTTCTCTCTGGTCCAGATGCACTTTGCATTCTGTGCTTTCCCCTTTATCTAATGCTACATTATGTGTCTGTGAGTAACAGTTGCTTGGTGTTTTCTACCGTTAAGGCTGAAGGTCTCCTTGATTATCAACATTTATAATATTCACCTGATTTACTCCATTTTCTATTTGCTTCTGGTGTGATGCTGCTGTGACAAACAGATGGGAAGATTCCATTGTAGAATGGTGACTAATGTCTGCTTTCACTAGAACTTCGTAATACAGGAGGTAAAACACTGGAGTTACTATGCCAATGATTAACATAATCACTACAGCTGTCCACCATCCTATACCCCAATCTGCTCCATAGTAAGGATCCTTGCATTTTTTAGCTTTACCATCGGTTTCGAAGGAGATCTGCTGGGCTGCTAATGCAGAAACAACTTCATCAAGATTCTCTCTCTTCGTATTGTTACACTTCACTATTTCCTCTATATCTCGATCCACTTCCTTTAAGAAGTTGCCAGCGGTCTCATTAGCAGGGCATTTATCAGGAGGTGCCATTTCCTGTGCTTCTACGGAGCAGTAAGCAGGCCGAAGAATCAGTCTTCCTTTTGGAGAGACATGTGTTTCAGTCAAGACACTGAACTTTTTTACTGGAATTCTGATAGATCTCAGGGCAAAAAAATCTTGGTCATTGATAAGATTGTTAACTCTCTTGATATCTGCAACCTAAAAATAAAAACAACAGTTTAAATGTCAAAGCTCCACTGAACTGGAACTGTTCAAAGAGTACTGCATCCTTGAGAAATACTATTTGTCCCTAATGAAACAAAGGCAAGGCCTTTGTTCTGCCTTTTATTTTTAACTGATTCAAACAGTATGAAGTGAGAAAGGGTCAAGGAACAAATCTGAACAATGTTAAAGCAAGAAGGTAATTATGAGGTAACAAACCTCCTCACTTCATGTTAGAAGAATGAAAGCCACTTCACACATACATATTGACTTAATGTGTATTCATCTATCAGTGGCAACTACCTTTGTGAAACAGATGAGACTTTACCAGAGCTTTCAAGTGAAGTAAATTACTGTGAGCTTCTCATTAAATAGAAAACTTAGGAGTAAGGAATATTAAAACCTATGGGTGTCCAGTTCACCTAGCCACAGCTGTGGTTCAGATACTTTCTACTCCTGGGGGTCTAAGGCAGAACACTGAGCATAACTTAAAACTGGCATCTCCCCTTATGAAGTCAGCTCTCCCCTTTCCCTATTCTTGCTCAAAATTCATCTCATTTTGCTCTTGGCAAGTTCAGCTTTTCAGTCTGAAGTGAATACTCTGCAAGGATTTAAGTGCCCTTGGAGAATCAGCACCTTCATTCTGAGACAGTAACTCCCTTAGCATGGAAGACCCAGCCACTAACCTTACCATGAGGAAGTACCTAAAGATTGGTAGTTTTCTGCAGCACCTGGTCAGCACACAGGAGTTGTGCCCATGTTAAGCACAGTGCCCGAGTTCAGATTCTTCCTGTCCTCACTTGGAGGACATCTACCTCAGGAAAAATTACAGACAGAAAACAAGGCTGTCAAGAGACCCTTGCTGCTGCAATGGCTCCATGTAAAACAGCTATGTGCCCAGAAATATATTAGACTGATCAGTGCCTGCTGCATGTACTAACCTTGTAGTATGAGAAGTGTTTCAGTTCCTATAATGGTAAATGGGCGAGCATAACATACTGCCAAATACAGGATATACCTCAGTGATTACTGATTCAACCACAAGTTATCCTTCCAGCGTAAAGCCCTGGACTGCTATTTTAAACTCTCCATGAATTTCCAAGACAGAGTCTGACTCTGATATCTTTTTTTCTTACCTGAGGTCTGATCTAGTTAGCCAGCTCAAAATACCTACTTGTACTGCACTCTGAAGCCAAGAACTGGTAGATGAAGCTAAGGCCTCTCATGATTATGAAATAGTTATGTCAAGACATTGGTACTTAAATTCATGACAGGAGGCACCTACTTCTGTCTCCACCTTAAGAAGTAGATGACATGAAGCCTTCTGTAAATATGGATTTTGGATTTGCCTTCTTGATAACTGCACAGCTAGCAGTCAGTTCACTGACACACACAGATGATTCCCTGTCAGAACTGGGTACATGCAAATGTTAACATCAACCAACACAGTAACCTCTGCCTTAATTACTACCGCCCACCCAAAAGTACTGGGGGAGAAGGACACTCACTGTATTAATTTCACAGAATCATATAACAGTTTGTGTTGGGAAGGACCTTAAGATCATCCAATTCCAAACCCCTGTCACAGGCAGGAACACCTTACACTAGACCAGGATGCTCAAAGCCCCGTCCAGCCTGGCCTTGAACACTGCCAGGGATAGGACAGCCACAGCTTCTCTGGGCAACCTGTGCCAGGGCCTCAGCACCCTCACAGGGAAGAACTTCTGCCTAAGAGCTCATCTCAATCTCCCCTCTGTCAGGTTAAAGCCATTCCCCCTTGTCCAGTACCTACAAGCCCTTGTCCAAAGCCCCTCTCCAGGTTTCTTGTAGCCCCTTTAGGCACTGGAAGCTGATCTAAGGTCTCCCCTTAAGGAGCCTTCTCTTCTCCAGGCTGAATCCCCCCAGCTCTCAGCCTGCCTCCAGAGCAGAGCTGTTCCAACCCATTGCAGCATCTCTGTGTCCTCCTCTGAACTTGCTGCAACAGCTCCATGTCCCTCTTGTGTTGCGGCCTCCGACCTGGACACAGGACTGCGGGGGGGTGGGGTGTGTCTCTCCCCATACCACAGCAGAGGGGAGAATCCCCTCCCACAACCCGCTAGACACAATTGTTGTGATGCAGCCTAAACGTGTTAAAGGGGGATAGTTCAGGTTAAATAAGGAAGAAGTTCTTTACTGTGAGGCACTGGAATGGGCTGCCCAGGGAAGTGGTAAATGCTCCATCCCTGGTAGTATTCAAGGCCAGGTTGGACAGAGCCTTGGGAGACATGGTTTAGTGTGAGACGTCCCTGCCCATGGCAGAGGGTTTGGAAATGATGATCTTAAGGTCCTTTCCAACCCTAACTATTGTATGATTCTATTTAGTGTTTAAGAACTCTTAAATTTAAGACCTCTTAACCAGGAAAAGCGGGAAGGTCTGAGAAGGGAACACTGGGGCATATGGGCAGAGCATTCCCAACAACACAACAGGTTCGAGCTGATAAATATTCAGGCAATTTATCAGAATTCAGAAGAAAGCTATATGGGGGTTCTTCTTCCCCCCTTCCTTAGTGGAATTCAGTCGCCACACCAGTGCTGAAGGTGTTCAGCAGCACCCTCCTCATCACCGAGTCTCTCAGTGCAAAGCACCCAAGTGTGACTGCGCACCAGCGTAACTTCCACTGCAACACGCACCAGTTTGAGAAACAGCGCCGCAAGCAGAATCGACACACTCGTTTCTTACGCTGTCACCTGCTTTTAGGGATCGCAGCCGGTGCAAACGGGACCCAGCCAGCCAGGAGGTGCGAGCACCGCGCCGCGTCCCACCGCCGCCAGCCGGGTCCCGGCACACCCCGCACTCCCGGATCACGGCACCAGCGTGGAGCGCCTGGGGACGTACCGAGCAGCAGAACTGAAGCGCGATGGCGTTGAGCGTGTCCCCTTCCTGGATGTCCTTGGTGAGCAGGACTACATCATCCAGCTTGTCCCTCGACGCGCTCCTCCGTACCTTCTCCCTGCCCCGCGGCCGCAGCTCCGATACCTCGCCGCCATCCTCCTCCGGCCCCTCGCTCTCCGCGACCACGAACGGGTACAGGTGACCGCCGGTGGGCTGCTGC
Source organism: Pezoporus wallicus (assembly GCF_028554395.1). Taxonomy (NCBI): domain Eukaryota; kingdom Metazoa; phylum Chordata; class Aves; order Psittaciformes; family Psittacidae; genus Pezoporus; species Pezoporus wallicus. Next base: position 2,363,135 of record NW_026637224.1, read on the forward strand.
GCTACGGCCGGCGCCTGCGGGCCGCACACGGCGCCTCTGCCGGCCATTCTCCCCTGGGGGGCCCAGTGGAACACAATGCAGATGTGCCTGCCTCCACCGAGATCACTGCACCGCGCCGCCCAGCGCGGGGAGGAGCCGGCACGGGAGTACCTTGCCCAGCCCTCGCTGCACACCTCCGGTCCGTGTCCCGGGGCAGCCTCTCTATTTGCTGGTTCTTCTCATGGCGTCCACAATGGCGGCGAAACAGCCCCGCCACGTCCACACCATAGAACCGCCTCCTACCGCCCTTAAAGGCCTAGGGCGCCTCTTATTGCTGAGGGATTGGATCTGAGACCTGTAGTGGGCTCTTGGGGATGTCTTGTGGGGCTTTGCCGAGGGTTGTGGGGCGTTTCTACACCGCTCTTCCTGTCTCCGCTTGCCGCGACCCTTGCCCAGGTCGCTTCGGGGCCGGCGCTGCCCCGGTGACCGTTTCCGCGCGGGGCTGTGAGGAAATGCGACGGCGGGCCGTGGGCCGCGTGTGACGGGGGCCTGCCGGTGGCACAGCAGCCCTGAGGGGGGCCCAGGAGGAGCCCGAGGGCCGGGAGGGTGGTCGCCCGAGAGGGTTACTCCTTTGTGAGTGGCCCTGTTTCTGAAGGAGCAGAGGCGGTCTTCTTTTTGGAACGCTGAAAATAATCATTCTGAGAGCTCTTTTAACTTGTAGCAGTTGGCAGCTGCTCACCAAAGCCTGTGTATCTTTGGTGTGCGGCTCTTTGTACATTACTGCTTGCTGGGAAGTTGCCAGGCAGATTCTTTTTGTCCATTCATGCATTTCATACAGACTGGGACCTTAAACCTCATCCAGTTTCAGACCCCTGCCATGGCCAGGGACACCTTCCACTAGACCAGGTTGCTCCAAGCCCCATCCAACCTGGCCTTGAACACTGCCAGGGATGGGGCAGCCACAGCTTCTCTGGGCAACCTGTGCCAGGGCCTCAGCATCCTCACAGGGAAGAACTTCTGCCTAAGAGCTGATCTCAGTCTCCCCCCCTGTCAGGTTAAAGCCATTCCCCCTTGTCCTGTCCCTACAGGCCTTGTCTAAAGCCCCTCTCCAGGTTTCCTGTAGCCCCTTTAGACACTGGAAGCTGCTCTAAGGTCTCCCCTTAAGGAGCCTTCTCTTCCCCAGGCTGAACCAGCCCAGCTCTCTCAGCCTGTCTCCAGAGCAGAGCTGCTCCAGCCCTTGCAGCAGCTCTCTGATTTCCTCTGAACTTGCTCCAACAGCTCCTTGTTCCTCTTATGCTGGGAGTTCCTCATGTTGTTTTCTCCCTGCTCGGGACTCGTACTGCAGCGATACAGGCGTTCAGCCCATGCTGATGTACTTTTTTTTTCCACAAGAGGGAAACCATCAATTAAGGCCTGTAGATATTTCAGCTTCCCTAATAGAGTAATTTTCACTATCAAAGAACTGGCAGCAGCTGTTGCAGTTGCTAAGGCAATAGTCTGGAATAGGAAACCTTCCTAGTTTGTGTAGTAAATTTAATTATAGTGTGGGTTTCTTCTGACTTGGCCATAGAAGGAGTTTTTTGGTCACAGCAGGAGTAAGTGCAGTGTTTCGTACAAAAGGTTACAGCTCTAAGGTTAGGCTGAATATGTTGTAACAAGTGATTGCGTTGTTGAAGACAAATGCAGTTGAAAGTTTAGTTACTCAACATATTAATCTTTCAAAAAGAAAGTAGTTTAAAATAAGGTGTTGTTTCCCTGTTATTTTTCCTTTTTCTTTCCCCTTATTTTTCCCTTTCTCTTTATTTTTTTGTTTTCCCTTCATTTTCCCTTTTCCCTTCTTTTTCCCTTTCGTGTTTTCAGGCTTTCCTGAATAACCAAAGAGGTTAGAAATGCATTTGGTGTTAACAAAGGCAGATTTTTTTTAATGACTTTAGTTTCAAAAACTAAACAACTTGAGTCTAAAGACATAAACATAAGAGCTAATGATCATGTAGCTCTGTTGCGTGTCACACTTCGCACCCACAGAAGCTGGAGAAGCTTGAACCCAATTTGCAGGCACTATGAAATAAGCTCTTAAGGTACAGTGTGTTCTTCTGTCTCAGCTTTTTTTAAAGAGTAAGTATATATTTTGCAGTACATACCTTAAAACAGTACTCTATTGTGGATGAGGGGTGGACTGGGTAAAATAAAGTATTCTTAAGTCTCCTTTGCCTGATAAGAAAAGGAATACATTTTCTTTATTATTTTTAACTTCTTTACATAGAAATTCTGTCAAGAGCATTGAAGTTCCATGCTGTAAGGAAAAGTTTGCATTAAAATATATAAATATTCTCAGGTGCAGAAGTCAGCAGTAAAGGTAAAATATGAGCTGGCCACATGAGGCAGGTCCAGTTGCTGCTCTTTGCAGAGAAGCACGTAACAGTACTAATGTAAAAACAGGATTTCCTTCCAGCAGGAAGCTGGGCACAGTTAGTCTAAGATGTTTGTCAGCAGATCTTATTCTACATTTGTTAAAATATTGCTGTAAGTGCCAAGCATAATTAGAATTCACTCAAACTGAAGTTCCTTACAAGTTAGGAGGCTATTTTTAAACTGTTCAGGAGCGTAAGTAGGGATGTTCTATTTTCTTTGTAGTATTTCTGAGCACCTTCCCTGCCAAAGCTTGCTCAGAAATAAGCCTTCTATTTTTATCATGGGTCAGATGCACAGCCTGTGCTAATTAACACAGCTGCACGAAAGGCCTTGGATACAGCCTGACACAGAAGCTGCTGCCCTACACAGACAATCTGGGGTTGTTGGGTTACATGACAAATGTGTGAACGTACTTGTAGGGGTCCCAGAATAATCTTATGTATGTGAGGGGATGGCAAAATGCAAAGTAGATTGAATCTTCCACAAGCTGCATTTCCAGCAAGAGCTATATTGGACATTACAAAACTGAATTTATTTCCCATAACCCTAAGTTTTCTCGTGGGATCCCAAGTTGGTGAGGAGTAATTATAACGAGGTGAATGGGAATTCCAGCTATCAAGAGGTGTCATGCCATATCTGGCAAAGAATATCTGCAGCACCCACCAGTTTTGTTTTGGTTTTTAAAGGGAGCTTTCAGAAGTAGAAGTGACACGACTGTAGTTGCCTGTAGCTGGGAAACTGATGACTCAGACCCTATTCATGTTGTTGAAAGACTGTTTTATGAGACCTGTCAGAGCTGTGGGTGGACCTGGAGAGGAGTTTGAAGGCAGACTTCATGTGCAGCGATGCCTGCAGCAGTGCCTGATGAGTGTCCCATCATATACCACTAATGGCATATCCTTTTGGAGTTGTTCTTTAATCTTTGGGTGATGAGGCTGCAGAAGAGGTGAGGGCAGGGAATTTCACCATTTCTTTTATCTAAGGAGGTGTACTATCAGGTCTAAAAAGAACTGCTGAAGCAGCACTCTTGCCTTAGATGAGGAAAGAAAGTGCTGGAGTTTGCTTTGACCCTGCTATACCCCTGTGTGTAACCGTTTGTAACTAGTGACATTTTCCCATCAATGACAAAAGGGTATATTCCAAACTTGATGAACAAGACTGGAGCTGCATAGCTCCCATGAATGCTAATAGGAATAAAGCCTTTCTCCATCCTCTTGTAAGTTACTTTGCATATCCTAATAGTGCATTCTCAATGAGCAACAGGGTCAGTGTTAATCACTCCATGGTATTCCAAGAGCAACTGCAGGGATCTCTATCACATTCCCGTTGGTCGTGTTGTATCTAGTGTGGCTTGATCAGAGCTAAGAAGTTAAGCATGCACACAGAAATATTAAAAAGATCTTAAGGAAACAGTGGAAATGTACTGTAAAGGAGATGTTGGAGGCCTGATATAACTTGTTAGTCACTTTTAATAAAATATGCATACTTATATCTCTTTCTGCCTGGAAATTCCATATATGTCATGTGTCACCTTATAAGCCTTTAAGTCATTCTATGATTTGGGGCCACAGGGCTAGATTTGCATTTAGATAACCAGTGCCAAGTGTCTAAATGTATGCGTTAATTGTTTGAATGACACAATAACCTATGACTCATTAAAAATATTCACACAGAAATAAATATACAGCTTTTGTCTGTCTCTGATTCCCTGCTTAGTACTGGGGGAAGATACTAAAATTCTAGGAAATGGTAATGTCAAGATAGATCTGCAGCTCCAATGGAGCCCAAACAAAGAGTGAAGTTACTAAGCAGTGCCTAAGTACAAGATCTGTAAAGTGAAGTTAGAGGAGCTGTTTAAGGACAGAAGTATAGAGGAAGCAAGTATTTCCATGTATATATTTAACTATTTGTATTGTAATCTGGGCCTTGATCCTCAAAACTTGCAGAAACCCCTTTTTAGTTAGCAGAGTTCCAACTATTCCACTCTAAAATGGGTTAGAAATGACCACAGAATTTAATTGTTCAGTTTAGTATTGTCATGGCTTTAATGAGACTAAATGAAAAATTACCTGTGGATACAGACTATTGCTTCCCAATTTCATATTTCGTGTATTTGCTGCTACCCTTTGGTTACATAACACAGATTGGTTACATTTTAATTATTTTTACTTAAATCTAATATGTATTCTTAATAGAAACGTGGTGTGTACCTTCCATAACACAGCCAGTAGGGTGCATTGGTTCTTTGAAACTTAGTTTCCAGCAATCTGTTAAGAGTTGCGTATTTGCTTCTGACTCACATTTTGCTTTTCTCAGTTCAGGCATCCTCTAAGTAAGAAAATCCACCAGTGAAGCCATTCGGTTACGGTAGAGACAGTATGCAAAAATGGAGTGTAGACTCCTGAAACTTTATTTCAGATTATTCACAGACAGAGTTTGCTGTAAGATTCTGAATTCCTATTCATATACCTGTATTGATGAATATGTTTCTGTAGTGTGGTAACTGATGTTCATTCTTTTTTATAGACTGTCATAGATTCCTTCCAATTTTAGCTGGATGCATCTGTAATTAAGTCCAGGAATAACTGTTAGTTTTTGATACGTATTCCTTAAGTAAAGTAAAGAACCCCTTCTGTTCTCATCCTCTGTTTTTATCTGTTAGAATTTGTGTGCTGTAATTAAGGCTTTCACTCTTTTTTAATGAATTAAACACTTGAGTTTGTTAACTTTTGCTCTCTGCTTTCTGTTTCTCAGGTTTTGGGAATTTTATTTGCTTCCTTCCACCATGCACTTCAGTGTTGTTTTTAAAATGTGGACATCGGAACTTCATGCAGTTTCAAGTATCCACCTGATTAGTGCTGCATACAAAGGTAAATGGTGCCCTCATCCCAGCTACTTGTCACTAATCTACTGTTGATGTATCTAAGGATCACACTAACTCTGTTGTGGTTTTTTTTTGTCCTGGTCACAGCATCACATTGGCCCACTTAAAGAGAGCTGCTTCTCTGCTAGAGTTTCTTCAGATGAGAATGATCCAGAAGATTGTTTGTAAGGTGTAACGTGTATTTTTAGCTTTGAAGGTATTCAGCAGTGTTATGATGACTTGTTTTAATAGAACTGGCTTACCAGGTGAGCTGTATCACTGTGATAGTGTAATTTCCTTTCTGCTCATATTGACATCACAAAGATCCAGCTGTAATTTCTGTATTTACAAGGAGAGAGTGTTGAAGAGCAGCAGACCTATTTGTAAGCCGTGTTGAACCTACATGATAGAAGTATTTTGATTTGTTTATGATGAAGTCTATATTTTGTTCAGAATATTTTACTGGAGAATGTTTTTTTTGAGACCTACCAGCTGGTTTTTAATCCAGTGTTCAACATTGCACTGCTTACAAGCATTGCACTATGTTTTTATGCTGTGGAAATATGATTAAAAGTAAGTCCTCCAACTATTCAGTTCTGTTACACCAGCACAATTACTGTCCTTTACATTTATAATCTTTCAGAATTGAACCAAATTGCACAGTTTGTAAAAGATCACGTATTTTCTTCCATTAATTTATTTTGCCTCCTTTTAAGTAAAAATCCCACATCAGCCTTTGCATTTATTTGGCTAGGTTTGCTGTCAAGCTGCATGTATAGTCTAAACTTCCTTTTGTATCTTTGGAGTTGATTGTTACAGGTATGTAAAATGTAGTTATTAACCTTACCATTGTCTTGCCAAGCCAGTGGTTTTCCCTTATGTCTTTAATCTTCCATAATTTATACAGTGTAATTTAAACTGTCTGCTCTCTAGTTCCCTTTTCCATAATCCATGTACTGATTTATTTGTAATTTTGTTTCTGATTGAATTTTTACTGTACTATTGCACAAAGATGGATACTTATTGAATGTTAGGGTTTGTTTTTTTTTTTTGTTTTTTTTTTCTTGATTATGGAATACTGGCCTTTTCTTACTCTAATAAACTCTCTTCATTTTGTAAATAGAAAGCTTAAGGATTTTGATGGTTTTTCCCCTCACAGGAAGGAGTTGAATGTTTTGTGATATTTTTCAAACTTTGGGATTTCAGCTGTTGGCCTCGTTGTTACTGATAATTTGGCTTTGCTGATGGCACAGCTATGTAAGTGTGTTTGCATCTTCATGGATGCAAGACCTTTCCTTGGTTAGAAGCCCAATGGCACATGAGTTTTTACTGTGGCTGTATTCTGTATTGGTACACTGCTACCTGCACCCAGAACTGAGAAAATCTTTCACTGGCAAACAGTCCTTTGATGTCATTCCAGCGAGTGGGAAAGTGCCCTTGCACAGGCCCCAATATGCCCATGCTTTCCTGTCAGCTGCAGCCTCTTCTCCCACCCTTGCACTGTTCTTCCCATGTGAAGAGAGGTCTACAGGCAATTGAGGGAGTTGTCTGAAATACCCTGTAGTTACTTTCATCTTTTGTTTTAAGCTCCTCATGGCTGAAATAGCGGGGTATGCTGAATAGCTTTGACAAAAGGGAGACGGAATAGTAGAAGAGAGTGGGGGCAGGAGCAAGGAGACTCTCTCATGGTAGAGGATCTGATGCAGAATCTTGAAAATCTTTAATATAGGAGGTGCATCTTTAATATATGGCATTCACAGCCTGCTATATTGATAAATATTTGAACTGTGTATTTAAGGTGCCCTCAGTTTTCACCAATAATGGCATGTGAGTGTAAATTAAACAGCTGAATTAATAGTCTCTGTTCCTGATAATAGTAATAGTGGTGGTACTGTAACTGTAAACATCTTGCTATGCTTTATTTCAAATTCTCAGCATAAAGTTGATAAGAAAAATCTGTCATGTACTATAGCTAGCTGTAATCTACAATATGTATTTTATCAGTACAGAGTTTAAGAAATGGCTGTGTTTCATAAAAACATACTGGTTTCAGTTGTGCCTTATAATTTTAAGATAAAAGTACTTGTAAAATAAATCATCCCCTTCCACTTTTTTAAGCATTTAAAGTACGATTAAAAATGTCCTGTGTGTGACATAAATAAGAGAGTGGTCAGTAGACACAGAATGTCTTTTGATGGGAGCATTTTCATTAATTTTAAAACAGATTCACTCCACCCCTGTTTTCTTACAATTTTTATCTTTTCTGTTTGATTCAGCTTCTATACTGGCAGCAGAATGTGTCAGAAACCTTTACATTCTTTCAATGAGTATCAGGCATGTTAACGTAAATACTTTATGAGTAATCTCCATGTCTCTCCATGAGGAGAGATGGTAACGTAGCCCACATGACATTAGTAAAGTGTTTACAAGGTATTAATATGCCTACTATGACAAGATGTATTTAATGGGAGGCAACAAGGAATTTGTTTTATTAGCTTTCCTCCACCCTCAAGTAATAAATTTTAAAAGCTTCAATATTGATTCAATGAAATGAATGGCTGAATCATTCTGTAGAGGCTGTGACAAGTGGACAAATGCTTCCATGGTTACATTCTGCTATGCGGTATGGTTACTGAGCTTTGTTGGTTTCCTCCCTCTGCCATTGAAGTAAAATAATAAACCACAGGGAAGCACCACACATCATGGGCATAAACTGGAAACAACTTTAAAAGATCAAGTTAGCTGATCTTAGACAGATTTTAAACAATATGGGTTTTATTGATTTATACTCTGTATCCTAAATGTGCATTTCAGTACTTTCTCCTTTATGTATCACTTTCTCATGGAACGTTTTTATTTCTTATCTGGATCACCTCTTGCTTTTGATTTGCAATGCCATAAATTAAAAGGCTGTGTGAAAGTATGTTTCATAGTAGTGTTACATGGGTTATGTTTAGTATCTTTTATATCAAGCAATGTTACTGCAATTATGCAAGCTTCTTCAGTACCTAGATGATAAATAACAAACCATGTATAGAACTTCTGTGTGTTTTAGGGTGCTTTGCAGTATAATGTAATGAAGTGGTTTGATTTTCCATCTCCTTACATCCAATATACATGGATTTCAGGGGTCATGGGGAAGAGGGAGATAAGAACATGATGTCAAGTTTAAAAAAATATAATAGTAATGGCATGAAGTTACTTAATTAGACTAAAAATGTTGAAGATCAAGCATTACATTAAAAGAAGGAAATTGCGAAGGCTTTAGATTTTGTTCAGGACAATGTGTATATGAAACTGATATTGAGAGTAGCTGTGTCTTTTTCCGTTGCAGACCCACTCTGAAGAGAGCATGTGTTATCCTCTGTATTAGCAGCTGTTGGATTGTATTTATTTTTCTCCACGTGCTTGACAGTCCCCAGGATCACTGTCTCAGCATCAGAATGTTAAGATGTTCCAGTGCCCCTTTGTAGACACAGTTTTTCAGGAATGATGTATGCCAGGATTACCCCTACAGCCAGGAAAACAAATTCCTAAGTGTGGAGGATAGATACTTCTCAGACAGAAATTCAGGCCTTACAGCTTTTCACTGGAAGGTCTCTGTTATTATGAGTACTTAGTTCCGCATTTACTCAGCTAACATCTCTTTGATCTCAAGGAAAAGTAAGCAACAAATGAGTAAAGACTTCAGTGTTTTGGTTAAAGAATTTCAGGAGAGAGTCAACTCTTAAGTTGAAGAACATAGGTTGATTGTGTTTCCGAGCAATTTCTTCCCCTCATTCAAAAGGGAGTAAACAATATAACCTATCTGAGAACTGGGAAAGCAAGTTGTGTGCAGCAGCTGGAACCCTTTTGCTGACTGCTTCATCAGTCAGAAGTATTTTTTGCGGACTAAAATTAAAAGCAATCTAGATGCAAGAGATTATGGAGAGCTTTTAATGTTTTTATTATGCTTTACCTTCAGAAAACTGCATTTTTGGTAAGCATTCTTTTTCAATTTGCAGTCTTGTACTTGGTGTGCTTTGAAATTGTGTGTTCTGATGGATGTTTTATGAGAAAGCCTCTGGTTTCTTGCATATGCTATCTACATTGTCAGTGACATGCTGCAAATGAAGAGCTGGACCCACTTGATTGGAAAAAACAGGGCTGCAGCTTTATTTAGTACCAATAACAACACAAGAGGAGCACGCAGACAGTTCTTGCCAAGCTCTCATCTTGCTGCTTCTCCTTGTGACCTTCCATCCAGTAAGCGTCCACTGCAGCTTGAAAGGAGCCGCTGAATGTTGTGAGACCAAACCATCTCTTCATAGATGGCATTTTGTGTCAACATAGTGACACATTAACTTGTTCCATCTTTTACACTTGAACACATTTAAATTAACATTTTCTGAAAGTCATCTCATTTTTTGTGAATGTCTTGTCAAACGTGCAGCTAAGTTCAGTGATAAAAAGGTTATGATCTTACAAATACCATTTCTGCCACAACATTCTGTATGTTAAAATGTAGCAACCTCCTGTGAGCAGGTGCCAAGGAACATTTACTTTTTTCCCAAAGTATTTCCTGATAATAGGATGGTTAACTATTGCCAAGCTGATCACAGGAAGCATGAAAAAAAATCATGTTTGTGCATCAAGCACAATCTGTTTGGAAGTTCTCATTTTCGAGTTTTTCTAAATCATGGACATGTCTGAAAAATAGAGGGTCAAACCCCGAATTTGTCTTCATATATCTGCTCATCAGCCGGTCCAGCATAAACTGCTGGTCAGATGCATAATGCTCAAATTTCATCATCCAATCTTTTGAGATTATTACTGCTGTTTGTGTTTGTCTGCCTCATGTTCCTTTTTGTGTGTGTTTGTTCATTCATCTGTAAGCTGTGAGATAAATTATAAAATCATAGAATCATAGAATAGTTAGGGTTGGAAAGGACCTTAAGATCATCCATTTCCAACCCCCTGCCATGGGCAGGGATGTCTCACACTAAACCATGTCACCCAAGGCTCTGTCCAGCCTGGCCCTGAACACTGCCAGAGATGGCGCATTCACAACTTCTCTGGGCAACCCATTCCAGTGCCTCACCACCCTTACAGTAAAGAACTTCTTCCTTATGTCCAATTTAAACTTCCCCTGTTTAATTTTGAACCCGTTACCCCTTGTCCTATCACTACAGTCCCTAATGAAGAGTCCCTCTCCAGCATCCTTACAGGCCATCTTCAGATACTGGAAGGCTGCTATGAGGTCTCCATGCAGCCTTCTCTTCTCCAGGCTGAACAGCCCCAAATTTCTCAGCCTATCTTCATACATGGGAGGTGCTCCAGCACCTTGATCATCCTCGTGGCCCTCCTCTGGACTTGTTCCAACAGTTCCATGTCCTTTTTATGTTGAGGACACCAGAACTGCACACAAAAGTCCAGGTGAGGTCTCACAAGAGCAGAGTAGAGGGGCAGGATCACCTCCTTTGACGTGCTGGTCACACTCCTTTTGATGCAGCCCAGGATACGGTTGGCTTTCTGGGCTGCTAGCACACACTGAAGCTGTCTCATGTTCAGTTTCTCATCAACCAACACGCCCAAGTCCTTCTCCTCAGGGCTGCTCTGAATCTCTTCTCTGCCCAACTTGTAGCTGTGCCTGCGATTGCTCCGACCCAGGTGTAGGACCTTGCACTTGGCATGGTTAAACTTCATGAGGTTGGCATCAGCCTACCTCACAAGTGTGTCAGGGTCCCTGTGGATGACATTCCTTCCCTCCAGCGTATCAACCGAACCACACAGCTTGGTGTCATCGGCAAACTTGCTGAGGGCGCACTCAATCCCACTGTCCACGTCACTGACAAAGATGTTGAGCAAGACCAGTCCCAACACCAATCCCTGAAGGACACCGCTCATTACTGTTTTACTGGACATTGGGCTGTTGACCGCAGCTTCTTGAGTGAGGCCATCCAGCCAGTTCTTTATCCACAGTGTGGTCCACATATCAAATTGATGTCTCTCCAATTTAGAGATGAGGATGTCGTGGGAGACAGTGTTGAATGCTTTGCACAAGTCCAGGTAGCTGATGTCAGCTGCTCTACCCGTCTCCGTCGGTTCCCTAGCCCCATCATAGAAGGCCACCAAATTGGTCAGGCAGGATTTCCCCTTAGTGAAGCCATGCTGGCTGTCACCAAGCACATTCTTGTTTTTCATGTGTCTTAGCATGCCTTCCAGGAGAATCTGCTCCAAGATTTTGCCAGGCATGGAGATGAAACTGACTGGTCTGTAATTCCCCGGGTCATCTATTTTCCCCTTCTTGAAAATGGGGGTTATATTTCCCTTTTTCCAGTCATCGGGAACTTTACTTGACTGCCATGATTTCTCAAATACGATGAACAGTGGTTGAGCAACTTCATTCACCAGCTCCTTCAGAAGGAAGTTGTCTTCCATGCAACCAGGGAACCTCCTGGATTGCTTGTGCCAGGCCATATCGTCCCTCCAACAGATATCAGAGTGGTTGAAGTCCTCCACTAGGACAAGGGCCTGCGTGCGTGAGGCTGTTCCTATCTGTCTATAGAGTGCTTCATGCACAGAGTCCTCTTGATCAGGCGGATCAAGATCAGATCCCCACAGTAATGTCCTCCACTGCTGTTCTCCCTCTGACCCTCACCCACAAACTCTCTGTTAACTGATCACCTATCCCCAGACAGGGTTCCATACTCTCCAGCCTATCACTGACATAGATGAAACTCCGTCTCCCTGTCTACTGGGCCTGTCTTTTCTAAAGAGCCTGTAGCCTTCCATTCCAACACTCCACTCATAGGAGCCATCTCACCATGTTTCTGTGATGCAGTTATAGCAAATCCCTGTAGACGTGCACACATCTGTAATTCCTCTTGTTTATTCCCCGTGCTACGGGCATTTGTATAGGGGCAACTGAGCTGAGCTCCAAATGAAGCTGGCTCATTGGCTGGAGTGGCTGAAATATCTCTGCACCTCTCTGAGCATTTATTATAGGTGCTGGCAACTGACTGGGTGTTTTGGTATGGAATGATGCCCCCCTCCCCCCAACACATCTAGTTTAAAGCCTCCTTGACCAGTCTGGCAAGCCACCTACCAAAACCACTCTTCCATAGACCAGCTCTATCAGCCTTCAGTAGACCTGGCCTCCCAGATTGACTTCTGTGTTTTAGATACCCAAACCCCTGACTATGGCACCACTGTTCTAACCATTTATTAACCTGGCCAATCCACCTTGCCTTTTTAAGGTCCTCTCCTGTATCCTGGAGAATTGATGAAAAGACCATCTGAGCTCCGGAGCCCCTAACAAGCACTCCCAGGGCTCTGCAGTCTTTCTTACTGTTCTCCAGGCTACTGGTATCTATATCACTAGCACCCACATGGATCACTAGAAGTGGTAATAGTCAGTGGGACTTACTAGAGCAGGCAGCCTCTCTGCAACATCCCTGATCTGAGCCCCTGGTAGGCAACACACCTCCCTTGAGACTGGGTCAGGCCGACAGATGGGTGCCTTTGTTCCTTTCAAAGTAGAGTCCCCTACTACTACAACCTGCTGCTTTTTCCTGGCAGCGCCAGTAATGACCTTGCAGCACAAGTAGTGAATTTAAATTAAATTAAAGACCTTACTACTAAAGCATTCCTCGCTCATCAAGAAGGATATGGAGCAATTCAGGAAACGGAGCAGCACAAGTACGTGGTGCTACTGAAGAGGCATTGGGTGACCCCTGGCTGTGGTGGTGCGTTTCTCTGTCGTGGGGTAGCTGGATGGGTCTCCAGGGAGTGTAGTGAGTTGGCAGCAGGAAAGTGATCACAAACCTCACTCATTTCACCTGTTGAAGAAGAGGCAACGCAAACTTGATCATCAGTGTGCAGAAGCTAATACAGGCTGGTCAGGCTCTGAGGTGAAAACACCCCTTTGGTGTGAGTCTTGGTCTGTTGTGCCCTCTCTCCAGGCGTGTCTTTTAGAGTAATTCCTTGCAGGCTGTGCTGTCAAAGTCATGTTCTGTAGTTCTGGCCATTGTGTCTTTCAACGCTGCCAGTTAGAACTTCCTCCCCCCCCCTCAAAGAAAAATGACTGCTATAGCTGATCCCAGGACAGAATCACATTGAGAAGAAGTAATCAGAACATGGAGAATGCATCCTAGACATCCTGGACATCAGCCAAGCAATCAGTTACCTATACGGAATCAAATATTGAACTGCAGCCACACAGGGAAGAATACAAGTGCCTGTGGTGGTCTGTAATGTTCTTAAAAATGGTCTCTTGCAGAAATGCTCACCACCATTGACCATTATTCAAAGAAAATAAGCTTTTCAAAAAAACAAGCAAAACCCCAGAAAACCCAAACCACAAAAACCCCCAAACCACGAACCCATTCACCAAAATCGAATTATTTTCTTGCAAGAAAAGAGTCTTTATTTTGTCAACTGCTCAGTGAAAGGGGGAGAAAGGTCAGCATCAGTATTCTTGGTAGGCACTAGAACTACTCAGAACATCGTCTGATGGATGTTATGTATTTCTGAAGTGTTGTGTCACATAGGAAGTGATTCTTTAATAAACAGGAAAGCCATAAAATTAACTTCTGTCTGGTGTGTTGTAATTAGGATCTGTGAAAAAGTGATGCACATGCTTAATGTTCCTCATTGAGTAGTGCAGCTGAAGCCAAAGCACCGGAAAAGATGTGGAAATCTGTACAGGACCAAATTTTCAGAATTCTCAGAATCTTCTTGTTTGTTGCTTGCATCCAAACAAATATTTAGCCTAGCATTTTGAAGGCACAGGTGAAAAAAATCTGAATTTTAGTGGCATTTATAGATATTCAGAAGAATTCATTGTCAGCATTAATTTTTGCGTTCTAATATTAGTGGATTAAGTTTGCCATACCTGTGATTGAAAATCAAATGGTCTTCATGCATCATAAGAAATTTCCTTAATAGAAACAAAAATGTGAACAAGAAGAGGAAGTAACTCCCTTCTGAAGCCCTTTATTTGGACTTTCTTTTTCATGTTCCTTTATGTCCTGTTCCCTTCTCAGGGATTTGTTTCTTCTTCTAACTTCCTCTTCTCTGCTCTTTCCTTTCAGATCATGCCAATAAAGGGGAAAGGCAAGATTTCAAAACAAACAAACAAACTGGAGTCCATTGATTCTATTGCTGCTGCTTTCAGTATCAGTTTACTCGCAGCAGAGCCATTTTTTAAGTTGTGGAGTTTTAATGAATTCAAAACAAAGGAAATCCAAACAAAGCAAGAATTGAGGGGCATACTTAGTAGACCTTATTTGCTGCTTTTGTTGAAAAGAGAAATTAAGGCTGAACTGGAGGCACAGGTCTCTGCAGTGCCAGGTCTATTGCAGGTCCAATACCAGGCCTGATGATTTTTTGTCTGTGGTGTTTGTTAGAGCTGACAGTGCTGTGCATGAAGCATGTTGAGCCCTTAACAGTGCTCATGGAGTGTCTGTCCTGTGTCAGTCACCAACAACCTTCCAGCACATTGGCAAAATCCCATGGGAGCTCTGTCTTGTCACCCTGTGTAAAAACAGGATGCTCAAGTCTCTGAAGTAGTGAAAATGAAAAAAAGTAATTGAGAAATCCTCAGGCACGGGGAGAAAACATGGAATGTTTGAGTGGGAAGGAGTTGTAAAAGCTACAATCATTTTGGATCTGAATGCTGTTTTGTTGAAAGACTCCATGAAAGTAGATATGTGAATTAGTGAGCCCACATCTGAGCTCTCACTCCTCCTTTGTTTTCTAGCTGTAGTAATTAGCAGCATTAAATGTGCCCAGGTCTGCGGTAATTGAGAATTGACTGTTAAGGCAGCCCCTCTGTTACTGAGCTGAGTTGGTGGGAGCCAAACTTCTCTGCCAAGAGAAGGGCAACATGAAGTAATTTATGTAAAATTTATGTAATTTTATTCCATAATGCTGAAACACCATCATGGAATAAAAGGTAAAAATAATCTTACCCCTCAAGTATCCCTTCTACCTGTTGATCCAGAGAGGAAAATCAATATGGGATCTAGATTGTGAGGCTGAGATAGGAAAATAATAACAGTAGGATATTGAAAAACATACTACTTATAATGCAAAATATGGCAGCTAATATCAGGGACTTTTAATGACTGTTTCTTGTTCCCTTTTCAGTATGGAAAAATGGAAGCTGGTATATGGGAATACTGCAAAATAAAGTACTGATTAAAAATACTGGCATAAATAAGCCCAGGTGGTGCAAGAAGTTACAGACATACAAACACAGATCGCAGATGGTCATACATGTCTACCTGAATTCCATTTGGGTGCACAGCATGACTTTTTTAGGAGAAAAAAGTACACTTGTATTTTTAGGGGCTTTTAAAAAAGGTATTTTATGATTCTGCTTGGTGAGTCATTCCAGTGGGTTGTTTCCTTCACTCTTAAGAACTGGAGGGTATGCTGGTTATTAATGCCTACTTTTGCATCTGCATATTGGATTATCTGTGCCTTTATGTGTTGTGCTGCAGATTTTTGTTTCTCCATGTTCATTTTCCCTGCAACTGTGTACGGAGATTCATCTCACCTAACATTAACCTAATATTGTTATCCAAGAATGAGGTGGTAGTCTAAGAGAGTTATTTGGACACCCTGTTTACTCAGAGAGAAACAAGCACCTCTCAGAGGTAGTTCATCCTGGCAGTGACCAGGATTACACTGGATGACTGATTTAGGTGGAATACTTTTTACTTCAAAGCACTGCTTTTATTTTCACAAGTAAAATACTTCTTGAGGTCTTTGAGTCATTTACTCTGCAGTTTTTCAAACCTTTTATCATTCTCTAGCATCATCTTTGTCCTTTCTTGTTTGTTCAAATTATTCCCGATTCGTGATCACCCTAACTCAGCAGTGTTTGATGTAGTGACTGGTCAAGTGCCATCAGAAGGCAAAATCTTCCAGATCCTGTCTTTTTTTTTTTTTGGCTTTAATACATCTGTGCTGTATTCCTCCCTTTTATCCTCAAAGATTGTATTAGCCTTAGCAGAATCCTCCCTCTGTGATTTCTATCTCTCTGATTGTTTTTTTCCATATGCTACAAATATATCAAAAACAAAGCAAAGGAAGTTAATTTGAAAATATGACTTTTCAAACTATATCAAAGCTAAAAATCTTTCTGCTTTCACACAGTGCAACATCCAGTTTTGTTCTTAGCATTTCCCTCTGTGCTTTTTGTAAATGCCCTGTCTGTGAAATAAAGCTGTGAGTATTAATATCTAAAATTAGGCTGGAATTATATTTGGCTTTTTTTCTAGATACATATATGCTAGTACAGAATCATAGAATGGTTCAGGTTGGAAAGAACCTTAAGATCATCTAATTCCTACCCTAATGTGTAGTAAAATAGGCATTTACAGTAGGTTCTGTGTATTCAATACTAACAAGCAATATGGGATTTTAAAAAATACATTTGTTAAGTTTCAGTTTGATGGATGTTGGTTCTTACATTGCTGTAGCACTGAGTCATGTCAGAGGCATGATTTATAGAGCTATCTGTGAGCACTGTTTTGACAGAGTGGTCTGAGTATTTGGGACAAAAAAACCCAATGACAGGATCCAGCAACCTCAAAGTACGTGATAAGTGGTTGTGTACTACTGTAGACTGGGAATGTATTGGGAATGTATTGGGAATTGAATCCAGCCTGTCCAGAATTGATCTGGAAAGTCATTTGGACTCCATGTTTACACAGAGGAGAGAAATAAACACATTTCAGAGATTACCTGGGTAACTATAGACCGGTCAGCCTCACCTCCATCCCTGGGAAAGTGATGGAACACCTTATCCTTGGTGCCATCTTAAGGCATATCAAGGATAAGAGGGTTATTAGGGGCAGTCAACGTGGCTTCACCAGGGGGAAATCATGTTTGACCAATCTCTTAGCCTTTTATGAGGAAATAACACGGTGGATGGATGATGGCAGAGTGGTGGATGTGGTCTACTTTGACTTCAGCAAAGCATTTGACACAGTCTCCCACAGCATCCTCACAGCTAAATTGAGGAAGTGTGGTCTGGATGATCAGGTAGTGAGGTGGACTGCAAACTGGCTGAACGAGAGAAGCCAGAGAGTTGTAGTCTATGGGGCTGAGTCTAGTTGGAGGCCTGTAACTAGTGGAGTGCCTCAAGGGTCAGTACTGGGACCAGTATTATTTAATATATTCATCAACGATTTAGATGAGGGAATTGAGTGTACTATCAGCAAGTTTGCTGATGACACTAAGCTGGGAGGAGTGGCTGACACGCCAGAAGGCTGTGCTGCCATCCAGCGAGACCTGGACAGGCTGGAGAGTTGGGCAGGGAATAACTTGATGAAATATAACAAGGGAAAGTGTAGAGTCCTGCATCTGGGCAGGAACAACCCCAGGTTCCAGTATAGGTTGGGGAATGACCTGTTAGAGAGCAGTGTAGGGGAGAGGGACCTGGGGGTCCTAGTGGACGACAGGATGACCATGAGCCAACACTGTGCCCTTGTGGCCAAGAAGGCCAATGGCATCCTGGGGTGTATTAGAAGGGGGGTGGTTAGTAGGTCGAGAGAGGTCCTCCTTCCCCTCTACTCTGCCCTAGTGAGACCGCATCTGGAATATTGTGTCCAGTTCTGGGCCCCTCAGTTCAAGAAGGACAGGGAGCTGCTGGAGAGAGTCCAGCGCAGGGCAACAAAGATGATTAAGGGAGTGGAGCATCTCCCTTATGAGGAAAGACTGAGGGAGCTGGGTCTCTATAGTTTGGAGGAGACTGAGGGGTGACCTTATTAGTGTATATAAATATACAAAGGGGGAGTGTCACGAGGATGGAGCCAGGCTCTACTCAGTGGCAAACAATGATAGGACAAGGGGTAATGGGTATGTCCTGGGTTCAGCAGTAGCAGTCATTTTTCTCCTTCTTGGTAGCTGGTGCAGTGCAGTCTTTTGACTTTCGGCCTGGGAACAGAGCTGATAGCGATGTTTTGGTTTGGCCAAGGACTTTGTGAGCCTCATGCTCTGCCAGGGAGGAGGGGAAGCCAGGAGGAAGCAGAGACAGGACACCCGACTCAAACTGACCAAAGAGCTATTCCATACCACAGCACGTCATGCCCAGGATGTAACTGGGAGTTAGCCGGAAGGGCTGGGAGACTGCAGGGTTGGAGGAGGTATCGGTCGGAGCTTGGTCGGGCTTGGGGGGCGAGTTATCGGTCGGCTGGTGCTGAGGTGTTGTATTCTCTTCCCTTGTTATTTCCTTTATCATTATTATCATTGGTGGTAGCAGTAGTGATCTGTGTTATACCTTAGTTACTAAACTGTTCTTATCTCAACCCGTGGGAGTTGCATTCTTTTCGATTCTCCTCTCCGTCCCTCCGAGAGCAGGGGGAGGGCAAGAAAGGGGGGGAAGTGAGCGAACGAATTACCTGACTGGGTTTAAACCATGACAGGGTACAAACTGGAACACAAGAGGTTCCACTTAAACTTGAGAAGAAACTTCTTCTCAGTGAGGGTGACGGAACACTGGAACAGGCTGCCCAGGGAGGTTGTGGAGTCTCCTTCCCTGGAGACATTCAAAACCCGCCTGGTCACATTCCTGTGTAACATTATCTAGGTGTTCCTGCTCTGGCAGGGGGATTGGACTAGATGATCTTTCGAGGTCCCTTCCAATCTCTAGCATACTGTGTGTATACTGTGTGTGTGTAATTCATCCTGGCAATGTCTGGATTAGACTGCATGGCTGATCTAGGTGGAATGCTTTCTACTTCAAAGCACTGCTTTTATGTTTATAAGTAAAGTACTTCTCAGGATCTTTGAGTCTTTTACTCTGCAACTGTCCAGAATTGATCTGGACAGGCTGGATTGGTGGGCTGTGGCCAATGGTATGAGTTTCAGCAAGGCAAAATGCCGGGTCCTGCACTGAGGTCACAACAACCCCACACAATGCTACAGTCCTGGGGAAGAGTGGGTGGAAAGCTGGTCATGGAAAAGGATCTGAGGTTGCTGGTTGATGGAGCTGAACATGAGCCAGCTTGTGCCAGTCAGCCAAGAAGGTCAACGGCATCCTGGCCTCTATCAGCAATAGTGTGGCAGCAGGGCCAGGGCAGTGATCATCCCCCTGTACTGGGCACTGGTGAGGCCACAACTTGAATCCTGTGTTCAGTTCTGGGCCCTCACTACAAGAGAGACATTGAAGTGTTGGAGCGGGTCCAGAGAAGGGTGATGGAGCTGGTGAAGGGCCTGGACCACAAGGGTAATAAGGAATGGCTGAGGGAACTGGGGGATTTAATCTGGAGAAGAGAAGGCTCAGGGGGGATGTTATCACTCTCTACAACTGCCTGAGAGGAGAATGAAGCCAGGAGGTGGCTGGTCTCTGCTCCCAGGGAACAAGGCATAGGACAAGAGGAAACAGCATCAAGCTTCACCAAGAAAGGTTTAGATTGGATATTAGGAGCAATTTCTTCACAGAGAGGGTGTTCAGACATTGGAACAGGCTGCCCAGGGCAGTGGTGGGGTTATTGTCTCTGGAACTGTTCACAAACCGTGTAGATGAGGCTCTTACTGACATGGTTTAGTGGTGGCCTTGAAGGTGTGGGGGCAACTGTTTGACTTGATGACCTTAAAGGTTTTCTCCAACCTAGTTGACTTTGTGATTCTGTGATTTCCTTGGGTTTGGAATCAATGCATTTTTAAATTTTGGTGGAGTGGTTTCAATTTGTACAAGATGCATTGAGTGTGGGGGTGTTAGTGAATCTAACTGGGCTCAGCTATGTGACACTGTGCTGCTGCTGTATTTGTTTGCAATTACATTTCCACATTTTAAAATCTAGTTAGCTGTCTCACAGGACCTGGAAACAGACTGAAGACTGTGTAAATGGGACTAGATGAAATTCCATCAAAAGTCAGTATTTTCTATGTTTTGGGGCCTGGATGTATTAACATTTATGGGATAACTAAAAAATTAACCATTAAATGGGGGAACTGGGAAGTTTAGGTCCAACACTGGCAAGGTCTAAGTGTCGTCTTTGTGTCTTTGTATGTCTGACATGACTCAGGATTCGCTTGGAATGATGGTGGTCATAATATGTGAATTTGATATTAGATAGAAAAATTGCTGAGTCCAGAATACCCAATCTGGGAGTGAAAATCATTTCTCCCTGCTGAGCACTGAATAACTGTGAATTAAGATGCATGCCCTGGTGCAGCTGAAGAATCCAAAATCTGTCATAATCCACTAATAAACCCTGCCAGTTTTGCTGCTTTCTGTAATAAAGCAGCACAGCCCTGGCCAAATGGAGGGACAGCCAAAGAATCTCAGTGAGTGGAGGGGCTAGCTGTGTCTCAGCTACAACAGGGCAGGGGCAATTGCTTGGTTTGAAAAAAAACTATGTCATCTTGCATCCCACCCACTTTTATCTCTACAGCAGCGGGAAAGCAGCAGGAGTCAGGAGAGGGAGGAGAGTGCTGGACGCTGCACGGAGCAGAGGGAGGAGTAGGAGAGGGGAATGCATAATGCGTGAGTGACAGAGTGTGCAGGCGGCTGACTGAGTCCATAAGACGCGGATGTCCACGTCCCCGGGTCTAGGTAGGTTTGCTGTCTCTCTGTTGTGGTGGTTGCTGCTTTGGAAGCATCCTGTATCCACTGGAGGGATGCTAAGGGTCAGCTCCAGGGTTCTGCCAGCAGCACCTGTTGCAGAGGGAAAGGGTTTAACCAGGGCAGACAGCGAGTGTGTCATGTCGCTCACCCGTGAGTGGCTGCTGGATGGCGAGAGTCTGCTAAGGTTTCTGTTGTTCCAGCAGCTCCTTTTTCTGTTCTGCACAGCAGGGCAGGTGGAGACAATAGTCTTTCCAATGGAAAATCCTATTCGTGGGATAATATTTGGATGAAACTCAGTCTGAAGTGTCCTGGCTGGTAATTTTTAACTCTCTGAAAAATGCACAAAGCTTTGAGTGTTTAAATTAGGTGAAAATAAAAGAATTGGAGGAGCTGTGCATGCATTGTGTATTGCAAAGGAGAGTTAAAAGTAAGGACAAATTTTTCAAATCATCATCTGGTGACAAATGTGTTTTAAGTGCATTAATAACTAAAATATGACATGTAAGTGATTACAAGTTTGAAATATGGCTTGTGCTTCTTGCTTTTGATATGCTGATTCTTTATAAGACATTGTGTAATTCACTCTGGCTAGCCCAGATAAAGTTAAGATCAAATGTATGCAGAACTGCTTGCCAAACATCCATCATTGTTTTTTAATGAGGCTATAATTGCTTTGTACTGCAAGTGTGAAATAACATGTGATTTTTTAAAGAATATTATTAATTATATAGAAGCCAAAAGTGTTTTTTCTGATAATACTTCACATACATTTTCTCAGTTAAATGCTAAGCATTTTGAGAGCCTGCCTTCAGGGCAGTTCACTAGCTGAAGGGAGAATGTAATATATGTAGTTCATTTGTCCCGTAAGCCTAAAAACACCTTTTTCCTACTAAGTATATTGTATTCAGTGTGTCTGTGCAGAAAGGAGAACCAGATTCCTGAGGAAATAATTTATGGCTTAGAACTAAAACGGCCAAACATTTGATAATGTAAAAGTTAACATATTCAAAGGGTGCTTGATTTTTAATTTCTAATTTGTTGTTATTATTAATATTTGCTATTGATTTCTAACACACAGTTTTGTGCTTTACTGGCTTTCTACTACACTTCTGTGTTTCAATAGCGTTACATGAAGAAATCAATGGTATTTACTCAATTTGCATCTGACTGAACTAATTAACATTGATAATGGGAGCACATGCTTAGTAGCTTGTAGCTGTGGTCTCTGTCCTGGGCACATGGAAATCAATGGGAAAAATGGTATTTGCTTTTGTGAGGGCTAGTGCTGGGCATCTTATTTGTGCTGTCAGCATTTTTAAGGCTGAAAAATAGTACTGGATGGGTTTTAAAGAGTTGATACTAGTGAATGAGATTGATCCTTAGGCATTCAACCTTAGTCATTCAAAAGTGCATTGCAGAAGGGGAGAATTAAAATTCTTCTTAGCTACATCTGAAGTTTTTAGCCTAAGCTGGTTTTGGAAGCATCAAAAGAGTAAACTGTGTGTCCATCTCTTGCTGTCATTTGAGGTAAGGTATCTGATGCAGTTTAGCATTATTTTATTGCTGAATAACTGTGCTCTCTGATATTTTTTTTCTTTCTTGGCCAGCCTCTTCCTGTGTGTTCGTGGTTTCAGGTCAATTTAGTTGTTAATTAAGAAATACAAATGTGTAGGTACATGAGAGAAACTACAAAGAGTACGTTGAAGTTCTTTGCTTAGGGAGTATTACGCTCTGACTTCCTACAGATATAATCACGTGCATAACTATTTTTACACATGTAAAGCTATCAATTGGTTTTCCTTGTTTGTAAAAATTTTGCTTTTGTTTCAGCTCTACAGGACTGGCATTTATGTATAGTCACTGTTGTGCATAATGGTGAATATAGCATTTCTCCTCACTTAGGAAGATGCATACACAGTATCTGAAAACTTTTTTCCATGTGTTTTAAGACTCAGGTTCTATATAACATCTCTGTCATGAAATCAAAGCTTGCAAAACTATTGCTGTCAATTGTAGGCATTTGTCAAAGTTTCAGAAATCCAAGAATTATATCTAATAGGAGCTGTGTTACTGTTTCCTAGGAAAAAAAAAAAAAAAAAGGATTGAGAGGAGGAATCAGTGTTACAGGCTATTTATCTTACTCCAGGTGAAGACACACTAGCTTTTTTTACTCTGAAAAAAGCTACTGAATCACAAATGATACTGTTTATACAAAACCTCACTTCTCTAAGTCACTGGAAAATACTTACTGCAATAAACATGTTTGAGACTGATTTTACTCCACAGTGAGGACTGTTTACAGAAGGAATTTGGAAACTGTGAGTTCTGAAATACTCTTAAAATAATAAAGCATTGTTTCATGGATTGGCTTATGAATATTTCCTATAAAGCTAGTTAAAGGTGTTTAAATTCCTTTCACTGAAACAATTTGTAAGTCCAAACTGAGGTTGCAATTAAGATAAAGTTGTACTTATTTATTAACAGGTTTCTTTGACAGGCCAGAGTTCTCTGGCAAAATTAAACAAGAGGTGCTTTCCATGTTCGTCACAGCTTTTGTGTTTGTGGATTTATTAGCAAGTTGAAGACATAATTCCATCTAGAATGTTATAGCAATATTTTTTTATCTACCAGGCAATTTTTATTTGGTTATCTCATTTTGTATCCACTACAGATTTACTAGCTAAAGTACAGTTATGATTTTCATTTTCAGATGACAAAAGAAACTTCCTTCTCCTCAGGCACTTATCTTGGACTGGTCCAATATGTTGCTACTCTGAATTCTTTCAAGCTTTGCTTCGTTAAGGATTTAACATGGCCTTAATTCAGCCATCTGCTATGGGTTTGGCAGATCAAGAGATCTGTAGTATTGGTCAGAGCTTTAGAAATTTCCCACATTTTTAAAGGTTATGAAAAGAGCTACCTTTATGAACAGATTTTGAGTAATTCTCAGCAAGACAATGGTGTAGAAGCGGGGTAAAAAAATGCACGGCATTCTCTGAAGCACAGGGTCCCCTGTCTGCCTTTAGCTTTGCTGACAGGCAATTAGCATTTTAACCAGCCAATTTGGTTACATGCAATGAAGTACTTGGGTTTGTAATTTGCTGGTCTTTGCTTGGTGCTGTTGAGAACTAGCTCTGTGTAATCCTCTCAAAGCACCTTTCTTTCCAGCATAGTTATTGTTGCTGGTCTTAAATAACTAATCAACAAAGAGATTTCCTTGTCTTGAACTACAGGGGGCCTTAGAAGAATGAAAAGAAATACCCAGTTAATAAGGGAATGATTATAATTATTAAATAGTGATTATTAAATTGTGACATAGGTTAAAATGTTTAGAAAGCCAAGGAAAGCACAATAAATGGTGAAGGTAGTGTAAGAAGTCTTTGAACCCAAACAAATTTTGCTTGGGGAGTTCTCTTCAACACATAAATACTTTATCCCATGTTTTATTTACAAAAGGATTGTACAGATTTAAGGGATTAATTCACAATATAGATTAGAGTGAGGGCCCCATGCTAATCATCTGCTCAAAAATGATACAAATATATTATTTCCACAGAAAGAAGGCTTTTGGGGGACATTGTAAAATACAGATCTGTAATAAACATTGTTTGCTGCAGTTGGATTCAAAATTGGACACGTTTAACTGCAGAAATGAAGATTGATTTGATATACATCTTAAATTTTCATGTTTAGTAATAGACTTTTACGAACTGAACAGTAACTCACTGACACAATTTTTGTAATGATTAGGCAACGTATTAAAATTCTGTTTGGCTCATACCTGCGTAGTAACTTGTAAGAACCCATAACAATCCACTGTGGATAGCAGTAATTCTTCTGGTGGATAGCAGTAATTCTTCTGCCAGTGTACCTGAAATTATGCCATCTAATCCCCACCAAGGTGCTGTAATTTGCTGTGATATACCTTACTGTTGATTGTTTTTTTTTTTCCTTGCAAGATTATGTGTGAAATTCGATTGCAAAACAGGTTGTTGTATTTTTGGTTTAAACTATTAGAAAAAATAACCACTATACTGCAAAAGCCCGTAATTACTTTTTCTGACATGCTATTTGTTCAGGCCATAGTGCAGTATTTAGAACAAGTACTAGGTGTTTGAAACTATGATGGTTTTTTCCTCAGCTCACATGTAACAATGTATAAAGTAAGAGTGTTGAGGACATGGGAGAGCCCTTTGAAGCAGTGATACAAGTGGAAATTGTAGCAGAACTTCATATCTTTACTGAAGTAAAATAAATGGATGTGCCTCCCTGAAGCCTGCAGACCTTCCTCAGCTGGATTTCTGGTTCTGTATCTGCAAAAGCCAGATCTTGTGGCAGTCTCAGTTGTGCAGTTACAATAAGCATGAGATGAAAGTGCTAAGCAGCTTTGTGGCTCTGTTGTTTGGTTTTTGTTTTGTTTAGTTGTGAGGATTTAGGGTTTTGGTGGTTTTTGTTGTGTTTTTTTTTTTTGTGTGTGTGTGTGTGTAGGGTTTTTTTTTTGGTGGCTTTTTGTTTTTTTTTCTTTTTTTTTTTTGTTTTTTTTTTTTGGTGGGTTTTTTAGATTTTTTTTGCTTTTTTTTTGTTGTTGTTGTTTTGTGGTTTTGTTTGTTTGTTTTTTTCTTCCTTTTAATCTGCTTGCTTCTTTGTGCAAGAAACTGAGAGGGAGTATGACTGCTCATAGTGTCTCAAACCCTACTTGAGCAAAATGCCTAGGTAAAAACCCTGCTAAATAACTTCTGTTAGTGAAATATGTCTGCTCTTTTCATTAGAATGATATAGGTGGAAAAGGATTTCCAGTGTGGAGCTGAAAACTAGATTTACTTTTTGCTTAAACCTATACTATATGTTAAGTGGAAATATTCCAATATATTGTTAGTTTGTTTGTTTGTTAGGTGTTTTTTTTTTTCAGTATATAGTAAGAACTGCATATATATAGTTTCTTATAATTGCATGAGATAAATTAGACATTCTGCTGCTGAAATCACTGTTGCTTTATTGGTACAAATTAAGGCAAATTCAGATTCCTACTGGTGTATTTCATTAACATTTGTTAATTAGTAGATTTCAGCCAAAGTTTGTTTACATTAGTCTCTGGTCTGTGTTCTAAATATAAAGTAACCTTAGTAACTCCAAGTCCTATTACTAGAACTATCCTGGGTAAAACTGATCTGGACCTTACATCTAGTCAAAATGATTGTCTGGTTCTCTGACCACCAAATTATAAAGTAACTGCAAATGTTTGTAGAAGAGGCTTGTGTTCTTTCTGCTTGCTGCTGGCAAACAGCAGCAGTAGATTCAACACTGCTGAAGGGTTTTGCCCTTTTTCCCCTGTTCAGAGTGAGGATAGTCAGGGCGGATGGTTATCTCAAATCCTTTGACATTATCTGGTTTAAGAGATAAAATTTGCTTCTCCAGTGGCAATTACATTCTTTAGAACTTAAAATTTAAGGATAAAATTTAGTTCCACTCAAACTCTTCTGAGGAAGCAAAAAGAAAACTTAGAAGGGGTACTGTGGGCTTATTAAACTTTTTACCTCTCAGTGACCTCCATTAACAGGATGAGGTGATTTGGATTTCTCATCAGGCTTCTGACTTGTCCTGGGCTTGCAGATTTAGTATTTTCAGTATTGGTTCTGGCTGTGATGATAGATTTACTTTTATGACTAGCAAGTGTAAATACAACAGCAGGCAGCTTCAGCATCTTTTCTTCCTTAAGAAAAGATACTGAAGAGACCATGCCCTTTTTCAAGGGATCTTCATTGAATAAGCAAGAGTTTTCATGTGGAAATGTTGTTTAGATTACGTTAAACTTGCCATTCCCAGTGATACATACAGTCATAGACAATAAGATGTTTGGGTTTTGCTATAAATATTGCAACAGTTAGAAAGCAAAAGGTCCTGGGTATTGTTGACTGTTGTCAGTGTCATTAATCTCAAATGCAGATAAATATTCTTAGTCCCTGAGGTTGCTCTGTGATGCTGTTCTGTCATGGTGGTGGTAGTGAGTAGGTAAGTTGGCACCGGAGCCCAAAAACGTCAGGACAGTGAAAGCTGATCAAGGGATTTTCAGCACCCAGCAGTCTGCATCTGTGTTTTTGTTAGCACTTTCCAGTGTTAGTAATAAGAAGGGTGATGGTGGGCAGGTATCTGGAATGTCTTTGTAATAGAGGAAGATGGAAAACCTGAGAGATCAGCTGGAAGCACTGGCATCCAGTGGGACTGAATGAAGTGTGTGGAAACTGGTGAGACAGACTCCTGCCTCAAAGGCTGCAACTATTGGTGCAGTCCAGAGGTGCAGACAAAGTGGTCCTTTTTGTGACTTACTGTAATTATCATGCTTTATGCACCTTGGAGCAGATTGAAGGCAAAAAGGAGGTATCGGAAGATATTATTTTAAAGCGGTACCTTTGGAACACTGTCTTTTCCAGTTTGTGTTAGGGACTTATTCCATATCTGAAACAAAAACCCAACCCCAACCCCAAAGAAGAAACAACCACCAACAGAGCAGACTTGGATAATGCCCACTGTCCAGTGCTAGTTTTGCAAACACAGCTGTTTTGTCCTCCGCATATGTGTGAACTTAGAGGGAAAGGAAACCCCGGTCTGAAATAAAATACTTCTCTCTCAATTTAGGATCATGACAACATGGAAAGGAGAAATTTAGTAAATCATGTCTTTTATAATTCTTTCTGTTTTCCTAGATGGTTCTCCAATACTATTGTAAATTTCAGTGGTTCTGGGAATGCTTAAAATACAAATGCTGTATATACGTAGGGGTTTATTAGGCATCTACAACAGGCGCAGCAAAGACAATGACCTTGTGAAACTTCTTGCTCTGTGCTGTTCTTGTGTACCACAGAGAATCTCCTCTTTACATATGAAAGAGCACATGGTATCTCTCTCCCATTGTATTCAGCCAAAGATGCTGCTGGGTGCTGACATCTCTGCTGTGAATAGACTTCTCTTTGGCAACCATTGATAGCTGCAATGCTGTACTCAATGCAGAGTACTAGGCGTGCCAGTTTTTGAATGTTCTACTTGGCTGGGTGTTTGTAACCAAGAGGAGTAGACAAGGACAGGCAGTGAAAAGTGCATGGGCTTTACACATGCTCTGCTGCACTGTGTGGACTTCAGCAATCTACAGCGAGTTGTGCGAAGATAAGCGGTAGTAATCTAGTTGTAGCTACTAGGTGAGAGAGGTGCTGCTTCATCATACCTGCTTGTTTCTTCTCCTTATCAGCAGTGGCAGAGGTGCAGGGTACTTAATCCCCGATTCCATCTGATTCTTTCTTGGAGAACTCCCCTTTCTTTTAACATTCTCCATTCTATATCTGGCATCTTATGCTCATTTCATTTTAGGTTTGGAATCTCCTGCAGCCCTTTCATTTCCCTTCTTGATTCCTCCATGTGCCACTAGCCTGTAGGTTCCTTCATTCTTCAGTGAAAAGGGCCAGGAGATCTTTTAATTCTTAAGTGTTTTTATTTATTAAGCATGGAAACCAGTGTAAAAAGCTGCAGAAAAGACTTCTCATTCTTTATAGAAGTCTGCAGAAAAGATCTCTCATTCTTTATAAATTTTAAAATTTCATCTGAAATTTGTTACAGAAACTGAGCAGAAAGGTAAACTAATCTTGTTTATTCATCAGTTATGAGAAACACGTTTCATACACCCACCTTTCCTTGACTCCCACCAGGCAACACATAGAAATGGTATTCCCATAATTTGTGGCATTACTGTGGAAGTTACTGTGTGTAATCAGTATATTCTTTGCTGGTTTCTACACTAGGATTTGGGGAATTCCCCTCAGGGAAACACAGATGCTCTTCAGAAAGTGCCATAAAATGCACTCAATCCAGGATATTCAGTCAGAATCCTGAGTTAGATTTCTTTACCTTTTTTAATTATATGGTTGAATGATGTGAGTTTTAGACTTCAGATTCTTTAATACCATTAAAATGTCTAGATAATTTTTGAGACATATCTCCTTTTGTTCCTGATTCCAAAAACTTTTATTATAAACCCTTACAAACTAGGCCTCAGTATGTAGTGTTGCTTTAAACTACCACAGATCCTACACATCAACTACAGCTACTTTGAAAAGGCTTTAGGCAGAACATGATAACAGAATAGTTGGGCCGTTGACTTGTACATACCCTGAAGGTGTAAAATACTCCATTGCTGCTTGTTGTTTCAGATACATTGAATGACTTTGACTCATTAATTAATTTTAAAGCTTGACTGAATATCCTGGATTGAGAGAACTAAACGCAATAATATTTAGCTGAAGCAGAGGGAGTATTTGATCCACAAAATGCAAAGTTGACCAAAATTTAGCAGTGAACAAGGACTAGACTTTCAGCTTAATTTTTTTTTTTTTTTTAAATAAACTCACTAGTGACATACTGGGGTGAGGAAGAGTGGGATGAGTTATCTTTTATATCCTGATCTTGCAAAGACTTCTACTGATCTTTCTGCAGTGCAGTTAATAAGGAACAAATTGTGACCCATATAAATTTATGTAAGAATTTAGTGTATAAATTAATATTTAATAAATTAAAATACTGTGACCTATAGTATATTTTTCAGCAATTTTAATAAATTTGTTCTGCATTCTCTAAGTCTTGATTTATGATAATTTTACTATATTACATCAATTTTTAAAAAGAATTGTGATTTTCAAAGTTGAGTTTATATAAAGTGAACAAAAGCTACTTTTGAAAGTCTGCACAGAGTAAATCTTAGTACAAATAATGTAACAAGGAAGAATACACACCAGCTAAATAATTGATGGTATGATTATGAAACCTCTCTTGTTCCACAGGAGTAATCCTATAGTTTTAGAATGCTCTCTAGTAGAAGTAATAGAATTCAAGTAATTCTAAACTTTGTATTCTTGCCCTCAAGGATCATGTTTTCGGTATTATTTACTAGAAGCATGTACTGTGGGAAGATATTTGTGAAGTCTATGACAAGGTAACAGTTGAAGCTAAAAGGTCAACAAATTCCTCAGCTTAGTATGTATGATGCCTGCATCTGCAGACAGTGTAATTGTCTCAGGGTTTACAAAGGTTAGACAGCTGTTCTCTTTCCATCTTGAAGGTCTCCATTTTTCAGAGCAGTTCCGTGTAAAACTGACAAAAACATCTTTCAAGTTAACACAGTCAACTTTGCAAATGCTGACAATTTTAAATCCCAGGTGTTTAATATATGTTTTATTGTTGCTTCCTACTGGAATCTTTTTCTGCACTAGAATTACTAAATAGATATACAGAAATCGAGCATTGTTCCTGAAAGTGTTACATATTAAATTCCCAATAAGAGCAATGGATGTCTTGAAGGGCTGTATTAATGGCAATAAAAGTATATGTCAGTGTGAAGTTCTGCAACAAAATTATTTTACCATGTAACATTTTTGTCAGAAATCACAGAACTCTGTTCAAATATGTTGCTAAAGGGATAGTTGTTTTCACAGGGAAAATGGTTAGGTGCTGATTTTTTGCACTTGGTTTTATTGCTTTCCTGTTCCCTCTGTGATGTTCTGTACAGCATTAGGTGAATTTTTTATTACAAGTAATTAATATCAGCTATTTTTGTCATCCTGACATTCTTTGCTTGTAGGAATTCTGCAAGACACTAATGGTTATCTTGACTGTACTTCCAGCTAGCAACAGTTGGTTACTATCGTGTCTGTGGACTTGCCAGAAAGCAGTTTATTTCAAGTTCTTGCAATGTAAAATTAACCCTTGTCCAGATAGAATTTATTGTAAGATAAATCAAAGTCTTGAAGTCTTTCTGAAGCTGTGTTAGCTTTAGTGGTTTGAAGGCTTATTCCCTGTTCAGTGTGAGATTAAAGCTACCTGACTGTGCGCATAAACCACTCAGAATCTGCTCTGAACTTCAGATATATTCTGAAGTATTGGTATTATTGGTATTATTTACCAGATTTGTCTGGTAAGGTACTTGGAGGTATCATTTTAAACAAAGTGACATTTTATTTATTTATGCAATTACAAAAATATTGTTTGTATCTTCTGTGCAGAAATCTTAAGAGGTAATGTGAAACAGTGGCTACACACTAAAATGCGTCTTTCATGCTATTAACACCTGAGGACTTCACTGGAACTCAAACTTGTATTTTACATGACCTAGCTGTAATACAGGAGAAATGTAGGAGAATGTAGGAGAAATAAATCTAATGTAGGAGACATAAACTACTTTAGTTTTAAGTTGTCTTATCAACAGATACCAGGCATTATGCACAAAAAAATAAAATAAAGCTCTGGCTGTGCAAAGGTTACAATGAAATTAAAATGCATCGCAGTAATTCTCCATTACAAGAAAACATGAAAGAATCATGGGATAAGAGAGGCAGTGAAAAGAGTCTCAAATAAATATGCAAATATTTAAGAACATTTTGTGGTCTGTAAGATGTCAGAAGATGGTGTATGAGATGACTGCAGATATCCAGCCCTTCACTCTTCTTGCCAGTTCCTGTTTCTTTTGAAAGAGAGGCAAAGAAAGTGGAACTAGAACTGTCAATCTTTAAGCTAATTATTTGTTGATTGAAAATGAAAACAATTGTGGCAATGTAATTGTCTTTTCTTAAAAGAAGTTACTTATAACTTCACTTGGAAGAAGTTGATAAATGCTGCCTAAAAATCAGTAGATTAAAATTATGACAATAGAATTAGATATAGGTGTTAATTACATTATCTGACTTGATTATAACTGAGGCCTGTGCATATTTTCATCTAATTTCTGAATCTCACAAGAGAATCACAGTATTTGAAGGGTTGAGAGGGGTTGGCTGGATTGGTAAGGCAAACCGAGAATGTTTTACGTTTTAGATTCACAGTTTATTTCTAATTATTCTTTTCTTTTTCTGTAGGGATGCCCTCTTCTTCTTTATTAGTTTATTTGCTTTTAGCATTATTCATTCATTTCGCATCTGGAGAAACAGAAGTGAAGTTCAGCGGACAAACAGAATTTGTAGTTAATGAAACAAGTACAACTGTTCTACGTCTTGTTATTGAAAGGAGAGGAAAGCCTGCTAACATCACAGCAGTTGTGTCGGTGAGAAACTATGCCAGTTATATTCTCAGTAAATATGACCATCTTTCAGAAGTTTTGAATGTTGCCTGTCATTATTAAGCCAGTGAAAAGAAGGGTGGTATTTCACTGGAACAATGCTTTACTTTGAAGAAGCAACACCCGATTTCTGTAACTTCTTGCTGGTTGCATCAATGGTTTCAAAATGATATAACAAGAAGCCAGTTCCTGCTGTTCATGTAGAAGTCCAAACTGATGTGCTTATTTGATCTTGTGTCTGTGAGCACATAGTGAAAATGTGGATATATAACAATTTTTCCCATTCCAGATTACTTGTAGATTCTGCAGTCTTGAGTCTGAGTCAGATTTCTGTATGAATTTAAAAAATTCATTTTTCAGTTCATTTGGAGATCAGAGTTAGTATTTTTACATGATCTCAACTGTATTTCCTTTAAAAGTTTAACCCCCTCAGTGTGCTAGATCATATGTATATGGAGCAAGATCTATGTGGTATGACATGAGAACACAGCAGTGTACTGCTTATAAATTTCCACCGCCTATAGACAAAAGAAATTCTCTGTGTTCTTGTACAGTATTTTATTCACCTGTAACTAAAGATGAAAAGCATATGTCTTAGAAATTACAAGGAATAGAAATTGATCTGTAAGGATTTCACACTTTATATATATGAGGAGAAAACCTTGAGAAAACGTGGCTGTACTTTGAAACTAGTGCTCTTTACTGATGTAAGAAGCAGAGTAATTTAGTTTCCTTATTAAGGACCTGAAATTCCAAAATTTGTGTGTAACATTAATATTTTGAGCTGCTCTTTTAGGAGGATGTTTTTGTAAGAGCTATTTGCATTGTGTTGGCTTAGATATGTTAAAAGTAATTGCCATTATGTCCCATGATAGGTGAGACCCACAAAAATACCTGCCATGCTTTGTTTCCTCTTCACTGAACTTCTGACTTCAGTGTTCTCAAAGGAAAAATAGCATTTCTCAGAATGGTTCATTCACACCTTTAGTGCCTGTAAGGATGGTAGTTTCAGGTGTGGCAGCTGTACTGGTTCAATTGCTACTCTTCATTTAGTCTCAGCTTTCAACTGTAAACTTAGCCTAGACCCTTTGCTGTCTTGACACTTCTGCCTTTGTAATCTCTCCTCTGGCCACCTTACTCACAGTAGAATCAGTGTTGGGTTTTTTTTGCTGACTGAAAGGAAAGCAGGGCTGTTCATTAAAGAAGACTTAATTTTGCCAATTTTGGCAATTAAAATGTTAATGTAGATTGAATGCTGAGGCTTCTTCTAGTCCCAAGAGTGGGGCAGGAAGGCGGAGTTACATCTTAGGGTAAGTTAAATGCAGGCAGGGTATTATGAGGTATCCAGATCTCTGCTAGGAATAGCTTTTCCATTAAAAAATTGGTCATATGGTGCATTATGAAGAAGATACTCAGTTGCAAGGAAGGAAGTAACAAATGATTCTTAATGAAGTGTTGTGTTTGTTTTGTTTTTCTGGTTACACAACATGGATACAAGGGGCTATTATCTATTCCTTCTGTCCAGAAATTAACTGTATGGCAGTATGGGGAAATTGCAGGGAGATTTATGTGCAAAGAAGAGTGTGTGAAGTCTGTTGAATGAGTCCAGAATAATATTATAGAAGATAGTGAGGGAAGAAAGAGATGGCATTCAGTTGTATATTTATTGCAGATTGATGGAGAAAACACAGGAGACTTTTTTGACACATACGCAGCTGCATTTATACCTGATACAGAGACAAACCGAACAGTATATATATCTGTCTGTGATGATGATATTCCAGAGGCTGATGAGACATTCACATTTTACTTGACACTACCAGTAAGTTTGAATTTTTCAATTTATCTCTTCCCCAGAAAACAGCAGGTAATGTGACAGAAATGAATTGTATTCCAGAGATTTCAGGGGAATCTTGTGAGTCTGAATCCTAATAGTTAAAAGCTAAAATCTGGAGAGTAGCCAGGATGGTGCTTACTGCTCCTTAGAAAGATTTGCCACTCCTGTATGTGGTGTTGTTTTGCCATATAGACATAGTCTGAAACTGAATGTAATGGGCACTGCATTCATCTGTGGACATTAGATTGTGAAGACACTCTTAGCCTTTCCTGTCTTCCTGCATAGACCATGCCTGGAAGTAGCAAAAGAAAGACTTCCAGTCCTTCAGAAGATGATAAACAGGACTTACCTAAACCAAACAAATTCTTAAACCCACTTATTTTCCTTCCTTCTTTCTTTGATTTGTAAATGTAGATCTTTTTCACAACACTCTAAAGATTTGTGTGCTTTAGCTGGTATCAGTATAATAGCTTCAAAATTCCACTTTTGTTCAAATATTAGGAAAAAAAGAACAAATTTGGAGTTCTGGCAGTGCTACATGCTTTGTATCTAGTTCCCTATTGCTATGGTATTACTAATAGATTGCCAAACTATGATTCATCATTTACAAAGTTTATTTCAAGCACTTTGTTGTTGACTGTATAGAGTGCATTTCCTCAGCAATTAAGAATTACTTCCGTGCATTCTATTGCTTTAAGTAATTTTCATTGTAATATATAACAAAAAGGCATACAATTTGTTACAGGCTAATATTTATTCTTAAAATTGAATTGAAATGTGTGAGTTTTGCTGATCACCATGTTTAATGTCTTATTTTGTTCTGTTAATTTTAGAAACCGTCTGCAACGATAAAGCTTGGCTCACCCAAATCTGTCACTGTAACAATCTTATCAAATGACAATGCCTTTGGAATAATTTCTTTTAACATGGTATGGCTTTTTATATGGTATATATGAAAATTTTAGAAAACATAAAGGTGAAATTGTCACAGATGCTGTTTAGTTACTCAACTGAATCCATTGAAAACTGATTCTGAGTTACATCTTTGAAAACATCTCTAGAGGTAATTCATACATATATACAGCTTTAATACTTCGTATGTTTTTAGGCGTTCAGGCATAGCATGAGACCTTCACTCTTGGATGAATATCTGTGTTCACGTTAAGCATAAAACTTAAAAGTTTTTTAGTCCTACTGCCCCTGACATCTGTAAGTCAAGATCTAAATACATAGAGAATAAGTAAGGAGTAACACTACAGGAAAGCTAAAAATGCCATTTGGAAATCTTAAGAATGTATACATTTCCCCCTGCTTAGTAAGAAATTCCATACTTTACTCTCAAGCTGAGAGAACAGCATCTTGATATATGCGTTTTTTAACAGCTGCAACAAGACACTGGTGTGACTCTAGTGGTGCAAAGGGTATTTGCAATAATTCAAAGTTTGTGTTAGTAGAAAGAGAAACTATGCCTTATTGTCAGCATTATAATATTTGTGGAGGACTTCCTTGAAAAAGCACAAGAACATGAGAAAATTTTGGCTCAGCCCTACTAAGCCATGTTTCTCCATGAATTGGTGTAATTCTTGAAAATCTTTCAGCCATGACAGTTTAATAGACAGACCCCATTTAGCTAGTTATCTAATAAATTATTTTTTAATGGAGAAAACCTATTTGTAGTGACATCAGGAACTCCTATAAATACCAGTGCTAATATGCCACTGCTTTGTGTGTGTTGATTACGTTAATTTACAAAAAAACCCTACTCTACTTGCATAACTTGTGATGATTTCTATCTGAAATCTTTAATGCTTTTTATTAGCTGAACTAATTGGTTGCTAGGAAATGTATGTCATCAGTGGACTGGTTTGCAGATTGGATTAACTTGTCTGTGGGAGTTTGGTATTTCTATGGTAACAGTTTCTTCCTTCTGCTGTGATATTTGATCTGTGCCTGATTGCCTGTCCTTTTTCTTCCTCATTAGTCTGCCTTAATCACAGTGAATGAGCCCAGGGGCAGAAATGAATTTGTGCCTCTCACTGTAATTAGGGAGTGGGGCACCTACGGGACAGTCACCGTAACTTTTGAGGTGAGTTTATCAAAAAGGCTTAATACACTAGTCTGTTGGATGAATCTTTGAGGTTATAATCATAACTTATCAAAGTGTTTATTACAGTGAAAGAGGGGCAAAATACCTATGGCTACATTTGTTAAAATAGTTTCATAAAATGAAAAGATAATACCTGTCAATTAGAAAGTATTATAATTATCTGACTGTTTAATTTGAAGAAAAATTAAGAGACATTAGAGAAAATTCAGTGTTCTCTGTCACTTAGGAAGATATTTGAGACAGCATTAGTTGCTATTACTAGAAGATAATGTGTATTAAGTGTGTAAGAAATGTCTTATTTAATATTTCTTCAAAATGTGTCTATATTTTACAAAGAAACATCTGAGTGAGCCTTTGATGCTTGTACCAACTTCGAGCATGCAAGTATGAGAACTTGATATTTACTGAAATTCTTTAAGACTGCAGTTTGAACTCTCAGAAACTTAAACTTTTCAAAATAATTTAGCACATTGAATATTTAGGCTGTTAATTATGTACTTAGTTTGAATGTTATTTTGTGGGGTTTTGGGGGGGGCTTTATGTTTGTTTGCTTTGTTTTTTCTTATCTAGGTCTGATTCTACTTTAAAATTACATATAAATTCTTTCATATGGGTATTTTTTTATCAGTTCTCTGCTCTCATTTTCTTCTAAGTGCCTTCCTTGCCTCGTAGGTTTCAGTATTAACTATAGTTTCCATAATATCACAGGTCAAGATAGAAAAGGCACAAAACTAGCAACTGCTATTATTTTGTCTTGGTATTTATTATGAAATATTAGTCATTTAAATAAAATTAGAATGAATATCCTTTCTGTTATATAAAAGAGTCACTTACACATCAGTAGATTCCAAAGAGTCCTTGTAGACCTATATGGAAGTATTTTTTTTCCTCTTTTTGCTGGCAATAAATAAATTCTTCAGAGTGGTCACTCTTGTTTACTCCATCTGCCAAAAAAAAAAGCAGATTTTCACAGCTGGATGTTTGTGCCTATGAGAAGGAGATGACTGAATTGATAGTCGCTTGTTATGTGTGTCACACACTGATTATTGTACTTGTGCTAGATTTGTATTCATGTTTTATATATTTCTCATTGTAAAATCAATTCTTTGCAGATAAACGATGGACCAAACCCAGCTGAAGAAGACTTAAGTCCAGCTAGAGGAAATATTACATTTACTCCTGGAAAGTCAATCTTGATTTATAATGTAACAGTGCTTGATGATCAGGTAAGAGCAAGCTGACTTCATTTTTGGTTTGGATGTGTAGAAGGTTACCTGCTGTTCTGGAGAAACTTAGAGTACTAAGTTACAAAAATGCTTGGTTTAAATAAGGTTGAAAGTGCTTCTGCTTAATAAGGTCATTTTAAAGTTTGGCTTTATGGCAGTCATTTTTAATCCTTGTAATGCTACTACCTCTGTAGCTCTCATCTGTGGATATTTTTAGTTTCTAAATATATTCTGGCAGCTCTGACTAGACCTGTTAGGGGCTACTGCAGTAAATGCACAATCAGGAAAGTTTTATACTTTTTTTTTTTCAGACAAAATACTGAGGTCCCTGTTGTATGGCCAAGGACTAGATACAGGTTTATCTGCTAGACTGACCTTTCTATATTTACCTTTTTAATATTAAACTATTTAATTTCGAAAGAAAACTGTAGAAAACTTTTTTCTTTTCTTTTTTAAATGTACTCTGCTTTTCCCTAATTGTCTGCCTTGCAAATTCAGGCTGTATTTGCATAATGAACCCAGGCTATCCTTTTTGTCTTTATTAATTGTTTAGGCAAA
Source organism: Pezoporus wallicus (assembly GCF_028554395.1). Classification (NCBI taxonomy): domain Eukaryota; kingdom Metazoa; phylum Chordata; class Aves; order Psittaciformes; family Psittacidae; genus Pezoporus; species Pezoporus wallicus. Next base: position 2,400,771 of record NW_026637224.1, read on the forward strand.
AGGAATTTAATCATAACGTTGTTCACATGACACATTTTTTATTACATCCTCAGTGATGCCTGCGCAGCGTCTCTGCCTTCAGTTAACAGTGCCTAGGAATCCAGTTTATTCTTTGTTAACCTGTTTCTCAGTCATGTGAAGAGAAGACATTATGAAAGAATATAACACACTGAATATTCACAACAAAAATATAGATTGAATAAATGTATATTTTTTTATAGACAAGGTATAAATATGTTTTTAAAATTACTAAAAATAGATAATACTCATAAAAGAAAGGCAATCTTGTGAAACATATAAACACTAGGTGCTAATGAAAATTTTTCAATTTTATACTGTTCTTTGAAAAAAATACATTTATATGTAGCAACCTGTAAGCCTTTTTTATTGCATATTTCTGTTAGTTGCAAAACCTGGGTTTCCACATCTATACAGATGTTTTTAATGTTAAGAGAGTATGCTGGGCTGGTGTGCAGAAACCTTTCTTTCAGATTAGATGTAGTATTTCTGTGACTTATACACAGATAGATATAATTAGGCTTTTGGGGAAGATGTGATGTTTTTTTTTTTTTCCCTTTGGGAAATACTCTCAGTTCTGTTTCTCAGGGCTTGGTCTGCACAGCTGTGGCTGGTCCACTGGAAGTCCTCCCAGTTATACGTGAAAGGTTAAGTTTGTGTAACAACCCTTTATTGATGATGATGATGATGATAATAATGGAATTTGCAAGAAACCAATGTTACTCTCAGAACTTTGAGCTTTTAGGATCTGAAGTTGGGAGAAAAAACAAGATTTGTTTGGAATCGGGTAGCCCTTTTCCTACAGAAGCTAGGGGTCTGCAGATCTGATCTCCACAGCACTACATTTACAGTTATTTGATTGTATATATTTCCTTTTTTAGTGAGGAATAATGGGAACTTTGTTAAGAAAAAAATGAATGAAGCAAGGCAGCACTGGAAATCCTTGTTGTCTTTGAAGTTTGACTGTTTTCCAATGTCAGTCATAATGCCATTAAGAACTCCAGAATGGCCCATTTATATGAGATACTATGATGTATACTGCAAAAACAACAAACTGTGGATACATTTTGACTGTCTCTTATATGTACATTTTTATGGTGCCAGGTGGTATACTAATGAATGAACTAAACAAAATGTAAGTTAACATCTATTCTATGGTAAAATAACTGCTGTACAAGAAACAGATGACTGAGAGCTTATAGTTCTCATGTTGACAAAACCCCCTACATCAGTCAACTACATTATGGAAGTTTAATTGCCACAAGCCAAACAAGGGATTGGATTAGCATCAACTATAAAGGTAGTTGCATGTCCACTCTCTTAGCCCTGGAAAAGGATCTGAGGTTGGCCAATTAACAAATGAGTGTGAAAGAGAAGAAATATTGGACAGCAGGATTTTCAGAATTCTTTTAGTTCAATAAACAAAAGTTCATGAAAAGGATTTGTCAACTTTATAACAGAGTATTACCATTAGCAAAAATTCAGTAGTGTTGTCCTGAAATTCCTCTCAGAAGCAAATAATCCACAGCAAGGCTGAGACGCAAAGATCATAAATTATTTTTAAAGATCTACTTTTACTAATACATATCAATAAAATAATCACATTTTCCAGTGAAATATGATTAGAAAATGAAAATGTGGGCAATAAAATGTAGGAATATGAAGAAAAACCCCTCATCCTTAACCTCTGTAATTTTCAGTTTATAATCCATTCTTTATTGTCTGCTGCATGGGATACTGGAGAAAAAATAGCCAAAAATAAAATGTAGTTTTAAACAGTCATTTGTAGAAATGCCAAAGCCTAATTAATAGCTGAGTTCCAGAAAACACTTTCTCGGATCTGTGATGGTAATCTTCTCTGGGGATGTGGGGGTGTGTGAATGTAGGAATTGTTCCTTTTCTAAGGAAAGTTGTGTCCATAAGTTGTTCCTGTATTCTCTCAGGCATGTGTAGGGGTAACTGAGTATCAACATCAGAAAATCAAGATGTAAATCTAAATAACTGGGAGGAACATTTGTTTCCAAATAGAGCTAGCTTCCAAAAGTAGAATTTGGATCTCATCATAGTCTCAAGTTGGAAAGATCTAACTTTTTCTGATTCTTGCCTAGGTTTTGTTTTGTTTGTTTTTTTACTCTTTTTTCCTATTGCCAGAGAACAGAAAGTACATTTTAGAAAATAAAAACATTCAATATTGAGAAGGTCTTTTCAGCCAAACTTAAAAGGAAGACTTCTGTTTGCTTTCATATGAAATGAGCAGTTAAATTTGTATTATTTCCCTTTTATGCAAAACACGTAAAACATGTTTTGTGGTAAGACTGTTCTGCAGGCATACAAGATGTAACTTACACCCAGTTGCTAACATTATTTTTCCAGGTACCTGAAAATGATGAATTGTTTGTTGTTTACCTGAGGAGCGTGGAGGGAGGTGCTGAAATCAACAACACAAAAAATTCTGTTCAGATTAATATAATGAAAAATGACAGTCCCGTGCGTTTTGTTCAGAGTGCTTATATGGTGCCTGAGGAAGTTGATGTGGTAACAATTCAAGTTGTTCGTGGTAAGGATGTGAGTGGAAACCTAATTGGACCTGATGAACATGAAGTCTCTGTGAGATATGCCATCATAACTGGGAATTCAACAGCACACGCACAGCTTAATGTAGACTTTCTAGACCTGCAGCCAAATACAACTATTATTTTCCCACCTCTTGTTCATGAAACATATGTGAAATTTAAGATCCTTGATGATGCCATACCAGAAATTGCAGAGACCTTTCAGATTATGCTTCTTAAGGACACTTTGCACGGAGATGCTGTTTTGGTTAATCCATCAGTTGTTCATGTCACCATCCAACCCAATGATAAACCCTATGGAGTACTATCAATCAACAGTATCCTGTTTGCTCAGACTGTTATTGTTGATGAAGACCAAATTTCAAGGTACTACAGATCTTCAAATCTAGTATCTAATCAGTTTAAAGGGTTTGATTGGCATTGTTAAGCATCCTTAGGATTTCATTGAAAGTAATTATAAAATTACTACTGAAAATATACTGTAGAAATCACTTAGTGTATTGTTATTATTACCAGCTATGTCTACAAAGATTTCAGGGAAGTGGGAATGTGTAATTATAAAGGAAGTACTTTATTGGGTGTAAAAACTATATTAACTATATCAGAATACTGAAAAAACCCTGAATCTAAAGGCAGGATCAATAAAGTTATGATGCTGCCACACACCAGTTTATACAAGCGGGAAATAGATCCCCAGCTTCCTTCCCTGGTAAATCTTTGTATTTGCTATCTATAAAAGCAATCTTTGGTTAAAAAAAAAGAAAAAAGTTAATTACCTCCCCTGAAATACAAAGTTTAAACTTAAAACTAAGTTAAATATTTGTAATTTTACAGAGAGATTAAAATCAAAGCTCTGTACAAGCTTTACAGGCAGAACTGGTACACAGTATTGACAGTCTCACACTAAGAACAGTTTTGAGTTAATACTTTACAGTATGTAAAGTTCAGCACTTCAGCATTCATCTTGCTTTCTCATACACAGTAAAGAAATAAATCTTGGTTCCTAAATTTTTGTAAGTCATGATTCCCAGATTTTTTCCTGTAGTCATGTGATTATCAGATGTGGGAAACATGATGTTTCCAGTATCATAAATATTGATAACAATATTTCAATACAGCAGCAAAAAATTATAGAATAGTAGAATTATTTGGGTTGGAAGAGACCTTCAAAGGCCATCTAGTCCAACCCCCTTTCAACAAGCAGAGACATCTTCAAATAAGTCAGCTTACTCAGAACCATTAAGAATCATTATTTAAATGTTCATGCCTAACAACTGTTCTGATATAGTTTATAAAATTGTTTAGAAAGTTAACAGAGGAAAAGATTTCTGAAATTTGATGTGTATTTCTCAAGACAAATGTAAAACATCAAGTCTTCATTTCTCAGTATCTTTCTTGCTGTAAAAAAGGAAGTTCTAAAAAATATCTTGAGAGACATTTCATAGAGCTCATGAACAAGCACTCTAAGGAAAGGCTTCCCTCTGTGTTATGATATCACAAACTTTGAGCCAGACTCAAATATCAGTTGCAGCAGTTAGCATTTATTCCACTTAAGTCAGTGTAAATCTTTCAGAGAATCAATACCTAAGCAAGCCAGTATTTATTTTTTCATATTGTGGGGTTTTGTTTTCATTCAAAAACATAGGTTTGAGGGGATCACAATCATAAGAAGTGGTGGAACACATGGAAATGTTTCTGTTACCTGGATTATAATCCGAAATAGCAGTGATCCCTCACCTGTGACTACAGACCTATTTCCAGAGACTGGAGAGATATGTTTTCATCAAGGACAGATGCTGGTAACACTTCCTCTGAACATTATTAATGATGATATACCAGAAGAGGCAGAGCCCTATCTTCTAAAACTCTTAGCTCATACAATACAGGGAGGTGCAGAAGTCAGTGAGCCATCTGAGGTAAGTCTGCTTTCAGAATTCTTTTGGGAAGAGTAGGAAATAAGGGACTTTGCCAATTTTAATAACATTGATTGATTGGCTAAACTTGCTAAAGGGTTTGGACTTCAATAAAAATCAAACAAATTAATTCTTGATCTAATTTTAATATACAGAGCCATAGCCAAAGTATTCGGCTGGGTGGACTATGCAAAGCCAGACCCCTTTAATGCAGTAGCAATCAGATTGTTCCCAGTATACGCAGCATTGCATGAATGCTGTCTTAAGTGACATTTTGCTAAGAGAAGGCAAGAAAGTTATTTTCATTTCCTCATTTGCTGTCTTAATGATTACTGGAGTGTTTTACATAGAGTAACAGCTTCAGGAGGAGGGCTTGGTGATTAAAACTGTAACCTTTTTAAATAAATGGTGGCTAGCATTGCTTACATTTTTATGACTCAAGTCCCTGTCTTTCTCAAAAATGCTTGGGAAGGACTTAGTGAATAAAATGAAATTTTTCACAATTGGAAACATTTTAAGATAATTCACTTTGGCTGCTATGGATGATGCATAGTGGGAGAGTTGCCACTGTCACTGTTGTGTGCTTGTGTACAAAGAATTGTTTGGGGCTATAGATCTGATTTGTTTCTTGAGTGCCAATTCACTAAAGAGAAAAATGTATGATGACAGTCAGCACAGGCTTTCGTGAAAGCATGAAAACTATGGTGTGTAGTTAACTGTAGAATAGAGTAATTGATGCTGTTTTCTGTTTTGCAGCTTCTGTTTTACATTCAGGACAGTGATGATGTTTATGGCCTAATAAAATTTTATCCTTTGGAGAATCAGAAGATTGAGAGTAATCCTACTGGACGCTTTTTATCCTTGAGTTTTGGAAGGGAGAGAGGAGTGGTTGGAGATGTGCAGTTGGTTTATACTGCACTGTATATTCCAGCTGGAGCTCTAGATCCTGCGAGAGCAAAAGATGGCATTCTAAATACATCTAGAAGTAATAGTCTCATCTTTCCAGAAGGAAAAACACAAAATACTTTAAATATACCAATAAGAAATGATGCATTTCTTCAAAATGGGGCCCATTTCCTCATACAGGTATTGCAGTTATGTTTTGGGGTTTATTTGGCTTGTGTAATATAAAAGAGATAATTTAGTAGTGGCTCCTTACTTTTAATTTAATTAAAATAATCCAACCTGTTAATAAATAAAACAGAAGTGATTAGTTCAGTAGATAAACTTCCTTATTTAGAGACGGCTTCCATGAATATGCCATAAAGATCTTTATTCCTATGAATTATTTACTAATTACACCATTTTTCAAAAGTAGACTGTATTCAGGTCTTAATCATGGAATTTGACAAAATGAGTCCAGTGTTGCAGAAGTTAGTTACCTTTTGAGGCATATTTCTTTGCCGCTTTCTGTCTACTACTTGGCTTTCAATTTAACACAACAAAGGTTCTTAAATTACGGAAGCATGCAGAACTTTAGAAATTATAAATTTAGCCAATTTTTTCCTTTTTTTTTTTTTTTTTTAATTTGTAAGAAGATAACTTCTGACATTGCCAATTAAAACTGGCTGGAAAAAGTCACTAAAACTATGTTCTTGACAAAAAAATGTATTTCCAGAAGAAACATTTAAAGAAAAAAATTCATTTTCCAGTGAAGGTTTTCATTTTTCACTGGAGAAAACCACACTACAGAACTACTGGGGATGTTTTAATTGCTTCTGGGATCTTGAAAAATTTCTTCATTCTACCTCCTTCCCTCATTCTCTGAAAAAAAATTATATTACCAGAATTATGTAGTTGCTTTACTGTTATTAATCTTTTTTGCATTCATTTAGGTAGGTAATTGCCTTCTGGAATACTAGAATAGGTTAGTATGTTTTACATCTGCATGAAAGATCATCAGAAGAATTGAAATATCTATTTCCAAGCCATTTTCAAATTAATTATAAATAGCATTGCAGTGTGGACTGTGAACAAAACACACATAGAAAAACTATTTCAGAATTCAGGCAGTTTGTCCAGCTTTTCAAACTATGGCTTTCTGCGGGGGGGGGGGGGGGCGGGGAGTGGTGGATGTTCTGTACTTTCTCCATGAAGCATAAAAATCTTTTTATTTGAATAAACAAAATCAGAGGAGCTTTCCAGGAAAAATAATTCATTTGGAGAAGGAAGAAAAATACCTCAATTTATCACTATAACAATCCTTCTATATGGTGAATAAACAATCATCGCAGCGAACATGTTTAGAATGAGATTATAGAGTTTCTACTAGGCACAGTAAAAGATTGACTCAAATCACGGGGGAGGATTTGAGGAGGAAATTGTGCTTAAACACAACTAGAGAACAGAGAAGAACTGGAAAAGCAAGATTAACATTCTTCAGTGACATCTTCAATTAAATAATATACTTTAGTCTGAAGTGCAGTTTTTGGTATGGGCAGGAAGATTTACTAATGCAATAGACTACTTGTCATTATTAAGTTCACAGCATATTCTTTTCTCCTGATGAGCTGAGTTGCTTTCAAAGAAACACTGAGCTAAAAAAAAAAAAAAATCCCTAAACAGCAATCTAGTTCTTCATTAATTTCTACTTTAATCTCGAAGTTACTATCCAGGATTAGAATAATTTACAAAAATGAATCGTTTCAGCTGTGTAGTGTTTCAGAAACGTTACTGAGCTAATGACCACACAGTGGTCCTCCTGCCTACTGTTAATTCAGGATCAGTGCCTGGTCTAAAAAAAGACTTTGAAAACAAGTGAAACGAGCAGACCCACCACATGTTCCTCATACTCTCAGTAACTAGCTAGTATGCCTGAGAATCAGTTACTGAATACAGTATTTGTATAACAGTTCCAGCTGTCATCATATAAAATGGTCATGAATATTTTAGTGTGTTACTCAAGCAATGGTAGAACAAAGTATCATACAGCCCAATTATTTTATATAGCTTGGGTTTAAGAATTGAAGGGATTTAAAACTCATCAGTTGAAATGGTGATTCATGATCACTGTATGGATTTAGATAAGGCCACTCTCCCCTCCTCCAGCGAAACCTTTCTATACGGTAACATCTGGTAACTCCAAGCAAAAAACATTCTTGTGGGAGTTAAAAGGTAGTTGTCATTGGTGGTTCATGCACTAGTGAAACGTATGCAGAAGTATATGCAAATCAGTTGTGGGAACATTTATTATAATGATGCATGTAGACAGAAGCACATGGTATAAATGGTATCACGACAGACTTCATTAGAGACTGTAGTGATAGGACAAGGGGTAACGGGTTAAAACTTAAACAGGGGAAGTTTAGATTGGATATAAGGAGGAAATTCTTTCCTATTAGGGTGGTGAGGCACTGGAATGGGTTGCCCAGGGAGGTTGTGAATGCTCCATCCCTGGCAGTGTTCAAGACCAGGTTGGACGAGGCCTTGGGTGATATGGTTTAGTGTGAGGTGTCCCTGCCCATGGCAGGGGGGTTGGAACTAGATGATCTTAAGGTCCTTTCCAACCCTAATTATTCTATGATTCTATGATTCTGTATTTGAAAGAACTATTTAAACAGGCTTTCCTTGCTATGTCAGTACTGTTGCTGGGTTGAGGGAGTGATATGTTCCATTTAAAGAAAGGGTAAACATTTTTCTATTTCTCATATATTGTATAGTATATATTTATTTATACTAGTAAATAAATTATCAGGAATACAGTAACAAGAGGAGATTACAGTTTTGAAATATTCTACTGATTTTCAATTCTGAATGCAGGTTCGAGTGTATCAATTCTTATAAATAGAGAAGTCCTTGAAACTGTATGAGTGAAGAAAGATTAGATCATTCTTTGGCTTCATCAAGTCTGTAAATTATTATGGATCCAGTGACTTCATAAAATTTTCAATGCATGGCACAAAAAATTCAGGACAATATCTTGGGCCTGTACCAAGTATACATCAGTACCCTTATATGAATAAGGTTCTAGCAGTGACTTATCCGTTCTTGAATGTTCATTCTCTGTGGGGATACATCTAGTTGTGGACACAGACATGCGTTGTCTGGGAGGTATACCATTCTCCTGACAAAATGATACCCACTTCATTTCTTTGACATTCACTTGCACATTTGCATAAGAAAATGTTGTTCTGGAAATGTTTTGCTCCCTGCATATGAAACTTATTCTGAAATGTCAGAATTGTTCTAATTGGTAGTAAGGCTTCTTATTTAGCTGTTTTTTCTTTCTTTCTTTTTCCTACAGCTGGAAACTGTTGAGCTGGTGAATAGAATTCCTCCAGTCCCACCTGTGAGTCCTAGATTAGGCGAGATTCAAAATGTTTCTCTAAGGATTACTCCAGATATTGCAAATGGAGAAATAGGCTTTACTAGCAATCTTCCAATTATTCTTTCTGAGCCAGAAGATTCCCCTGCTACAGTGGTAAGTGATATTGTCCCTTAGTATAGAACATTTATTTAGATGAGCAAAGTTTGCCATACTCAGTGTAACATTTGAAAGTTAATCGAGAAAAATCCTTCCTCTAGTTCTGCTTGATCCCAAATATTCCCCTGCTTTAAACAGATAAAGAAACTGCAAACAAACAAAAAAGGCAAAAAAGTGCTTGTAAAGCTAAGGTCTGAAATAATCTGTTAGCCATTATCAGAAAAATAATGTTGAGCTTTGCTTTCTCTCTGAGCATCTAAAACTGGTTAGGTCTTGATCATTATAAGGAGCTAAAGATGCTGCAGAGAATCTCTCTCACCAACTGCAAAGGTAGTAATGATACTGCTCCTAAATTTCATGTAAATGTCTGTATCTTATAGCTGACTTACATAAATGTGAACATGTCATTTAGCTTGCTGGGTGTGTTTTCCAACAGTGGTGCTTTTTAGGTTTCTGAGAACCTGTCGTGGTTTAAACCCAGTCAGGTAACTTGTTCACTCACTCCCCCCGTTCTTTCCCTCCCCCTACTCCCGGAGGGACGGAGAGGAGAATCGAAAAGAATGCAACTCCCACGGGTTGAGATAAGAACAGTTTAGTAACTAAGGTATAACACAAATCACTACTGCTACCACCAATGATAATAATGATAAAGGAAATAACAAGGGAAGAGAATACATCATCTCACCACCAGCCGACCGATAACTTGCCCCCCCAGCCCGACCAAGCTCCAACCGATACCTCCTCCAACCCTGCAGTCTCCCAGCCCTTCCGGCTAACTCCCAGTTACCTCCTGGGCATGACGTGCTGTGGTATGGAATACCTCTTTGGTCAGTTTGGGTCAGGTGTTCTGTCTCTGCTTCCTCCTGGCTTCCCCTCCTCCTTGGCAGAGCATGAGCCTCACAAAGTCCTTGGCCAAACCAAAACATCATTGTTATCAGCTCTGTTCCCGAGCTGAAAGTCAAAACACTGCACTGCACCAGCTACCAAGGAGGAGAAACATGACTGCTACTGCTGAACCCAGGACAGAACCCAAAAAAGTATTTTCAAGAGCATTGCCACCCATCTGGGTGCTTCAGTCCCAGCTTGAGAAACATTTTTTGAAATGTTTTTTTCATACATTTTCTCTGTTTCCCCTAGTTGCCTTCACTGATATCTTCCCACAAATCCTGAATCAGATAACTTGTTTCTCATTCTCAGGTTAAAACTGCTGATTTCCTTAAGCAAGTTTCCTTAAGCAGATTTCCTCTGTACTATAACCACCAGAGTAAAATTACTGTAGTTACATTTAAACCCTAGGTTGTGTCTTGATGAGATTAAATCAGTCCCTTTTTGTGTTTATGGTTGCTTAGTGATTTGTCATATTAATAATCTGGCTTGTCCACTATATTTTAAGTGGTTAAAAGTATATACTTTTGTTGATATGCCATCTTTGATTTCACATTTTATACACAGGTATGAGTAAAAAAAACTATCTGGTTTTACAAATCACAAGAAACTCATGTGTTTCATAGGTTTCCATTGCATTGCATCGAGATGGGACTGATGGCCAAGCAACTGTGTTCTGGAGTTTGAAACCCTCTGGTCTCAATCAAAAGGCAGTAACACATGATGATATAAGTCCTTTTAATGGATCTGTTGTTTTCTTATCTGGACAAAGTGATACTACAATCAACATTACTGTTAAAGCTGATGATATACCTGAAATGAATGAAACAGTGTTGCTAACTCTGGACAGGTATTTTACCCTAACCTTTTTCATATATATCAGTTGTAATAATGAATATCTAACAAATTAGTGCAGCATTAATTAGAGGCATTGCCTGTATTGTGTTTATAAGTGCCTGAATGAATATTAGGCCCTTGATGCCCTGTGTATGGCTTCTTCTTTGACGGCAGATCAATGGAAGAAACTGTGTGGTATTTATTATCTAATTTTGTTGATATTTTGATGAAAGTAATGTCTGCTATTTAGAAAGTTCTTTCAGATTTGATCTTTAATTACAGCTGTTGGTTAAAACATGTATCTTCTCAGAAAAGTAATATTCAGTGAGATAATGGGGAAAAATATGAGTAGAAAGCAATACATAACTGTGTTTCTGACAGAAAAAGATTTATAGCTAGGGTATTGTTGCATAATTGGATCAGGTTTTTGTTTGTTGGATCTGCATGTTCAGTATTGCTTGCTCTTGGTAATTAGATACTTCCTCACAGCTCTTGGCTTCCAAAATATTCCAGTGTGACTATCACTACACTCTTTGGCTACAAAGAGGGCGATGGTGTTTCTGAAGCACAGTGTTTTAATCTCCCTTCTGTACGAGATTAGCATTAAAGGATAATTAAGGCTGTAAGAGACCTCAGGAGATGCTTTTATCTGTGTGTGAACGCTGCTCAGAATACTTAAATTAGTTCATATCCAGGGCTGTATTTCCTCTTTGATTTACTAGAAGGAGAATCTTGGCTGCATCTTCTGTGCTGCTTCCAACAATTTGGTTGTCTGTATAGTTTAGAAATACCACCACTTCTTCTACTACCTGCTAGTAGTCTAATATACATTTTTCCAATTTTTTTGGAAGCATACTAATAGGGATCTGCCAGTTGCAGCATCTGCATTGAACATCTACTACTTATACAGTCCTTATCTTATGCAGAAGTATTCTTTTCTTATATAGAAAGCACAGACTAGTTCTTGGAATTTTCAACACCAGATATCCATGTTGATTACATACTAGCAAACCAGCAACCACCCTCAAACTGTTGCTCATCCTGATTTGGAAAGCCTGGTTTTTGATCATCATTCTATCACACAGAAAAAATGTTATTCCATTACAGGATTGGCCTGCTTCTGCAAAAGCTGGCTGTGGGATACATCTAGTGCAGCATGAGTTATTTCATTCTACCATGACTACTCCCTGCATTGGAAAGACAGTCCTGCTCAAGACAAAAACAAATGGAGACTGCTGACAGCAGTTCTCTGCTTTCCTTCCTGTGGATGAAACTGCTTCATCCAAAGGAGTTAATTAGAGTCTCTGGCACAAAGTGAAACACTAATAATGAAATTGTGGAATGGTTTGGGTTGGAAGGGATCTCAAAGCTCATCCATTTCCAACCCCCTGCAACAGGCACGGACACTTTCACTAGACCAGGTTGCCCAAAGCCCCATTCAACCTGACTGTGAAGAAGTTGTGTATGGTGACCAAAATATTCAAGTGAAAGGGTAGGAAACAAATAAGTAGATAGAGGAAGTGGACAGCATAAAAAAAATAACTTTTCAAGTTCTGACAGCTCTGTGTGTGGAACTACAGCTTTCTGCTGCTCATTCTGAGTAGTAAGTCTAGCCTGTGTCTTGAAAACAATAGCTGCAATGATGATTGAACTGGCAGCTGAACAAACATAACCAGTGTTCTGCCTTTACTGTGTATGGTGGAAGCAGCAGGTGGCTGGTAAAAAGTGTACCAGCAGTAAGCAGCTTTCCCGCACTTGGCAAGGTCAGAGAGTGAAGTAAAGAACAGGTCATCTGGCCTGTAGAAAAAAAGTAAGCAAGGAGGAGATAAAGTCTGAACTTTAGACCTGGCTAGTGTCACTCAAGGCTAAGAGTGAAACCTGGCAACTTCAACATTAGCAGAAGCCAAGAATTACATGATTGCAAAGATCATCCTTTCAGCACTGGAGATGACTCTTCAAATCGATGTTGAAGAATACTGGCAGGGTTATGTGTGTAAGCCTGTGGTATTGCCTTCTGCACAGTTTCTATTTTGTGGATGAACAGAAGATTTCAGTTTTCAAGGGCTGGGAGCCAGCACCTCACAGCAGTAGTGAATTAGCATGAAAACAAAAAGGCACTGTGCTGTGGATGTGCTTGTACTGTTTTATAAATTGTAGCATAAGTCAGTAGGAAAATAGAACATGTAAGAACCTTAATGGAACCAGAGACATAGACATGTGTTCATAAGCATTCTATTTACTGCAATTAGTAATAGCATGGATAAAATAATAAAAATAATTAGTTTTAACAAGGTTATATTATTTACAACTCAGTGGTGTTGTTAAGGCATTTTACATTTTCAATGAGCTTTGAAAGAAACTAAGCCATTAAAAACAGTATTTTCTTCCTTGCTCTATGGCTTCTGTCTGTAGGCCATAGATGTTAAAAATAACTCTAAATTCTGTCCACAAAATGGAGGCCAATGTATATCATGAAGAATATGCTTCCAAAGAAGTCAGATAAGTAATAAATATGAAAGACAATCCTGTACCTGCTGAAGCTTCTTCATATTTTCTTTCTTTTGGAGCAGCTCAGGCTGAACGCCTGCCCATATTTGAATAGGCCTGCATTGAGACCAAACATAAATAAAACTATATGTCTGTAGTGAAATTTGTATAAGAAAGAAGAGGCCTTGGTCTTCTTATTGAATGTGGGTGGAACAGGCTATGGAAATTATATGCATGCTTTCTGAAAGCATATATACATACTAGCTTTGTTCAGTTTACCTGGTAACCACAAATAGAAATCACTTTTCTAAGAATCTGGTTGTTGTTTTTGCCTTCTGCACAGCAACTTCTGTTGGCAGTCATCTCCCCCTCAGTACAGTGCAGATACACAACTATCAATTTGTCAATGGGCACAAGTGAAGGGCCAGGACCTCTATAGCATGCAGGTTGTGTTTGCTGACAGTGAGAGCTTGTGGACCTTGGGATCTGCAAACAGCAATATACCAATACATTGATTTTAATTTGTGAAAGTGATAATCCATGAACAGGTGACTGTTGAAATTGTCCTTATGCTCAATTTTTTTTTCTTTGAGTCATGACTCATGTGATTTTGGATACCAAAACAGATTCATATACATATGTTGAAACATAAATCTTGTTTACTATATGTAATAAAGCAAAACTGAAGCAAGGTAATGGGGGGATTTTTATAGTTCTAGTGATTTCTGTGATGTGATACAAGGCTTAAATTGTATCTTCAGTAAATTTAGAGAATAGATTTTTTTTTTTTAATTGCAAAAGCAAAACACAGGTTTGACTGTTTCATTGTGAGATGTCAGTGTAATGTTTTAGTTTTTAAGAGATTATTTCATGACAAAAAATTAGCAAATCATAGAAGGCCCGTTTAAAGCAGTGCATACTGCCTATGGTCCTTAATTCAGAGCTGAAGTAATATTTACATCTTTTGGGTTGCTGTCTGCACTGGCATACAGGGAAACACTAATATGCTGTTTCACGGAGCTGAGATTTTTCCTAACTTTGTGATATCCTGTGGTTAGTGTCTGTTTCAAAACTGTGTTTATCTTTCTTAAGTAATTTTTCTATTAAGTAATACATGTGATGCTATATGAATTAACTCTTAATTGTAAAACATTGTCTTTTTTCTTCAAGGGCTTGATCAGACTTTTGTCTGAATGTTTAAATAAGACCTTTTTCTAGAATGTCTAATTGAGTGCTGCTCAATAACTTTTATTAGTTTTAGAAGAATAACAATATCTCCTGCTATGAGTAACAAAAATTAAATAGCCTCCAAAATTAAATAATTGTTGGATTAAACCTGGAGAGAAGGTGTTCCCTCTGATGAGAAGCAGTGTGGATTTTATAATGTAGCAAATCCTACTTTAAAGCTAGGTCCTGCCCTTAGTTAAATCAGCAGATAATCCTGAAAAAATTGAAGAAGGGTTGAACATTGACTACAGATCTAGGAAGCATATTGAGTCACATTCCACAGGCAATCAGAATACACCTTTTCTGAGATACCCTGATAGAAAGGAAAGTTTTTAGAGAAGAGTGTTTTTAAGAGTAAGAGTAACAGCAATACAGATTCACAATTGCAAATCAGTTTCTCAGGTGCCTTTCAAAACATTTGTTTTCTGGAGAATTCCAAACCTTAGTTCAAAGCTATCAAATTTGACGACATTGCATCTGCTAATAATTCTTATTTTATTTGCAGTGGTGTTTTGTTGATAACATTGAAATTGACATGTTGCTTTAAACTTAGTAGAAATCTTCTTTCTGCTATTTTGTAGTACTCTATGCATAAAAAAAAAAGTGCAAGAAACATTTTGAAGCTTCTGTTAGTTGTCCTAACTAATCTGTAGTTCTTGCTAAATAACAATTAGTTGTTTTTTTTTAATAAATGATTTCCCTAATGAAGAGTAGTTTCACATGAGATATGTTATATGGGAACTGTTTTATTACAGCTGTTTCATCACAGAAAGCACAGTTAAACAAACACTTTGAGATTGCATTTCTTATATCAGCATCATAAACATTGCCAGCGCTTATGCTGTCTGATAAAATGAAATTTCATGTCAACAGATGGTCATTGTACAGAAAAAAGTTAAGCTGAAGAGAAAGAAAGGCAAGTGGCTTTCCCAATGAGAGAGAAAGCTGCTCACAAAAAGGACATGGGGGTACTGACTAACATCTGAACATGAGCCAGCTTGTGACAGTCAGCCAAGAAGGCCAACAGCATCCTGGCCTGTATCAGCACCAGTGTGGCAGCATGGCCAGGGCAATGATCATCCCCCTGTCCTGGGCACTGGTGAGGCCACACCTCGAATCCTGTGTTCAGTTCTGGTCCCCTCACTACAGGAGAGACATTGAGGTGCTGGAGTGGGTCCAGAGAAAGGCAACAGAGCTGGTGAAGGGCCTGGAGCACAAGGGTAATAGGGAACAGCTGAGGGACCTGGGGGGGGGGGGGTTAGTCTGGAGGAGGGAAGGCTCAGAGGAGCCTTATCACTATAACTACCTGAAAGGAGGGTGTAGGCAGGAGGAGGCTGGTCTCTGCTCCCATGTAATGAGACATAAGACAGGAGGAAATGGCATCAAGCTTCACCAGAGGAGGTTTTGATTGGGTATTAGGAGCAATTTCTTCACAGAGAGGGTGTTCAGCTTTGTTTGGACTCATGCAGTGAAACTTCATAAAGCTGAAGGATCATTTATTTTTGATATGCCCTGTCACTTTCTGAAGGATTATGTCTTAGCTGCTTAAACTTATACATACATATCAAGAACTCACTTGACATAATGGCTTGTTTGTATTCTATGTTGTAAATTATATTACTAAGAGCTTAGTGATATAATTAAGTTTTAGCATTAAAAGCAGTATAATAAAAATCTAGCATAAATTTTGGCTCTGGAATTTTCTCTTTAATCTTTTCATTGTATTGATGCTTTGATGGTTCTGTAACACTTCTGCATATGTTTCTGAAAGAAAGGAGAATGTCGCAATATATAGTCTTTTAAATCTAGCCACATTGGAAATCAAAGAGAAATTTCCATTAACTCAGATCTCTTAAAAGAATGAATAGAGCAGTGTTTTTGCTTTATTTTCTCAAACTTTTGGTTAAACTCTTATTTCTACTGAATTCTGAATCTGAGTTCTTTTTTGAGACTAATGAAGTCAGTATGTCAGTTTGTAAATGCTGTGGTAATCCATTTACAGTATTTTGATAGGAGATACAGGTTTTATATGTAATATATATTTTATTTTAGATTAAGAAAGACAAGTTCATGGTTGCCATTGCAGAACAATACTGTCCTTTATCTGACTTCTTGTTTATTGTAAGTGCGTGGCCAAAATGGACCAATTAAGAGATTAGCAAATACTCTTTTCTTATTTTTGTATTTTTGTTTATTATATTTTTATATTGCTATTTTACTTTGATAATTTGGTTAATTGAAAAATTGTTAAAAATAAAGTTTGATGTAATTTAGTGCCAAAATAATATTTCATATGTACTCATTGCAACTCCCACTGTGCTTGTCTGCTTTTGTCAGTTACTTTGGCAGATTGATGAAGCAACACGTCGTGGAGGCATGTAGATGCTTTATATTTTTTTAAAGAAGGGCTATTTATAAATCTGAGTTTCTGGTGCCGTTGTGTGCAGGCACAGAGGCTGGCAGTAATCGAGCTCTTGGAGGAGTGCTTGGTAGGGTGAACCATGAATGGGTCTTGACATACTGAATTGGTCATGGCATCATTTTTCCTAAGTGGGAGCTGCCCACTTGCTCCCATTTGTAAACAGGAAAATGCCAAGCAAGTAGCATTCTCATAAAATGAATGCTATAAGTGTTTGGAAAGGAAAAAGAAAGCTTTATGTTTTCTTTTGTGTGGTTTGGTTGTGTTTTTTTAATTATTATTATTCTTTTCTAAGATTAGTACCATTGAAATTGTAGCAAGTGGCACTTTTCCTTCCCCCATCCCCTTTCTTTATTTCTTTCTTTCTGTGTTGACAGGGTAGAGACAGAAAGGTTTGTCGTGTACTTTGGGTAAGTGCAGTGAACTGTGGTTTGTCTTCAGTGAATCAATACTTTGTTTTATAAGTGTTTGCTTTGGACAGAATCTGCCTTTATCATTTCTTTTCCCCTCAGGAATCACGTCTTCTGCATCTCATCAGACAATGCATGCTTGCCCTTTGGTGTTTCATTTGATGGCATGGAGTTATTGCTTGAAGGTGTTTCTTTATTTAGGATCTGTGAATGATGAAAGTTATGAATGCATGGCTTAGTGTTTGATATTGAACCGTTTGATGCAATAATGGATTAGTTGTTTTAAACTGCCAGAAATACAATTTGCCCAAACTAAATGACTGAACTGACTGGAATTATAAAGAGGTTGTTTTCTGTAGTTATCTTGTTTTTTAATAACCTACGTTTAGTTTATGTTAACATAAGTTATTGTGTCTGCTGACTTATTTTTTATGTACAGTAAACATGACTTTTTACCTTTTTAAAAAGGTATTTCCTATTTTCCATCTTGTATCTTCAATTTAGGCTTTGCTGCAAGATACACTGATGTTTAACTTGGGGGGGGTGGATGGGGGTGTCCCAGTTATTTATGGAGTGTTTGTGGAAACAGTTCTGGAACTGATTTCAAACATTGGCTATAATAGATTACATTTCTGTCTATATGGAAGAGTGTTTCATGAAAGTCTGGGTTGCTGTACAGTGAAACCATAAATGTATTTATAATATGTTGGACGAAGAATTCGTTGACATTTTCTTCAGGAAGGAGGGAAGATGCTCAGAAATCTAAATATATAAACCACCATATAATAAGCCATATCCAAACCGTCAGTCTCCATTCTTCAGTAATAGTCCTGGCATTTTTTATGCGGTGAACTTAAAACAATGTAATTGAAAATTACCACATCTGAGGAAGTGAATGCAAGAAATGCACAGGGTTTCCTTCTTCTGTCAGATATGGCCTGTTCATGTCCATGAGTAAGACCAGGATGGTGTGGCAGTAGCCCAGGGTGAGAAATCCTCCCCCAGGAGGAGCTCTGTCTGATCATACCTGCACCCTTCACCACAAGCTTTTAGGTGTATAGATTTTAGGCGTATACAGGGTTTGTGAGTAAGGGAGGAGAAGAGGAATAAGTCTGAGCTACTGACAGTAGGTCCAGCACTTCCTAGAGCCAGGCTGGGACCCTACAGGTAGTAGGAAAAGTAGGTTAACACTCATGAAATCCACATTATTGAGGAGCAAGTCTCTTCCTATTTGTAGCAGTAGTAAATCTTGTGGAAAAGGGTAAGAATATGTAGTTGTCAATGTAATTTCAGTTTGTGTAAGTGATTTTGGATTATCCCTTATATTTTGATCCATATGCAAGGTAATACTAAATGTGACTCTAACTTCTTGCTGCCCATTCTGTATCTTTTCTTGTTTGTTTTGTGGGTGTCTGATAAAAAACCCCCAAATTGCCAACTATGAAAACTAGTCAGAAAACAAAATTTCTTTAGAAGCGAAGGTTCTCCTTACAAATGGATAAAACATACTGATATGTCTTTCTTAATTAATATTATTATTTGCAGGTAATTGTTTCAATAATATATTTGTAAAATTGATCAATATTCTGATGTCCTTCACACAGGTGTGTCTTTATTTGCGAAACAATAACTGCCACTCAAAAAACCCTCTTGCCTTCATTTCTCAGGGTTAATGTGGAAAATCAAATACTGAAATATGGGTTTACTACCTGCGAAATTATTATTTTGGAAAATGATGATCCTGGAGGATTATTTGAATTTTCTCCCTCTTCCAGAGGTCCCTACAGTATCAAGGTAGCTATCTGAGTAGTTTCCTTTAATAATTATGGATAACGTAGCTTGAGCAGAGTGCTAGTAAAAAGCTGCATTTCCTTTCTTACAGGAAGGGGAGTCTGTTGAACTGCAGATTGTCCGCAGCAGAGGAAGTCTCATAAGGCAGTTTCTACGCTACACTGTAGAACCAAGAGACACTAATGAGTTTTACGGAAGCACAGGGATTTTGGAGTTTAAACCTGGTGAAAGAGAGATCATAATTACTCTTTTGACAAGGATGGATGGGATTCCAGAGGTAAAAGTTAATATTTTTCTTTCTTCAAATTGTGTTCACAGGCATATAAAACACAGGCAAATATATAGGAACACAACACATGTGTAATGGTTTTTCTGCAGAATGCCTTCCCGGAGATATCTGGATGAACAGAAGATGTCTTTGGGTTTAATGTCCTCAATGGATTTTTTTCTGTGAATTCGAATGTTTCCATATTGAATCCATATATGTTATCTATTATATTGTCTAGTAAAGAGTGCCATTGTTCACTTGAGCTGTGTGGAGAATCACTTACTTTTTTACTTCTTCTCTAGTAATTGTCTGCTGGTTTCACTCAGTGCTCACCAGTCTAGCTAATATTTGCCATACAGCTACATAGATGCTATGCTGGTTTTAATGTCCCTTGAAGCATTATCTGTGAGTGTTTTTCAGGAAATAGATAATGCACAAAGACCCATTAGACTAACAAAGCAAGCTGATACATTCTTCTTGAATTAGCTTGCTGCCAATGCTTTTAAAATCTTTGCTTTCCCTGTTATAAAGTCACGAATTAACAAATATGGAAAAAAATGCATTTCAGGAGCATTTCAAATATACTCGCAGTGGTGAATTGATTCTAAGTGATTCTAAGTTAAGTACACAAAATAAGTCCTTGCCTACAATAATGATAGATTTTTTGAGGAAATGGTGCTAGCAGAGATAGATAGCAATTTGTTACTATTTCTTTGTTCTGCTGGCAATGTGCAAACACGTTGTGCATGTAGAAAGTGTGTGTGATTTCCTTTTGTTTAAAATTGTACCTCTTTCTGCCAGGCCAGGTACTGTGGACGTTTGCCCATTTGTTTTGGATGTGAATACTGAACATGTCTTTTTGTTCTAACTGAGTTTTCCATCTTCTAGCTGGATGAGATATATTCTGTAGTCCTCAGTGGCTACAGTGAAATGCCAGGCAAGTTGGGGAATGCCACAAGGGTCAATATAACCATTCTGAAGAATGATGACCCACATGGTGTTATTCAGTTTCTACCTGATGAACTATCAATAACGATAAAGGAAAGCAAAGGAGAAATCGTCCACGCTGGTAATTCTATTTATTAGAGTTACTGCTTTATCTGCTCCCTGCCTCTGCAGGGCTTCTGTTCCCCATTTCACCTCTCTGACTAGTCTTCACTCGGGAGTTTCCATAATGGTACAGTGCTAGCATGAAGTGCGGTGGGCCTGAGAAGCCAGAGGGATCAATCCAGTAAAAAAAATGACTAGAGAATATGCCAGGCAGGAGGGACAGGGTATTGATGTGTGTGCTAAGTGCAGCCTGGAGGTAGTAGCTCTGCTTGCAGAGCACAACGCATAGGGTGCTATGTGAGAGAAGAATAGAGTTAAATATTCATATTTAAAATAAACTATCTGGGGAGACCTTAGAGCAGCTTCCAATGCCTAAAGGGGCTACAAGAAACCTGGAGAGGGGCTTTGGACAAGCGCTTGTAAGGACAGAACAAGGGGGAATGGCTTTAACCTGACAGAGGGGAGATTGAGATGAGATTTTAAGAAGAAGTTTTTCCCTTTGAGGGTGGTGAGGCCAGACTGGACAAGGATGGGGCTTGGAGCAGCCTGGTCTAGTGGAAGGTGTTCCTGCCTGTGGCAGGGGTTGGAACTGGATGAGCTTTAAGGTCCCCTCCAACCCAAACCATTCTATGATTTTGTGATTCATGTGGATGACTTCAATTTATCTATCTCTTTTCAATTATCAAATATATTTACAGGCTTATAACAAAAAACAAATTTGAGCAAGTTTCGACTGCTTAGATGTTCTATCTTTGTCCGTTTGTACAGTGCTCTTACCTATTAGTTTTGCAAGAAGTGGATTTACTTATTTCCTTTTTCTTCGTTTCAGCTTTGCTGATCTTTTTCATTTGAGTTCTTCTGAAAATGCACTAACTGTATATGTTTGATTTTTTTAGCAGCATACAGAGTTATAAGAAACCAAGGAAACTATGGCAATGTTAGTGTGTCTTGGGTTGTTGACCCAGCATGTACCAATGACATCTATCCAGAGCAAGGGACTATTTTCTTTGATAATCTGGAGTCTTCAAAAAATATCACCATTTACTCACTGCCAGATGAGGTAAACATTTTTACAGTGTTCTTGTGTGAGTATATGGGCAAAGAGTAAATGCTAGAACATTACAATTTAAGGAGAAAGAAGGGATGTCTGTGTTTTAAAAGCCTGATAAGTATTTGTAGGGAAAAGCAAAATACTTGGGTAATACTGAGATTACTTCAGCAAATCAAAAAAAAATTGAGAATCCATGCATACCTATAAATAAAGTTATAAGCAGAGAGTAATTGAATGTGGTTAAATTAAAGATAATTAATTTGAATAAAACCCTTATTTTGATAGCAGAAATCCTAATTTTAATGCTGATATTTTTGAAGTAATATAAGAAAGAATGCAAATGATTAATAATAAATAAAGCTGTGAGAGTAAATTACATGTATCAGAAGGCGGAAACTTTTAGATAACTTCTAGTTCATCTGTACAACAGAAAAAACCTATTACAAGGACTTATTAAGTAAGGGGACTTATTACAAGGATTTTACACTGTGATGATTTCTGTCTTATGAACTGTCATTTGACACACTTGAGGATCAGTAAATAAAAACAACACTAGGAAATGTCTGTTTTGTTAACCCCCTTAGCTGTGCATTTTAATTAATTAATTGGTTTGTATCTAAGTAATTAATTTGGTGATGCTTTCTCCTTCAGGTACCTGAAGAGATGGAAGTATTTGTCATCAGCTTATTCAATGCTACTGGTGGAGCCAGGCTGGGCAATATAACCAGTGCAATTTTACAGATTACAAGGAATGATGATCCCATTTATTTCGCAGGTTAGATATTACTGGTTTTATGTAGAATACATATGCTACCTCAAAGAGATTTTATTGACAGACCAGGTCATTGAGTCCTAATCCCAATGGAACTAGTGTAAAGCATTTTTATGTTTGTTCTGTTGAATTTGTATTGTTTCCTTCAGAACCTTCTCTTATTTTATTATTCACTTTGTTGATACTGGGATTGGCTAGGTGGCTAAGTACAACAATATTCTTTTGTACCTACAAGTGTTTCCATGCGTTTTCCACACATGCCTTCTGTTTCACAGAGGAGGAGCATCCTCTTTGGCAGGATTAAGAAAAAGGGCCACCACATTCAAGGAGCTCAGGCTTGAACTCAGATCTGTTGCTTGTGTGTTTTCAGAACCCCTGACAGTGAGCGTTAAAGAAGGAAGTGTTGCAAACTTCACAGTCCTAAGGAATGGATCTGCAGACGTCACTGTTGCTGCGCAGTATATTACTGTTAATGGAGATGCAACAGCTGAAGAAGGAGACTTTGTTCCTAGTGGAAAGGGGAGTGTCATTTTGTTCAACGTTGGAGAAAGAGAGCAGAACCTATCTGTGTATATTAATGATGATGATATCCCTGAAACTGATGAAACATTTTATATCTTCCTTTTGAATTCTACAGGTAAAAGTAATGATTTGATGTCTGTTTAGTAACTTTCCTCTTTTCCCCCACTTGCAATTTTTTTACCAGCTCAGTCTTATCATAAAGCAATATATAAATGCCAGGTATTAATAAGCTTTGCTTCAGTATTTCTATACAATTACTGCACCCATACAATGTGTTTGGATTTTCATCTTGAATTTTATAATTGGAAACAAAAATCAAATGATACAGCTGAAACCTTTCCTGCAAAAAATAACTGGAGTGAAGCTCTCTTTTCAAATGTAAATACTCCAAATTAGATGTGTGTTTGACTTGACTACAGAAACATAAGACTAAAGAATGTTAGTACTGCAGCAGTCTTAAGAAAAGAGTACTTATTTTAGATTTTTGTTGTGTTCCAGCGTATACTACACAACTGCCTGATTTTTGTAAAAACAAACAGAAGTGCCTTGTTTTAGAGGAAAACCTTTTAAATCGGTCTCTTTTATTTTTTGTATTAGTGCAATGTAAGCATACTTTTTTTTCCAGTTTGACATTGATTTAAAAGGCTTAATCTACAGAAAAATGTGTGATAGAAATTACGCAGTGTATCACAAGTAAAGAATGGGTTTATTATCTTAGAAATAATGTCTTTTTAAATTTTTTTTAAGTTTTCATTTAGCAGGAAATGATGGAAAATTATTCAGCAAATTCCTATTTTTGAAATAGGTATCTTCTGGAATAAAGATCATTGATAAGAAAAATAAGTTAAGTATAAAAAAACATTTCCTGGGGTCTGCCTGCTTAATAAAGACCCTCCACCTCTAGCCCTCCCAAAACTGAAGGTTGTGGCAGAGTCATCTTGAGGTGTGTTAGCAAATTTTAATGATAAACTGTCCTTCAGTTGCTATTATTCTGTAGCTGCAAGGTAATAACCAGCTGTGAATGCACTGCATATCTTTGCAGTGCAAACCAAACCCGAACTGAATATGTCATCAAAACAATGTGTGAGAATTGAAGGGGCTGTAATTTAGTAAAGAAAAGGAAGACTATTACAATTAGCCATAAGACTATACCATCACATTAGAGTACGTTCACAAAGTAAAATACCTACCAGGGACTCAGTTTGGGATGAGGAACTGTAAAATTATATTTCTTCACTTAGACATGCATATGAAGTGTCTTGGCTCTAATTTCTATGATGATCTAGAATTCAAAGTTAGTGAGACTAAGGGAGTGCTTCAGGTCACACGAAAGCAGACACCCTGTGGCCTATCTGAATTGCTCACAAGGCTTCACTGATCTTGAAGTGCATCTGCCCTAGTAGTCTGTGGCAGACAGCAAGAGAATTATGGAGAATTTTTATCAATTATTTGAGTATAAAGTAGTTTATCTGTTTGCTGAAGTCAGCTAGAATTCACTCTGGTATCCAAAGTGAACCTTATGGAAATTATTGGGCAAAGCCATTCTTTTTCAAATTTTCTCTTCAGTGATCTCTTTCCACTTTACTAGCTTTCTTCAGGATCTACTGATATTTTCCCTTACTGCTTTACTGGGAGCAGATGATGTCTTCCTCCTGTCACACTGGTCCTACAATAATGGGTAGCTGCAGGTTCCCTTTGAAAGGAGGAACATGTCATAATGCAGCCTCACTAAAATCACTAAGAATACAGAACAATTCTATACACATTCCTGGAAGAAAAAAAAACAAATAAATTCTTTCTGTGATCTGCTGCATATACTGACCTTGGTTGTTACAACCCTTTTGAAAATCATGTTGGACAGTATATACAGGTGTATGAAATTAAAGCAGTGAACACATTGTGTACTTTGGAACAAAAGCTAGTGTGATGCTCTTAAATAAGATAACAAGTGGGATGGGAGTGGAAAATAGTATACATCTGTGAACATATGGAGGGTGTTACAATGTCCGTATAGTGCTAATACACATAAGTCCTACTACCTTCCACAATGTGTCACAGGTATCTTGTATTTTTCCTTTCAAATAGGCTGGGATATGGGTTTTAATAAACTCTTAGATATTGTCCTTAGCCTGTGTTTAATTTAAGTGCGGTATTTCTATTCTAGGTCTAAAGGAGGGCTGGGATTTCTGAATACAAGTCTGTGTCTTTTAACTTGACCAATTGGTCAAACATGAAATACTACCTCTCATACAACCATTTCTGCTCAGATCTCTGGTCATGTCACATATTTTTTTCCTGTCTTGCTCTTTGCACAAGATGCTGCTGAAGTACTTTTATTCTTATTTGCCTGTTACCAAATATCTCAATTATTGGTTTTCACTCATTGTTTTTTCCACTGTTAATTTCTTTGTTTGCATAAAAACAGTGTGAGACAGAAACACCCTCAGTGTTCAAGTTCCTTCCATTTCTGATTTCAGTTTTGGTAACATTAATCACTTTTTTTTTTTTTTAGGGGATACTGTTATCTTCAAGGCTGGAGTGGCTACAGTTATTATTGAAGCAAATGATGATCCTAATGGAATTTTCTCCTTGGAACCTTTAGAGAAGGCAGTGGAAGAAGGCAAAAGTAACAATTTTTTGTAAGTAAACTTCAAATAATACTTTGTACTTTTAGCTGATGTATGTGGCACTTTATGAATAATACTTTGACCTAATCCCACACAAGTTTACTTTGATAAAAATATATTAAAGAAAAAAATTACCAAAGTTTGGATTAAATGATTTGTAAACATAATGAAGACATCAATTGTATATTATCAAGTAGAGTGTGCATACTTAAATGCATACAGAATTTAATGTTAAAATGTAAAAAATAAGACTTTTCTATCTTGTTATTGTTATCTTGTTATAGTCACAGTAGACTTTAGATACAGAAGAATCTAGATGATCGACCAGAATATAACTTGGACTAACAGAGAAGTAAAAAAACTTTTCAAAATTCAGATAGATATTGTTGTGGTGTTAATTTCTTTTTGCATCCTACTTTGAAGCTTTTTCCTACAAATGACCTGTATCACTATATTCCTTCTGTTAGTTTGGTTTTCTTCTATCTGTTATTTACAGATGGAAGTCTGTACTCAAAGTCCATATGTGGCATTCTTCTAGACTGCAAATACTCTTCCCTAGTCTGATCTCTGAAAATATTTTCCTTCCAGACACTGGAATGTATTTGGGAATGGGAAGGGTTAAGAAATGAGTTTGTTTCTCATCTTACCTTGTTACATTCCAAAAAGTTGGGATGTCATTACAGTTTGGTAAAAACACTGAGTTTTCATTAAGAAGCTCTAGACAGAATATAAAATCACGATCAGTGTGAACAGATAGGGAAAGCAGTCTTTTTGCATTCAGCCTCTTTGTACAGGATTTTTTTTTATTATGCAAACAGGAGCACACTTTTTCTAGGTACAGCACACTGTTAATAAACTCAGTTTTTATTTATGCTGCCGTTTGGAAACTGCTAAAATTAACTTATCAGGGAGCTATGAAAAAAAATACTGTTTTTATTTACTATGTTCTTAACATGGAATAACCACAGATTTCTGAAAGACATAGGGTGTAATCTGAATTTGATACCAATATAAGAAAGAGTTTAAGGACACTTGGTGGTTAAAGGGAGAAATGTTTGTGGTTAAATGTAGATAATCCTCTTCCTTGTCCAAGGTTGGCCAGGTATATCAGTTTTTAATATTAATTTGCTGAACTGTTGTACATTGGAATTTATTATTTACATAATAAAAACAAGGCGAATGTATGTTTAGCTTAACGGTGCTACTTTGCATGGACCTGTGTTGGTTAACTTTTTTCTAAAGTGCCTGTGGTATACCTGGAAGTAGAATTCTACTGTGAAATTGTGGGCCTTCAAAGATGATTGTTTATTGTTCATGCCTGTGTTTATTTTTCACAGTAACCCAGAATGTTGTATATTATTTTTCACAGTAAGGAATATTAATTTAATTGTGTTTTCCCTTGTTAAAGAAAGCTGATGCATGCCTGCCAGGATGTTCACTCTTTCTGTGTCGCTGAACAGGGTTCTGAGACACAGAGGACGCTTTGGCAATGTTTCATTGACCTGGCAGCTGTTTGATAATGACTCTGCACTGAGGCCAGGAGAAGAGTTCTATGAAACATATGGGACTCTGTGCTTCATACATGGTGAAGGATCAAAACCAATAACGCTCCATGCTATTTCGGATGGAATTCCTGAGTTCAATGAATTTTATGTTCTAAAGTTGGTGAATGCTTCAGGTATTGTCTTCTATTATTACCAGTCCTTTAATATCTGATAGGAAAGAATTATGTTTAATCAATCAAAACAAAACCAATCCTGAAAAGAGCTTTACCTTGAATCATATCTTGATACCCTGTACTTTTCTGGTAAGGTTTTAGGGTTTATTTTTCATTTAATCTGAACTTAGATATATGAATGCAGTTATTCAGTTCCTGAATTACTGTTACACACATTTTGGTGATCTGGCCTTAAAAAAGGATGCCTCCTTGTGATTTCAGAGATGTAGATCTTCATGTACTTGAAGACAAAGTAAAGCTATTAGAGGCTATGCATGTTTACCATGATGGAGTTTGGTTGGTCTGTTTGTTTTTTCTAAAGGAGGTAAAACACTTTTTGTTACCACTTCATATGACTTAAACTACAACTACCACAGGCCTGCTACTGAGCAGGGTTCCAAATCTGCTGGATTCATTTCACCTCAGTACTATTTATGGTCTTCTGTGCCCAGACAAAACTGAAAATATGTGTTGACCTTTCCTGTAAGTGAAATCCATATGTGTGTACAGAAGATTTCATACCTATGGTCAGTACATCACTGCACATGTTGAGCATAGAGGCTCTATATTCACGTTATGATTTTGTATCATGAATTCTTACTTTGAAGAGATGACTTGGTAGGATGGAAGTACTTGACAGCAGTTTTAGTATGCAACCTGGTTTTGTAAGGTATCTCTGCTTCTGTTTCAGAGGCAATGGTCCAAATTTTGCCATTCCATATTTGTGTAATTCTTGGAGTAATATGAGTAATATGAGAACTGAATTTGGCCCCATGTTTGTCAAATGAACCAAAGGTAACCTGTCTGACTAATATGGAAAAGTTGGAGGTAATCTTTTTTCAGCTGAAAGGCAAAAATGTATGTTTTGCTGTTAAAAATTACAGTCTGCTTTGTTTTCTATGAAAATTGTCATATAGTCTTTTTAAAATGATACAGTTAAATTATATTAGTGTTAAATGAGAGCATTTTCTATGATTTCAGAGGCTCTTTAAAGATTTGAGCCTTTTTTAGAAACGCATTTTATTAAAAAATCTTACAGTACGTAGCAACTTTTTTTCAGACTGTGTTCAGACCATTAACCTTTGCTCTTTCAACTTCCATTATACAGGTGGATTTCCTGGTCCTGGAGGTCAGTTGTCTGAAGCAAGCCTTGCTGTAACCGTGATGATCCCGTTCAGTGATGACCCTTTTGGAGTCTTTGTTATAGATCCAGAGAGCCAGGACACAGAGATAGTGGAAGATGTTCTTTCTGAAGATGATCTTTCCTATATTACAGACTTCACCATCTGGAGACAACAAGGCACCTTCGGAGTTGTCCGTTTAGGTTGGGAAATACTGTCTAGTACGTTCCAAGCTGGACTTCCATCAATGGTAGACCTCTTGTTGCTGGGATCATTTCCAAGTTCAGTACAATCTCAGCCCCACATGAGGCGTCACCACAGTGGAACAGATGCTTTGTATTTCAGTGGAAAAGAGGATGCATTTGGGATTATTGGTCCAGAATACCTGTACAATGGAAATACTGGAATAACCAATTTTACATTTTCAGCATGGTTAATTCCTAACTTCAGTACTGATGGTTATGTAGTTGAAAAGGATGATGATAATGGGACCTTATATTATGGTGTGAAAATCCAGACAAATGATTCTCATGTTTCTGTAGTGCTTCATTATACAGCATTAGGATCCAATATGACATACATGGCTAGAGCAGCAGTCCTGAAATATCTGGATGAAAATACTTGGCTTCATCTTCTGATTACTCTGGATGAAAGTATAATTGAATTTTACATGGATGGAATTCCCATTGTGGGAGGAATGAAGAGTCTTAAAGGAGAAGCAATTGCTGATGGTGAGCCAATAGCCTGCATTATTTTTTAAATATGGAAATTTCTGCCATGTATAGAAGAGCCTAGCTCCTCTACAAGTGTATGCAAGATACTGAAATTATTATATCTGATTAGTTAATTGAGTGGATAGAAAATTCTGATTGTTTTCAAAAAGCATATGGAAACTAGAGCTGAGAAAGTTAAAAAAAAATCAGAATGGTAGCAAAGCTTGGATTACAATAATTTAAAAATTAACTAATAATTTATATTTATATATGTAGGCTTATCGTGTATACATACAGTTAAATATGTTTTGAAATTAATGATTTCCATAAGATTTACAGCACTGTAGTTGAAAACAGATCTTTTTCTCTCAGATTTTGGAAAGAACAGTTATCTATGTGTTTTAGACAATAGGAACGAGCTATCAGCTTAGTATACATGTGGAAAAGGCAGCTGTGATCATATGATTTGCTGAGTAGGATAGTTGTTTGGAGACAGAGAAATATTAATACTGTTGTAAAAATGTTTTGGAATTTGGTGTACATTCCTAAAGTCCGTATTCCCAGTGCACTAGAGGAAAAGCATGTCTGGAAGGGCTAATAAAACGGTGATAAGTATCATCAGAATAGATCCACTGTCCTAGTAGAGAGAGATAAAATGGGATCTGTTTAGCAAAACAAAAGCTGAGAGAGGTTGCAGTTGTGCTCTGCAAATCTCCAGTGGAAAGAGAGAAGTTTCTAAGCCCCACTAAATTAAGGGATGGTGACAATGTGCGGGTAGAACTAGTAGGTTAAAAAACTTGAACAGTGTAGGATGGAATGTTTGGCCTGTGATAATCAACTTGTAACACTGAAATGAGGCTCAGTGAATGCCCTGGTTTTGCATTTCAAGATCAAAAGGACTCCTAATCCAGGGATAATACACAGTTTACCACTGTTTTTTAACGATTGCAGGTATTCAGCCAGGTATTTATTACTTTGCAGAAATACAATAACATGAGGAAAATTGTAATTTCCTTCTCAGGTCCAGGAACAGTGAGAATTGGAGCAGGAATCAACGGCAGCAGTAGGTACACAGGGCTAATGCAGGATGTAAGGCTCTACGAACGTAAGCTAACACGAGCAGAGATTTATGAACTCCATGCAACTCCTGCGAAGAATGATGTCCACCCTATCTCTGGGTATTTGGAGTATCAGGAAGGAGAGACCAACAAATCATTCATTGTGTCTGCAAAGGATGACAAAGAGGAAGAAGGAGAAGAGTTATTCATCCTAAAGCTCATTTCTGTGCATGGTGGAGCCCGAATTTCACAAGAAAATGCTACAGCAAGATTAAGAATACAGAAGAGTGATAACGCTAATGGTTTATTTGGCTTCATTGGAGCATGTATTCCTGAGGTAAAGTGTTTATAAAGAAGATTATAGGTGAAGTTTTGAACTAAAAATCAATGGCAAGACCAATTGACCTGCATGGGCCCCTGATTTCACATTGTTATTTTTTTGTAGTTAAACAAAGTTTTTCCAGAATGTGGAAGTGTCTCAGTTCTGTTACTACAGCCTCTGTCTCACTGGCATTTACAACATAATTTTTAAAATTCCCCCAAATTATTTTTTAAGAAAATTGATCTTGTAGGGTAAACTGAAGGCATAAGTTTTTCTAGAAGAATATTTTTTCCTTTACTTCTGTCACAGCTGAGACTGGGTGACCAATTAAAATATAAGATTTTCTTATTTAGAGAATGGATTATTACAAACATTTTTATTTCATATTTCTGTGTTACATGATGTGTTTGAAAGAACTTTACCACAGGTCATCCAATGACAAGGTGTGATCTATTTTTCCACATCATTTGCTGCTGTAAGTTACAAGGTATAAATTGCATATGTTTGGTGTGAATTCAGTTGATACTGGCTGTGAATTACTTATCCTTTTTAAACATTATTTTTTTCTTTGGTGATAATCACCATATATGCAATCTATAAACTTCTTACTATTTTGGGAAGAATTGCAATAAATGTAATTAATTTTTACTTCTTTAATCAATTATAAAGGTGAAAGACATGATACCTGTTTCTGTTGGATTATTTTGGAAGAGAAATTTCAGAATACTTTCCAATTTGGGAACTCTCCTGACCTTTTAAGTACATTCTTTCTAACCAAAGTGCTTATGATGTGTTTGAAAGTAACCATCTTGCCTGAGTGATACTGGCTTTCAGTTTTGTTCAGTTTGCTTTCTACGTACCTACCATATGCTATGATTATAGATTTCTTCAGTTTCAAATGCCACTGATAATACTGTAATGTCACGGATCATCAATTGACCGTGAAGCAAAATTAAAAATTTATATGTCATGTTAATTGTTTTGCACTTATCAGACTTCCATTTCACCAGGGAAGTATCAGAGCTCTCAGTGATGATGCAGATACACAGTGCTGGTGTATCCATATTTTAATCGCTTTATGTGTGTATCTGTCTGCTAGGCAGCTGAAGGCATGTGCAGCATCTGCACTGTGTTATACAGAAGCTCTGAAATGTATCTGGGGCTTAAGATGGCTTTAGCCTGATTGGCAATTTTCAAATAAAATTATTTTCTATTTTAATTTTATGATCATGATTGTCTAAAACATATGGGCAGTATCAATACCTATTTTATTCCAAATACATGAAGTTGTGGACACGGGAGTCATGTTCTTTGTGAACTTTCTACTGTAGCACAGAAAATTTTTCAAAGTTTTTTCTGAATGATGTATTATAGTATAATGTCTTTTTTTTTTTCCATAGTGTTTCTAGTTGGGGAAAGGGAGAATCCAAATACTTCTTGACATTGTTGCTAGTAAAACTAAAAATAATTGACATTAATATAAAATTATAGTTCCAGTTGCTTTTGTCATGTACATTTCAAGCATACTGATTCTGTCTTTGACATGTAGTTTGGGAGGAAAGGTTGTGTCTGAAGCAAACAGGGTATAGTGCTGAAACTAACATGACAGCAATTTTTTACCTAAACATTTGAGAAGGACTATGGTTTTCCATGTTTTGTATATCTATTACTTTGATTTACATTAACAGTAACAAAAATTTCAATTTCTTGCTTTCCTCCAGACTGCCGATGAGGGTTCCACTATATCCTGTGTTGTGGAGCGTACAAGGGGAGCCCTAGACTATGTGTATATAAATTACATTATCTCACAGGTTGATTCCACTGGCATTAGTTACCCTGTTACCGATTTTTCTAACAGCAGTGGCACTATCACATTCCATCCTTGGCAGAGATCAGAGGTAAACCCTACCTTCCTATTAACTATTCATCCTGTTCTTTGCAAACCTGCTGGAAAACACCTTCTGAGGATGCTTGATGGCTTTTGATACCAGAGAGTGTTTTCTTCACATAGCTTTTGTTATGCTTTGCAGGGTTTTTTGTCCATGACAACTAACAAGTGATACGCTAGATGCTTATAGATCTGTGTGTATCTGTGCGCATCTCAGTTTAGGGGTCACCATGTGTGCACATGTGTTTGAATGTGCGTAATATATAAAACACTTTTACAAATATGTATGTGTTGGATTTATGTATATCCTTTTGTATAATTGAAGTGTAGATAGTCCTGGGCTGAAATAATGGATCCAGCTACTTTTGAAACTGGACAATTATCAGGTTTTGATCTGAGTTTTGAAACTTGGATTTATCTCTAGATCAATTAGATTAATTTCCAAATCAATAGACAGCAGCAAAGTTCACTGCTGTAATCAGGTGTCTTGCAACCACTGTTGGCAGTGCTTTTTACCTTTTACTTAATTTGTTTCTATGAATTCAATCCTGACTCACAGGACAGGAATTTCACATTTATTTGTAACAGATGTGTGACCGCAATACTGTAGAAAGTGAATGTGTGTTTTCTATTGATGTCTCTTTGGCCTTGGTTCCACTTTTATAACTCTGCTAAAGTCAGTATGCAGACTGACACCTTTAGAAAGGATCCCAGTGGCTCTACTAGAAGTGTGGATCCGGTCCCAGTTAAACAATGCAAGTGATTAGAGCTTGGGAAAAGCTTGTGATGTCTGAAAAGAGTTTGTTCATGTCACTGTTCATTCTGGTTTAATTCTCCATTGAATCATATTACTGCATTGCATACAGTCATATAAAGCAGAGAGGTTTTCTAGTCTGGCATGGATGAGGCCTCCCTTATTTTGTCTACTGTCAGAAGGGGGCTTGCTCTGCTGCTGCGTCGTCCCATTTATTGTTTCCCTATGGAGGACTTAATGGGCATGGCACTAAGAAACAAACCAGGAGCAGTTTCTCATCAGATGAGATACCCTAAGAGAATTTCCATGATGTTTGTAAGCTACTCATTCTCACACCTCTAAGTGCAGTCAGCTATGTAACCTTTTCCTTCTGTACGTTTGTCTACTTATATCACAGTATATAGAAAGCTGGAATTGTCCAAGGTCAGTACGTTAGCCTGTGCTAAGTAGGTTTATGTTATTTAATAGTATGATCTGCAATCTCAAGGTAGCATAAAAAGCTTGCTTTACTTGCTCTCTAATTGGATTAATCACTCTAATGTCTCTACAGAAGCACAATTTTCTCATGATTTTGAAATCCATCAGATGTAAAATTTTCAATTTTCATATGCTTATGTTAAGGCAGATAATAAATTATTGCTTGCTTGGTTATGTGTTTGTGTAATTTGAGGCACATAAAAAGGTATGCCTTCCATCTCTGGTAGCTTAGTAAAGTTGTTTTTGAAATGGATATTCTAAACATAAAATAGTATCGTAGAAGTTAGCTTACATTACATGGAAAGCAAAATTTTGGTCTACATTACTTTCAGAACAACACAGCAGATATAGCTGACTGAATAATCAAAGAATTTGAGGAGTTAAACAGGGTCATGAAACTCAAAAGTGATTTGTGTTGCATGGCTTGATTTTTCCATATTTGGTCCTTCTCTAGGTCTTAAACTTGCACGTTATTGATGATGATATTCCGGAACTAAATGAATATTTCCGTGTGACATTAGTCTCTGCAGTGCCTGGAGATGGAAAACTAGGTTCAACTCCTACCAGTGGAGCAAGTATAGATCCAGAAAAGGAAACTACTGATATCAGCATCAAAGCCAGTGACCACCCCTATGGTAACAGTGATGGAGATGATTCAGTGTTGTTGCAGATAGCTGTACAGTTCTAGCTCAACAGATAAAAACTTTGCTTAGCCTTGATATTTGAGAAAGCAATGCCGAGTATTCCACTTTCTCTAATTTGACAGTAGTTCACGATTTTGATACAAAAGTGAAAACTGAGTTTCTTATTCTGAAGAATATTACAAAAAAAATCAAAGCTGCCCAGATCAAACTGGTGATGATTCCCTGTGAGAGCAAATAATGGTTGCATGTAGTTGATCCTGTGCAAGTTTTACTCACATGAGAATTCCTGAGGAAGAGAGACATTTCTGAATTTTTATTATGTCAGTAAGTACCCAATGCTATGACATACTGAGGCTCTTTTGGGAAGAGCTGAATTTCTTTTTGTGCTATGACTTTATCAAGACTGATATGGATATCAGTGAGAGAGGGGAAGGTGCACAGCACATCCCTGGAAATAATATGATTGAATCCTAAGGACATATACAATAATTGTGTTTTAATTTCAGAAATGTTAAATATAAATATTAGCAATAATTTGCTTTCCATTTATAATCCTAATTTGAATTAGGATTGGTGCAAGGAGACATGTAAATAGTACTTCTTGTCTGCCAGGTCTACTACAGTTCTCAGTGGGACCACCGCCTCAGCCAGGTGATGAAATGATTTTGCCAGCCTCTGCTGTGCCCCATATTACTATTAAAGAAGAAGTTGGACACATCAGATTACTGGTAGTTCGTGCACAAGGCCTTCTTGGAACAGTTCTGGTGGAATACAGAACAGTGCCGCATACAGCTTTCAGTCCTGAAGATTATCAGGTATGGCTATTGCCAGGTTGTGTAATATGTTCAAGTTTAACTAGAGTTTTTGGTTTTGGAGATAGCCTTCAGTTTGAGTATTTTAGCCCAGCCATGATTCTTTTGACAGATACACTTTGTTTTATATAGTGACATGATAAATGAAAGTGTAATAGTTTCTTTAAAAATATATATCATTATGCGACCTTTACCTCCTTTCTGTGCAGCATGCTGTATTTCCTAGGAAAAGCCTCTGGTTTTGGTTTTCTTATTTCTAAAGAGGACTGTCAGTGCACCAGGAAGGGATATTTACTATTGTTGTTGAGTATATTAAATTCTGTGGGATCATTCAGGTGCATGTACAGGTTAAGATTATGTTTGTTCATATCATGATTTGTACATATTCAACAAAATGACCTGTACATATTATCTGTTTGCTTGTCTAACATTTGTGCAGAAAAATGTAGATTAATGCAGATCTCCTAATTCTGTGAATTTAGATCTTTTTCTCATAACAAAAGATTCACCAGATTTTTAAAAAGCTTAATTGAAAAAAAGTAGATATTTTGACAAAGGCAAACAAAATCAAGGTTCTATTTCTTTTTTCATATGGATGAAAACATTAGACTTGAACAAAAATATGAATAGCTTTCATATTGCAGGCTGTTGTGGGCACACTGGAATTTCAGCCAGGAGAAAGATACAAGTACATTACTGTTAACATCACTGATAATTCTATTCCTGAATTAGAAAAAACTTTTAAAGTGGAACTATTGAACCCAGAGGGAGGAGGTAAGGCACATTCATCAATCCATTGGTTGTATTTTCATGATCTCTACTCATCTACTAAAAATCTTACTTCTCTTAGATTTCCTATTTCTGTATTATTTCTAAAGACAAGCAAATATCCCCATATCACCTCAATAGCTGTAATTTTTCAAAACTGTTCTTGAGATATTTTGTTAATCATTCATGAAAACCACCAGATCCTAAAGAAAGTGTACTATTACTATGCACAGTCATTTAAAGGCAGTTGCTGCTTTTACATTAGTTTCATAATTGTTAAGTCAAATTAAAATAATGTAAAAAATACATTAATTTCAGTTTACTAAAAATTTGACAATATTTATAAAATATTAAAGGCTAAATAGCCAAAATGTTTTTTTTTATCTGCCACTCAGTGGCAGAGGATTTGGGTACACTGGCTCATAATTTATTCAACTGGTTTATAGTGGTAGGATGCTGTGGGTGTTGAGAGGCCTAATAGGAAGTTTAGCTGAGCTGCAGAGGCTGCTGCTAGCTCTGTGGAAGAACAAGAAAAATGAATTTTTCTTGTACTCAGTGGAAATCCTGGTGTGAGGTGTGATGGCAACCATCAGCGCTCCTGCCACAGAAAGCCACTCAGTCCTTCCAGAATTTGTTTCTGTTGGAGAAAAATTTTAAGGGAGACTGTAAAGCTGGTTGGAGGAAAAAAATAATTAGAAACTTTGGCAGCCATAAAGCAACTTTTTAAATGATGGGACTTTTTTTCAGCAATCCAGAAATGAAAGTGTGATGCCTTCTGGAAAGTTTTATCATACTGCCTTGAATGTCTATGGTGCAGCATGGCACTGTGGTGCAACGTAGTGATTCTTTTGATCTTGAGACCTGTCATGTATGGGGACTTTTGGATTGAATAGTTGTTTTGTTAATAAAACTTTTCAATTTTTTTTTTTCTTTCATCAGAAAAACTACAGCTAACTTCAGTTGTTCACTAGGTAGACACTTTCTTAACACAAACTCCCCTTTGGGCCTTTCCAACACAATTGCATGACAGACCTCATTTAGGAGTGGGAAAAGGGAAATATAAAAGGGGACACAGAGAAAGAAAGCAAAGAGAAAACAGAGGTGTATGTGCTTTCTTTCCTTCTGACCTACTATTGCTATATCCAATGTTATAAATTAAATGAGGCGACATATCCAATATTTTTTCTGGCTTTTATCAAGAATACTGTATGCTTTCATATCTAAAATTGATGCCTTCCTAGAATATTTCCTCTCTTTTTGTGTTGTCCAGAAATGTTTAAATTACTTTCTGCTTTCTCTTTATTTATGAATGTATATATATGTATATATCTGTATGTCTGTCACCTTAAAGTTGCTGAGCTCTTTAGAAATGATGGGAGTGGTAGTGGTGATGGGAACGTGGATTTCTTCCTTCCAACTGTCCATCAACATGGTAAGCATTTTCAATTAATCCTATTTTTTGTTGCTAATTTTAATATCCCTCAGAAATTACTACATTGACACAACTTGTCATAGTGCACCTGTACAGCTACAGGTGATTAATTTCAATTTGTCATAAAGTTCTGTCAAAATATTCTTTTCCATTTTAATTTAGGCATAATTTCAATAGTGGTCAGTGTTTAGTGTAGCACAGAAAAT
The DNA here is from genome assembly GCF_028554395.1 of Pezoporus wallicus. Lineage (NCBI taxonomy): Eukaryota > Metazoa > Chordata > Aves > Psittaciformes > Psittacidae > Pezoporus > Pezoporus wallicus. The sequence goes on from NW_026637224.1 coordinate 2,437,956, forward strand.
AATGGTTTCTATACATGAAAACTATATTGTTATAAAACACAATATGCTAATTCCAGAAGTATAATTTGCAAAATTAGTTCTGTTTGAAAATTGTCAAGTTTTCTGGAGAGCAAAAAGCAGACACTTTTTAAATTGAAAGTAATTAAAAAAAACTACCTCAGTGTATGCTTGGTATGTGCTTTGTGTTACTTTTATTTTCTGCATGTTAAAAATATTCTTAAAGAAAAGTAAGCTGTCTTAGATATTTTAAGGACTGTTTTGATTATTTTTTATTTATTCTCTTTAACTTTTTTATTTATGTCAGACATGCAGAAAACAGATACTTGATGTGGAAATAGCATAAAATCTGAGGGAAATCCCTGATCATATGCAACTTCAAATTAAACCCTACAGACCTGAACATGGAATATAAGCACCCATTATCCAAACTGTATAATTTATTTCTCTGTGATGGCCTGATTTTCAATTTTATTTGTAAATACAGTGGATTTCAGTTTGAATTTGAGAGCAAGTCTGCAGTTTAGCCACTTTTTGGAGCTTCTTGGTTTTTTTTTTTCATGGAATCATAGAATCGTTTAGGTTGGAAAAGACTATTAAGATCATCCAGTCCAACCAACATAACTCTGCCAAGTCCATGACCAAACAGTGTCCTTAAGTGCCACATCTACACATCTTTTAAATACCTCCAGTGCTGATAACTCCACCACTTCCCTGGGCAGCCTGTTCCAATGCCCAGATACCCTTTCTGTTTGAAGTGCTGTTTCCCTTTTCCTTGTTTCCAGAAAAGATTTTCCATGCCAAGCTCTTTCTCTGAGCAGCAATTTATCTAAACCAAGACAATATCTTTTAGTAGTGGGATTTACAGGACTTGGGTTTTTTCTTTGTTTTCCATTCCAGGTTATCTTAGGATGACACCTGCATTCATCTGGTCTATCTGCTTACACTGTGTTTTACCATGTAACTCCCACCATCCTAAATTCTGCTTCGTTTTCATTCATTAAATCTGTAATTTTAATTCATTAAATCTAGTCCTCCCTTAAAATGTGCATATTTGCTATATTTTTTGTTGCATAGTTCCATAAAACTATGGAACTAAACAGGACAGCATTACAGAAAGTCAGTTCCTTGTCCATGTGCATAGTTATCCTGCATTTCAAAAAAAGACAAAACAGCACAGATACTCTAGTCATACTCTCATGTGTGTTTTTTGCAACATATTTCTTTAGCTGTTTACGTTCATGTAAAAAAGATTCTAGAAAAAATAACCCATTTGGCACTTGCACTTAACAGCTAACTTGGGGGTTGCATCACACATCCTTGTGACTATTGAGGCTTCTGATGATGCCCATGGTGTGTTTGAGTTCAGTACTGAGTCGCTGTTGGTAAATGGAACTGAGCCTGAAGATGGAGATAGCAGTATTGTACTGCAGGTTAGAATGCTTTGAGTATGATATTGCTGTGCAATCCTTTTCTGTCTTTGTTTTTACTGGGTGTTCTGCAAGGTTTTTGCTATAAGTTTATGGGGTTTATAACTACTTTATCATGCATTTTTGCCATTCCATACTGAGTTTTCTAATGTGCATCATTCAGCTTGAAGCTAAAATGATGTTATAATAATATCCATAAATTTAAAATTACTTCTATGTGTTTACATTTGAGGTACTATTACCTTAAGTAGGTACAGTGTTGGTGATACAACAAACACAGCGGTAATAAAGACTACACTGTTCATTTAAAACACAAATTTATTTTTAACCCATCATGTCAATGTCTTTGCTTAATTCTATCTCATAATTTTATGTTTTTCTTTCTTAGAGAACAAAAATACACAGATCTTTTTATTTTTCTCTTAGGTTGTAAGAACTCATGGAGCCTTGTCTCAGGTGACACTGCATTGGATCATAGACTGTGATCTTACTAAAGACCTGATCTCTACAGGTGGGAATGTAACATTTGATGTTGGTCAAGTGAGAGCAAATATTACAGTACAGGTTTCTCCTGATGAAGTTCCTGAATTGGATAAGGTGTTTTCAGTTTTAATCATCAATGTGTCCAGTGGTCGTCTTGGAAATCACACTAATGCCACATTAACTGTTTTAGCTAATGATGATCCGTATGGAGTCTTTATCTTTTCTGAGCGAAACAGACCAATGAAAGTTGAGGAAGAAACAAGAAATATCCCCCTGACAGTATTAAGGCATGGTGGTCTCCTCGGCACAGTGATGGTAACATACAGGACAATGGGCGATGATGAAAAGCCCCCCTTTCTTCCACCTGATGTTGTTAGAGCAATAGAGGGAGAAGATTACACACCCATCGCAGGCTACACGGTCTTTGGAACTGATGAAAGTGAGGCCACAATATATTTGCCTATTTTGGATGATGATGATCCTGAGAGGTCAGAGTCTGTTTTTGTGGAGCTAAGCAGTATTGTTTTGATCGAGAAAGTACAAGATCGGCCAAGTAAGTATCTTATGTATGTAAAACCAAAATTTAAATATGAAGGGTAGATTTTATGTTTAATTGGATAAAATGCAACAAGTTAAATGACAAACTTTTAACCTCTACCAAACTCTGTATGGTTAAGAAATCTCCAAGTTACCTGTCTTGTGTGCTTCTGACTTACATTTCCTTTAGCACAGTATTTTGACAGGGATGCATGAGTATATCTTTATCCCTTTTGCATTGTCTTAGCCAAAGTTTTTCAGGCCAGATATGTTACAGTACCGATTTTGTGCACTGTCCGTAGAGCTAATGTGTTTCTCTGAAATTCAGTATTAGGGAGCAAGTAAGCCAGTTTTGCTTATTGAAAGCAAAAAAAAGCCATTTAAAAAAAAAGTGATATAGAATTACAGCCTCGTGTTACTTTTTTAGTGTAGATAATGTTTGCTTCATACCTCATTCAGGTAAATTTAGGTCATTACAGCTTGATTTGCACTTCAGAACTTCTTGGCATGTCTAATTGCTGCACCACCCTAGTAATGTTGATATTAAGGAGATCTTCAAATATAATTCTGCTGGGAGTTTGAAATCTTACTTATATTTCATCATAGCAAGTGTAAAAATGAAGCTCTTCTGAACTGTATTGATCTTGCTACTGGCTCTATGGTCAAATAAATAAATAAATTACTTAACAGTACCTCACTTCAAAAAAAAATTATGGCTTGTAAGAGCCATAACTGCCTGGCTTCCAAAGCCTACCTTCCACTGCCTGCCTTTTACAAAAGGGTAGAATAATATATTATTATAAATTCGGATTTTTCTGCCATAATATATTTCAAATACCAGAAGTATGTTGGTGCAGTGAGTAGTTATAATTCATCCAATTCTAAAAAAGGCAATTTTGTTGAAAGCTAGTGGTGACTAACAATTAAACTTACATGTATGTCTGTGAACCCTATAGCCATAGATAGCAAGCATCTTGGTCACCTCCTCACTAAGTTTTCTTTATGTTTCAGTTATAAATTCTCCTCGACTTGGATCAGTGGATGAGACAATAGCTCATGTAATTATCAGTGCCAATGATGATGCTTTTGGAACACTTCAGCTTTCAACTTCAGCTGTGCGAGTTGCTGAAAATTATGTTGGACCAATCATTAATGTGACCAGGACTGGGGGAATATTTTCAGATGTTTCTGTGAAATTTAAAGCCATGCCAATAACTGCAACAGCTGGTAAGTGATCAGAATAACAGAAGTACACAGTCTGCGTTACCTTGGAAAGAGCATGCTGTATGCTTTGAGCAGTTAAAGCAAACAAGTGTATTGAATGCACTATTGTATAACAAGTACAAAAAAAAAAAAAAAAGAATTATTGATACGTTTACTGACTGTACTTAGCAAATAGGAATCTTATGGGAGAGATCATGCATCAGCTTCTAGAAAACGCCGAGACATCACTGAAGAATCTAGGAAGTTAAATGAATGAAGGAATTGGGGTATTCATTTCCCTAGTAGCCCACCACCTCAGAAAAAAAAACAAACAAAAAAACCCCCAACCAACCAATAGTAGTATACGTAGCTCTGTTCAGTCCTGTGTACTTAAACCCACCATGCAATGTTTAGGAAAAGCATTGAGGAATGCATGTATAAGAAGGAGAAAGAGAGAAGTGTTAATGATGATGTTCAATACACTGCACCATAATGCATTAATATTTTCTGGTTTTCGTTGTTTTGTTGTTTTTTTTTAATCTATAAATCTAGGTGAGGACTATAGTGTAGCCTCGTCAGATGTGGTTTTACTCGAAGGGGAAACAAGTAAAGCTGTGCCAATTTATATAATTAATGATATCAATCCTGAAGTTGAGGAGTCATTTTATGTTCAGCTGCTGAATCAAACAACAGGAGGAGCCTTGCTTGGATCTTTGACAAAGGCAATCATAACTATTGAGGCTTCTGATGACCCGTTTGGATCCTTTGGTAAATGAGTCTTATTTATATATTTTCTATTTTCCGTTAACAGTTTTACTGCAGATTTTTTGGTGAACTGTTACTGGGAAACTGAATAAAAACTTTCAAAAGACAAAGAGGAAGCCTGAATGATTACAGTAAAGGAAAAGATAAGATATACTGAATTAAAACAATGAGGGAGTAATAGTGTTTTAATATAACCAAAAAAGTATTTAGTCAGTTGATATAGAAGGATTTTGGACTCTCCTAATAGAGATAGATGGATTTTAGTTTACTTTTTTATTTTTTATCTAAGAAGTGCTGCATTTCTTCAATAGGTTTAAGCCAAAATCTGCATTCTAATATCCATTGCTTAAATATGTTGATATCTTTGTTTTAGTAGATAATCAGCCAAAGCAGATTTAAAAATCTGGGGAAATTGTAAAATATAAAGGGAAATTCAATTACATTCACTTATTTTCTGTAAAGTACTTTAGTTTTTCTTCTGCTTTTTATTATCAATAAAATTAATTGTGTATATATTCCAAAATCTATTTTATTACACAGGTTTTGAGAAAGGCTTTGGTGATTTCAAAAATTTAACGATATATTAGAAATTTATAATTTTTGTTTATTCTTTGGGGTTTTTTTTCTGTGTATTTCCTCTGGTTTACCCTTTTATTCCTTCGGTACCCTACATAGTTCCTCTTGTTGCATTTTGTCAGTAGAAAATGATAGAGGAAAGAAAAAATGTCAAAATTAAATAATTCCAGATGGACAATAAATTAACTTATTTGTAACAACTGAAAGTTTAATGCAAGGAAGACTTCTACTTAAAAGAATTTTAGATGGAACATGTTGACTTATTTCTTCAGAAAGTGGCATGACAGCTGCTAAAGAATAATTTTGAAATTGTCTTCCAAGAGCTTGGAGACATACTCATGGTTAGCCTCAAAGAAGAGTGTGCTGGAATAAACTTCTTGGATGAGGTCTTAATTTTCATGCTAATTTCCTCTGTAGGTGAAAATATTGATACTGAAAGTTTGCTTTTAAGTTTAAACCTGACTAAAAGTGATTTATCTGTGCAAGTAAATGCAACCAAGTGAAATAAAACTGTACTTCAGGAGCTGTTGTATTTCATTAACAGTGAAAGTAAATATATCTCTCTGTGTTGTACTACAGTATTTCAGATGACTAAATTCACTGTGGAGGAGCCTGAATTTGGATCAGTAACCATAAATCTGCCAATAATCCGCAATGCTGGGACACTGGGTAACGTTACAGTTCAGTGGGTTGCTACCATTAATGGACATCCTGCTGACGATGACTTACAGGTCGCCTTGGGTAATATTACTTTTGCCCCTGGGGAAGCCATTCACATGTTGCTGCTGGAAATCCTGGCTGATGATATTCCAGAAATAGAAGAAGTAAGTAAAGCAGTTTATCATCTTTCTTGAATAGTATTAGAGTTTTAACTTGTTACAGAGATGTGTGCAAACAAAAGCAAGGAATGCTCTAGCAGGAAGGTGCAAGAAGTTCAGGTATTACTTTGCTTGTGATTATTGTTAGAAATACCAAAAACCATTTAGCTGCATTATTTCTTTTTCTTTTTTTTTTCTTTTTGAGATTGTCCATGTAGAATTAACTCAGGCTTCCAATGGTGGTGCTATTGGGTTAGATGGCGTGGCAAATATTGTAATACCTGCCAATGATAATCCTTATGGCACAGTTTTCTTTCATCAATCCTTATATCGAATTCAGGAGCCACTAGAAAGAAAAATGCTTGCAAATATAACAGTCAGGCGAAGGTTTGTATGATGTTTGATTTGTTTATATCTATTATTTTTTCCTTTTCTTTGTCTTGGCTATAATTTCAAATGTCATGCTTGTCTTGTATAAGTATTTGTATCAATTTCTTGATCTGCCAGCTCAACATATTTTTATTTCATGTACATGGTTTTAGAGCTAGATGTCAGCTTATTAGAAATGTACATAAAGTACTCAAATGTAATATACATTGTAATGTGCACTGTAAACATAATGTACACAGTGTATTTGAAGTTTCATTTTGCCTATTCAATCATCAAATAATTTAAAGCTGCACAACAGCCTGGTCCATTGATTTTAACTGGAGGACAAAATGGCTTGTGGGATGAAAAGGAATAAGAAAAGGAAAACAGGTTTTATGCATGTGATACTATATCCTGAGGGTACCTAGGAGGAAAGATGACAAAGTTGGGTAGCACAGGATTTTCCTTCCTAGCCAGGCCTAAGACTAAGTTAATTCCTAGAAACACAGGTTTGCAAACAGTCATTTTCAACAGGTTGCTACCCAAGCTAAAAATAATCAAACTTGCTAGCCAGAAAAATTTCCTACCAAGGCAATCCATTTTAATTAGCTATTTGGAACTTTTCAGCAATTCAGAAAGGGCCTGTCAATTTTGTTCATTTTTATTCTTAACCCAGAAACAGAATATTAGACATAGTTCATCAACTAACATTATTTTCTTATTTTAATGTCTTCTAGTGGGGGCAGGTTTGGTCAGCTGCAGATACTTTACAGCACTTCTGAGACTGACGTCATAGCTCTTGCCATTGAGCAAGGTCAGGATATCCTGGCCTGTTATGATTCTCCAGTACAAGGAATTCCTGACCAACCATCCAAGACCAGAGTGAGTGTGTCAGGAGCAAGCGACCCACTATATGCCTGTGCAACTCAGTGCCTAAAAGAACAAGCTTGTTCAGCCTTTACATTTTCCAGTGTCTCTGAGATGCCTCTCTGCCTTTGGCTGACATCAGAGATCAGCCCATTAACTAACACTTCAGGATTCTGGACCTACAGGAAAAACATAACCAGTGCATCTGCTCTCTTTAGCACACAAGCCATTGCTGGTAGTGATTATGAATCCATTACAAGACAGTGGGCCATAATGGAGGAAGGGGAAGAGTTTGCAAATCTCACAGTTACCATACTACCTGACAATCTGCCAGAGTTGGATGAGCAATTCACTATATCCCTATTGAAAGTTGAGCTAATGAACATCTCAGCCAGCTTAAAAAATCAACCAACTATAGGACAGCCAAATACTTCCACAGTTGTCATAATGATGAATGGAGATGCGTTTGGAGTATTTAAGATCTACAGCGTAAGTCCCAATGCAACAGAGAAAGGTCTGTATATTGAAGTAGAAGAACGCCCTCAGGCCAATGTGCAGCTAATGATACATAGGACAGAAGGCAGCCTGGGACAGGTGACAGTGGAATGGCGTGTGGTTGGTGGAACTGCTACCCCGGACTTGGATTTTGTAGGTGTTGGTGAGATTCTCGCATTCGCTGAAGGTGAGGCAAGGTTTTGCACTAGCTTCTGTTTGATAAAACTAAAGAAAAGCAAAATGAATTGATAGGCAGTCAGTCCTATGGGTAGTTTGATAAGTGATGACTTATTCTTAGGCTAAACCTCCCTAAATGCTCATAATACATTTTCAAAAGAACCTAGTTCATTAGCTTATATCATTATGTTGCAGAACATACACTGGTAGTGTGGAGTGCATTATAAAGATTACCTTTTTACCAAATAAATAAGGAATGATAATGCTGAAGGCATTTGTTAAGCATAATGAAAATGAGAATCAGGCCTAACTGGTCTTCTGTTAATCTTCAGTGAGTACAGCACTAATTTTTCCTGAGGTCTTTTTTTAGATTGAGATTGTATTAATTTCTGAACATGACATGACACATTAAAAAAAAAAATTGCAAACAGGACGAACAAGTCAATGGGAGATATTACTTAAATGCCATTGAAACTGACAGATATATTTTATATTTTATGTTTTCAAAGTCTGAGTTGATTGAACAGTTCTTCTGAAAGCAATTTATGGTACTGTAGTAAAAATTCTAGTGTGTTATCTAGTTTCCTAAATAGAACTATCTGAAAACAAAAGAAGGGTTCCCAGCAGTGATTCTGAGGCTGATGTGTAATAACATTAGTGGCTATAAGTTCAGTAAAAAAAAGTTTTCAAAGTATTTTGAAAGACAATAGCAAGAAAATAGATGTATTTTGTAAACTGTGTACATACTTGTGTATATGGTTAATCAGAAGTTATCATGCAGTTGGTAAGTTTTTTACAAGAATAATATTCCCCTAAGTTAATTTTGAAGTCAGAGAACTTATAATGCAAATGAAGAGTTCTAGACATTCACTAATCATGCATACATTGGTAATTTCTACACAGTATACTTAATAATTTTATATTTACATTGCCCTAATGTAACTTTTCAGTAGTAAGTGAATAAAAATTCATAATGACAATTCATAATGACAAGTAACTTCTAATCAATTGAACAAATAAATATACATCATGCTCTTTTTAATATTTTTTAAAGTATTTCCAAGAGATTGTTAAGTCTTTTTAAAAGGTGATTTCCATGTGCACACATAAGTATCATCTGTCTGTTCTTCTTCTTGTAGGGGAAACAAAAAGCATTGTCACACTGACCATTTTAGATGATGCGGAGCCAGAGGATAGTGAAAGTATCATAATCAGCCTGGTCAACACTGAAGGAGGGAGTCGGATTCTGCCCAGTTTTGACACTGTCACAGTGATTATTCTGGCAAGTGACAATGTGGCAGGAATTATTAGCTTTCATACAGCCTCCAGATCTGTTATTGGTCATGAAGGTGGGATTCTTCATATTGATCACAGTCTGTTTAACATTAGTTTCTGTGTCAGTGCTTTCTATTGATCGTGACCCACAGTGACTGTTTTTATCACTGTTCAGAGAATGCCAGCAAGCAGAGAATAACCACATACTTGGCATCTATTTCCTTGAATTTTTAACTCTTACAAGCTTAGCACTTAGATTAAATCAATGGGAAAGATAAGTGTACCATTTCTAAAACCATTTTATATATCATCATCTGTGCTTTCCTTTCTTCTGAAGAGCATGCCTTGCTTCTATTGGTATTTCAAAGCTCCTTTTAGCATTTCTTGTTGTATTCATTTATACTGTATTCCTGAACTGTATACAACTCCCATCATACACACGTATTAGTACTAGTCATAAGCAAATCTCATCTATCAGTGACTTAAAATTCACTCTAAATCTACTAGGAAATATTCCCATAAGAAGATTAGGATCTCATCTTCCCTCTCCCTGACTCAGTAACTGGCTGTTTTAAAATTTTCTGTTTATGATTTCTTGTGATAGCTAGTTTAGGAATGTAGGAATCTTGCTGTCATTACTCAGTCATGACCTTTGAGAAAGAACAGTAATAATTTGATAGCCCCAAAGGTGTCTACTAGTGCTTTAAAAGAGAATGTTGTGTGTTCAATCTAAGGTTTGATACATTTGTGCGTAGGATAATGACAGTACTAATGGTGATTGCTTTTGGCAGCCTTTGCTGGAATCAAAATATATTGCAGTATGATTTTTCTCTGACATATAAACTGATGGGTAGGAAAAGTTAACAAAACAGAAATTTGCTTTCAGAAATGCATTTTCTGTTCAAAGAAGTCTTTTTTTAACCAAATGCCTTCTGGTTGGTTGGTTGGTTGGTTGTTTTTTTTTCTATAAATGAAAGGGCATCATAACCTTTTGGGTTTTTATCTAGATATGGTTTTTGTTAATTCTGCTCTAATGTGTGCCCAGTTTTTGTCCTTTATTCCTCCACATTAATAGCCCATATCCCTCTGCCAAGCCAGCTGCAATCTGGCAGGCTAAGAAGAACTGTTAATGATCACAAGACAAACCGTCTCATTCCCAGAGGTTGCAGTGACCCTGAATACTTTCCACTGGTTAAATATTATCATAGCATGCTAACAAATGTTGCCTATTGGGAGCTGAAACACTCTGCTATAGTTTATAAATTACTTGATCCTAATTCCTCTAGCTTGTGAAGAGCAGTGCATTGTTTTACAATACATGACAGCAAGAAAACCCAAGGAAACTAATTCCTTTTGATAAAAAAAGGAAAGAATAAGCTAAGGCCTTTAGAATATTTCAGTATTTATACTTCATTTTTAGTAATACCTTTTTTTGTTCTGAAAATAAAATTTATCAGACATAAATCCAAATGTGATTATATTAATTGTATTACTGAACAATTTCTGTCTAGCAAATCTATATTGTTTTCAAGCTGTGCATATTGTTTAACACCTTACTGGGACAAGGGTAGCATTATAGTGCCTGCAGAGGCACGCAACAGTTGTGTGGCTATGACTGTATTAAAGGAAAATACATTGCAGTAGTTTGAAATAAGGAAGAAGAGGGGGATGGCTGAGCCCCCCTTCTTCTCTGGTAAATGCAGAGATCTAAAGGTATGGATAAAACATAGTTAAATTTAAAAAAAAAAACTTAAACCAAAATGGTGAAATTAGCCTCATAACACCTTAAAGCTTCAGAAATCAATTAGTGCTTGTATTAGTATTTCTTTCTGAGTCAGTAATGAACTACCTGATGTCTGTAATTATGATGAATTATACTTCAGGTTTCTTCTCAGTGCAGGCTTCTGCATCATAAAGTATTTCGTACCAGTCTTCAGTGAAAATTCATTATATTACATCATGTTGTATTGAAATAAGCTTTGTCTAGACTGTGCATTTTGAAATGTTACCAGAGTAACCTTTTTTCTGTCAAATATTTATTTGTTTGCAATGGATGTGCAAAATTATTGAATAAGATAGAATCAGTTTCAGTGCAGTGTTAAATGATATGCTAAGTTAGCCTCAGGGAAACCTGTAAACTGCAATCTACCCTCAGATGTCTGACTGTAGAAGCAGAATCCTTGTGTTTTCAATAAATTTTAGATTCTTTTATTCTCTTAGAAGCAACGTAAAGCAACTTAAGACAAAGATATGAACATCGGTGTATTTCCATGGCTTAACTGAAATTTGAAATGTTGAGGCTAAAATAACAGTAGTTTATTTATTTGAAAATGGGTGTATACAATTCTTGTGTTATGTCTTCACAATTTTATATTTTAATTAGTTATATTAAGGTCTCTTGCAATTAGTTGTTCATCTCATTGGTAGTCAATATATATGCATCTCTAATTATTTATTACCAAAAAAAGAACATGCTATTTAAAGTACATAATCAGGGAGACTAGCTGGGCTGCTCAGTTCTTTATGACACTGAGTAAGAAGCCACATTAACACCACATCTTCTCTTTCACTATCATAGACATTTCTCAGTTTCTCTCAATAGGGTTGCTTTTAAGCACGTACGTAATAAAAATCAGAACATGGAATTATTCCCAGATTTTACTCTTTTGTGTTGTTTACAGACAGTATTGTTCTTTTATTTGTGCATGTTTTAATGCATATGAGTAACTTACTTCCTAAGTTATTTATCTGTGTCAGCTTCCCTCATATTTGATACTTCTTCCCAAAGTTGAACTAAACCCAGAAAAGCTCAGGAAGAAAGAGTTTAGGTTTGGGGATTTTGTATTTTATACAAAACTCAAATATGTTCTATAACTACTGTGAAGTTCATTATTGAAAACATTAATGGTTTTCAGGATAACTATTTCAACTGTGATGGATGTTTTTGCCTTCTGATTTTTATACTTGATATGTAGTAGATGAAAGCCCAAAATACTGCATCTTATCCTTTGTTCCTAGGAGAAAAACTGCGATTCCATGTTGTAAGAACTGCCCCAGGATTGGGAAATGTTACTGTTGAATGGAAGATAGTTGGGCATAATGTCAAACAAAATTTTGAAAACTCTTCTGGAATACTCTTTTTTCCTGAGGTAAGTCCATAAGCAAAGCTAATGGCTACAGGAAAATACTGTAATTAAAACTGACCTGAGAAAAATAAAAGTGTTTTTATAGCAGTCTTTGTTTCTTGATGTAATTGTTTATTCTCTCCTTTACTCTTGGAGTTATAAACTGGGGGGAGTTTGTAGTTGTTGATTCTTCAACTTTACATTTCTTAAAGGTGTTGTTCAAAATATATATGATAGATTAGTATCACTTGCATTTTGTGCAATAATGACTCATTTATTTATCAATAAAATAAATAGGGGACATTGAATACAACATTGTATGTTCACTTGCTGGATGACCATATTCCTGAAGAAAAAGAAGAATACCAGATAATCCTATACAATATCAAAACAGAAGGTAATGTGAAGCTGTAGCCTGCTATGTCTTAAAACTACCATTTAATAGCGTAATATTTTCATATGTATTAATCTATTTTGGAAGTGTAGGGTTAAACATATTGCAGCTGATGTAAACTATGCAAAGTTCATTTGTATTTTATTGTAACAGGCTTGAATCCTTACACGTGTGTATATAGATACGTATACACATGAACATACATGTATGCATTTTATTTCCTTCTTTTTAACTGAATACAAACCTGAGCTAATGTGTTCTGGATACAGTTGCCACAAAATAAACAGGTATTTTTTAAAGCAATCTTGTAATGCTGCAAGCTGACTTTCTGATCTGTCTCTAAATTCAAGTGTTCTTGAATTCAAATCAGTGTTCTGCCATTCAAATTAGAATAAGAAAAGCACAGACTGCATCCCTTCTCTAATATCGTTTGTTAAACTGAAATTAATGACTAAACACCAAACTAACTTGACATGGATCGTGTTGCTGCTAGGTGCCTTGCCAACTTGCCAGAATCATTTGTTGACTCTTGTAATCCATCAGGATAACCATAAATTAATACACCAGTGATTATTCATCAAAGCAACACTGGGAAAAGGAAGTAATTTCTTAATGGAATGACTGAGAAATTTAATATAATTTTAATTTTAGAAGTTAATTCCCGGGAAAACTTTCTTTTTACAATAGAGGAAATTCAGGAAAGTTGATACTTGGCACAAGCCCATTAAGTTTTCTCATTTCTTAATAGATTTTTCTGACTCTATACGTAGTATGCATACAATTTCTGTTGCGATTGCATGTTCCTGTGTTTGATACAGAATGTAAATATATATATATTCCACGCCATCCATAAAATTCAGTGAGCATATCATGTGTTTGGTTTAATTTCATTAATTTGATTTCATTTGTACTGTCACTGGCTGTCACTTGGATGTTATAATAGCAGTAATATAAGACAAAAAAATTAGTTGCGTAACACTTTATTCACTGTAGTCCGTTGATTCTTTTGCAGGGGTGTCTTCTTCAGGTGCTGCTGTTCTGGATAGTCAAGGATATGAAGCTGTTCTGACAGTTGAAGCTAGTGATGAACCACATGGAATCCTGAATTTTGCTTCCCCATCCAGGGTTGTTTTAATGCCAGAGGAAAACAAAACAATTCAGCTTTTTATTAACAGAGAATTTGGATCTCTAGGTTTGTATAGTAACTCCAGGAGAAGGGAAGTCCTGTTTTTGTAATCATTAGGCAAATAAAAACCATGACATGGAGGGTGGAAATTTTGAAAAATCTTGGGTACAGGTGATGTTTTCAGAAATTGTAGATTTCTGACTGCAGGTTTGGAAACTAAGTTTTGGATAAAACTGGAGCCATAGCCCTCATTTCCACAGCAAGGAATCTTGGAGCTGTGACTTAACTAGTTGGCTGTTAGGATTGGTACCTTTATATCTAATGTCTCAAAGTGTTAGTCTTTCCAAAAGAAATAAAAAACATATGAGGAAAGGAGATTGTATGGTATGATTCCCCTCTTAAATTCCAGAACCTGTCAAGGTATTTAATTAAGAGTACATAATTCCAGAATTGAATAATGTGTTGTGTGCAAAAATATTTTCTTATGTTTGTTGCCTGAGAATTTCAAACTCTATTGTGAGATAACATTTCATTTCATACAGCCTAGCTTTGAATTCCATCTGTTATTTTATCTCCAGAAACACTTCATAAATTTTCAGCTTGGCTGTCCTGGCAGATCAGCAAGGCATGGCTTTGTTATAAAAAAGTAATGTCTACATTTTTTGCTCGGTAACATTTATCAGTGTGTGCCCAGTTATTATTTCTTATTGAAGTGTTTGTCAATCTGCCTGGGGAGGAACTTTTACTTATTAAGCTGTTTTTTTTCCAGCATTTTCTTAGAGCCCTTCTTAGATGTCAGTCATTCCTGAAACATTCTACTTCCCTTGGCACTAAACCTGGTATTAATAATATATGACCCAGTAGTACAGCAGTGTAATATCTGGATTCCACAGAACCTTAAACTATCTGAATATGTTTAGTTGTAATGCATTTTGAGACCTGTGGTGTTGGAGAAATCACCAAAGGCTGGACTGAAAGCACTTTAAAAAGTGTAACAAAGTTCCATTGGCTTCAGATTACTCTTTTAATCCCTCTACTTTGCAGTTAGGCTTTTCATTTTCTGGATGGGCATGTGATCTCTCTTGTCTATTCCAGTAAGCATTATGTAAAAAAAAAAAAATACCTAAGAATTAAAAAAAAATCTTTTTGTCACAAATTAAACAGGTGATATCAATGTTACATATGCCACAGTTCCAGGAGTACTCACCTCAAGTAATCAGACAGAAGGGACCTTGGCTGAACCAGGAAGTGATTATATAGCTGTTTCTGGCTCACTGATTCTGGAAGAAGGAGAAACTTCAGCTGCCATAAATGTTACTATTCTAGAGGTAAAGTCTAAACCCTTTCATTCTGTGCTGATCTGTATCAGAAGAATAATAATTTGGAACCTAAAGCATGCAACCTGTATATGTCATGAAGATTTCATTGTCACTTAGATGTTTTTTATCTTAATGTTGAAGTCATAGAAGGGTAAATGATTACAGAAAGCAGCTCTACCTATGCATAAATTAAATTTAGCTGTTTCATTAAAAATTTACTGTCTGGTATACAGAACAGTGCAAGTCATTGCTTGCAACACACTTTCTCGTGATTGGTGTTTATGCCTTTAAAATTTGGGAAAAATTATTCACAAGCATAGTTTAGTGTCACCAGAGAGTCATTTTCATGAAATATGATGTCTTGCTTCATAATTCTAGTGTTGCTATAACCTTAGAGACTGTGTTGCTTTTTGGTGACTTCTATGACAGTTTCTTAAAGGAAAATGAAAAAATGTTGTACTGAACTTGTGTTCTGCAGGATGATGTACCAGAGGTGCAAGAATTCTTCTTGGTTAATTTAACTTCAGTGGAACTCATCATGAACCATTCAACTTTATCCCCACCTAGGCTGGGTAAAAAAACTTGTACAGAATTATCTTTGGCTTTCCTCTTATGTGAATTGCATGCAGAACATACTACACTGGCATATTATCAGTATTACACTTACTTGCCAACTATGCCAATATGAGATAGAATATTCTGGAAGAAACATTGTAGAACAGCAAACATACTCATTATTACACTTGCTTCTTGCTTTTTTAAGCCCTCTAAAAATTATAAGTCAATTTTCTTAGAGGAGTTAGTAATTAACAGCTGGAGAGCACAATTATCTTCAAAGTTTTATAAGCATTGCTAAGTATATAGTGGAAACAAACGTTTCAAAAAAATTACTCTTTGTGATTACTTTGTTCACTCTTTTTAGAGTCTCTTTTTATTACTCTTTATCAAATTTACTTTTAGGAGTTCTATCCTGTGGTTTTCCTACTCTTCTGGTAGACTTTGTTTATCATTTGCTTAGTTAGGTCCTCATTCTGCTTCTGAATTCAGTAGCGTTGCTGCCATTAGATTTAAGGGCAATTCGATTATCCTGTGATACTAGACCACCCGTACTGATTATTTCTAACGTCTTCCTTGACTCTTTTTCCTTTTCTTTGCATGCCTATAGAAGTGACAGAGTTAATTCATTACAGACTGAAAGGTAACTTGCAAGACTCATAACATGCTGATTTGTAAATTGAGCTGGGATTAGTTGAGTCTAAAATCTAAACCATGAAAAGAGTAACATATGTACAGAGGATTTTTCTGAACTAGTGCTGAGTGTTGTATAGTCTCACCTTCTATTGTAAGGGGTTGGCAGTCTCTTTGAATCATGATATTCAACCCTGCTGTGACATCTGCATTGGGTTAAATGTACTTAGGATGAACAGATACTTGTTTAAACCCATGAGGCAAAAACTTGTCCTCATTATAAAATGTCACTGTAAATTCTGTTCTAATCTTGTTTTCCATATTGGTATATTTTAATTTGTTATGATTGATGATTTATCTCCTTATTGGTGCAGTGTTTGTTTTAGCATTTGTAGCTATCCCATACTCTATACGAGGTATTTGATGTACTATTAGGAAGTGTCTCGTATCAACAGAGATGGGTGTTTTGCACATGAAGCAGGCATGTTCAGTCAGTCCTACACATCTGGAATATATTTCATGTGCTGTTCCTGTCATAGCTATGTGTGTGCAATGTGTGGATTAAGTCTCATATGTCCATGATGTAGAGTTGAAGTGGCCTTGATTTCTGATCTGAGGCTCCATTGACAAGGATCAGAAACAACAAGCATAAAGACAGTTCTGTTGTTTTCTCCATGCGTCTTCTTGCTTCCATCTTCTAGAACAGGTAGAAGAAAGTACCGAAATCTAATACAGAAGTGCAAGGAATTGAAAGAGAAAATGATAAACAGCTAGGAATGATGAAAGAAAAAGGAATAAACTTAATGGATACAAGAATGAACTAAGCTGGGGTGGTGGGCAGGGGTGCATCAGGGAAGGGGAGGAATGCCAGACATGAAATAAGAAATCTCATGCTGAAGGCAAAGTATAACAGACTTTGGGTGAACTGGTCTGATTATGATGCAAGGGAAAATGTGGGTTAGAGGGAAGCTGAGAAGTCTGTAATCACTAGCACTCTGTCTGGATTTCTAAACCATGGTAACATTTCTACTGTTTGTGTAGATGTTTTGCTGATTTTCATCACTACCTCATAGTGACAGGTTTGGATTCATGGCAAAGACCTTTTATTAATTTTTATCTGAATTGATAGAAATTTTTCGTATGAATCTAAATATGTTATATTTACTATGGATTAAGTGGGGTAGTTTGGTTGTAAAAATTGTCATCCTTTCTTTCTTTTAAAGTCTTATTAAAAGTAATTTGAAGTAAATTAAGGTAGTCATATTTTAAGATTGTCTGGACAGCTAAAACATTATTTTCTCATAAGAATAAAGTTCTGACTACCAAGTTCTGGTTCCTGAAATCAGTGGTCATTTCTGGCATTAGTTAATTATTCAGTATTTTCACAGTGCAATACATACAGTAATATTTCAGAGTTACATCTGTATTTATGGAGCAATAGGCTTTTTGAATAGAATGTTACAGTACATAAACAGCTAACAAAAGAAAATAGGTAATTCTGTATTTGTAGCAGAATCTGAGCTGTATGCCAGTAAAGTTTATGATCAGGCATTGAAAAATGACAGGAGATGAAATACTGGATTGTTTTTTATTCTTCCTTCTCATTTTCACTCCATATTCAGAATGGCACAATCTGCAAAATGTTGATTGTCTTCATAATAAACACACACAATGAAGACAAGATTCCATGCCAAATCTTGCTTTTGGTGTGTTCTAATTTTTCTGTGCTGTGTTTTGCTCTTTTTCTTTGAGCCTTTCCAGTTATCTTGCTGACTATCATTTTCTCTTCCACATTTTGGAAACAGAAAATTATGTATTCTACAAAATTAGTAGAGATTTATAAATGCTTCTGTTAATCTTGAAAATAAGGAAAATGGAATCTATTGTTCTTTTGTCTTTGTAATTCTGTTTTCCATTTTAGATGTGGAAGGTTTAGCTTCTCAAGTTATTATTGATGCTAATGATGGAATAAACGGAGTAATTGAATGGGAAAGTACCAAGTAAGTCTTGTCTCCTTGAAAAGCTCACTGTGTCAGTCAGTGATTGTGGTTGCCCAATTATTTTCATTTTCAGTCAACAGTAAAAGTCCTGTTAAAACCAGGGCCAGATCTTTCAGATGGCAAAGCATCATTCAATTCGGTAGAACGAGAAAATGTAAGATAATTTTCACACTGAAACCCAGCATTTACTGTACGTTTAATCAGAAATATTTTGCTACTACATGCTTTCACTGCTGTCCTTTTATATAGTGAACATGTGTCACTCCTCCAGCCTCCGTCCAGCATTGCAGCCTCTGCTTCCATGTAAGCATATACACTGGCTTCTCCCAGATCTTCTCTGACTAATTTCTAGAAGGCATCCACGAACACAGACAGGCATAATCTGCCTCTAATAAGCAGGAAAAAAACACAACCTCCTATACATAATTCCGTTTAGATAAGAAACAAAGGAGAAAAGGTTGTATTATGCAATTGTAGTGATGGTGATACTGTAATAATGCCTTTTTCTCATAGAATCATAGAATAGTTAGGGTTGGAAATGACCTTAAGGTCATCTAGTTCCAACTAGGCCTGCCATGGGCAGGGATGACTCACACTAGACCGTGTTGCCCAAGGCTCTGACCAGCCTGGCCTTGAACACTGCCAAGGAAAAGCATTATAAAGCATACTTCAGAGAGGGAGTGATTTGATGCAAAAATTTAACATCTGTCTACCATCTTATTCAAAAGAACATGATTAGTGAGCACTGGTAATTTTTCTTGTTTTTGTCTCAGCTTTGAAGTTAATGAATCTCACGGGAATCTAACAATAATGGCACACCGGAACAGGGGATCATATGGAAATGTGTCTGTATTTCTTTATGCCCAAAATTTGGAGGCACAGCTGGGTTTGGATTTTAATATGACCTCAAGGGTAAGAAGGAAATTCTTAATCTAGTACTTTTCATTCCTTCAGCTTCCTCAGAATAAGATTTTTTTGTTTAATCTGCAGAATGATCAGTAATGCAGCTAAATTTTCCAACTTGTTTCAACTGCTTTGGTCATCTGAAGAGAATGAGATAAAATTAGTCATTTTACTGTTTCTTTTTAAAAACTGAAGTATTTTTAAATATAAGGCACACTATAAACTTTCAAACATTTATCTCAAATACAGTTCTGCTTAGACAACCGCAAGTAAGATTTCATGTAAGGTGTCATATTTGATGAATGAGATAAAATTAGTCATTTTACTGTTTCTTTTTAAAAACTGAAGTATTTTTAAATATAAGGCACACTATAAACTTTCAAACATTTATCTCAAATACAGTTCTGCTTAGACAACCGCAAGTAAGATTTCATGTAAGGTGTCATATTTTTTTACAACAGAACTTCCAGATTAAATTAATCTTGCTTGTTATCATTCTGCAATGTGTTGAACTTTTTACTTCTGTTTCAACCAATTTATAAGGGAAATAAAGATTATAGCTCTTCCTGCCTCCTCTTACTTTCTATTGAAGACAATTATGTTTACCTTAGTTGAAAAATTCTGTATATATTAACGTCTGTTAAGTATTTGATGCTTTCGTGTTTCATTGCTAGACTCTTTTTTTTGCTGATGGAGAAAGGAATAAATCTGTTGTTGTTATGATTTTTGATGATGATATTCCTGAAGGTGATGAGAAATTCCAATTAATTTTAACAAATCCCTCTCTGGGGCTGGAATTAGGAGAGAACACAACAGGTAAAACTTAGTTTTGATGTTCTTACTTTTTGGAATTTTATGGCTGTCAATTTTATTCTTCTGACTAATCGTATTTCAGAGAAGACCATTGCCCTGCTAGGATCGTTATGCTCCTTTGGAAAGTTCTTAAACACCCCTATGAAATCTATTCAATTAACAAGATAATATGTAAAACGGGGAATCAAAAAGTACAAAAGTGAGCTTTTTAATAAAAGAGTCTAGATTCTTCCTGTCCAGAAATATTTCTTACTTACATATTCTTTTCAAGTAATAGCATGGACATAAAACCATTATGTATGCACTAAAGGAAGAATGGATTTGTCTTCATATGTATTTCATTTATCTATGTGTACAATTATATTTTACTATGTTTACTGTGTTTTTTTCTCAAAAGCCACAATTACTATACTTGCCAATGATGACGGCCATGGAATTTTGTCATTCAATAACAGTGATCACTTCTTCCTAAGAGAGCAAACAGCTGTCCATTTGATGGAAAGTATTGCAGTATTAAACATTATTAGAGAACCTCCTCAGGGAATATTTGGCACTGTGACTGTTCAATATCTTGTAAGTGAAATTAATTCTTCAAAGCCATCAGTGGATTTGACCCCTTCTCAAGGATATATTGTGCTGGAAGAGGGAGTCAGATTCAAGGTAATATGATAGTTATTACTAAGTAAGTGAAGAAAGCTTTTGTGAAATTGTTGGGAAGATTTTAGAAATGTGTGTGTTTCTTTCATGTGTTTATTTTTTTCTTGTTTTCCTTCATTCTCAGAGTAAATTGTCTCATGGGAGTGGGACTAGGTAAATTTAAATGTGCTCTTCTGTAGGTATTTCTCTGTAGTAGATGAGGTAAATTGAAAACAATATAATGGGTATATAGTGTTTATGTATGCACAGGAACATCTTGTTGTATGTATTCAATACGTAGATGAAACATAAACTTTGAAATGAAGTGATAACGTACACACATGGTAGTTAAGGCTGAAGTAAAAATCCCATTCTTTAACATGGTACTTCAGAGGGTCTGAACTGAACAGAGTATACTTCAGCAAATGCAAAAAGTGAACACCTCTGAGAGTCGTAGGAATAAAATATTACTTATTCTCTGGGAGTATTAAACTCACTGACTATACTGTGCCTGCAAGAATGTCAGCTAGGTAACGAGCAGCTTAAGTTTGTTAAATCCTGACCCCTCTGAAGTTAAATGACAGCTTGCTTTTTAGATTTTATTTTCTTTTGTCAGTGAGGTGAGGGTCAATAATAAGTTAGTGGGCTAGTTAGTAGTGGCTAGTTGGATAGAATCTGAAACAAAACTCTCTGCAAATACCGCTTTTCAGTTCGTGAACCTTAAATGCATTTGGAACCACAGTGCTGAGTAGTGTAGTAGATCTGTGGGAAGCCAAGGACTTCTTAAATTGGTCTCTAAAATACGGTTTACTGCAGAAGTAAATAGAGATCTGAAAGGTTGTAAGCTCCAGTTTAGTTCCAGATCCATAATTACTAACTTTTTTTTCTATAGCAAAGCTGTGAACCTGTGTAACTTCTGGCTGTTTGGGTGCTGGGAGAGATGACACTGAGCCCCAGATGATAATGGAAACACGTAACTCTATATAATTCTCTGCTACTTTCAGGTCACTTTGAGAGGATGCTATTCTCATCCACAGTAGTGCAATAAAGGGAAAAAAGCATCAAGAAGAGTGAGAGTATCTCACATATTCCTCTATATTTGCTTTTTTTCCTTCTTTCTTACCCTCACCAGTAGTGGAATTATCTTGTTTCCCTGGAGCTAATTTAGTTGCCAACTAAAGAAAATTAAAACCAACTTCACTGAGCTACATTAAAGGATCAGGTAGCTGTATGGGGACTGGGAGTGTGACCAAGGAGTGTGTGGAGTAAGTAGAGAACCAAAGTGTGAGAAAAGGATCAAAAATTATTGCATTTCAAAGGGCCTTAGGATGAGAGGAGAAAAAATGAGAAAAAAAATAGCTAAGTGGATATTTATGCTTGTTCTGGTGTTGCACCAATGGAGGTCACCAGACAGATGACTTTAGAACCTCATCCTGAGCCATCCCTGCCTCAGATCTGTCCTCTTCAGTTTCAAGATCTGCTGTTCTCCTGCTGTGCTAACCAAAGGCGTACACTGAAAGAACAGAAACAGGAGCATGGTCTGATAGGGTTATGTCATCATTAGCTGTCAATTCTCAACACCTTTCTGTGCTTGTTTTCTTGTCAGACATTACATATTTCCGCAATACTGGATGAAGAACCAGAAATGGATGAGCACTTTGTTGTTACCCTGTTCAATCCAACTGGAGGAGCCAGACTGGGCACAAGAGTGCAAACTATAATTACAGTATTACAGAACCAGGCTCCACTGGGCCTTTTCAACATCTATCCAGTTACAAATAGGTACTAAGAACTGATACAGTTAAAAGGAGATTTTTCATGTTTCATGTTGTAGAGATGGTATCTCTCTACAACTTCCTTTTTGATGAATCTCTTTAAGGAAATTCAACAATCCAATTGTAAGACATTTCTAATTTTAAAAAGTATCCTGTCTGTCAAATACTATTACTGCTATGCAAAAGAACAGAAACCCACTTCAAATGGACTCTTCATCATTAGAAATATATTTTTTATATTATTTAAATATCATAATTTATATTACAGATAAAAATATTACATATAAATAGCAATAAATATATTATTTAAATTAAATAATAATGTAATATTTAAATAAAGCTTTTTTTTTATCTTTGGATTATTCTAGCACAGTATAAAGGGTGCACTTTGCATAAACCTGACATAGCCTTAATCTGAAAAAATGGCATCACACCTTTTCTATCATATTTTCAAGTGTATTTTTTCATAAACCTATACTTCATATACGTCCCTAAACATTCCACTGATAGTAAGCCATATTATAAGCTCCAAACCTCAGATGAGTACCCAAGGAGTCATGCATTTTAGAATTCATTTTTGTTTTTAAGTTTGTGTGAAATACACTGTCTCTCAGGGCTGTTTTTCAAAAGTTAATGAACCATATGTAATGACATTTGCAAAAATCATTCAGCTTAAACCATACACTTGGTGTGTTAAATTTCAGGCAGGCTGGTTTAGGATTTTGTTGAATTGCCTGTGATTTTGCCAAGGTCTTGTGGTGAGAAAACATTGGACAACCTCAATTAATGTAGTGATCAGTCCATCAGATAGCAAAACTAATCACTAGTATTTTCATTTTACTTCTTTTGCGTATTCTGCAATGAAATTGTACTGTAAGAATCTTATTCCTTTACCATAAAGATAATATATTCTTTCTTTCTTTTCACAATTCTCACATTTAGGACAAATTTCCTCATAGTTGAAGAAGCCAACACTACAGTTTATTTGAAAGTTTCACGGAGTAATGGGCTTAATGTGTCTCTGAGTGTTGAGTGGGAGACACTGTCGGATACTGCATTTGGCATCGGTACGTTCACTTTATTGAGAATTTCCCCTGCTTTTGTCAGAGTAGTTATATCAAGAAATACAGGAGATGTAACTTTGGAATGTAGATTCATGTATTTGGTGAGATTAATCAGGAGATAAAAGAGTTTAGCTCCTTAAGAGTGGCTTTGTCATCAGCCACTTGTGTCAGAATTTCAATAATCTGTATTGCTCTCCTTCCTGCTTATATGTCACTAGACTTCTGTTTCACTTTCGTACATGGGGGGGTTCTGGGCTCAAGCACACACTGAAGCCAGGTCATGAGGAGCTTCTCGTCAACCAACACCCCGAAGTCCTTCTCCTCAGGGCTCCTCCACACAGTCTCCCCCAGCCTATGTTTGTGCTTGGGATTGCCATGACCCAGGTGTAAGGTTCACATGGTACCATCTCTCCAGGCTGTCCAGTTCCATCTGGATCCCATTCCTTCCCTCCAGTGTGTTAACCACACCACACAGCTCAGTGTCATCAGAAAACTTGCTGAGGGTTCTCATTCCCATTGTCCATGTTGCCAACAAAGTTGTTAAACAGCACTGGTTTTGCTACCGTGTCGGGAGCACTACTTGTCACTGGAAGCTATCCTACCATCTCTGCCCAATTGTACCCATTTCCATGCTAAACCTTTTTGTTCCAGTACTGATACATGTACGGCTGCTCACTAATCCAGACTGAAACTAACAAGGCAAAAAAGAAAATTCCTGGTTTTGAACATGGATGAATACTCTGTCTGGCTCAGCAGCTCATCTAACCTCTGTGGGATTGGGAGTTTGGCTTTTGGAGTTTAATTCTGACAACACAGTACTTTTTTCTGTAAGCCAGTCAAACAGCTTAGGCTGTTTAAGAATCTTAGTGCCATGACTGATTGTTGTGATGAGAGGAGGAAAGAAGACAAACATATACACTTTGTAGTTTCTTTGTCACTCCTTGCTAATTTTCTTACTAGCTGAATTCCAGACGGAATCCTACTCAAATTGGCTATGCATCCTCCATATGTAATTGTAATATATTAAGAATACATTTATCACAGTATCACAGTATCACAGTATGCTAGAGATTGGAAGGGACCTCGAAAGATCATCTAGTCCAATCCCCCTGCCGGAGCAGGAACACCTCGTTTAACTCTCATGAGATCCTCTGTACTATAACATTTCTGTTACATTTACATTTCTGGTACATTTATATATACCAACTATGTAGAGACTACTTCAAAACTTCTGATACTAGGTCTGGTTTTGGCATTGAAAAAGACCTCAGGAATAAGCACTATTTCCTTTTACTGTATTGCAGGGGGCAGTATCAGTGTCCTGTCTGTCTTGCAAAGTTTTGTGGAAGAGTCAGCATCTAGTTGGTGTTTCTTTACATCAGGTCAAATCCTGTATGGTATTCTGCTGCGTACACCTCCAGCTATGTTTTCTACTGTTTACCAGTGGAAAGGAGTTTTTGTTCCTGTCAAGGTAAATGTTTGCTAGCAGACACCAAGCATGCTACTTAATAAAGAATTTAATTCTCAATTTTACTTTTTTATTCCTCTCTCAGAATTTAAATATGTGGGATCCTAAGAGCTGTCTGTCTTTCCAAATCCATGCCTCTCCCTACCTTGTGATTACTCATGGAGGAGCCAGTGAGGGAGCTTTCAACAGCAGTGTTTATGCATTCATGCCGGGACACAGACTGTTGAAGGTGAATCTGTTTTACTTGAAAAAACATAAAATAATGGAGTTGGAAAGGGCCTCGGGAGGCCCTCTGGTCCAGCTGTGTTTAAGAAAACAGCACTCTGTGCTCAGCTAGTATGTGTTCCTAACACTCTGCATGATTTCAGTGATGTAAGTTTTAATAAATGGTTGTCTAAAGTGTTTTTATATTTATATTTTGGGGGTAGGGAAAATGACCTGGAAGAGAGGAAGAAATTGTGGAGCAATCAAGTCACAGAACATTTTCTGAGAAATGTGTAACATTATGTAAATTTTTAATCCCACATATATAGAGAGATAAGTGAAACTACATACATGTAATTTAATGTATTTATATATAGTTTTATGTGTAATTTCACAATTTTTAAAAGTCACAGAATCATAGAATTATTAGTGTTCGAAGGGACTTTAAGATCTTCTAGTTCTAAGCCCCTGCCATGGGTAGGGAAAATATGTGTATATATGTATAAACTTGGCAGTTGAAGAGACTTCCAAACACCATTTTTGTTGTATTTTGCTCACAGATACAGACTTTCTCTATTCTGAATACTACACAAGTGAAACATTTTGCTGTGGATGAAGAAAACTATTTGATTTTTGTGAGTCACACAACCAGTTCCAGTTCCATCCAGGTTAGACTACATTTATCTTCCCTTTTATATGGGTAGTTTGGTTTGTTTTGAGTTCAAAATATGAAGTAATAATAAAAAAAACACCCTATAAATATACATTTTTGGGGAAAAAAAGCTTACTTTTCTATTATGGATTTCTGAGACTGAAAATTATAGGGTTCTACCAATACTTTCTGCATTAACACATAATTTATATTTGGTTTGATTTTACTGCTAGTGTTTTTTCTGTTTTGAAATCTAGCATGTTGAACACCTATAAGAACAGAAATAGCTTCTGATCCTAAACTTCTGAATCTGAAGAACAGACACAGCTGCTTGCAGTAGGGTCATTCTTACCAGCATTCTTCTGCCTTAAGGTCCATCTTAGAAATGAGGAATTCAGTTCACTATAACTCTTCCCAGTTTTTCATCATGACACCTAATTTCTTTTCTCTAGGTGCTAATTATGAATATATAATTAAATAAATGTTTCATCTTTCCACAGGTTTTCCAGTGGCATAATGATGTATTTGTGCTGCATCATCAACTTCCACTTTACAGAGCTCTGAACGTAGCATTGTTTGATAGAGGAGGCATTATGTACCTGTTACTTTCTTTGTCTAATGCCAGCCAGAACTTGCTCTTGTACCAGTGGTTGAATAATGAGTTTAGGAATCTTCATCAATTACCAGCAAAAGTAATAAAACATATGGAGACCTTCATTTCTGGATCGGATATCTATTTAATTACTGCAAAAGGTATTTAGCAGAAGACAAACACTGAGTTTGCAAAGTATATGCTGGCTTATTTGGTAGTAAAGGCATCTGGGGTAAAGGAGTTTAGCTAGGAATTAAAGTATTACAGGGAAGTGACAACTCACTGATAAGCCTTTTATCAAAGTAATCTCTGGTTTGTCCCTCAAAAATAGAAGCATTGTTTGTTCTCAAATACTTATGAAACTGATGAATTATTTTTGCAAGAACGATAGGCATTTATAACTATTCATGTAGCTGCTGATCGCAATCTTTCTAAGCTTTTCTGAGCTTTGTGATATGCAAAAATCATTGGTCAGCAAACTACATGTGTTTTTTATTATAGATATAGCATTTTAATCATTGTTTTGTAAGTGCATCTCTATGCCTATTGAAAAGTTTATTTTGTAGTTTCTTTGCAATTGGCTGCTGTCTACTGGCAATATTAATAATCTTATATGTGAATGTGTGCAGAAAAGGCCTTAAATGTCAGTGGATGAATCATTCCATGGAGACTTTAGAGCAGCTTCCAGTGACTAAACGGGCCAACAACGAACCTGGAGAGGGGCTTTTGACAAGGGCCTGTAGGGACAGGACAAGGGAGAATGGCTTTAACCTCACTTACTATAGGTCTCACTTTGTAATTAAAGCTGCCAAACTCTGCCTTTTGAATAGCCATCAGTGTGTAATTTAGCTAACAAGCAGCAAACTAATGTAAATTTTTCATTTTTCTCCTTTGTAGAATCTGGAAATTCTTCTGAAATTTTCATCTGGGAGACAGGGCAATCTACTTTTAGACACTTCCAGTCTCTTCCAGTCTGTGCTGTAAGAGGCATCCATGTTTTTATGCCTCCTTCTGGTTTAGGTAATTTAGATGTTATTAGAATCATTGTGCTACCAAGGGCATTTCTAGCATTACAAGAACTTAAATATATCACTGCATGTTTCTCTTTTTCCCTCCTTGTACAATGTAGTTCACATCTTCCTATCTGGTAAGGACACAACATCACTGTATTCTTGGAACTCGGAAGAGAACCAGTTCTCTGTAATGCTGGAAGCCCCATTTGCAGATCATATCACTTCAGCTACTGCAAGGTCTCTGAACTCCAGTAAGAACTTGATTGCTCTGTCTGTAGAATCCCACTCCCAGATTTATGAGCTGACTGCTATCTCCAACCAGTCAGATTTTATACCTAGGTAGGTTTTTTTATGTTTTATATAACTTTCATATATCCATAACTTTATAATATATTTATAACATATATATATAACTTTTATATAACTTTTTTAAATTTTTAATAGGTTTAATATAACCTGAAGACAAACAGCCTCATGACTGGCTTTAACACATGGCAAAAAAGGACTTGCATTTATGACTTGATTTTTAAAAAAGTTTTTATTTAGCATAAATGAAATTATTTTCATAACTAACTTCAGTTATTCTACGATCCATTATAATTAAAAAAAAAACGCAAAAAACAAAAGATACCAGAAACCCACTAACTTTAAACCTCTGTTATTTCTTTAGGCATATGAACAGTCATTCCAGCTCCAAAAAAAGCTTATTAAATTTACAGCAGTGCTTTTAAAGTTCATTAATCAGTTATCCTCAGTTTATAATTATTTGAGATGTGTTTTTTTTATGCTAGTTCAGGTGAATTGATATTTGAGCCTGGGGACATGGAAGCTGTGATAGCAGTCAGTATCCTGGATGACATCATCCCAGAGGAGGAAGAATGCTTCAAAGTGTGGTTGAAAAACCCTAAGGGAGGTGCAGAGATTGGTGTTCATGGTTTTGTTAACATAATTATTCCTTCCAATGACAATGCCTACGGAGTCATTGCATTTGCTCAGGTAAAACATCTAAGGTAAATCATTATAATATGTATAAATAATTTCTGAATTATGGAACACAAACATACAAAAACTGTAAACTGGGCTATGTGACAGGATTGTTTTTCTGAAGTCTTGTAGCAATCTGAATTAGAAGATTTTTAACATCCATTTAGCATTCCTATGTGATGATACACACAGCAATGTGAGAACACAAGCTGATAGAAAACCAGTTCCACGGCCCATCCCTATTATGAGATTTTTATAATCCCCTTACATTTAGATTAACACATTGGTTTATCAGATTGGTTTATCAGCAGCCTAAAAATTCAGTTTCCAGATGGCATTTATGAATTCATCATAGAGTCACTACTGGTTAATCAAGGTTAATCAAGGGAATTAAGTAAACAAATCTGTAGATCCTTTTCCCCTGAAAAAGGTACTAACTAAATGAGTTAACCTGCCAGAACAAAATATTTTTTTTGGAAAAATGTCAGACTGGAGGTATTATTTGCAGTGGTTAATTCTTAAATCATCTGACACTGTAGAAATTATCTAGACACATCTATACTGAAGACATACTGAAAATATAAACCACAGAAGAGTCATTACTGAAATGAAACATGGCATCTGGGCTTCTGTAAGAGGATGGACAACAATAAAGTAAAAGCAGTAAAAATATGTCTCTTTGAAGGTGTGCTTTTTTGTCATGTGCTTCATATGATTTGGATATAAATACTGCACTAAAAAAAATAAAAAACCACAAAAAAAACAAACAAAACGAACAAAAAAAACTACCAAGAAAAGAAACTTTGTTTTGGCTTAGAATAAAGAGGCCTGACATTTTAAGTTCTTACATCCATGAAACCTGTGATTATTGAGTAGATCTGAAAATTAAGACATAAAAATTTAATAAGCACATATGTATATAGCTACTTAATAGTATATTAACTTTTTGATGCCCAGTGTCACTGGCCCCCATTGCATACCCAGGCCCCTAAAGAAAGTTTTCTTTATAAGAAAATAATGTTATAACTCTGCTCTTTTATGTTTTCCAGAGTTCTTTATTTAAGCAAGTTGAAGAAATGGAACAGGACAGCTTAATTACCTTGAATATTGAACGTTTAATAGGAACATATGGACGAGTTACAGTGGAGTGGATTGCTAATGGGAGCATAAGTGATGTATTTCCATCTTCTGGAATGGTATGTAATAATCTGATACATATATACATAACCACTGATATGAGGACGCACTGACTGTATTGTCTCAGACCATAGATGCAGATATACTGAGGGAGAAGGATAGTACATGTTAGATTGACCAATTCTTCTGTTAATTTCTGCTTCCTGGTCCTTTCCTGTGATTCTGGCACTTCTGGTAACCACATAATACTGCACCATCACTCTCACTCTTCTAGAACCAGGAATTCAAGGACCAGGATGACTTCCAGTAATTAGAAATGTATATCCACAGTGTCCTGTTCCCATCTTCCTTTCTTGCTCCTATGATATCCAGATATGGTGTCAAATAATTTCCATAGGTGGGAATCTTTGTCCTGACCTTGCCAATACACCTTGAGAGCTTCAGTGGACCAGGAGAATAACGACACGTCCCAGTTCTTTCTGTTTATAAAACTATTCAGATTTTCAGCCACTTTAAAATTCAGTTTCCTGCTAGCCAAAGCTCTTACATGCTTTAGGATAGGCAGATGCTGGGTGCTTCCTCTCAAAGGCCTCCACCTAGTGGCATCTGTAGAAAATACAAAAACCTGTAGGCTTTGAGACATTAGAGCTGTAGTACAGACCCGAGCTGAGGGAATAGGGACAAAGACTCTAGAAATAAACTTTACAACTGGAAATAATGGGTCTGGAATAAGATAAGAAATAGAAAAAAGTCACCAGAGGGGAAATAGAGGAAGCTAAAACAAGCATACTGAAATCATTGAAGTTTTCCTTGAGCATTCCAGATTGGTACTGCATGATTTCCCTGCATATTCTTTCAGGTAGGAAAAGATGGAATGGTAAAGCAAAGGTATACCTTGTTCACAGGAAATTTCTGTTTATCTTTCAGCATAAGTGAAAGTGTTTCCTAAGCCTAACTGTTTATAGACACATCTTCCTTTTTGAGAGACCTAACCAAATGGCCCACCCACTATTTATACAGCAAAGGGACATGAAAATGATGAAAGGATTGGAGCATTTAATACATGGGAGGATGCTCAGGGGGGATCTTACAACTATGTGTAAGGGGCATGGGGTCAAGGTTAAAGAAGATGGAGCCAGATGCTTCTTGACCGTGTCTTGTGCCTGCATTGGGCAGAATACAGGAAATTTCCTCAGAGATATTGTGAAGTCTCTGTCCTTAGAGATACTTAAAACCTATCTGGACATGGCCCTGAGCAGTTTGCTTTGGTTGAACCTGTTCTTAGAAGTGACAGTTGGACCAGGTGATCTCCAGAATTCCCTTCCAACCATTGTGATTCTGTGGTAATGAAGATATGTGGTCACTTTGAAACAGTTGAACCATTTTTCCTCAAATTGGAGTGTAGCTGTCAGAAAAAGGTATTGGTTTGGATGCCTGTTTATAAGGCAGATAGCTATAGGCAGCTAAATGATACCAAAATAATTTTCATAGAATCATAGATTTTGTCCTGATTTTGGAATAATCTTCTCAGAGAAGAAGGGGATTCCCCAGTACTGGGCAGCTTTAAGATTCGACTGGATAGGGTTCTGGGATATCTAGTCTAGGTCATGTTTTGCCTAGAAAAGTTGGACCAGATAATCCTGAGGTTTCTTCCAACCTGGGATTCCATGATTCTATGGTACATATATACGTGCATATGTGTATATTTATGTATGTGTGTGTATGAGTGTGTTATATATATGTGTGTATTTTTAATTGATAGAGAATAAAAATGGTATAACAGCATTGAGAAGAAGTTTGACTTCTTTTCTTCCCTCTTTCTGAACTTCAGATTACATTTTCAGAAGGTCAGGCCCTGTCCACAGTCACCCTGACAATTCTTGCGGACAGTATTGCAGAGCTTGCAGAGACTGTGGAAATCACACTCACCTGTGTTACCACTGTGGGTGTTAAGAATACCATGAAAGGAGCTGTCATTGACCCCAACCGGGCAAGAGCTGTACTTAGCATTTTACCCAGTGACTCTCCACATGGTGTGATTGGGTGGCACATGGACTCCCTCTTTGTTAAAGTCATGGAGCCAGAAGGTAAGTCTTGTGTCTTCATTTTTAGGTAAAAAAAAAAAACACCGCCAACTTTTTCAAAGTCAGCATTCTTGAAGCTATAATATTGGTTTTATATATA
This sequence comes from Pezoporus wallicus, assembly GCF_028554395.1. Lineage (NCBI taxonomy): Eukaryota > Metazoa > Chordata > Aves > Psittaciformes > Psittacidae > Pezoporus > Pezoporus wallicus. The sequence goes on from NW_026637224.1 coordinate 2,469,525, forward strand.
TAGTGTATCATGTTTATATATTATATACATATCATATATATATTTTATAACCATTATAAAATACCATATTATTATAATCATTACAATACATAGCATGTAATATGTAATACATAAGGCATAAGACATAATGCAAAATACATAATGTGCAATGTATAATATATAGTATACAATATATTATATATATGATGCATGACATATTTTATATGTTTTATATATGATAATATATATGCACAATTTAGGATGTATGATATATAACACAGAATATATGATAGATCTATAGTATATGCTATATAATATATAGTATAAAATGTATAATTTAATTGTATATAATATGATAAGATACACATCATATAATATGTACCTACTATATAGTAGGTAATATGATTTATAGTGTATCATTAGAATTGTTATAATATATAGGATAATTTATAATATATATAACCATGTATATGGTTATATGTATTATTTTATAGGTATTTTATTTTTATATGTATCAGCATTTTTCTATTTTTTTTTTTAACCAGAAACAGCCTTTAAAATGTATGACTATGGCATTTCATTACATACATTATATGCTGTATTTCACATTACATATATCAACATTATCAAGTAATTTTTGTTTAGGGGGTAAATTATTTAAATCTTGGCATCTTGTGATGCTAATTGCTAATACATGAAGTTCTTCTATTTAGATTAAAAGCCTAACTTTCCCATTTAATGGTGTTAATATATTGTTTAAAATAATTTACATAGCAAGGCTTTCCTCATGAAGTGGGTCAAAAAGGGAAGCTTTTTGTTCTGTGGGACAGGGGAAGGAAGGAAGCAGAGGAAGAGTGAATTCCATGTCAGGAAAACTGAATTAGGGTTTTCCTGCCTGCCAGCTGCATGTTTGATAGGTTATGTCAGTTTTTCTCCCAGGGTCTAAGTGAAATTGTAAAGGATATGCCAGGCAGCTGGCTAGAGGAGGACTGCTGCGATGCTCCAACTTCTGCCCTCTCTGATGTCTCAAGGAGTTCTGGCACTTGCCATAACCTGGGAGTTTTCCAACAGCTGCCTGATGGCCTATTCATACTTCAAAAGCCCAACTGAAATTTCCTGACAATTCAATATGCTGTCCGTATTAACAAATAAAGTTTATGGAAAATACGTTTTTCCATCAGAATATATTATTATTGCAGATAAAACCTCCTCATCAGTTCTATTGTAAAGGGAATCAGTGTTGCCCTTTCTTTAGCACATGTAAGTATTGTGGGAGCACAAAGCTGGTTGCTTATTATCTATTTCTTCAGCCACAAACCCAACACTTTCAGCCAAGTGCTGTTTGGTGGTTCATTGGAAAAAACTTGCAAATCTTCTTTCCCAAAAGGGATCTGAGCCTGACTGATATAAGTGTATCTTGTTTTCATAGAATCATAGAATCACAGACAGTTTGGGTTGGAGGGGATGATAAGAATCATGCAGTTCCAACCCCCTGCAACAGGCAAGGACACCTTCCACTAGACCAGGGGATCCAAGCCCCATCCAACCTGGCCTTGAAAACTTCCTTCAAAATCTGAATGGAGGAAATGTAAGATTTACAACCAGAGTGATTGCCTCCAATGCTCATTTCTGTATTAGTATCAACAGTGATCTCCTAGACATGTAAATGCCATACAAAATAGTAAGATGGGAGTTTTGAAGGAAAATTAAAAAAAAACACAAAATAAAGGCCATATCAAAGTAACAGTTTTTGTAGCAGACATTTTAAACTAGAAACATTCTGTGGTTTACTCTTCCTCTAGATCCAGGTTTCAAATGCATTCCAGGTGTACCCACTGTGTGTGTTCACCCCACTTGTGCATGCTCATCTGCCTGACCCATTGAATTATCCAAGTATTGTGTTTCTAAGAAGAACTGAAGTGGGCTCGAGCAAGCAGCTGTAGTACAATTAGGTGAACTGAAAGTCAAGCAGAGGCAGGGTTAAAATAATCGTGTCTTGTTTCATTCCTCTCCTTGTTATAGGGCAAGTGAATTCAACTACTCTTAATTTACAAATCGTTCGAGAACAAGGGTCTGTTGGAAAGATTGCAGTTCAGCTGAGCACTGCACCTAACCTTGAACTGCCCCTCTCCAACCAAGCAACAGAGAATGAGGATTACATACTGGAAAAGAAGACAATTATTATGGCAGAGAACATGACAATGACTTTTGTCACAGTCACTATTTTGCCTGTGAGTAGTCTAACTTTAGTAGGCTTTAGCTAATAAAGTCTTTTAAGGAAAGGGAAAATAGTACCATTTCTATACCAGAAATAGGATTTAGTATTTTAGAAATGGCTGAGGTGGGGTTCTTGCCTCATCAGATGGCAGCCGTCACTTTCTGAAGAATTCAAGCACTCATCAATGAGAATGAACCAAATTCTTTGTTTCGTTGTAGTCCCAAAATTAACATGTAATAATGACAAAGGAAAAAATCATAAATGTTGCTTTTTCAACTTGTTACAGATTTTTACAGATTTATTTTACTTTGCATGCTCTTAACATATTTATTCTGTAGTTCAGGAAATGCTATATTTTACCAAAAATATGTATATTCCTTAAATATATTCAGAATGAAGATATTACTTTTCAAGTTCTGGTTTAGTTTCTAAGATCTAGCCAACTTTCTTATAGATCAGAGAAACAACAGATAGCCAGCACTGCTTTGCGCTGTTCTGACAGATCTGGAATCTGATTGCCAACTTCAGTTTCTAAAGCTCAGCAAAAGCAGCCTTTTTCTCCTTTCACATGGTGTAAAGCAAGGGGTTGCTTATATGGTCCCATGTGCCGAGGGTTTTTGAACAGTAAGCAGCCTACAAGTAGTGAGTTTCCTGCATGTGTTGTAACTTAACAACGTTTTATTTAAAAAGTGACATTTTTGCAGGATAATGTTCCAGAATTACAGGAAGGATTTATAATCAATATTACCAATGTGCGACTGCTTGATTCTCCCTCTGGGGGCCAGCCAAGCATGAAGAGGCTTGGGTTAGAAATAGCTGAAATAACAATTGAAGAAAATGATGATGCCAGAGGAGTATTTAGTTTCAATGTTACAAGGGTAAGTCTGAATGAAAAGTACTTAAAGTAGCATTCCAGCAGGAGAGTCTCTGTTTTCAGACCAGTTTTGATGGTGTTTTAATAAGCTTTATGACACTAAATTGTTCTGGATAAAAAGGCCAGATACCAGACAAACAAGTAAATCTTAATTCTTCACAATTAATATATGGAATTTATTAGATAGCTGAAAGTGCCAGGACTAGTGTGATAGAACGTTCTGAAAGGGACTTCAGGATGTCATCTAATCCAGGCTTTCGCTCAGAGCAAGGTCAATGCTGAATTCAGACCAATATACAAGTGATTATGTATTTTTTCATTTAGTTTTACCTGCAAGTAAATATGCAAAATAAAAAACAAACAAACAAACAAAACCCTAAACCAACATAAAACAAAGTTGCTGTGATGCTCAGCAGTTTCTTGTTGTCTTTACAGGATATAACTGGAGCTGTTGTTGGTTATGAGGTACCGTCACCACAGAATATACTGAAACTCCCAGTTGTTCGACAGGCTGGGAGGTTTGGGTCAGCAACTCTGTATTGGGAAGCCATTCATGCAACTGCTAGTTTTGAAGACTTCACACCATCATTTGGAAACCTTACATTTGCAGATGGGGAGGTATGTGCTTTCTGAAAGTTTAACTGTCTCTAGGTTACCAGTTTAAGAGTTTCTCATGTTTCCTTCCAGCAGAATTTGTGTCTTTTCATTGAAAGCATTTTATCTATGGCCTTATGTCTGTGAATGATGCTCCTGACTTCAGTTCCTTAACAGGGAAATGTAGAACGTTCATGAGCATTGACCAAATAGGGCTGTATTTGGTCAACCAAATGTTGACCAAATGTTGGCCAAATGTGTCTTTCACAAGCGACAACGTAATTTCTAATAATAAAGCCTGAAACACTGAAAATTTGTAATGTAACATGTCTTTACTATAAATGCTGTATGTTTTCTTAGCTGTGTTCTACATATAATTTTAAATGTCATGCTGCCCCTGGCAATACTTAGTGTACACAAGCAGTTTTGATTCCAAGTGAACAGAACTGGTCTTTGGCAAGTAGGATGTACTTTGTGAGCAGAATTTTGGCTTAAATACAATGTTGTCTACTTACACTTTCCACCGAGTACCAAAGCAGAGCAGTCTGCTGCTTTTAGTACACAATGTTTATGTTGGTGGACTTAAAAACCCCTCTTGAATTTTTGTTATCTTATTATACAAGTATGGTAAGAAACAAGCATAACTAAATAATGAGTGTTTATCATTTTTTATATAAAATTTACTTATTTTATTTTTTTTTGTCAAGCTATTCACAAAATATTATAAATGAAACTCAGTTGCTCTTTTTTTACTTTTTTTTTTTTTAAATAATGTTTTCTGCAGGCTAGAGGACAAATAGAAGTTGAAATCATAGATGACAATGAAGTGGAATTTCTTGAGATATTCAGGATTGCCCTGGTGAGGGTAACAGGTGGTGCAAGACTTGGGGATGACACCCTGGTAATTGTTGCTATTCCACCAAATGATTCCCCTGTTGGAGTATTTGGTTTTGAAGAAAAGAACGTGAGTTTGATTTGGATTGCACTCTTTTCTGCTAAAGCTGGATAGTGAGTTCGTGTCACTAGGTGTCAAATAGGTGATTTTGGTGAGCATTCATTGCAGTGGAAGACATGACTTCATTGAAAGCCATGTTAGTGCTTGTCTCATCTAGCTGTGTAGAATGGCTGTAACAACAAAACTGCTGCATAAATGCAGATTTCTGCATTACTGAATCGATTTAATTCAGTTCACTAAAAAAAAATCAGGGCACCCAAAGTAGTATTTTGGTAGTCTGATGAATATTAAAATGGTTTTGTAATAATCTGTATTGCTGAAAGTAAAGATAAGAAATTACAAAACGTATTTCATCTTAGTTTTTGTCAGTGAATGATTCTTCTGCTCTCAATCTTGCTGATGCTGTGCCTGTTTGTGACTCACTGTCTGTAATTATTTTTAGTCATAGAGCATACAGAAATAACACGAGTGACTAATCTTTGATAGCAGAATTCAGTACATCCCTTATATCTGTTATCTTCCTGTTGATTTGCACTGTTGTCCTTATTTCACATTGTCGTTGATGTTTTTTGTCATTCATCTCAAGTCAGTATTGATGCATTTTGCTACAGCCTTTCCTTCTTTTTCCTCATCTTTCTTCATCAGGTAATAGTGAAGGAACCTCAAACACCCGATGACTCTGCTGCAGTTGTATTGCTCACTGTAAGTCGAAGTCATGGAGGACGAGGAGCTGTTAAAGTGTTATGGATTCTTGAAGAAGCAGCCAGATATGATTTGACCCCTTTGAATGGTACCCTTCACTTCAATGAGGTATTTCTGATATTGCAAATAAGTGATTTGCTATTATATTTATAAATAGTTTCCTCTTATTATGCATGGTTTTGTGGTTGCTGTTATGTGTTTATAGCAGCATGGTGTTGCTAAATATCGTAACACTAGGAAAAGGCCAGTTTGAACCAGTGGGGTTAGCAGTGTGCAATGGTTTGTTTTTTTTTTCAAACAAAGCCAACAGCCTCATTTTAAGGCAGCGCAATGTAATCATTAGGAAGATGGGCTTTTCAGATTTGAATTGTTTTTTCAATAAGAAAGAGAAACAAAATGCACTGAATGTGAAGAATGATTACAGGAACATTTATTCCATTGCAGTGTCAGACAACTGCAAGAGCAAAATTGATATTGAAAGGGTGAGAAGGATGAAAGAATGCTCAAAATTGGCAGATTTTAAAAAATAAATAATAAAACACCCTAGTGACTTTCAAACTGAACAGTGTGATTTGATTTGTGTTTCATGGCAAGTAAAAGCTCTGAAGTTAGGAGCCGAAACACTGAATATTGTCAAGCTATTGTTGTTATCTTAATATTGGTCTTTTATAAGCGACTCAAAATATTTAATGAGGAAAAGTGTTTTAATATAAAGCATAATCTGTCTGTACAAGGCTATTTTGCATAAAATAAATATGCATACCAGTAGTTTCTTTTAATCAGCTGGAAAATAGCTTTTTTTGGTAAGATTCACCAGTATTTGGGAAAGTTTTCCTGTCATTTTTTGCTATCCTTTCTCTGCTGATAGGCTAAATATTGTTTTTTGTCCCTGAAGTTCTTGTATATGTATAGCTGTAAGAATACAAGTATGTATGTATGGTGTACTAAAGATATGCAATGTGTGCCTACTTTTTTCCTATATTTTTATCTTGGGCATTTGCTGCTGCCCACTGCCAAAAATGTGGATTAGACAGGAATTTGCTAGGACCTTATATATCTAACCTTAATAATGTTAGTCCTTAGAATGTATGCACACTATTGAACATGAACTTTCTGATGGAAAAAATTGTCTAGAAACTTTCCTCTAGGTTGAAAACTTCTATATGAATACAATTTCAAAGTAATTTCAGTTGTTAGTCAGTTGAAAATAGCCAGGATATTTCTGGGGAGTACACAATGTTTGAGAGAAAATTTGTAGTATTTATTAAGCTGTGAGAAAACATTTCAGCCAGATCAGAAATATCATATTAAAAAAAATACAGAATATATCAAGCATATGCATGTTTAACACTTGATTTGTTAAATAAAAAAAAAAACTTTTTTATAATACCATATTTTGTTCAGTTATAAATACTTTATTTATGTATCTTCTTATTTTACATGATACAGACTGAATCCCAGAAGTTGGTTGTTTTACATGCGGTACAAGATGGTCTGCTGGAGGGTAATGAAACATTTACCATACAGCTAGTCTCTACTGGTGATGCAGAGATATCCCCTGTAAATGGTAAGGAATTAATTCATTACCTGCAATTTTGAGTAATTTCATATGAGAATTCTAGTAAGCCTGTTCATATTCTTTTAGTCTGCAGTGCTTATGTATTTTGTGTACAGTTACTTGGTAGCAGTTTTGACTGATAGTCTTTTTCCCTAAATTGTTTCATCGGCCAAAGAAATCAAATAGAACCTTAGATCATACTTTTTTATTCTAAATTAATTTTTGGCGTAAAGTTTTGTGTTAAGATGGGTAACATTGTAAAGAATTCCTTAACAAAAATAAGCAAACCAGGTTCAGACCTTTTTGAATCGTAGAACTATTTTGTTTGTAAGGGGGGTTATAGTTGCAAACCCTGCTCAAGTAACAGACTTCACAATTAGATCAGGCTGCTGTATGCCTTGTCCACTCAAATTCTGAATGTCTTCCAGGACAGGCAATTCCATGGGCTCTCTTGGAAGCTGGCACTAACCACTCATGTCACAAAATTTACCGAAGTTAGGTCATTATTTAGTTTTCATTTACTATGAGAAGCTTTGTTCTTTTCATAGGTGTTGCAACTGTCATTATTGTGGGTGATGAAGGAGCTTCTGGGGTGGTTGGGATAGCCCATTCATCCAAGCATGTTCTGATTGGAGAACCTTCAGGAAATTATAATGGAAGTGCTCTTATTAGGTGGGTACATCACTCATTTTTCCAAAGGAAGGACAAGAGTACCATTTCAACAGCTATATGACTTCACATTTGGCAAGAATTTGTTGAGTGCTGCATTTCATTATCACTTCTAAAATCAGAACTATTTTTAAAATTAGATACTTGTTTTTAAAGAAGGGCAGAATATGTTATGCGTCTTTTCAGTATTACTGGAAAGCTCTAAATACTACCTTCAGTCTTCAGATTGTTTACACATTGATGCATTAAAGGAAGGGATTCTAGTGAAAGAAAGGAGGAAGGGGAAACAATGGCATTTGAAGATACTTCGTGCTTTTCAGGATTGGTTCCTGAAGTGTATTTCACTACACTGCTATGATGGCTAGCCTAACCAAAGCAGGAACTGGGTTTTTAGTTGGAACAAGATGTAATTATTTCACTGCATTCAGTCAGTTGAAAAGAGGATGAGTAAACAAAGATGTTCGCACACCTTGTAAGAGTACTGGAAAAAGGATTACAACACTTTGCCTTGGTGAACCAGCAAATAAAAGCAACAGAATAGCTTCTTATGCTACCCTGAAAAGCCCATAAGACAAAGTGATGCCTTGTGCAGCAGTTGTTGTAGATTATGTAGTAGATTGTGTTAGGTATGGACAAATTTTTTGCCATGACTTTGTTCACCAAGACTGATGTCATGAGCAGAATTAGGCTCTAGGTTTTTAGACAAGCAGCAGACAGAACATTTCTCAAGTGATCTCACAGTAGTATTCTAGTGTCCTTCTGCCTTAAACCCCAAATTGCCTCTAGGCATTACCCTTAAATCCCGTTTTCTTTTTGTGTGCCTAATTCCAGAAGAGGAGAATGGAACTAAGAGATCTCAGGTTTCATCCCCTGTGTTTGGGCTATACATATGCAAAGAAACCTTAAAAGAGACCTTAAAAAAACTCTTGGTAAAAATGCAGCTCTAGATACCTCCCAACACAGGTAAATTAAACAAAACCGCAGATATGTTATTGCTCTGAAGAGGGAATTTTAAAGATCTTAATAGTACTTAAGATCCTTACAGATCTTTAAAATCTCAGTAGGCTTAGTACATTAAAATTCAAGCTTCACAATGCTGATAACATTTCTTTCATGCAGAACAATATCATATACTGTTTGTCTCTGGATTGGATATTAAATATGAAATGTAGAAAATAAAATCTGTGTTTGCGTTCTTGTCTGCAGCCTGACACGTGGCCCAGGGATTTTTGGTGAGATCATAATACATTGGAATATAACACCTTCTCATCACACAGAATTTGTTGAGACATCAGGGACCTTGACAATGCGAGACAGGCAGTCTGCAGCAGTTGTTCTGATACAGGTATATGAGAGATTTTACATGACTAGCTATTGCAAGTAATTCCTTTTATTTTGTTAGCATCTTAATTAAAATTAGTTACACCTCTCTCCCTGGAAATAGTTTTAATTCTTTTAGCTTTCTTTTGTTCTGCTCCCTAGACTGTCGATGACAACAGTCCTGAGGAGAAGCATTACTACCAGTTTCAGCTAACTGGAATTAGTGATGGAGGACTCATAAATGAATCTAGCAGCACAGCAAATATTACTATGGCCGCCAGTGATTTTCCATATGGAGAGTTTACATTTACACGGGAACTACTCCAAACAACCGAAGAAGAAAAATGGGTACTAATTAAAATTCCTTTTTATGTAAAGTATTGATATATGTTAATACTGTTGCTAGATTTATGCTTAACTTTAGAAAAAAAAAATCTAAGTCTACATTTCTCAACACAGTCTGAGAATGGCTGGCTGTACTTTTTAGAGTTTTTTAATACTCCAAGAAAGAAGGCTACCTGCAAAATTAAGTGCACTCTGTACTTGCTAAGCAAAGTTACCTGAGAGAACCATTGAAAAGATGCCTTTAGAACAAGCCCCTAAAGGCAACTGTCACAGAAAAATAGAGCTATTTTTTAAAGAAAATGTTCTCTTTCCCTCAGGTTAACATCAGTATTGTGCGTTCCAGGGGATCCTATGGCAAAGTGCGTCTTTGCTTTCAGATAATAAATGGGACTGCAGAGGAAGGAACTGATTTTACTCTCACAGTAAGGGAACTGTTGTTTGAACCACATGAGGAAAGTAAAATAATTTTGGTTGAAATCCATGATGATGACTTTCCTGAAGGTCCTGAAGACTTTTCAGTGATGATTACCAAAGTGGAACTCCAAGGAAGGTAAAGACAAAATTCCCAGTTGGTTGATTACAAGCAGAAGAACAAACTGTATTTGGAATCTAATCTACCTGCATAAAGTCACTACTGTAAAATTTCGAAAAACAGCCAGCATGGTAACTGCAATAGAAATTGGGTGCATGAGGAAGCAAATTATTTAAATATTAGTATAAAGATTTTGCTGATTAAGATTTATTAAAGCTAAAAGTCCATACATTACATGCAAGTTGCCAAGTTTCATGAAATTCAAATAAGAAGATCAAATGAGAAAGCAAAAAAGAAATATGCATGTTTGTGTGAATAAATTACTCTTTCTGCTTATATAATAGTTTGAAAAAGTGTGACCAAAAGTCTTCAATGATAACTGTCAGAAAATAAAAGTATTTGTGGTAATTCAAAAATTGACATGCCTGCATCTTAATACTGTCACAATAATATTTTTATGTTCTTTCTTTTTATTTTTTTTTTATATTCTTGCAAGTGGATTTGATTTTACCATAAAAGAAAATGGTCTACAGCTAGATCAACCTCCAGTAATAGGAAATATCTCCACAGTTCGAGTCACTATTGCAAAAAGTGATAATGCAGAAGGCATCATAGAATTCGATCCGCAGTATATCCTCTTACAGGGTCAGTTTACCTCCAGTTTTCACTGTGGTTTAGAAGATAAGTCTGTGGCTGTGGCATAACTTTTGAAATAAAATTACTTTTTCTCAATTACTCTTGCAGTGGAAGAGGATGCTGGATTAATCACGATTCCAGTTGTGAGGAAGCGTGGAACTTATGGTGATGTAACAGCTGATTTTCTTTCTCGAAGTATTTCTGCACTTCCCAATGGTGTTGACTATGTCATCCATAATAATTCTGTCATTTTTTATCACGGCCAGAACCAGACTTTTATTTACATCTCTATTATAGATGATGAAGAAAGGTAATACATTTTTCAGATATTTATTCACCATTTTACTTCTGAGAAATCTTTTTTTCAGCATGTGCAGCATGCCTGTGTGTAGAATTGGAATTAAAAAACAAATTTATGCAGTGCTGAAAAATCATCTTAATTTAAAAAGGTGGAGGGTAAAAGTGCTATTATTAGGGTTTCATCATTCCTGTTTGTTAAATTTTATGAAAAAAATACATTTTTTAAATTAGATTGTCAGAAATCTTGGGTGTAAATAGTACTGCTGTGAATAATAAAATATTCTGCCATATTTAATTTAACATAAGTAAAAAGTAGAACGTTAATTTTATTTCGGATATCACCATTCTTTGCATGTGGGAGGACTCTTCTGCTGTATGCTTATGGGGATGATTTCTGTACCCCTTTAAACAGATCCAGCTGGGTGCGTGGCTGAATCATTAAGAATAATTTTAATTATTTTCTTTCTCAGATATCTCAGAAACACTTTTTCTTTTTTCATGCAGTGAATTTGCAGAGCTGTTTGAAATCCACCTGACAGGAGCCACTGGTGGAGCAGTCCTTGGGCCTCACCTAGTGAGCCAGGTCACTATTGCTAAGAGTGACTCCCCTGAGGGGATCATCCGATTTCTCAACCAAAGTCAAATTATTCTTCCAAACCCTGATACACTTACGACAGTGTCCCTAGTGCTGGAAAGGACTGGAAAATTGTTGGGGGAGACACAGGTGGGCTTTGGCTCTCCAAGATTGAATGCTTTCCACTGACCAGGTCAAAAAGCTCCTGCTTTTTTTCTTCAAGAGCTTATTTGTGACTGATTTCTACTAGGATAATTGCATATATTTGCAGTATAACAGAAAATGTTGTTACCCTTCTAATACTGTCTTTCTTCTGCTTTCTTTCTTTTATTATGGTCTTGTGTGCTTTTTTTTTTGGAAATAGCTGACTAATCCTGTTGAAAATATGATTAATCTAATACACCACTACTAATTTAAGTCAGACAAATTACATAGTAAAGCTAGTCAAATTTTTTTCAGTATATTGTTTACTTTGTGTTCTCTAGATTTTTATTTTTTTTTTTAATACTCTATAGAGACGAGTGACAAAGTGAAGTTATAAATATGAATCAGGGCAGGCCTTCTACAGTCTTGGCAAATGACTGGAAGATTGGCATTAAAGCCTCCTACTCCACCACTTAAAAATTACCTTCGTCTTCTTTGACTTATTCTAGAAGTCATTGGGGAAAACTAGAAAACAGTGAAATGGGCAAATTAATAATTTTAAAGTGCTGAATTTGAATTCCTCAAAGGCAATCTAATTTATGGGAAATTTAAAAAATACTGTAGCTTTTAATCATTCTGAAAAAGTAAGAATCATAATTTAAAATATTAAAAACTTTTATTGAAGGAAATATTTGTAATTCTCAGTCTTGATATCACACGACAGGAATAGTTTTGATTGTGAGTACTCATGTGTGGGGCTTTGTGACACAAATGATGGAAGAGAGAAATACAAACTGGCCCATGTGTTTCCTGTTAAGTGCCAAAGAAATCAAATTTTCATTTTTTTTATATACTAATACTTAGAAATTAATAAACAGGTACTGTGTTTAACTAACTTCAAAATTTCATTTTGGAATGTGTCATGTTTATTATGACTATATATTTTACCACATAGAATTCAGTGTGAATATTTTGTGTTCTGTATTAGCAAAGACTTATACATATCTAGTTATCAGATAGAAGAATGTTTATGTCACTTGTGGTATTCTGTCATTTCTCCCTCTGGGATGCCATATTACCGCTCTAAATCTGAAACTGGTATTGTCCACAGATTAATTGGGACATCTTGGGACCTAATTCAGAAGAAGTTTTATCTCCCATGAATAGTGACATTGGTGACCCTGTGAATGGATCATTCTATTTTGGAGAAGGAGAAGGAGGGCTGAGAACTATTAATCTACAAATCCATCCTCATACTGAAGCTGAAGTTCAGGAGACCTTCATTATTAGACTGAGACTTCTAGAAGGGGAAACAGAAATAGATTCTAAGGCAAATAGCATTGCACTAATAGTAAGTCACTGTTGGGTTTTTTTTCCTTCTGAGATGTCTGTTGACACTGGTCTGTTTTTTTTCCGAGATCTCTGTTGACACTCTGTTGACACTACAAGCTTAAAGCTTGTAAAAATTAATCATAATGATTGCACAGCTTGTCATTTGGCTTTTTGTCATAGTACTACTTGTTACAGCTTCAATTCTTCAAAAAAGAAAATAGAATTTTCAGAAAAAATTGTATATAAGCCCTGTTTTGGCCCTCTTATTTCCAGAATTCTGTGGTTCTGTTTGTAGACAGCATGGATTGGGTCCTCTTTTCTACATGTCAGTTCACCGTTCATCCCTTCTTGACCTCTTCTTCCCCTCCAGCTCTCCTAAATAGATGAGAGAATCTGACTATCACAAAGCAAGAGAAATGCAGAAATCTGTGGGAGAAGGCAAAGGGAGTTGTCAAAGCCAAATTATTGCTCTAAGGATACTGCAACTAAGGAAATATTTAAAAGGCTGATATAAGAAGCTAGCAAAAAAAAAAAAAAAAAAAAATCTTTCCTAAAAATTGGATTTTTTTTTTCCTGGTCTGTAAAGCATTGATGGGATTAGTTCCTATATCTGCAGGCTCCTAATTTTTCCTACAGAGAACCAGTTTTTTTCCCTGGGCTGGAATGTTTCACACTGCATGCCAATGAATTAGCTTCTCAGTAGGCACTGGTGTTACAACTCCATTTTAAGTCAGTTGACCAGAAATTCTTGTTGCAGCTAGTGATTCACACACAATGATATACAGCATTTGAAATAAAACTGTCCTTTCTTCCTCAGACAGGGAGACAGAACTGAGAAGGGGAAATTCATACTTCCTTTGCTGTCTCTTAATATCATTTTGATTCCAATTTAGATCCTTCTTAATCTTCTTTATGTGTTGCTGTTTCGAATGAGAGTACAAGTCACTATACATTTCTGATACATTGTTTACTTTTTTACAGATACAGAAGTTTGGGGATCCTAATGGAATTGTACAGTTTGCTCCTGAATCCTTAACTGAGAAAAACTATACAGAACCCTCAGCAGTGGAAGGGCCACAAAGCATCACACTGTTTATCAGACGAATTCAGGGCACTCTGGGAAACATAACGGTATTCTTACTCTTTCCTAATAAACAGTGTAATATGAAATCATCCTCAGTATCAATGTATGGAGAAATATCTTATTCTGTGTCTTTCGATTGCTTGTTTCTCAAATTCTTTTTCAACATCTTGCCTGTTAGACTGAATTTAGGAAGGGCTCAGCCCTAGTACTTGTAGTTTTGAGAGTCAAATTCAGTCTCCCCTAATCAGGTTAGAAAAAAAAAGAAAACCAGTACTGCAGCGCTTCTTTCTCACTTTACCCTGTGCTTTGATGGGAGAACAGAAAAGACCATCCATTCATAGTGAGCTTTCTTGGAGATCATCACAATTTATTTTTCCTGCCATATTTAAAGTTAAGAAACAGATTTTTGAACCATCACTCTCGTTTTTTACTTGATGTTGTTTAGAAATAAGCATTTTAACAAGTACTTGTTTGATTTAAAAAAAAATCCATTAATAGAAGCATCTGCTTTGTTTAATGAGTTTTCACTCTTCTTTTTTATGTGAGGAATCTTGAAAACACAAAGAATATGTTGATGTAAAAAAATGATTAATTTTTAAAAATTCTGAGTTTCAATATAGTTTTACATAAATATTCTCAAGATATACAAAGAACATCTTTAAATTCATAGTACTGTTAAAGGAACAACACACATTTTTGTAAGACTGTCTGTGTTCTTTCTGTGCCAACCTAAACCAATATTTATTTTACCCTCTTAAAACTAGTCTGTTCCATATCCTATCTGTACTGAATCCTAAATATGAAAGTTTCTGACTCTATGTGTAATTTTGCTTACGTTTTGTACATTTTCTAAACTCATTTCAGGTTTACTGGGAAATACATAGTGAATCTGACATCACAGGTGACTTCCTTACAACAGCGGACTCTGTTGTCATTGCTGACCAGCAGAGTACAGCTGAGATAATTATTTACCTGTTACCTGATGATGTTCCAGAACTGGATGAAAACTATGTGGTGCAGCTGATTTCAGTAGAAGGTGGAGCAGATTTAGACCAAGAGAAAAGAATTTCAAAGATCAATGTGTTTGCAAATGATGATCCTCATGGAGTGTTTGCCCTGTACTCTGATGATCAGTCAGTATTTGTAGAGAGAAACCTGGATCGGTATGTTCATATCAATGTAACTCGGCATGCTGGAGCATTTGGAGAAGTGAGAGTTGAATACCATATCATGTCTCATCATGAAGAAGTGCTAATTGAACCTGAGAATGAGGAGGGATACCTCACAGTAAAAGATGGTGCCAGGTTTGGAGTGAAAAGAGTGCCAATAAGTAACCAGGTCGGTATTATCCTTTTAGCTCCTATGATATCTATTGTTTCCATTTGTGTCTATCACAATACCAACGTAGTGGAAAAAGATACTAAACTCTCAATGGTAGCCACCATTATGGATTAGGACTGTGTTCAAATACTACATTTTCAGATAATAATTGTAAAGTCACTGCTATGCAGCTGTTCATATATTCAGTCTTTCCTTCCATCATTGCTCTGTGTTACTATCAGTTCAATATTTTATTAGTATATGTATGCAACTATTTCCTCAAATTTCCCTTTTGGGTTGTAAATAGTGATCTGTCACTGCTGAGTCATGAAGCAGCAGGTAAATTTACCTGCAGTTTTCTGTGTTCCTTGGTTGGTTGTTGCTATTAATATTAGTGTCTTACATCCTTTTCCAATCATTTTATGTCTTTATAATCCTAAGTATTAAATAAAGCTGAGGATACTGTGTTAGATACAGTTTATTAAAATGGCAGTAGTTGGTCTACAAACTCACATTCCAAAAAATGCTGGCAAATCACATTCACAGTATCGATGTTTTAGCTGTATTTCTTTTGAGACACATAATCAACAAAACACTTGCCTTGAAAACACTGCTTTTTTTATGCTACTGGAATAAAACCTGCAGATTGTTCTGATACTTAATTCATTCAACTGGTGGATATGATGTTTTTTAGTGGAATTAAATTTCTACCTTGCTTAAATTCTCTCTCTCAAAAGGCATTTATTCTACTGGGCTTGAATTTTACTCTGGAACTGACTAATGTAAGCCTGGTTAGGGGAAGTGCCAAGGATGTGCCTAAAATACTAGGAAAAGCAAAGTCAACTATCCTGCTTGTTCCTGCGGAAGCTGCCAATTCACAGGTCAGTAGACTGGCTGCAGTGTAACGTTTCTACGATACAAGGATGGTATGCTCCGTTACAAAAGGTAGATGCCATGAGGATTCAATTGGCTTCTCAAAGTTTTCAGTTTTGTAACCGATTTAATGACTGACAAGAATTTTCCAGTTATTATTTGTACTGTATATTTTCTTTTGACACAATTTTTACAGAAATGTGTTAATATAGTTTGAAAATGTCTCTTCATCTATAAAATGAAAATAGTGTAAATACTATGGTGAATTTGTATTTTTGTTTATGTGAAATGGAAGTTCTCAGGCTTAAAAGGACTAATTCTGGACAACATTACTTCTTTAAGTACAGCAGCCTCTAAGTAGGTAGCAACATGTATGCAGTAATGTGTGCAAAATGAGATGTAGGTCATGCTGGTTTTAATGCAGTTGACAATATATTTGGCTAATCCCTGAGCAGAAAACTCTCCATTTGTCTGCTTTGCATAAGAGTGAGAAAACAGAATTTTCTGTTCTGTGTGCTACAGTTCCCATTTTGTATGTCAAGCAAAGGCCATAGCATGCTGAGTTTTTCTCTCCTAGTGAACAGCTCTAATAAAATAATTTTTAATGCTTTTAATTGTCTTGAAGCATTGTTCTTTTAATTTGTAATTGAACTTAAATAGTTCTTCTGTAAACATTGTTTACTACCATATATACATTTATCATTGCTTTTAGAATGTACAAATTATCCTTTAAGGCCCATTTGCTACTCAAAAAGTAGATCAAGTAAGAATAATTTGTGAACAATGTTGTGTGGCAACAACTTGGTTTTTACTGGATACATAATTAATAATTTATTTTAGACCTATGTTTGTATTTCTGTACAATGATACAGCTATTGCCTGGGAGCATTAAGGGCAGGTGGTTTGTTTTTCTTTTAAACAACAGACACAGAATGCTATACCCAGTGTTTTCAGTGCTGAAATGTAAGTCATACTGGCTCCTTTTCCATGAGATGTAATTCTCAGAAATCTAAAGATTTAGAAGTATTGTTGAATAGTTGTAAAGGAAGCATGTGTGTATACATACACACACACACACATATATATGTATATACACACATACACATATCCATATATACACATATCAATACATCTATATACATACATCTATATGCATGCATAATTATTGTTTAAAATACCTCTTTTGCAAGATATAGTATGCTTTCACTTATGTTATTGCTTATTTTTATTTCATATTCTATAACAAAATCTACTGTGTTTCCACAGGTTGGATTTGAATCTGTGATTTTACGACTTGGAGACATTGTAGCAGGGACAGGACAGGCTGTCATAGCCAGAAAAGGAGTTTATGGCTCTGTAACAGTTAGCTGGATTTCAGGATACCCACCAGACCTAATCACTGACTTTGCTCAGCCAGGCAATATTACTCCTCCATTTGGTAAGTACTTGTTTTAGGGAGGAAACACCTATAAAAGTTGCGTAAGTGATGATTTCACCTTTTAGTTATTTGTACCTCTACATGCTTCCTCTATTAATGAAAAGTTACTAGAATGAAATTTTATGGTTTAATTTTTATTTGTGAGGGATGTTTATGAGTAAAAAAGGAACTAAGCTTCATTGAGACATATCTTGGAGGCAGGCACAATGCTGTGGGCAGCTGATGGACAGCTTTATCAATGTGGATTTTTTCCTAAATGGAGTGGAATTATGACTCAAGTACCTACCTAAAGACAATTCCTATTTAGTGATTTTGACTTGTGCTCTCTCACTCTTTTCCTTCAGGTACTGTTATATTTTCCTCTGGTGAACAAAGTAAAGTAATTTCATTTCAAGCTATTTCAAATGTAAATAAACATGAGTCATTTGCCATCACTTTAACAGCAGTACACACCAATGTGTCTGGTGGGGCTTGCCTCAGGTAAGGATATTACTTTTGCATTGAACAGATGCTGCAAGAATTGCAACCTGGGTACAGGCATACACCTCATACAAATCCCTATTAAATAATAGGTCAGTAGGAAGTTGTGACTTCTTTGATCAATTTGTATGTCTTCTCTCAGGTTGAAATAGTGTCAGTGCTGCAGATCTGACCTAATCAGAACAGAGGCTTTTCTCCAATTCCAGTCTATTCCATATCACTAGGATTGAAGGTGCCTAGAATGTGTCTAGGATTATGGAGACACTTAAGAACCAAGATCAACAGTTTTAGCCAGTAAGTTGAAGAATAAGAGCAACTCTAACAGTCTTCATTAGTGTCCCTAAAAATCCATTTTTAGAAGGTCTTAGATAATAAACATTATATAAAATAAATAAAATGAAACAAGAAATGCTCTGAAAATACCTGATTTGTATAAACATCCCTTTTATTCTTAAAAAGGTAGCACAGGAGGTAAAGCTGACCATTATTTTGAAGGCTCTATTTTGAAGTGGTTGAAGGATTCTAGTTTGTTAACAAAAATCGCTCACTGTAATTGCAATGCTATTTGGTAGTTGCTAGCACTGAATAATGGGTCAGTTCTATAGACAAGTGTAAGACCCAGGGTTTAGCAGAGAGTCTTAGTCTCTATGCTTATTTTGGTAAGAAGGAAATATGTTTAATATGAACAAAGTAGAGCTTAAATTGATACTGATAATAGGGCTCAGATCTGGTAAAAATTACTTGAGTGATATGGGGGGCAGTTAGTATTTCAAAGCCCCACTGTAAGTCTTAAAATAACTTCCCTTCCTTCTCTAGCTTCCTAGCTAAAGCTGAAGATCTGCTAGCATCTGTCTGCTCCACAGAGTTTTCCCTTGGTACAGGAAGCTTATTCAGTGGTTAAAACTGGTATTGCTCAGAGTGGCTGTATTTATTGTGTCTCTCTGCATTGTGTCCCCAATAGAAAGACATCATACTTTCCTTTGCCTGTCCATTGTCTCAGGAAGACCTTATTTTATTTATCCTTTATTCTGTATCCTGTGCTCACTTAGGATGCATCAAGCTTGTGGACAAATATTTGATCCAATCACGGCAAAAATGAAACCTCTTTGGATCTTGCTTTTCATTTTTGCTGTTGCTTCCCTCTACTATTACACGTTTGTTACAGCCATCACTGACTGTTCACTGGAAATGATTCTGCTTGGGTGTTTTACTTTTCAAACTTTTCCTTTCCTTTCTCAGCTTTGATATCTTTTCTGTTTCAGATCTGGATTTACTATAGCTGAAATTGAGCCAATGGGGATATTCCAGTTTGCTCCTAACTCAAGATCTATTTCAGTTGAAGAAGATGTTCAGACAGTCACACTACATGTCCAAAGACTGTTTGGTTTTCAAAGTAATCTCACTAAATTGACATATCAGACTGTTCCAGGAAGTGCCAAACCACTAGAGGACTTTATACCCATCTACAATGGAGAGCTTATGATTTTACACTTTCAGAAAACTGCTGTGATAGAAGTATCAGTAATAGATGACACTGTCTCTGAAATGGAGGAATTTTTTTTTGTAAATTTGACTGCTGTGGAAATTTTGGATGTTCCACCTGTTAATCCTGACTGGAGTCCACGTTTGAATCCAGCTTTCAGTGTTGCAACAATTAATATCCTGGCTAATGATATTCTTCATGGAATACTAAGTTTGGGGCCAGAGTTTACTTATGTTGAAGAAGATGCAAACAACAGTAGCCCCAACACAGTGGTACTTCATATCAGAAGGACCAAGGGGTTTACTGGTGATATTGAAGTAACTGTTAAAACCTTTGGGGGAGTTAGTGCACAGAGTGGAATAGATTCATATCCTTTTGAAAATGCTTGGAAATCAAACTTCACCTGGGCAATGGAAGGAGAAGATTTTGAAGAACAGTCAGTCTCTTTGACTTTGCTGGATGGAGAAAGAGAAAGCAATGTGTCCATTAAAATTTTTGATGATGATGAGCCTGAAGGACAGGAATTGTTTTATGTTTTCCTCTCAGATCCTGAATGTGGAGCTCAGATTGTGGAAGGAAAGGATGAATATGGATTTGCTGCTTTTGCAACAGTGATTATTGCAGGTAATATTTTCTTCCCCCAGAAAAGCAGTAAGTACAGCTGAGTTAAATAACAGTAAATAACTGTATGTTCTAATACCAATTTTCATGTAAAGACTGGGATTCTATTTGATGATAAGCAGGGTT
Organism: Pezoporus wallicus; assembly: GCF_028554395.1. Classification (NCBI taxonomy): domain Eukaryota; kingdom Metazoa; phylum Chordata; class Aves; order Psittaciformes; family Psittacidae; genus Pezoporus; species Pezoporus wallicus. The sequence continues at coordinate 2,489,682 of NW_026637224.1, forward strand.
TTCTATTTCCAAATCTTGAGTTCCAGATCAGAGGGAGGAAGCATCTAATGTACGAAGCCCATTGGATCCCTTAGCAATGTAGCTCAACATGTATTTATAGATGCTGCTTATCTCTGTTCTAGTCCTGCTTTACTTCAGGAAGGCAAAGGCTAAAATTGAGTGTTTTTTCTTATAGATGTAAGCCTTGCAGTTCTTTTTTTTGTTTGTTTGTTTCTTTTTTTGTTGTTTTTTTGTTTGTGTGTGTGTTTTCTTTGCCATTTCTTTGCCATTGAGGTTGGACCAGAAGATATCCAGAGGTCCCTTCCAACTCTAATGATTCCATGAGCTTTTCACTTTTATGTTGTATGGGGTTTGTATGAAGTATAAGAAGCAGTTTCTGGTTTTGTTCTTTGATACTATGCAGTTCATATATGCAGTGTAGTCCTCTGATTCTAAGGATGGAGGGCAGGAATGGACCATAGACTCAGGTGAGAATTTTTCTTTCAGTCACTGCATGCTACTGAGAGAAAGTGATGTCCGACCTCCAGCTTCACTTATCTTTTAGATATCCATCAGACTTATCAACTGAATATAAACCAAGTTTAACCACAATATAGCTCAAGTTTTAGAAACAAGTTGGAAATTGGAACAGTTCAGGCTAATCAAGAAAGTCACATGTAAGGTCCAACATTTACTGATGTTTTGTGTATTTAGGTAATTTTAACAAAACAAGGTAGGTATTGACAACCAAGATGAAACCGTGCTGCTGGATGAGTGTATGCAGCAACCAAGACTGTGTGCAAAACCAAACTGTATAAAACAAGTTCCCTTCACGTGCACCATCTCTAGAATTCACCATGCAAGTAATCAGTGTCCTGTACGTGCAAGTTAACCAAAGAAGTACGTGAATGGGTACAGGTTGGAATTTGAACTTGCATTGAATCCCATAGAAGTGTATTAACATCCTCTAGATTTAAACCCTGAGCACAATGAGCACATAAAGTAAGACTGGGAGACAACTTACATTAAGCACAAAGGTCAAAGCATGTGTCTGCATTTAACTGCATAGAGAGAAAGATACCATAGGCTGAATATTTGTGCATCCATATAAGCAAACATGCAGTTTCTGTTAATCTTCAGTGTATATATTGACATTTAATAACCATTGGGTCAGATGTAGATTGCCTTTTCAATTGCAGAGTAAAGCCATCACTATCTGTAAGGAGAAATCCTCTACAAACAAGATTTAATGGAACACTGTGCAGACATTAGTTTCTCCTCATTAACCCTGTTTTTTTTTTATTTCTACTGCTGTTTTGCTGAAGTTATTCACATTCCCATGAGGACAGTGAAGTATTTTGCAGCTCCCTAGTTTCACACACTGAATTAAAGATGCACGAGAAAAGCTGATGTAACAATCTGGGAAAATAAATTAGGGGTGGGATCAATAGGAAAGCTGAGGTCATATCCTTGAAAGCCCATCTTTACCCCATAACCTGTTATGTCAATGCTGTCCATCTAGGGGCATGCTGAGGCCCATTCTTGTTTAGAAAGGATATGTTTTAAGGGTTATCATAGAATCACAGCCTGGTTTGGGTTGGAAGAGACCTTAAAGCTCATTCAGTTCCACCCCCACCTTCCACTAGACCAGGTTGCTCCAAGCCCTGTCCAACCTGCCAGGGATGGGGCAGCTACAGCTTCTCTGGGCAACCTGTGCCAGCGCCTCACCACTATTGCAGGGGAGAACTTCTTGCTATGATCTGATATGTAAATCTACCCTCTGTCATTAATGCCATTCTCCCTTGTACTAAGCATAATAGAGCAAATGTAAAATAATATGGCTGAAGTTGCATCTCATTAGGGCATTACAAGCAAGACTTCTGACACTTTTCTGGACCACTGTAACACCTAGTCTCTTGAAATCAAGGGATAAAGAATTCAGTCAGTTTCCTAAATGCTTCCAAAAATACAAGGTTATGTGCATATATCGTGCCAGCACTCTCATAAAGAATTTACTTTTAATAACACTTATTCTACTGGTTAGAATAAAATTTAGAAATGACAACATTTGGAGTTTTAGATAAATATGAACTGTAAATTAAGAATAAAAATATTAAAAAAATGTGCTTGAGGCATTCCCAAGTGGTACTTTGCAGCATGCTTTTGATACTTGGCTGCTTTGTTTGGGTTTTTTTTTTTTTTTGCAGTTATCCATTTTAAAATCATAATTTAGTCTCCACTTAACTTTCTTGCTAACTACCTTCATGGTCTGTTTCCTATATAGGAAGTGATCTCCAGAATGGCATTTTGGGATTCATGCCAGAGGTACAAAGTGGTCTTGTACTTGATGAAGACTCAGAAAACAGAGAGGTGCTGCTGATTGTCACAAGGCAACCAAACAGGTACAGGCAAAAGCTGATTCAAGTGCTCTTCCACACTCTGTAATATGCTGCTGTTAGTGGAAGAAGTTATGATAAGATTTTATAAAAATTCTTTGCCTTTCACCTCCTTTAATAACTTCCCAGAATTTGGCAAATAGGCTTTTTAAGTTGTGAATGTGATTAGGTCTGTCACTTACTGGTATAAAACAAAAATGGAAAAAAACCCAAATATTTTCCAATTTACACCATGAGACAGCAAATGTGAAGACTTTGCTTATGATAAAGTATTTGCATTGCTAAAGGCGTCAGATTCTCATATCCCTCTGTAATAGAAGTAGGTATGAATGCTAAAATGAGCAATTAAAAGTCAGTACTATACTTAGGTTTTCACTCACACAGATCCTATGTTTTTTTCTAATTAACATATGTATGTTGCGTATTTATGTTCTTTAAACAGATATGCTCAAATACTCTAAGTTCCTGAAGCTTTAGGAAAGACAAATTCTTCCTGTCTTTCTAGGCACATGGTTACACCAGTGTCTTTTATTCAGCTAATTTAGTTTTTCTGGAACAAAAATTGAGAAGGATCTGGGTGCCTGTAATTGCTATATTTTCTTCCTCTGTTACTTTCTGGCAGTTGAAACATTTTAGAGGAAGGAATTTAAATAAAAAGAGAGACATTTTCATCTTAAAGCAGTTTGTTCCCTAGTGATAAGTTCTGAATAATAACGTGTGTTACCTCTGTGGTTTATGTTTCCTTCTTCAGTACATGTATACTCTTTTGATTTGCTTATAGAGCTTTTGAAGATGTGAAGATCTTTTGGCGTGTGACATTTAATAAATCAGCTGTTGTCCTTCTGAAGGATGGAATGAACTTGGAGAACGAGCTTGTATCTGTGCTGGGAGCCACTACCTGCATGGCAGGACAAACAATGTGCAACATCTCCATTCAAATAAAACCTGATAATGTAAGTAACAATTGCTCATTTACGTACAGTACTATGAGGCTGAACTGCAATTTATCAAGGTGAAAAATCTCCTCTGATTCAGAGGAGCTGGTGTGCAGTCTGAAGATGGTAACCTGATGTCTGCAAACACATTTTCTTCTGCAAACATGTTTATTTACAGGCTTGTACTACCATTATTATGACAGGTAAAAAATTTGGAAGGAGATGAGTGTTTAGTTCAAAGAGTAAACTGCAGATCTCAAGAGTTTTATAGAATAGTGAAAGAAAAAAGGAGTTAAAAAAGGAGTTAGCGAGTTACATATTCAAGTACTGGACTCTCACCCTTCACTCAGAAAATCTTTCATCTATGAAAATACTTCTTAGTTTGACTTATGGAAAACACATCCTCTAAGTATAACATCTCATTCAACAAAAATCTTTTATTGCAACTTGTGCATGATTTTACATGCCTAAATCTAGCACAGTGATCTGTGAAAACTGTACTCAATCATAAAGCTGCATAAAAATCTGTCACCATGCACATCCAGCTTGTGAGCAGTGAAGTTCGATTTAGCAGCCGCCATCCACTAAAGCTGTCTGACATTTGTCAGTCAGGTATGCCTAAGCCTAAAGTCTTGAGAGGCCCAGATGGCACTCAGAAATGCAGACATCATTGAATTAACATAAAGCACAGCATTCAGTCATTTTTACTGAAAAGAGAAGGAAAAAAAATATTTTTGTGTGAACACCCAGTGGTTAGGGCAGTCCCTTAAGAAAGGAAGGATTAACGCTTGCCATTCTTTCAGAGTGGAGAGACTGAAACTTTCCAAGAAATTATCTTAACAGCCACAGGCTAGCGGCAAAGGTGAAGTCTGGGGAATAGAAAAGGACAAGATCCTGATTGCATTATAGAAATAATGCAAGATGTAGGATGTGGGAAATAGTGATATCCAACTAGAGAATAGGGTGCATTCTCTGAATCCAGTAAGAGGGCCATCTTCCCTCTTCATCTCCAAATGTTATTTTTACATTACAGAGTTTATGAATAAAATATATAGATGATGAGACATCAGCTGCCTCTCTGGCTAAACTGGGATTTCGAAGCATTTAGTCCAAGGGAGTGGAATCATTATTTAATGACAGCAGTGCAGCAGCTGCAGAGACATTCAGTTGTGTCACATGAAGCACAAGCATGTGCCACTCTAATAGGTGCCAATGGAAGGCTTAAGTTCCCTGTGGCATTCAAGTAAATTTGCTCCTGTCATCAATTAGTCAAGATAATTCCATTTAGAGAATTTCTTAACAACAACTCAATTAAAAATGTATGCTATATAACACACCAAATATTTATTAATTTTTCTTCTAGTTCTTTCATAAGATAGCTTATAAATCAGTAGCAAATACACTATAAAATTATGAAGTCATAAATATTCAATAAATATTTTATGGTTTTATGGTATATTCTAGCTTTTACCTAGAAAGTTTTTGCTTGGTCAGCTGTACTGACTTTATTAGCTAAGAGCTAAATCCTGCTTACCTAGAATTACAGCAAGATTTCCAAAAATCCAGAGCTAAAACAAAGACCTGTATTAAAAAAAATAAAAAAGTTGGCTTCAGTGATAATTTTTTTTTTTTATAATGCTACTGTCTTTTGAAGAAATAAATTTTGGCAAGTTTGCTGCTTCATGTCTGCATGTAATAGGTACAGATAACACATTTTCAATGATTTCTGGAATCTTAGTAATCACAAGACTATTTCTAAACATGTTTGCATTTTAGGTACAAAATCAAGGATGAAGTAGAATGTCATGTTGTAATTTAATACTGCTACCATATTTTCAGCCAACAAGCATTATGAATGCAGGATTGACTAGGCTCATTCTTTTACTTATGAACACTAGAATTCAATACCTTGTTTTCCAAACCATCAGATCATAGTTCTAAGCTTTATGATTTTCAATAAATTCAATTACACATTCAAGTCTACTGAGGTTTGCTTGAAAAAACATGCATAAACATATTAGTGTTTAAACACTAAGGCTGTATGTAAAATCATAAAGTTTTCAGAACTTTACTTGAGTTCAGTACTTGAATAGTCAATTAGTTTCAAAACTGCACATTTAGACTTCTGTGCTGTTTTTCCATGGGTGAGTAGATGCGTACATGCCTTTTTGTAATGCAAAAAGAAAACGAATGAGAAAAATCTTCACAAGATGTACATCTACTGGAATATGGAGCTATTTGAGAGTTTACTGTTATGTGTTATGCCTGACTTAAAGCCACAATACATGTAGTATATAAATAGCTACTTTACTGCAATTAAGTTCCATGTGAAAACCTGAGATTTCATTATTGTACATGAAGAGTGTTGCCCATTGCAATATTATTTTAAGATATATATTTATTGTACTTACTGTACATTTCAGGAAGCAGGCTTGTGCATAAATCCATTGTGCATAAAAAACAATATATACATTTTTTGAAGCTGAAAGTAGTTAGTAGGTCTTATAATGATATGAAAATCATTACACCTCACTTACAGGTTCCTGAATTTGAAGCATATTTTTTTGTTGAACTGTATGCTGTGAGCACAGGAGCCGCATTGAACGGCAGTGCCAGATTTGCTTTTGTAAAAGTTCTGGAAAGTGATGCTCCTCATGGTTTAATATATTTTGCTGTGGGATCTCGTTTTGCTGTGGCTTATAGGAAGACAACTTTAATCAGTCTGCAAGCGCTTAGAGATTCTAGTACATCAGTAACCACAATGGTTAGCTACAGCATGCAGGTAAGACTTTTATTATTATTATTTAACTTATTATTTGTATCATTAAATCATTGTTCGTTCTCTAAAGTAAATGTTATTATAATTAGCGCTTTTTTTTCAGGAAATAGTCAAACATTTGCTGGGCCTAGATGGTCTAGCTTCCTTGGATTTTCATTAGTAAAAAGACCTTGTTCTCACTGCATTCTCAAGAGAGATTTTATCGAAACTACCCTTCCAGGAGTCTCAAAGGCCATGGTCAGTCAGGCATTAAATACATTTCTTTGTTGTAAGGTTCTTCTAAGATGCCAATTATTTTAAGGCTTCTTTCTCTGAAGTTAACTTTTACCATGATGGGTATGACTGCAAGATTCGTATATCAACACACTGTCTGTGTTTGCTCACAAATTTATTAATGCTCAGAGCACACTTAAGAACAAAGACTCTTTCATCAAATTTTAGCCCATTTTCTTGAAGTACTAAACTGATTGATTGAAAATGCAGTGTGGTAGAGTCAATTTTATCATCCCCATTCAATTCTGTTATGTTTACAGCTGTATCACCAGATGCTAACTGCTGAAACTTTTTATCTCTAAACAAGTACCTCATAATTACTGACCAATGATGAAGATTCTCCTTTAGCTGAAATAACACAGCTGCAAAAACATGATTCCTTCCACTTCCTTACAGCTGTGAATCCAGGCTCAAGGGCTTGGGCACTGGCTGCAAGATGGATTCCTCCAAGTTTGCTATCACACTGGAATAGTGCTTAGATTGATCTATGTGTGATTTTATAGAATAATAGAATAGTTAGGGTTGGAAAGGACCTTAAGATCACCTAGTTCCAACCCCCCTGCCATGGGCAGGGACACCTCAAACTAAACCATGTCACTCAAGGCTCTGTCCAGCCTGGCCCTGAACACCGCCAGGGATGGAGCATTCACAACTTTCTTGGACAACCCATTCCAGTGCCTCACCATGCTCACAGTAAGGAACTTCTTCCTTATATCCAATTTAAACTTCCCCTGTTTAAGTTTTTACCCATTACCCCTTGTCCTGTCACTTCAGTCCCTAATGAAGAGTCCCTCACCCGCATCCTTATAGGCCCTCTCCAAATACTGGAAGGTTGCTATGAGGTCTCCACACAGCCTTCCCTTTCTCCAGGCTGAACAGCCCCAACATTTTCAGCCTATCTTCATAGGGGAGGAGCTCCAGTCCCTTGATCATCCTCGTGGCCCTTCTCTGGACTTGTTCCAACAGTTCCATGTCCTTTTTATGTTGAGGACACCAGAACTGCACACAATACTCCAAGTGAGGTCTCACAAGAGCAGAGCAGAGGGGCAGGATCACCTCTTTCGACCTGCTGGTCATGCTTCTTTTGATGCAGCCCAGGGTACGGTTGGCTTTCTGGGCTGCAAGTGCACACTGCTGCCTCATGTTCAGTTTCTCATCGACCAACACCCCCAAGTCCTTCTCCTCAGGGCTGCTCTGAATCTCTTCTCTGCCCAACCTGTAGTTGTGCCTGCGATTGCTCCGACCCAGGTGTAGGACCTTGCACTTGTCATGGTTAAACTTCATAAGGTTGGCATCAGCCCACCTCACAAGCGTGTCAAGGTCCCTCTGGATGGCATTCCTTCCCTCCAGCGGATCAACCGAACCACACAGCTTGGTGTCATTGGCAAACTTGCTGAGGGCTCACTCAATCCCACTGTCCATGTCACTGACAAAGATGTTGAACAAGACCGATCCCAACACCGGTCCTGACACCAGTCCCTGAGGGACACCACTCGTTACTGGTCTCCAGTTGGACATTGAGCCATTGACCACAACTCTTTGCATGCGGCCATCCAGCCAGTTCTTTATCCACTGAGTGGTCCACCTTTCAAATTGATGTCTCTCCAACTTAGAGACAAGGATGTTTCACAGCCCCATCACAGAAGGCCACCAAATTGGTCAGGCAGGATTTCCACTGAGTGAAGCCATGCTGGCTGTCACCAAGCACATTCTTGTTTTTCATGTGTCTTAGCATGCCTTTCAGGAGAATCTGCTCCAAGATTTTGCCAGGCACAGAGATGAAACTGACTGGTCTGTAATTCCCTGGGTCATCCATTTTCCCCTTCTTGAAAATGGGGGTTGTATTTCCCTTTTTCCAGTCATTGGGAACTTCACCTGACTGCCATGATTTTTCAAATATGATGGACAGTGGCTGAGCAACTTCATTTGCCAGCTCCTTCAGGACCTGTGGATGGATTTCATCAGGTCCCATGGACTTGTGCACGTTCAGATTCTTAAGATGGTCTCAGACCTGATCCTACCCTACAGTGGGCCCAAGGTCTTCTTTCTCACAGTCCCTGCATCTGCCTTCCAAGACATGGGCACTGTGGTTAGGGCATTTGTCAGTGGAGATGGAGGCAAAGAAGTCATTAAGTTCTTCAGCCTTCTCCAAATCCAGTGTAGCCAGTTCTCCTGATAGCTTCTGGAGAGGGCTCATGTTGTCCCTAGTCTGTATTTTATTTGCAATGTCCCCATAGAATCCCTTCGTGTTATTTTTCATATTCCTTGCTAGATTTAGTTTTAACTGGGCCTTAGCTTTCCTAACCTGGTCCCTAGCTTCTCGGACAACATCCCTGTACTCTTCCCAGGCTGCCTGTCCTTGCTTCCACTTTTTATAAGCCTCTTCTTTCATTTGAATTTTCCTCAGCAGCTCCTTATCCATCCCAGGAGGTCTCCTGGCTCTCCTGCTATACTTCCTTCTAGTTGGGACATAACACTCCTGAGCTTGTAGCAGGTGATCCTCAAATATCAACTGACAGTCTTGGGCTCCCCTGCCCTCTAGGGCCATATCCCATGGAACCTTACTCAGCAGCTTCCTGAAGAGGCCAAAGTCTGCTCTCTTGAAGTCCAGGGCAGTGAGCTTGCTGCACTCTCTTCTCACTGTCCTGAGGTTCTTGAACTTGACCACCTCATGATCACGGCAATCAAGGCTGCCCTGGACCGTTGTTTCCAACCAGCTGTTCCCTGTTGGTGAGCATAAGGTCAAGCTTGGCACCTCTCCTTGTTGGCTCCTCTATTACTTGCAGAAGGAAGTTGTCTTCCACGCAATCGGGGAACCTCCTGGATTGCTTGTGCCGGGCCATACCGTCCTTCCAACAGATGTCAGGGTGGTTGAAGTCACCCATAAGAACAAGGGCCTGCGAGCGTGAGGCTTTTCCTATCTGTCTATAGACTGCTTCATCCACAGAGTCCTCTTGATCAGGCGGTCTGTAACAGATCCCCACAGTAATGTGCCCCATAGCTGTTCTCCTTTTAACCCTGACCCACAAGTTCTCTATTAACTGCCCACCTGTCCCCAGACAGAGTTCCATACTCTCCAGCCTATCCCTAACATAAAGGGCAACTCCCCCTCCCCGCCTGCCGGGCCTGTCTTTTCTAAAGAGCCTGTAACCTTCCATTCTAACACTCCAGTCATAGGAGCCATCCCACCATGTTTCTGTGATGCCTGTTATATCATACCGCTGTAGACGTGCACACATCTCTAATTCCTCTTGTTTGCTCCCCATGCTACGGGCGGTTGTATAGAGGCATCTGAGCTGAGCTCCAAAGGAAGCCTGCTCATTGGCTGGAGCACCTGGAATATATTTACATTGCGCTGAGCATTTATTATAGGTGCTGGTAACTGACTGGATGCGTTGGGATGGAATAATGCCCCCCTCCTCCCAACACATCTAATTTAAAGCCTCCTTGACCAGTCTGGCAAGCCTCCTACCAAAACTGCTTTCCCTTCTTTATCAGCAGCTCCACCAGCCCCCACTAGACCTGGCCTACAAGCTTGGGTCCCGTGTTCAAGACACCCAAGCCCCTGACTATGGCACCACTGTTCTAACCATTTATTAACCTAGCCAATCCACCTAGCCTTTTTAGGGTCCTCCCCTGTATCCTGGAGAGCTGACGAAAAGACAATCTGAGCTCCAGAGCCCCTAACAAGCTCTCCCAGGGCTCTGTAGTCCTTCTTGCTGTTCTCCAGGCTACTGCTATCTATATCACTAGCACCCACGTGTATCACTAGAAGTGGGTAATAGTCAGTGGGACTTACTAGAGCAGGCAGCCTCTCTGCAACATCCCTGATCTGAGCCCCTGGTAGGCAACACACCTCCCTTGAGACAGGGTCAGGCCGACAGATGAGTGCCTCTGTGCCTTTCAAAGTAGAGTCCCCTACTACTGTGACCCTCTGCTTTTTCCTGGCAGCACCAGTAGAGATCTTCTTTAGCAGTGCATCAGCCGGTTGCTCATGGTGCGAGTGTGTTTCGTCATCAGCCCCCTGCAGGACAGGAAAGCTGTTCTGCGTGGGGACAACAGATTTAGGAGGAAGCCCTTTGCTTTTCATTGTCCTCTTCCTCATATTTTTGTTATTTTTTGTTTCTGTTTCCCATCTTCCCGGGTTAACAGCCTCCATCTTTCTCCATGAACTCCAGGGTACACTTGAGGCCCCTGCACAGTTTGGGCGTGGAGCAAGCATTCCTGCTTCTTCTCAGCTTCCCTGACATCTCGCAGTCTATTAACGACATCCCGCAGCTCAGCCACCTGCTGCAGGAGGGCCTCCACCAGGGAGCACCGAGTGCAGCCCTGCCCATTGTGCACCCTCCCCTCACCAGACCAGTGCAGGCACTCTCTACACCCTGAGCTCTGCACTGCAGCGTCCCCTCTCATCGGCTCTGTCTGGGTGCCTACGCTGGACACCGCCGGGGCAGCCAGCGCAGAGCTCGCAGACCAGGCCCTGGTCGTACATCGAGTGCTCACCATCCTGCTTACCTACCTGCGCAAACTGCCTCGACCCGCTCTGCTCGCCGCGCTCCCTGGGGCAGGTTTTTAACCAGTCAGGGCTGGTGCCGCCCCTCCTGGTTCCGCCCCGTGTGAGTCCCTGCTCGCTTAAGCTGAGCTGCCGGCTCCTGGGCAGGTCCTGTGGAGGACTTGAGGCTGCCTCTGTGGCTCACGCCGCTCTGAGTTGAGGCTCCTGGACGCTGAGCTTCCCCCGCTCAGGTGTTGAAGGCATCCTCTCTCGAGCTGCTCGGCTCAGGAATTCAATTAGACCTAAAAGCATTATTTATGGGGAGGCTTTTTATAGCAAAGCGTTGTTGCGCCCAGTGTGCTGACCCTTTATTTTATGCGGTTTTGCATTCTATTGTTATATTGCATACATACCTGTTTTCACTACACAGGTTTGCATGGTGTTTCCATGCATTTATTCTACAGTAGCTTGCCAGTGTTTTAGTTGGATTGTATAGTAACAAATGTTTACATTGTTTCCAGCTAACAGTTCATTATAATTTAAGTGGAGAAGAAATTGCTAGTGTCCAGTGTACATTTAGGCTAAAGTTGGACAGTTTTAGGTTTCAAGGGTGAGTGGCCAAGTACCAAAGTATTGGTACATGTAAAATAAGAGGTCACAGCAGACAGGAAGCATGAAGGCTAACTAGAAACAGATGTTTAGATCGTTCCGACGAAGGTTTATTCAACATTGTTCTTGTCACTACTTCTGTTATTGTCACTTATTTTCCTGTTTCTTGATTATAAATTGGAAGGGATAAACTTCTCACTGGAACTGGCATAGAAGATGTGATCATGTGCTAGGGCAATTTTAAACAGACACACACTGCATTGGTTTACCAAGTTCTCCTGTGAACTCATAAATGTCTGATTTATTCCATAAGTAAACTCTACTAATTGAAGCTAAATGTTTTCAAAATTATAGTATTTCCCTAATAAAAATCCTAATTTTTTACAGTAGGAGTGCTTTACTTAAGAATAAGTATATACTTGCACTTATTAAATGAATAGATACAATTAAAAAAATCATGCATTTGAATAATAGCCCAGAATGTTAGTTTCCACTTAAGAAAAGTTTATTACATTACCAGATGTAATATCAAGGTTATGGAAACTGACAAAAAAGAACAAGAATGTGAAGAATGAAACAATATCTGCAAAACTCATGGAAGGTAAAAATAGTGCTAAATCACAGGGAAATGAGGCTGTTCAGCATTCCTAAATAAGTTCGTCTTTCTGCTTTGCATGTGAATTCCATAGTGGCTTTTTTTTTTTTTTAACCTTTAGACCAAAGTGGATTGTTCTCATTTTAATTATTTACACTGAGATTGAAAATATTGTGAATTGATATTGGTTTGGGCACAGATTTCCAAAACCTATGCTCTGCTTTTGTTTAGTTTTTATGTGTCTGTGATGCCTGTCTGTACCTTGAACTGATGGAGTTCATGCTGCAGACAAAACTACATCAACCCCTCCTTAATTTACATTATGAATGTGCTAACATTTTTTATACATCCGTTCATCCAGAAAAGCTTTGTGATTTTTGTTTGGGAAAAGAAAAAGAGGGATCCTGTTTACTATTGCCAATATATATGATTCTTCTCCTAGGCTGTCACTGACTACAAGTGACAGATTGCAGTTTCATTTAATGCAATTATGATATCATTCTTAAGTGCATTTTGAAAGAGGACTTCTTTTTTACATATTTAAATTTTACCCATTTAAAGTATGTGTGTTCTACAGCAGCTGGTTTTGAACAATTTTATCTATCACAATGTTACCTGAGCCTCTTTTGGTTTGTTTTAAGGAGCTACAAAAACCTGAATCTATTGGTCGGACATTCGTATCTCCAGCTGTGGCAGGGCAGGATTTTGCAAGATCTGAAGGTTTATTGACTTTTGAACCTGGACAAAAAAGTGCGTTTCTGGATGTGACACTGACCCCAAAGACAGGATCTTTAAACCCATTTCCTAAACGTTTCCAGGTTGTACTTTCTAATCCCACAGGCAGTGCCAGAGTGGATGATGTGTATGGTATTGCTAACATCACAATTGTCTCAGATTTTGACTCCTTGCCAGTCTGGGGGCTGATTGATCAACTGCATCAGCCTCTTGATGACACCATTTTACGTAGAGTCCTCCAGAATCTGAATGTCAGAGTGGCTACAGAAACTACAGAAGAACAGCTTACTGCTGTGATGCACATCATAGAGAAGGTAAACCTCTCCTGCTCTTTCCCGAATGACCAGTGGCTTTAAAAAGAGTATAAAACTATGTGTTTAGTTTTAACTGGCCTGTGTCACAGTCCTGTGACAAGGTCAAGGTTAGCATCCTCACCTGTGAGTCAGCGGCACAGAACAGAAAGGTAACAATAGAAACTGTGAAGTCCCACTATCAAAGGAGAGGAATCTGGAGACAAGAAAACTGGAGAGGGACTATGGACAAGGGCCTGTAGGGACAGGACAAGGGGGAATGGCATTACGCTGACAGAAGCTAGAGTTACGTACTAGATTTTATGAAGAAGCTCTTCCCTATGAGGGTGCTGAAGCCCTGGCACAGGTTGCCCAGAGAAGCTGGGGCTGCCCCATCCCCGGCAGTGTTCAAGGCCAGGCTGGATGGGGCTTGGAGCAACCTGGTTTAGTGCAAGGTGTCCCTGCTCTTGGCAGGGGGTTTTGACTGGATGAGCTTTAAGCTGTATTCCAACCCAAACCATTCTATGAGTCTCTGATTCTATGACTATGGTTTCTTGATTTTTCAGGCCACATCTGTATTTGTTTTAGCCCTGGCACAAGATGCTGAGCCCAAGGTTTGGTTGTATCTTCACAGCTCACTGCAGTCAACACACAACCAAATCCTGCAAGGGCCAGCTGAAGTCTGCTGTTCTATTAATCAGGCATGCAGTTTGCCTTTCTTCCTGCAGTAGCTTTGGGACTCGGGTTGGCAGGGTAGCTGAGCACTTCAGCATTGCATCAAAACTCTGGAACTAGGTATGTCTTTCTGGCTCTTCTGCACTTACAGAATAATGCACAGAAGCTGGAAAACATTTAAATACATAGACACAAAGCAGTATAACAATATTCTTGAATGGTGTTTTGTCTGTGTTGCTATTTTGACACAGAATACAGGAAATAAGGGCAAAAATTGTCAGGACTCAACGATCCTTGATTTGTGAAAGAATGAAAATGCCACGTGGTTTCTTTAATAACCAAATCCCTATTAGTAAGCATATCTTTATGTAGTTCTGACATAGGCTGCATCTCGTGCCTTGGCAGCCATGATCAGAAGGTGGAAAAGATATTCTGAACTGACAGAATGAACACTGGGATAAAACTGAAGGTCTCACTAAACTGTTTGACATGAGGAAATGTCATGAGCAGACTTCTGCACATGAAGTGTTGCTTGATTTCTTCTCCTCTCATTAGGTTACAGACATAGGTGAAAAACAGCTACTCACTGATAAAAGTAGAAGTCTTTTCTATGAGATACTCTGTGCTCTGGCTAGCCCAAAACGTGAGGACACACGAGGATACAGCCTGCTTGCTGGGGTGACTGAGAAGTTTGCTTTTTCCCTGTTGACTGGGACAATGTGCGGATCACCAGCGGAAAGGTTAGTAAACTTGAATTCGTAATATGTTTTAGAAATATGTGACAACATACAGGTGGCTGTCATCTGTCACCTACATGGAAATGCATTATATGTGTCACAATCAGACAGTACTATACTGGTGCTATTAGCTGGTGTCACAAATAACTGGTACAAAGATACAGCGTAGCTGTGGGAGTAGGAATCTGGACATATTAAGTTAGCTTTAGCTCAAATACTGCCTGGAAAATATTCATTACTCTTATTAAGAAAATACTATGTAATTCTATGATGGAGAGCTGTGTTCTAAGACTTAGAGGAGAACCACTAACCCAACATTTCTCCTGGCATTTTGTAATTTCTGCATGTTTTGTTTTGCTCACTTGAACATTATTCACAATTTTTTAAATGCTAAGTGTACTTTTCACATTTAGTTTCAAATTGGTATTTGTGTTTGGTAGTGCATAATACCCTGTAGTCAGGCTTATGGGCAGGGGAAATAAGTGACTGCAGAAATACATTACACCCTTTTGTGAGTCAGATGGTTTAAAGCGGTGAATTCTTTCTGAATTTCTCCTTCTGTGAATCTATTAAACAACTGGTAGTTGAATTTAGGAAAAAAATTACTTCCTTTTCCCCCTCAGAAAATCAACATAATTTAGATTTCTATCACAGCTGGAACATACAAATTTTCTTGCCACATCCTGAGTTGCAGGGGGTATGAATCCCATCTCAGCCAAAAGACAGTAAATGGCATAAATATCAACACTGTCCTGAACAGTGTCCAGAACTTGAAAGTTAAAATTCTTTATTCCAAGGTCTTTTGCATCATTGGTTAGGAAAAAGAGGTAAAGCAAGATCATATTATTTTTATTGTCTCATTCTTGTAGATTAATCTCTACATCAAGTTATAAAGATGAATCTTATGATAACCTAGTTTACCATGGAGGGTTTTGTTTACAGATCATAGTGAGCAAAACCCAGGGGAAGGGAAATGGAGAAGCTGAAATACATAATAATTTAGCCCCTGGCTATATCACAGAAACTGAAACTGTTTGTCAATTAAGTATCCTAAAGACTAAAAATTATAGAGGAATTAAATATTAATTACAAACACATTTTAGAGCTATTCTGTGAAGAATAGTGAAGCTCATTTCCACTTAACCAGCTGTATTGCTTTTCCAATTCAACAGAGGTAAAAATATCCTTGACAGCTGCCCGTACATTGCAATAATGGCTCACAACTGGTTTCCTCAGCAAATCAATGGACACAGATTTGATGGAAAAGACGGGGATTCTATTCAAGTGCCTGAACATTTACTAGACGTCCCTGTTTCATTATCACCTCCCCACCGAGAGAACTGTGAATCTGTGCAGTTCACAGAATACAGCAGTCAGCAGTGGTTCATTACTGGAGATAAAGAACTTGCCCTGAAGAACAAGGTTTGAAGATAATGCAATTTATTTTTTCAGGAAATTAGTTTAATTTAGATATTGCTCAAAACATCTTAAATATATGTAAAATAATGTGAATATTTTTCTGTTTCTGATTAAAATGCAACTAACTGTTGCATTTTAATATTAAATTTGTATTTACGTTGTGCATGTTGTTTCAGGTTTTTTCTATGAGTTTGAAGGGTCGGAGTTCACAGCCTTTAAAAGATAACAATGAAGTCATTTATCGGATTTATGCTACAGGAAGTCGTATTGTTCCACAAAAGTCTCTATGTCTCCTCTGGAATCAAGCTGCTGAAAGGTTATTTTATTAACCGTTTTAGTTATCCACTTTCTACCACGAATCTGTGTATTTGCCTGTGTTTTTTCCTTACTTTTTCTGGCCTTCGTACCAGCACATAAAAATTTCTATATAATAAAATGCGTAGTTATTCTAGCTCAGAAGTTTCCCAGTCTTCTACTGCTGACATTTTTCAGCAAAATACCATGTAGATTCTATAATGATGTGTTAGACAATGCTAACAGGCCACAAATCTCAGAATTGTATCACTTCATTAATATTAATGACTCCAGTCCACTCTTAAAAAGTAGAGAACTAAACCTGCCTCTCTGGTATTGCCTCAAGTCACTGACTCAGAATGTGTCTAATTTGCTGATATCCAGTCTTTTATTTGCGTCTGTGAAAGACACTGTGTAAGTGAACCAAAAAAACTTGTTAAGGGGCATCTTAGGGACTTATCTAGACCTCCAGTATCCTGCCTCCAGTAGTGGCTAAAAGTAAATTCCCAGGGAAAAATAAGACCAGGACAAGTATAAATAGTAATTCCCCTAACACTATACTCTCTAACTGTATTTGCTGAATGTGATTTTGTGTATTTCATCCCCAAAGTGATTATCTGTCACAGACTTGTCCAGTTTTGCCTTGCACCATCCAGAATTTCATCATGTCTTTTGGCAATGAGCTCTGCAGGGCTGTTATTTTTTGACAGCCATCTGCGCCTGCTAGCTTAAATTGATGTCTTCTGGTTTTTAGAAGAAATGGTGAGCTGATGGTCATTTTTCATTCTTGTTGCTACTCATACCATTACAAACCACGGAATAAACTTTTTCTGTGTATACTCTTCAATGCCCCATTATTTGATTAGGCTGTCTTCCCTGTTCACACAGTGTAAATGAATTTGGAGAGAATTATATTCTGTGTCATGCTGAGATTTAGTTGGTTTAGATATGATTTCATTAGACTGGCTGGATTATATCAGTCTGTTACCGATGTAAACTATTTCTCTACAGAAAGGACATGCAGCAGAATGTACCTGTATTCTCTCCTTTTGTTTAGACGCTGTAGCACAGAAAAGATGTGACTTCCACTAGAAGTGGCTTAGGATGTCAGCTGTAGTATCTTTTTTCAAAATAGTTCAGCAATATTGAAAGAAGACAAAACTTTTAGTTTCAAAACAACAAATAGCAATATAAAATGAAGTGTTCTCCATAATGGGATAATGTATTGTGCAAGTTAAGAAAGAAACTATTTGAAAAGCCAGGCAAACCTGTAAATCTTACAGAAGTTTTAAAAATATGGCCACAAAAATTCTCGTATGGAAAAAATATTATAATATATTTACAATTATTTTTACTCATGAAAATTAAAAAAAAAAAAAAAACAACAAAACAAGCTATCTGCACCTGGAAGATCACACAAACACCTACGCTACAGTTTAGAAAACTTAGTATTTCAGAAATACAACAGCTTTCAAGCATACTTAGCATATAAATTACACAAATCCATTTCCAGCTTTGTTCATCTTTTGTTTTGCAGCTGGCTGTCTGATACTGGGTTCTGCAAAGTGATGGATGACTCGTCAGACTACGTGGAATGCTCTTGTTCTCACATGTCCATTTATGCAGTTTATGCCCAAACAGATAACTTGTCTTCATACAACGAGGCTTTTTTCTCATCTGGATTCATCTGCATTTCAGGTCAGTTGGTTTAAGGAGTTTTCTCATTCATAACGACCGAGGACAAGTAAGGCTGATTGATTTTGAGCAATTTTATTAACTGATGACAATCTCTGTATCTGGAGGACTATTGGAGGAATGTTAACTAACTTCACGGTATTAAAGTTGCCATTTGGTCTGGTATTTGCACAATGACAGATTTTGCCACTTTTGGAAAAAAGAATCCAGCAAGTACGTTTCTTTGTGATGTTTTATTGAACCATGCAAAAGAGAAATTTGTTATTTATTTGGGAGAGGAATCCTAGAAGACCCAAATTCACCTGTGTCTCTAGCAGCAGTACAGTTGTCCTTGGTGTCAAATCTTTCAGGTGCTTTTCTACCTACCCTGAAAGTTTTTTGACAATTTTAGTTGGCAATTTACATTCAGAAGTGGTAACTAGAGGGAGATAGATTCCATGTCATGCATGTAGAGCTCCATTAGGCTCTGCTCCCTAACTGCTACCTAATGTCTTTGTAAAAGCCTGGGATTTTAACCTGTGAGAATCATGACTCCATTGACAGGTACAACAGCATTTGCAGAAGTCCCAAAATGTCAGACAAAGCCATTTGGCTTCCTAAGGGGAAGGAAACTACAGCTTTCATATTGCAGTCAGTTTACTATTATGTTTCAGGCAATCCCACATGAAAGTAAATTTTTCATCTTGTGTTGATAGGCACTGTGGAAGCAGGAACCTGAGAGTAAAATGGTCACTAAGAAAACATGCTAAAGAGACTCTTAGTCTAACCTTAAGGCATTCAGATGGAGTCTGGGACAGCTCCTTGTGAGGTTTATGCCCTCTATACTAGACCATCACTGTATAACAAAAACAGCACAATCACCTGAATCCCCTGTTTATGCCCTCCCAGCAAATTGCCTTAAGGGGCTAAAGCTAAGCTCCTTAACTGTTTTTAAACAACAGCCATAAAAAAGAAGACGGGGAAGAAAACCCTCTGTTTTTCATGTACACCATACAAATTGATTGTTTTATGTAATAATGTAATAAATTTTTAGCTGATAAAAATAAGCAGATTTTAAAATACAGCTAAGCTTCTTAGATTGTGTTAGTGAAAGTAAAATAAAAGACAAAGTATAATAAACAGATTTAATTAATGGTTTACAGAAAAAAAGTAAATTGATGAGACAAATATGCAATAGAATGCAAAATTATATAAAAACTGAAGAAAAACCCAACAAAGTAACCAAATATGGTGTTGACACTGAAGCTAAGAGAAATATTTTGCTGAACTGGGAGAAATAAAGACGTGCAGAACTGGTTGTTTATTGTAGTTGCGTCATAATAATGTATTTAGAAATTAGAACAGTTTGGCCTGGTTAAGTGTTTGCATTGAATATAACTTCAATGACTTTTAGCTTCTTCAGCTGGTTGAAGGTGTTTACTTACACAGTTGTAGATATATCTATTTAAATCAAGTAATTAACAATTGGCAGGAGTTGGCAGTCCTGGTCAGACATTTCCTGATTGCCTAAGCTGTCTTTTTTCCAACCAGATCTGCATATCCCACATGCCCTTGGTCATCATGCTTGTAACAAGCATGGGCAAAGCCCTTCCCAAATCTTCGCTTGTGAAGCCAAGCCATCAATAGGGATATTACTTATTTCTCCAACATTTCCATCTAAGTGTGAAGAATTCAAACAAAAAAAAAAAAAAAAAAGAAAAAATAGCACAGTACAGTGAAATAGAATATTATTATTTCCAAACTATTCTTGTGCAGATAGTTGTATAAGTATCACTACCTTATTTTTGAAAGGTTTAGAAATAATTCTATCTTCAATGGTTTATTTCATTTGTATCTTACAAATACTTGTAGTTGAGCAACCAGTCTGTCTCAAGGGAGTGTAAAAGATCTGCCTTATGTATCCAAATTCCTGCTCTTCCTGGGCTATGGAAGTGCACAAACAATTAACTCTACATGAACTTTAGCAATGTTTTCCTTAGTTGCTCAGCTTTCTCAGAGTCCTTCTTCCAAGAACAGCTTACTGGTAGGTAAGGGGCCCTTCTCATTTCTGTTCTGTTCGTGTTCACAATGAATTAATGAAATAAAATTGACATTACTTTTTCTGAGTACTGATGTAATAGATTTCTGCACTGAACACAAAATGAAATGGGAGACTGCCACTTAGAAGGTTATAACTATCTCCTAAAACAATGCTATCCAAGTGGAGGCAATTTTTTGTTTATTTGTTTCTAAAAGCATTTTTGGATGCAGTAATATGAATGCTGAACCTTGCTTTTTATTTAACTATTATGACAATCATCCATATCATAAAGAAATTTTAAAAACTTTGCAAAAATGCCTTGTTTACATTATTCAATTACTTTAGCTCTCAAACCTATGAAAAAATTAAATAGATGTTAATACTTGAGCAGTAAGTTCATAAGTGAGGCCAGTGTGAACTAAAGTGAACATAATCTCTCTGTAATGTTTTGTGTAATCATCTGCACCTTCAAGAGACCAAATACTGTTGTTCTTACTTACCATCGTTTATTAGCCTAATCTTTAAATCTTTCCCTTTTTGTTTTGGGTTGTTTTTTGTCTAGGTTTCACTTTGGCTATTCTCTCCCACCTTTTCTGCACCAGGTGTGCAATGTTTGCAGCTAAACTTCTCACTCACATGATGGTTGCTTGTTTGGGTACGCAGGTAAGAAAAAATGCTGAAGTCTCAAATAAATCTTTACTTTCCTTTACCTCACTTTCATGGCCATGTCTGAACAGACCTCCTTTTCTTTTTCACAGTGTAAACACTTTTGGAAAACGTAGACTTTCAGCTTATGATACTTACAATTGATCCAATATTCATATCTTATATTGGCAATTCAGTTGAAATGTGAGAAAATAGTTCTATATGGGAAATAATAAATGTTTTTAATGATGGGGTATATAATTGAGACAAAGAGTTCCATCATTGACATCATTATTTATGAAGTAGATTAGTGTCAGTAATCATTAATTCTGTGGGAAAGGTTTGGTTTGAGTAGTACATGATGAAAGTTCTTTTGTAATCTATTGTCTCAAGAAAGGTATAACTATGAAAAATTTAAATAATAAAAGAGATTAAGCTGTAGAAAGTCTTCCTAGTTGTCTCATACTGGTTCAAATAATAGGTAATATAGTATCAGCAAACTGAAGGAGCATATAAAAGGAGAATATGTCTGTATGTCCTATAAAATATAACTTCCTCAGCTTTGGTACATCTGGTGAAAGAGGCAGCTCTTTGAGAATACTCTCAAATATTTTAAAATTACTTTATAGAAAGATTCCTTATGAAGGAGCTTTTATGTATATTTTTAATTCTATAAAGATGATGTAAATTTAAATTTGTATGTAGGCTGAAGGCAGGGGTACTGGGAGATGTTAAGCAGATTAGCAGGCAGGTACTTAGAGGAATGTGTGGTATCAGGGAAATACTCAAATTCAGGGTAATTGAAATAGCCCTGTGTTTCCTGTAAAAGTTTAGTGACTGGCATCTCTCTCAAACAACCTTTTGTGTACTGACTTGGTTAGTATATAATTTTATTCATGTTACCTGGCGATACAGCTTTTGGTTGCACAGCGGATAATATTCACCATGCAGCTGGACTTAGAAGGAGCAGGAAAGGTTCTCACAGCTCTTCCAGATGTCACTTCGTACCAGCAGAATTCCTGCATAACTTAGGTGAAGAGCTGAGGCATAATAACTGTGTGTTCAAAATTCTGAAAGCCCCCGAATAAGTCAAGTGTTAAATAGTATCTCAAATCAAAATTTGTTGTACCTTACATTTGAATTTTTTGAGTCATTGTTTTGTGTGATCTACCTTGATTCTCAGTTTTGGCCTAGTTATTTTGTAAGATGTCTTTATCATCCTAAGAGTTACTTAGCTGTGGTAGTAGTGAATTTATTTCTGAAGATACGCTGAATAGGAGTACTGTGTGCAGTTCTGGTGTCCTCAACATAAAAAGGACATGGAACTGTTGGAGCAAGTCCAGAGGAGGGCCACGAGGATGATCAGGGGACTGGAGCACCTCCCGTATGAAGATAGGCTGAGAAAGGTGGGGCTGTTCAGCATGGAGAAGAGAACACGGCATGGAGACTTCATAGCAGCTTTCCAGTATCTGAAGGGGGGGCTATAGGGATGCTGGGGAGGGACTCTTCATTAGGGACTGTAGTGATAGGACAAGGGGTAGCGGGTTAAAACTTAAACAGGGGAAGTTTAAATTAGATATAAAGAAGAAGTTCTTTACTGTTAGCGTGGTGGGGCACTGTGATAGGTTGCCCAGGGAAGTTGTGAATGCTCCATCCCTGGCGGTGTTCAAGTCCAGGTTGGACAGAGCCTTGGGTGACATGGTTTAGTGTGAGGTGTGGCAGGGGGGCTGGAACTAGATGATCTTAAGGTCCTTTCCAACCCCAACTATTCCATGATTCTATGATTTCCCTGATTTATTGCTATAATTTTAATTTCAGGTTTGTTTTAACAATCTACTAAACTCACATTCCTCCATTCTCAAGCTGGTGCTGTAGCTGCTTTGCTCTAAAATGAACATCACACTATCACACACACACTTGCGAAAGAGCATGTAGTCAAAGCAGGTACAGCTATGGTACAGCTATGGGAAATGTTTCACTTCAACAGTATATTCAATATTAAGCTGAAATTCAGTTTTCATGAACATTGTCTAGATCAACTTATGTCCAAAATATGTATGGAAGAACCTAAACAAAGGCATCCTTAAAGCTTGAGCTGAACAGAAACTAAAGTTAAAAGTTGCTGCATTTTCTGTTAAATGCCGTTTTATTTAAATGTCATAAAGATATCACTTTTAAATTTTCATATACTGATGTGCAAGCATATTGTTGGTCGTATGCCTAGCAGTTCTTATCTGCTGACAGTTCCAGGTTTTAAATAGTAACTACTGTAATCTTGTATGTTTCTTCTCAAGGTTGGGCAGGAGCTGGGGTATGGGCAGTGTTGGAGACATGGTCAGGTAGAAACTTAACAGCCCAGGTCTGAGTTTAAATAGAGGTGCTGGGCCTTGGAGCAGAGGGCGTAGGTAGAGACTCCAGTTGGGAAGGGTCAGGATCTTTAAAGTGGATTAGTGCACTCAATGCTCTGAAATAAAGGCAGCCTCTCTCATTTTTATGTTGATGTCTAGTAAGAGTGAAGGGAGGGTTTAAATGCCTCTATTTTTCAGTCTTTCTTCTCCTAAGTAGAGTATATTTTGAGAATTAGTAAAACTGTATGTAAAGAAAAACTATCTGAAAGGCATGTACTTCATGGGTGGAAAAATGTTGGAATCATCAGTGCAGGAAAAGTTTACAGAAGCTAACAGGTTAAGACAGGAAGGATTTTCTGCAAAGGCAGAAGAGTGTAAAAATGTTATCGTTGCCTTTCCTTCTTCATGTATAAAAGTAGTACTGAGGAGTCAGATATTTATGGCTACTGGAATACTATGCTTGGTTCTAGCTCCTGAAGGACTTTGAATGTGAGAAAGTTAACTTCAGCTGGGCTCATAGCCTTTTCTGTCTGCTAGTTGTTTTTTGTTATAATACTCCATTTTAATAAAACAAATACTCCATTTAAACTTTTATACGAAATGCTGCTCTGTGCAGAAAAATTCTTGAGAATAGTTCCATGTGGTGTGTAAATATAGTAACTTGGTTTAATTAGAGATACTACTTAGAACAGTTCTAAGTCCTTTTGTTATTTATACTCAACCCCTAATGATCCATGGCTTTTCATGATTGCTTTTTCTTTTGCCATTCAATTATTCCACAAGTTTAGAACAAAACTTTTGAAAGAAGGTTTCAGCAGGGTAAATGCTTAGCCAGTTAGCTAACTTGGACTTGGAGAGGAAAGAAAGACAGCTTGGCAGCAGCTGTTTCAAAAAATGAAAGTTGCTTTAAGGCAGAAGGAAAAGAGAAGGGATATGTTTGACAAGAGTGAACTGTTCTGAACACCTGAAGGAAAATCTTTTTAAAAGTTGCTTGTGTTATGTTGGCATATGTTCTGTCTAGAGAAAACTAGCCTGATTAGGAAGACTAAGTTTAACAGAAAACTCTAAATAGAAGATACTTGTACAGCTATACCTATCTACAAGTATTCGGATAACATATGTATGATATTTACAACATAATTAAAAGTTTGGTGGTTTTGATAACCAGTGACTCTGTATGAGGTCTTATTTAAGCCAGTGTTAACTGAGAACTTACTATGTCAAGATCAACATTTAATAATTCCTAGTTTAAATAAAAGGAAAATATTAGTACTTTGCATTTTTGTCTAGTAATAGGTAGTAGTAGCCTCTAGATTTGTACCTGTTAGATCTCAAATCTAGAAACTGGTGTTTCTTTGTGCAGTTATATTTTTACAAGAAAAAAAAAACAAAACCCGTAGAATATTTCTGCTTAGCTAACCTGTTTTATACATTTTTGTATAATTAGGTTTCCTCCAATATATCTGCACAGGATGTTTACTAGGCTTGTAGGAATTGCTACCAGTGCACTTATTACTGTTATCTGTAGATGGCAGTCAAACCTTTTCAGCACGTTGCTCAGAAACTTGGTCTTCCAAGGCTGTTTCTGCTTTGCGGTTGCTCACAGTAATTCGTTACTGTGTCAGTGATGGGGAATGGTGATTCACAGTATTTGACCTTCATGTAATTGTTGGTGTGTCTAGAGCTTTCAGCGTTAATGGAGCATTTGTAAAGTACTCAAGAAAGGGTGTTTCACCAAGTGTTTTGTAAAACTCCTTGGAAAGACACAGGAGGTTAATTATTTCTAAAAAGTTTTTCATTCCTTTCCATTCTGTTGTTTACTCAAAGAATCATGATGTCTTCAACAAACATTTCTTGAATCATTAGTTAGTCATGGTATTTTGTTTGTTTAGCCAGCATAAGTTCATGCAACAATACCTTAAATGCACAAGCAAAAAATTACTGGGTTGAGATTTTCAGTTTCAAAGTAAATTTTAGTAAAGATTTATATATTTAAAAAGTTAAAGTATAATGAGAACATACTTCACAGTGTCTCCATACAGCCATGCTAATTGATAAAATTCTTCTTTTCAAACAACTATAAACCTAGATTACAGTCTTAATAGGAACCATTGCTTATGACTCCCATGCTTTGCTTGGGAATTCCAAGGCAGAAATACGTCAATAAGCACTCTGTACGTGGCTTGTGCATGTATATTCAGCTTGATGCATCTTGTCCACATTAAATTTCAGTGTTTCAGTAAATTTCATAGACCATTTCTGCAGCATATGATGACTATTGCAAATGACATGAACATGTGCTGAGTTCTCCATTTAGTTTTTTGTGTGCACTGCAGTAGCTATTTCCCTGAAATATTTGAGCATCCCAATCTGTTTACAGCAATAATTCCGTGATTCTATGAATAATTATGTACAAATGGCCTTCTGGCAGCTAATGAAAATTAAAGTTTAATGGTTAAATAGAAAAAAAGGCATATGGAGAGTCATCCTATTTTTGTCTAAAAAGCATTTATTTTCTAATTTAATCAGTCCTCAAGGTACAGTAGCACTCAGCACCATCATCCATCAGTGTAATATCTGTAACAATGACCAAGCTGGCAAGCCAAGTTCATCCTACTGTTAACTTTGATAGAAATGTGTGATGAAGAATTATGCTCACTGTGTTTAACTGTTTGAAAGCTGTGCATTATTCAACTTGAGCAAAAATACAAACATACATGTTACCTAAGAAGAAATTGTGCAAACAATCCTAGTTTAAAAATTGTTAAACATTTGTTTGAAAATGATGAACTGCCAATTTTAAATTTTATATCTGTTGTTTTATTAATTGGTCTTACTCAATTTTGGAGAAAGATAGAAAACACAATTCTGCCAGAACTAAAGTAAATTTTAAAGATGGTATGATATCTCCAAGAGATGATGAAGGAGCAGGATACAAATGAACGATCATAGAGCCTGTAACTTCTGTCATTATATAAAAATGAAAATTCCTGCTTTAACTGTAGAATGTTGTTTCTGCTGTTTTTAATCTTAACCCTTCTCTTCCAAACAAGGGGAATTCTCGCTGTCCCCACTACATAATCAAAACCCCAGAGAAATTGTCATATATACCTGGGTAGAAGGGGGTTGCAGAGTGCCACAGAAAATATATGGACTCAGTCAGAGATCAATATGATCAGACAAAAGCCGTTTCTTACAAAGCCTTAACCCCTTAAATACTATTTCTTACATGCACTTACAGTGATTTGGCATATTATGATTGGATACATGTCTTGAAGACCCTTAGTGACTAACATATAATTGGTTAAGCACAGGTGTGGGAACTTGACCTCGAAAGCTTGCCAACAGTCCACAGTTCTCATTAACTTGGTGAATTCCAGCTTCTTCTTATCTTGCTTGCTTAAGCTTCCTTGGGCCTCTCACGGCCTTGCTGTATCTTTCAGGATTATTCAGAGTTTATGTACCAATTATGCATTCTTCCGTGAGAACACTGTCTCCACATCTCCCCCTTTTTGTTTTATATATGTTTTGGGGGACCCTACTTGAGCAGGGGATTTGGGCTAGATCATATCTCCAACATATGCCAACTACAGGCTGCTGGGCCTGCCCCTTTTTTCTGCTGTATGGCTCTCTGACAACAGGGGAGGCCATCCTTCACATCAAGGTCTGGCACGGCATGTGTCCCCACCACTCCACGCCTGCTGGGTTGCAGCCAACAGCGGAGCTAAAGCTTCTTCTTGGTGGCAAACAGAGAGGCCAACCTGGTCTTGCCCTTGATTGTGGTAGCAGGCGTTTTGTCAGCCTCAGTCCTTGCACCTTGTTGTCAATGCAGAGTTTCACCTGCTTCATCCAGTAACAAGTCGCTACTACAGCAAGGCACACACAAATTTACATTAGCAGAGTAACTATTACAGGGCGCAGCAGCATGTTGAAGATGCTGATGGCAGCGAGGGACTAGCCAAAGGAATTTCTTGCCAGGTAGAATTCTCCCACCCTCTTAATTTGTTCCATCACCTGCTTTATAACACTACCATTGTATTAAAATCTTTCCAGCTTTTGCCTTAGCATTTTCTAGCAGCTACTGCAAATTTCCATACTCTAACATCTCTTTTATAAGTGACAAATCTATACAATACAAGGTGTAGTTTCTTATTAGCAACTGGCTAGAAAATACAGGTGGTTTTATACACAAAATCACAGCCTCTAATAATAGCTACTTTACAAGCACACATATTCAGGATGTTACTTTTCAGTTGTCCCCAAGTGATGTTTTGCAGTTATTCGTTTTTTCTCTTCCTCTATCTCATTCTGCTTGGGGTATTCACGGTCGGCTCCTGTAGCTGAGGCATCAGGTTTTTCCATTCATCTGTCCAGCTCATGGCAAGGCTTGACAAACTTTGCAGGCAGTCGCCATGGACCTGTAGGCAGGAGGACACAAATATAGCCCCTCCTCCAGGTTATCAGTTCTTGAGAAGCAGACAGGTTAAACTGCATATTTGCAGCATCATTACTCTCGCTCCCCCCCCACTTTTTTTTTTTTTTTTTTTACCCTGCAAAAACCAGCCTGCTGGGCAGGAGCTACAGCTGCCTGCCTGCTTCAGCAGCAACTATAAATACCTGCCGGCAGCCGCACTTTTGCATTAACTCTTTCATGCCCGAAATGTTAAACAGCCACCCGTTAAAAACTTTTACATGAACCCAACAATACACAAAACACCGATTGCCCTCAACACGCACACACACGTGTGGGATCCCACAAGCACACTCCACACGACTACAATATTTGAAACACAAAAATACAATTATTACTCCCACTACACAGTCCCACGTACAGAACGTGGCATAAGGACCCTGTGGAGACTAACACCAAACCAGCTCTGAGAAGCATCATCGCAGTGCGAGGTGGCAGGCTCACCCTTAGCAGGCGTCCCCGCAGAGGCTCTGCCTCCCCCACAGCGCATGAGGCTTGGGCTTTTATACTGACCAAAATGCACACTCATTCCGACACAGGTGGCCAGCCTATGTTGGAAGAAGTGGCCAGCAGTATCTACAAAGGTCTCCAAAGGTCGACAGAAACGTGGACATACTTATTTTACTAACTTCTAGTTCATAAGCATCACAGAGAGACTGTATTAAATGAGACACCGTATGCCCAATACCCCTGATAAGAGCATACGAAAGACCTTCCCACCACCGAAAACACACCTATATATGCCTGTATCCCGTGTTTGTCTCGCTGTAGGTTCGGGGCGTGGGTGGGGGGTGGTGGATGGTGGTTTTTTTTGTTTTGTTTTTTTGTGTGGTTTTTTTTTTTTTTCTTTAACGTAAAAAAGGTTGCTCCCTTCACTTTAAGAAGGACTGAAAACATCCATAAAACGGAAGTCCTAAGCTGAAATTTCACTTAATTCAATCATTGACAAGGGGGTTGTCCTGGGGTGGTGCTGGCTCTTTCCAGGGTTTCACCCATAGAGCCGGCACCCACCGCAGACTGGAATCTGTAATTACACATATATAACCTCAACCACTTAGTTTTGCTTTCACAGGACCTTTCCAAATGCTGGTTTCCAAATCCTTGTACTGGACCAAAATACCCAGAGTTTTAGTCATATAACCTGAACCTAATGCCTGACCATGTATTATAGCAGGGGGGTCATTAAAGTCTCCTGTCAATTGCACAAAATTCATAACATATACAGCTTTCTGTATCCTTGCTACTGGTGTATGTCCTTCTTCCCCTGTTTTTTGTTTTTCCAGCAGTTGTTTCAAAGTTTGATGTGTTTGTTCAATAATAGCTTGTCCTTTAGTACCCCCACAATCACCCTGACCTTGTTGTAGAAGGGGTTTAACAGCAGCGGCGAAGGCAGTAGCCATGTATCCAGCCTTTTCCTCTGCTGTGCCCACTTTAGAACATGCATCCATCATTTCTTGAAGACCAGCAGATTTTGGCAAAACCTGCAAAATAGGCTTACAAGCTGGGTTAGCATTTTCCATAGCCAGAGACATAAGCATGAATTCTTTAGCATTAGATGCCAGATCAATATTCTTTTCGATAGCCTCTGTCAATCTGTCAATAAATTGCATATAGGGCTCAGTAGGTCCCTGCTTTACTGATGTATATGAAGGATTAGGTTTTCCCGCTTCCAGCACAGCTTTCAGAGCAGCTAAAGCCAATTGCTATGCTTGCTGTAAAACTTCAATTTTCATACAAGCTTGTACTCCATCAGGATGAAATTGTCCCTTTCCCAATAACATTTCAGATGAAACACCGTGCAAAGGGTGATGAGGATTACACTCTGAATTCTCATCTGCAGCTCTTGCAGCAAGCTCCTCAAACCCACTTTTAAAACGCAGGAGCTGTGAAGGAGTTACACTCTCCTCCTCAGGAGACTCCCACCCCGGCAAAAATTCTTGGGGACTAAGTTCAGGGGCAGTAGCAGCACGAAAAGGGTTAACATCAGTTTGTTTCAGTTGCTCAGTAGCCGCTACTGACTCCCGAGTATCAGCTGGAGCTACTGCCGGTAAAGGCATTGTTGACACAGGATAGGGGAAAGGCGCAGGGTCCTCAAACTTTCGTACTGTACTGCGCGCCAGTTTTTGGCCAGAATGTTTTATGCCTGAAGCAGACAACACTACCATGGCTGTAGCACCGGATGCTGAATCTAACGTAGGTGCCAAGCCCTGCTGTTGTGAAGGCGAGTCAGAGAGAGCTGTAAAAATGGATTTTGCCGCCAAGTTCTCAGCCTTCATTGTGGCTGGAGTCCCTTTTAGTAGTAACCGGGGGGCAGCAAGAGTCTTCGCCTCTTTAAACCCACAAGTAACTTGATCCCACAGGCATGCCCCAATTTTTTTCCGAGATCAAAAGCTTCATTAACCCCCTTGATCAGCTCTTTTTCTTTACTCCAGAGCAACAATCTTTTTAACAGATTATTGTCATATTCTATCCCTCTCACTGAGAGGATATGCTGGAAGAGCTTAAGAATGACCATTTTTTCTTTACTTAATTGATTCCCCGTCCTAACCCTCTTCCAGACCCCATCGGCTGTTACCTTATTTGCACTGCACAGTGTCTTTGGGGCTCACTAGGCTCCGTTCCGAGACGACTACCTCCCGATCCTGGTCCTGCCGGATCGAACCCTGCTGACGTCCCTGCAGCTCTGCGTTTTCCACTTTCTTCAGTGCCACGCGCTTTAATTCCTTACTTTCAATATGAAAAATATGGGGGGTCCCTGTTCGGGCGCCATTTGCCGCAGAAAATATATGGACTCAGTCAGAGATCAATATGATCAGACAAAAGCTGTTTATTACAAAGCCTTAACCCCTTAAATACTATTTCTTACATGCACTTACAGTGATTTGGCATATTATGATTGGATACATGTCTTGAAGACCCTTAGTGACTAACATATAATTGGTTAAGCACAGGTGTGGGAACTTGACCTCGAAAGCTTGCCAACAGTCCACAGTTCTCATTAACTTGGTGAATTCCAGCTTCTTCTTATCTTGCTTGCTTAAGCTTCCTTGGGCCTCTCACGGCCTTGCTGTATCTTTCAGGATTATTCAGAGTTTATGTACCAATTATCCATTCTCCTGGGAGAACACTGTCTCCACAGCAGAGCCTGTTCCAGGATGTGGTGGGCAGAGCAATCCTCTGTACCATCCACCACAGGGCAGCCCATGCCAGTGAGTGGCTGAGTGGCCTTTCTCCTGGCAACAGAGAGAAACCTTCATGTCAGTTTAGTCCTCCCTTATGGGGGGATTACCCACACGTTTTAGTCAGCTGATGGGAAATACTAATTAAAGGGCTGTTTCTGAAGAAGCCTGGTTCAGAGCTTCACTAAACTCTGTGTCCGTATAAAATATGAAACTCATGGGATAGGAAACAACAAATATTTTCATGTATGAAAGGTGGGGGAATTTGCTTTATAAAACCTAACTGTCTTTGAGGACAACTAGGCCTGAGATTTCCTTGCTCTAATTTCCTTGCTGTATACTGACAGCAGTAAATAATGCTGAATGTGCTACTATCAGCCCTTCATGAAGCTGAGGAACCCATAGGGTTTGAAAGGGCACAGCAGAAACAAAATTGAACTGGAGTGATCTAGAAATTCAGCCCCATGTTAATATGGTTTATCCTGTTATTCTCCAATATGAAATGTTTCAGTAAGAGGAATGATGAGTAGCAGGTAGTGTTCTTCCACCCTTAATGTTGGTGTTCCTGTCTTTGGGATAATGTTTAAACATCCTCATTTAGAGAAGGAGAGATTCTGCGTGTATTACTTACAATGTGGTAAGTGGAAAAGATTTCCACTTCTGTTAGAGGAATATTAGAACTTATTAAATAAAACTGGATATCCTTTCTACTTTGGATTATTTGATGTCACTAAAGCGACCACAACCTTTCTCAAATGAGTATTCAGCCATTAGCTCCCTAGGTGGGATTTCTTAAAGACGTTATGCAATCTTTCTGTTCCTGCACATCTTGTGTTAAGTCAACTGTGGAATATTCCATTCATCCTGGGAAAAGTAGTTTCCATATAGCATGGACAGATTTTCCATCTAAGCCTTTTGATGCCATATTTCCTAATAGGGGAAGACAAATCTGGTAATCATTTGATCTCACAGGAATAAATAAGTAAATACTCTTGGCAGTCCTGCTTAATTCTATAGAGGATGGGGTCACACTCAAGAGGCAGCATTAGATTTCAGTTGATACCATATGATGTACTTGGTTGATCAAACATAAGAATGACAGTTATGTTTTCCAGCAACTTTGCATTTATGATTAATTTTCATTTTATAAAAAATGTAGCAAATTCAGTTTAAAATGCTGTATTTCTGTTAAAATTACAGTTCTGTACAGCACAACTAGCTAAAGCACTTGTTGGGGATGTCAGAAAGGAAAGCTGCATCAGCAAGGATGTTTATGAGGGCAAGCTGCTTTCACGAATTCCTTATGTGACATTTGTGTGATCACAGTTAATAAATGTCAGCTGGTTTACAGTCACATTGACACAGGGCATGTGATGCACATACCCTAGTCCTGCTGATAACACGTTCCAGTGTAATAATACAACATGTAATGATTTCTTGGAGTCTCTCCGATTTTCTTTGTTACCTTTGCAAGAAGAATTAGCAGATAAACTTTTTCTTCCAGTGACTATGTCAGTAGGTTTCATATTGAATTAGTTATTTATTAGCTAATTTCAGTAATTCCCACCAATTCAGAGCCCAATTCAATCCCAGAGCATGGGGTTAAGCTCATGCAACTTCTTTCAGAAGCAGTTTCAACCTAGTAAAAAGTCAAACTATTTGGGGATTAGTTTACATAAAAGACAATTTCATAGTAGACTAATCTAAATTGAATGCTTTTCTAGTACAGCAGTAAAATTTTATGATCAGTAATGCTCTAAGGACCTATCTCTATTAAATTACACTACTACTTGTGAGTCCATGATATCCGAGAAGAATCAGTTAGACAAAGGTGAAGCTAATCAGGGATGGGTAGTAGAAGAAATAATCATTTATCTCAAGGTTTCAGTGACTTTATAAGCTGTTTTGTTATTTCATATACATATATATATGCACACATTTTAAAGATGTATATGTAAGGTATCCTCAGGTGTATGATAAGGTGTATGAGGTCCTATATAATCTGAGGGTCAAGAAATCCTTATCTCAAGCAGTGGGACACTTGACCATCAGATAAGTATTAAGCATAATACAACAGTGAGGAAAGACTGTTACATAAAAAAAAGCAGCATTTCGTTACCCTGAACCTTATTGTAGTATATTTCTCCTTTTTCCAGTAGAGGGTCCCATTTTGCCTCTGGAGTTTCATCAGATAGCAAATTGCTGTCGCTCTGAGAAGCGTGATATAAACATGACACCATCTGCAGAAACATAAAGCTAAAGCTCAGGCAAAAATAAAGGCAGTGCAGATGCTGTAAGAGTGGATCTTTAAGGTCTCAGTCAAGGAGTGTGGAGATGTATAACCAGCTGAAATACCTCTATTCCATGGAAAAAGGGCAAGAAGTGCTTCAGTAGCCATGGCCAGGTGATGGAGCCTGTAAGAAATAAATCTGAAATACTTAATGTAATTTAAATTTTATGTCACATTTTTCCTTCCACCAATATAGAACTTTGGTCTCTCATTGGTAACACTACAGCAGTACCCATTTATTTATATTTATACTGTTGCTTTTCATAGGAATAATGTTACTTTACAACCCGTGTTCACTTTTCTGATGTTGATTCACCATGTAATGTTAATGCACAGGCTGTTAGTATCCTCTTGTAGATTATTTCCTGGTGTTTGCCAAAACTCAGCTATATGAGCAGTACTATAACATATGTTAGAATGCTGCTATATTATCTCACACCTCCTATCCTCATTGCAAGCAGTCAAATGTTCTGTTTATCACTTTAAATTATAAGAGTGTGAGATTTCTCTCAGTTAATGCCTTCCAGCTCATTTTTTTTTTTTTTTTTGTTTTACCCTATTTTTTCCCAACAACACAAACAGTTTGGGACCACACACAGAGAGGAACAGATAGCAACATTCCCAAGTTGCCTATTCGTTGCTTTTCTCTATATCTTACTGTGAACCAGGTTATACTGCTGCCTCTTTCTGCTTCATGCTTTTCATTGTTCAACTATTAATTAATTTAAACTCCCATTTGCTGCCTCTTTTCTTCCTCTGCCTTTGTTCTGTCTACTCACATGTGCCATTCTGCCATAATAAAAGGGCAGATATCTATTACTTCTAAGTAGCAAATCTCCCATTGCTCACTTCTCTACCTAAGGCTTTCCTCAGCCCTATCTTTACTGAGAGAAGAACCTCAGAGGTTGCAGTTACCCATAAATTCAAGCCTTGCAGTTACCCATAAATTCATAAAAACAGCTGTGCAGTCTTAATGTCAAGTTTCCAAAACAGCTTATCTACTGGAGGAAGAAATCCATAGGCTTTCATGAACAATAATGCCTCAATAGTTTTCCTTTATAGCTAATTAAAATTGTACTAACCATTCAATGTTTAGCTTCTGGTTTTACTCCACCACTGTCACTTTATTTGCTTACTTCCATGTGCAAGAATATATGCAGGAATATTTTTAAAGGGTCTTTCTGTTTCCACCTTTGCTAGGTTTACCATGATCACCTACTTATCTTCCAGGGAGCTGATGTTCCATACAAAGTAGGTCAAGAAGTCTCTTTCAAGATTTAATTAGAGAAATTATTGGTATAAATGAAACCAGAGCCTGACCTTGTCAGAGTAATACTGCAACTGTAGTTTTAGGTGCACTGTGTTCCTGATTGCATTTGAAAATAAGTGAATAAGGTTTTAATAAATACCAGTTTAATCATGATTGCAGAATCATAGAATCATAGTATCATAGAATCTTTAGGGTTGTAAAGGACCATAAGATCATCTAGTTCCAACCTCCCTGCCATGGGCAGGGACATCTTACGCTAAATCATATCACCCAAGGCCTCGTCCAACCTGGTCTTGAACACTGCCAGGGATGGAGCATTCACAACCTCCCTCGGCAACCTATTCCAGTGCCTCACCACCCTAACAGGAAAGAATTTCCTCCTTATATACAACCTAAACTTCCCCTGTTTAAGTTTTAACCTGTTACCCCTTGTCCTGTCACTACAGTCTCTAATGAAGAGTCCCTCTCCAGCATCCCTATAGGTCCCCTTCAGATACTGGAAGGCTGCTATGAGGTCTCTCCACACAGCCTTCTCTTCTCCAGGCTGAACAGCTCTGACTTTCTCTGCCTGTCTTCACAGGGGAGGTGCTCCAGCCCCCTGATCATCCTTGTGGCCCTTCTCTGGACTTGTTCCAACAGTTCCATGTCCTTTTTATGTTGAGGACACGAGAACTGCACACAATACTCCAGGTGAGGTCTCACAAGAGCAGAGCAGAGGGGCAGGATCACCTCCTTCGACCTGCTGGTCACTCTTCTTTTGATGCAGCCCAGGATACGGTTGGCTTTCTGGGCTGCAAGCGCACACTGCCAGCTCATGTTCATTTTCTCATCAACCAACACCCCCAAGTCCTTCTCTTGTTACTGGTCTCCAGCCGGACATTGAGCCATTGACCACAACTCTTTGTATAGTTTTTGATAGTCTAGTCATCAGGCTAAAGTAGAATTTTATACACTGGTGGATATGATTGAGTTCACATGGTAAGTTTCTACTGTTGTTGTAGAGAAACTGCCTATATAAAATGACGTGCATTTCTAAGAGTCAAACAAGCAGGTCATAACACAAAGGCAAGACAGACTGTTCATTTTGGTTATGCTTTTATTCTTCCATGTATGTCATGTCAGCATTTTGTATTTTCACTATGTTTTGTTAGGTCAAACAGGTGTCCTTATGTGTACTTTGAGGGTGATTGTGCTCTACAGTGTCCAGGTTCAAGAAAAGCCAACCTTGAAAGTAGTTAGGGAATAATTTATCTTTTTGAGGTGGCAAAAATTTCTGAAACAAAAAGTGAATCCCTGGTTCATGATAGGTGACCTGCTCTTTAATGTGTTCCCAAAATGAGAACAAAGTAGGGGAGAGACCAAGCAGTCATAGTGTGTCTCCCGTGAACGTATTCAGTCCTCTAATGGGTATTTTGTCTTTCACAGGTGTGCATGATTCAGCACAAAATATGTGACAGGCAAATAGAGAAAGACATAGTTGAAAAGTGTAGATACAGAAGTGTCCTGCGTAAATTCATGCTTAGATGTGGCTTATAGTTACAGCTGTTTGTTACTCCTGAAGTTATTTCTAAAATACTGCAAACTGTGCTTGAGTATAATATGTGATCAAGATACAGTTGTGTACTTCAAATACAATTACATGAACATTTTCAACAGATGTCCATGAGAGATAAAGAACTGAGCTCTATTACAAAATCTGCCTGCACACTAAATCATACTCTTTAATTGGTACAGATCCTTGCAGTCTGTTACCTCGGAGCAGAATTTTGGGTAGAGGGGTGGTTAATGTGCTCTTAAACCACCATCTGAATGATTGCCAAGTCATTAATTAATCGTGATAAGTAGAATCTTACACTTGACATGGGGCAGGCTAAAGTGATGTTCATATATTTATCTTTATATTTTGTATAAACATGTACTTTGCCTTCTACTTTATGCAGGCCAATATACAGCATTAATACTTTGCAGTTCATTACTAAATTTTAGCTGAGATCAGACATGACAGTCACTTATCACTTCAAGATAATTATTAATTTGGGTGTCACAGTTTCCCAACTTTGAGGAAAAAAAGCTTTCAGGATATATTTCATCATAAATGCTATCAATTGTTAAAATGTGTTTTGTTAACATTGGACTGGTTTCTTAAAGCCTTGTGTAAATGTGCTTTTGCTAGAAAAGGGGTGGAATAGAAGCAAATAAGGAAGTTGGATGAAATGTTTTTCCCCATGTGATTAGTTAAGTGTAAAGCATTAGCTCTTCAGCCACCTTCTGTGTTATAAAATCCTACAAATTAGTGACTTAGAGGTCACATTTATCTTCCCCTACCTATGTGAACTTTTTCCTCCATAATGCATCCTTGGTTGTGTTTATTTAATACTTTTAAATTAATGTAGCTTTGAGGCTTCTAGCATTTAGATTGTAAGCTTTCTTTGTTCTGTGCCTGTATGCTCAGTGCTACTAAACGGATAAAATCAGAGGTGAACTTGATCTTCATTTTACTAATAGATCATTCCTGACATAAAAAGTAAATGTAAGGCTATGCTGATCTTCTGTTTAGAAGCATGAATGAAAAATGGGTATTTTAATCACAAGTACAAATAAGAAGTTACTCATTTGAAATCCAGTGATAACTGTGGACCAAGCCTGCAGCAGAGCTTGGCTCTGGCCAGGAGCAGGAGTCACCGGGAATTTCCCACCAAACCCTCACCCTCTTGTTGCCTGGAAGATTTTTCTTCAGATTTATAATAAGATTTTCCTAAGCTCAGACTTGTTTAGAGGCAAAGAAAGCACGCACTGTAAAATAATAAAATGTGATAAGACACCTATCTGAAGATAAGTGTTCACAACCATCAGTTTGAATGTGCTGCTGCAGTATGTGACACTTATCCACACACATAGAGCTGTGGTAACTTTCAAGGCATTTGCTAATGCTTTAGTCTTTCAGGTTTTATCTTTATATCCAGACCATTCACAAGGCAGAAACACGTTTCATCTTGCTGATCTAAAGCAGTGTGCCCAAAGGCATATGTCATTCTTTCCTCCAGCTTTCACAATGGCAGGTGTCCTTTCACCCCAAGAAAAAGCACCTTTCTTCGGAAATGCTGGGGTGCAGAGTTACCATTAGTGAGCCTGATAAATGTCAGGTTCCAATATATAATTTTCTTATCAAAGGAAAAAAGATTCAGTTTATTTTCTAACCTCTGAAATTCTGACACATTATCTTCAAAATGTTACAATATTTTAAAGGACTCTGCTAACATTTATAGAATCACAGAATCCCAGACTGGTTTGTGTTAGAATACACCTTAAAGCTCATCCAGTTCCAGCCCCCTGCCACAGGCAGGGACACCTTCCACTAGACCAGGTTGCTCCAAGCCCCATCCAACCTGGCCTTGAACACTGCCAGGGATGGGGCAGCCACAGCTTCTCTGGGCAACCTGTGCCAGGGCCTCACCACCCTCACAGGGAAGAACTTCTGCCTAAGAGCTCATCTCAATCTCCCCTCTGTCAGGTTAAAGCCATTCCCCCTTGTCCTGTCCCTACAGGCCCTTGTCCAAAGCCCCTCTCCAGGTATGGCTTGTTTATTTTTACAGTTCCTTTTGGAATTATTGTGCTGATAAAACCAATGCAAATCTTAAATTCAAGAATGATACACTTTATGTAGTCCACTTTCAGGATGTGTTTAGTGTTGTCATATGCTTGAAATTCAGTTCCAAGCCTAATCCCACTGCTGAGCTCTGGTTTGCTAACTTTCAGTCAGATGGAGTTGAATATTTACCCTGAACTGACTCTACAATTACAGTAGTAGCCTGAGGGGTAGGCCCTGCCCTGAAATGTTTGTTCTTTAAATTTTTTTGAGAATGATAACATGGAAAATTTAACAAGAGGAGAGATAAGTTTACTGTCCCACTGAACAGCTCAGCAGTATTCGAAAAGCAAATGGGTTTTCTACAAAGCCTAGGTTATCCTACAGGTATTGATAAACTTGGACTGGGCCTATGTAGTTGTTTTGTTTTTTTCTATGTGATATTAACATGTTACCTCCCTGTTGTGGTTTGACCCCAGCCAGCAATTAAGCATAACACAGCCACTTGCCTGCTCCCTGACAATGAGATAGAGGAGAGAATTAGAAGAGTAAAAGTGAGAAAGCTTGTGGGTTGAGATAAAGACAGTTAAATGGGTAAAGCAAAAGCCAGGTGCACAAGCAAAGCAGAGCAAGGAATCCGTTCACCACTTCCCATGGTCAGGCAGGTGCTCAGCCATACCTAGGACAGCAGGGCTCTATCATGTGTAATGGGTACTTGGGAAGGCAAATACCGCTACTCCAGACTTCCTTCTTCTCCACAAGCTCTAAATGCAGAGCATGATGTCCTATGGTCTGGGATATCCTGTGGGTCAATGGGATCAGCTGTTCTGGCTGTGTCTTTCCCAACTCCTTGTTCATCCCCAGCTTGCCTGCTGGTGGGATGGGGTGAGGAGCAGAAAAGGCCTTGGCTCTGTGTGAGCACTGATCGGCAGTAATGAAAACATCCCTGTGTGATCAGCACTGTTTCCAGTGTAAATCCAAACCAGATCCCCATGCCAGCTACTCTGGAGAAAATTAACTCTACCCCAGTCAAAACCTGCACACACCACCCCCCCACCCCTCACCCAACTATTTGGACTGTAGGTATTGTAATGGCCATCCATCAGTGTTAATAATACAACCATATCATAGATCAGATTACAGAGCTTTGCTGGTCTGTGTAGAATTTTTCATGTTCTTTTCTAGATTATTTTCCTTCATTTTTTTAAAACCTGTGTAGTCAGAGAAATTCTGGGAGAACATATTATTTGCTATTGTCTATTTTTACCTATTTTTACTGTAAGTGCTAAAATAGCCCTCCTAACTTTAGTATGTGTAAAGCCAAAGGTATGGAGTAGATTAAGGAATAAGTGTGCTTTTAATATAGCTTTTCATTGGAGTTTTAGCAAGCCTGGAAGTCTGTTAGAAAAAGTTCTGTAGATCTCCTTTAGAATTTGAAAAATAATTATGTCCTCTGTCTTCATAGTTTGCCTTTCCTCAATGTACTGAGGTTTCTTTCTAAGTGCACAGAGCAAGCCTACTACTTGCTTATTTTAGGGGTTCAGAGGTGTTTTTGCTTTGGCAGACTTTCTTATGTTGTTATAGATCATCAGTATAGCACTTACTGATTCTCAATCCACTTTGGCTATGTGATAAGATTTTGGCCTGTCTTTTTTTCTTGGTTATTCTTGTTTTCAGACTTCCATGATGAAAGTTGTGAATCCCCAAGTTTCTTGCCATTTCTCCTCTGTGTTTTTTGCTGGTTTTTGTTACAACAACAAATCTGTCCATGAAGATTCCTTCTATCATGTAGTGATAGACAGATATCATAGAAGATTCCTACCTAGATAGATAGACATAAAATTCCTTCTATCAGTGCAGTGCTTAGTAACATTTGAGGTGACTTAACAGAGAGAAACTTTGACCCAAATCAGCTGCTGAGTAGATGTGTGTCACAGTAGCAATTAATTGGTCATTAATAGACAAATCATAGAACAAAATCACAGAATAATTAGGATTGAAGAGCCTCTAGAGATCATGTACTCCAACTTCTCGCTCAAAGACCCCTCTTCAAATAAGAGCATCTACAGAGAACCGTGCAGTTTATATTTCATTCTGATCAAACCATATTTAGAAATGGCTTCTTTCTTGCATTTCTAGTGATTTTTGATGGATTTGAAATTCAAAACAGGATTTGGAGAGTTTTTGCATAAATAACTCTGACTGTCACAAATTATAAATCAAAAGCCTTCCATTAAAATGGATTATAATTAAACAATAGTGCAAATGCTCTTAATAGTCTGAATAATGCCAACCACCATTTATTTTTCAAAATGCTACATTTAATGATTATACTTGGAGGCATGAATTAAGATACTCTGACGGTTTAGCTTGGCAGATCATACTGCTGCTTGCTGAATTTTACAAAATACATTTATTCGGTTAATTTCAACGGTTCCAGTGCAGGTATTTTATCATATGATACGTAATTCTGGGTGATGCTAAGATTCAGTCTTCCTCACTTTGGTTTCAGAGATACGTGTTTTTAACGTAACAGTTTTATAGAATATAAAAATGAAGTTACTAGACACAGTAAGTTTTTAATATGCTTTCTAAACTGTTTTCAAGCAATTCAAGTGGAACAATGAAACCAGACTTTCTCTTGCACCCAAATAAGCTGCGCAGAGTAACTGTGTAGTGGTATCTGAGAGACTCATACTTGTCACCATTACCTGCTGAAGACAGAGTGCTGAAGTGCTGTGCTACAGGTTCTACTTGCATACCAGGTTTGACCAACTGCAGGACTACTTCATGTCTCCCACAGAATCCTTTAGAAGTCTAATCTCTACTCATTTAATTTTCTAATCTCTGTCTTTTTCACATGGTCTCTATTGATATGATCACTTTTTCCTCTCAAAAGTAATTTTGATTTAGAATATGGATTGAGATCAAGCACTGTACTCTAAGGTTAATTGCTGTCAATTGTGTTCTGCTTCATGTAAAATGAAGATGCACTGGATAGTTAGCTAGCTCACCTATATCAAGCTTTTAAAGCCTATTATGGTCAAAATATTGTCTTTATTTTACATAGAAAAGTGAAGAGAAGCAATGCACCATGATGCAGGAAAAATACTCCCTTTACTAAAAAAAAAAAAAAACAAACAAACCTTTAAAAGCAAACAAGTGGAAAAAAATGATCCTGTGCTTTATACATTGTTTTGAAATTATTATAGGATCAAGAATAACAACAAAAAAAGACTTCTAATAAATCCAAGCATATACAGGATAACTGAAGGTTCTGTTAGAACTGGCTGCTCCTGAGCTAAATGGGAAACAGGCTCCAAACAGTTTTGTGAGAAACTACAAAAAAGAAAGCAATCCAGCCCTGCCATAACTCAGTTCTGTTTGATTTACTCCTGGCTTCAGTTTGCTACTGCCAAGTTACACCTGCTATATGCTGCTGAAATGTGGTCTGAAGTCTGCAGGGTCAACCGTCCTATTCAGATTGTCAGTAACTTCTCACAGAGACCAAAGCCAACATTTTCTCTTGCAAATATGTTACAAACAACAACAAAAGGTTACCAGTATGGTTAGTAATTGATAAAACACAATATGAGAACAAAATTCATTTTCCCATAATTAAACACAAATTTTATCTCTGAAAAACTCTACAGCCTCAAAGTACTAACAGTGTACAGTAACCTGTGTCAGCATAGACTTTCTGCCCTGCATCTTCTGTTTTTCTTAGAGATGTCGCAGAAGTTTTACCTTTTGAGCAGCGATTCCAGCCAATGTAAGTGTTGGCCCAAAGGCCGACTTTCTCTGCAAGCTCCCTTCCTGTGTGAGCAGTCTTCTTTAGCATCAGAGCAGTTGAGTTAGAGTCCTGCTTTGAACTGCTTTGTGGGGAAATCTATCACTTTTTCTTGGCTATAGGGAGATTGTGTTCGTTAAGTTGAATTTTGCACTAAGAAAGTTGGGGCTATTCAGCCTGGAGAAGGTGGTGTGGACACCTCATAGCAACCTTTCAGTATCTGAAGGGGGCCTGTAAGGATGACAGGGAAGGACTCTTCATTAGGGACTGTAGTGATAGGACAAGGGGTAACGGGTTCAACCTTAAACAGGGGAGGTTTAGATTAGATATAAGGAAGAAGTTCTTTACTGTGAGGGTGGTGAGGAACTGGAATGGGTTGCCCAGGGAAGCTGTGAATGCTCCATCCCTGGCAGTGTTCAAGTCCAGTTGGATAGAGCCTTGGGTGACATGGTTTAGTGTGAGGTGTCCCTGCCCATGGCAGGGGGGTTGGAACTAGATGATCTTAAGGTTTTTTCCAACCGTAACTATTCTATGATTCTATGATTCATGGGGGAGTTTCTCCACTTCTCTTTAGTGGTGTTTGTCCTGCTAGTATTAAAACCAAAGCAGAATCTCATTTGGAATATTAAAGCATACAAATAGAAAGGAGCAATAGTCAGAGAGATGTCTAGCAATAGCAAATATATCCTGCTTTTTTTGTTTGTTTTTTGTTTTTTTAATTCAGAGTACGAATGAGGAAATTAAGGTAGCCTCCAAAATTTTATAAGAATAAAACTATACACAGGGAGAAATATCAATGCTTCTTGTTGTCAGTTATGTAAAAAGCCAACCCATTTTTTAATGAGACATCTGAAGATGGTCTAGCCATCTTGGATTAGTAATTTAAACCTTATATAACAAATTAAGGGGTCAAATATATGTATAAGAAACTTATTTAGTAAAAAAGGTTAGTTCTTAGACTAACCGAAAGTTACTAATTTAGATACTGAAATTGACACATTTGTTTTTCATAGCTGTTGAGTTTTTCATCATTACATTGTGAATTCAAATTCTAGAATTTATTACAACATCATTGCTCTAAAAAGCATTAGTTCACAAAAGTAATCTCTTTCCCTTGACTGAACAAAACAATAAAAAAAGGATAATTTTGGTTGGTTTGACATTGGTCTAAGAGGCATTGTAGTGTGTAAGCTATGACTCTGTTTGAAGATTAGATGATGAATATTAATTTTATTGATAACAATATATGAAACTACATATGATAAAGCCATATGTGAATGTGAATATATACATGGCAAAAAGTCATTATAGATTTCTTCTTTGGGATGATAATTGCTGTGAAATTCCATATCATTCCACCCTGCTTGAGTCAGCTGGACAAGCTGCAGGCATTTCCAAGACAACAGTAAGCACAATAGTAATTTTGTATCTCCACCTGATATAATCACAGAGAGACTGTGTGGGGATTTTTAACAGAACAGAAATTAAATGCAGTTCCTGGAAAAGTTGCTCTCACTCATTATTTCTGGCTTACTTATGTTTAAAAAATAATAAGAATAAGAAGACACAATTCAATAATTTGTATTGACGGAAATGATGACCGTGTTAAATAGATTTTATTTCTGTAAAGAGGTCCAATTACTCCATTATTAATGATATTATTTAAGTACTCATTAAATGTGACATTATTTAATAGGTTCATGTTCATTTAAAACCTTCATTAAAGAATTACTGTGGGGGGTTTTGTAATCTTGTATTTTTCCATTCAGCCAGTGTTAAGATTTCCTACAGTCCCTATGAATTTGAAACTTTTTTATCTAGACAGTACATCTGGGATTTAAACCTTTGATGAAAGTGAAAATTATGTAGCTTTCAGATGATACAACAACCTGAAAACAAGTTTCATCGGGTTCCATTGTCCTCTTTGAAATTACTGTATGATAGAATCATAGAATAGTCAGGGTTGGAAAGGACCTTAAGATCACCTAGTTCCAGCCCCCCTGCCATAGGCAGGGACACCTCACACTAAACCATGTCACCCAAGGCTCTGTCCAGCCTGGCTCTGAATATTGCCAGGGATGGAGCATTCACAGCTTCCCTGGACAACCCATTCCAGTGCCTCACCACCCTCACAGTAAAGAACTTCTTCCTTATATCCAATCTAAACTTCCCCTGTTTAAGTTTTTACCCATTACCCCTTGTCCTACCACTACAGTCCCTAATGAAGAGTCCTTCCCTGTCATCCCTATAGGCCCCCTTCAGATACAGATGAGGTCTCCATGCAGCCTCCTCTTCTCCAGGCTGAACAGCTCCACTTTCTCTGCCTGTCTTCACAGGGGAGGTGCTCCAGCCCCCTGATCATCCTCGTGGCCCTCCTCTGGACTTGTTCCAACAGTTCCATGTCCTTTTTATGTTGAGGACACCAGAACTGCACATAATACTCCAAGTGAGGACTCACAAGAGCAGAGTAGAGGGGCAGGATCACCTCCTTCGACCTGCTGGTTTCTTTTGATGCAGCCCAGGATACGGTTGGCTTTCTGGGCTGCAAGCGCACACTGAACCCTGCTCATGTTCATTTTCTCATCAACCAACACCCCCAAGTCCTTCTCTGCAGGGCTGCTCTGAATCTCTTCTCTGCCCAACCTGTAGCTGTGAATGGGATTGCACCCACCCTGGTGTAGGACCTTGCACTTGGCATAGTTAAATTTCATGAGGTTGGCATCAGCCCACCTCACAAGCATGTCAAGGTCCCTCTGGATGGCATTCCTTCCCTCCAGCATATCAACCAAACCACACAGCTTGGTGTCATCGGCAAACTTGCTGAGGGCTCACTCAATCCCACTGTC
Organism: Pezoporus wallicus; assembly: GCF_028554395.1. NCBI lineage: Eukaryota > Metazoa > Chordata > Aves > Psittaciformes > Psittacidae > Pezoporus > Pezoporus wallicus. Next base: position 2,534,030 of record NW_026637224.1, read on the forward strand.
CATGTCACCAACAAAGATGTTGAACAAGACTGGTCCCAACACTGATCCCTGAGGGACACCACTCATTACTGTTTTACTGGATTGGCCTGTTGACCGCAGCTCCTTGGGTGTGGCCATCCAGCCAGTTCTTTATCCACTGAGTGGTCCATCCATCAAATTGATGTCCTCCATTTTAGAGATGAGGATGTCGTGTGGGACAGTGTCAAACGCTTTGCACAAGTCCAGGTAGATGACATCAACTGCTCTACCCGTCTCCATCAGTTCCCTAGCCCCATCATAGAAGGCCACCAAATTGGTCAGGCAGATTTCCCCTTAATGAAGCCATGCTGGCTGTCACCAAGCACATTCTTGTTTTTCATGTGTCTTAGCATGCCTTCCAGGAGAATCTGCTCCAAGATTTTGCCAGGCACAGAGGTGAGACTGACTGGTCATCCATTTTCCCCTTCTTGAAAATGGGGGTTGTATTTCCCTTTTTCCAGTCATCAGAAACTTCACTTGACTGCCATGATTTTTCAAATATGATGGCCAGTGGCTTAGCAACTTCATTCACCAGCTCCTTCAGAAGGAAGTTGTCTTCCACACAATCAGGGAACCTCCTGGATTGCTCATGCCAGGCCATATCGTCCCTCCACTAGGTATCAGGGTGGTTGAAGCCCTCCACTAGGACAAGGGCCTGCGAGCATGAGGCTGTTCCTATCTGTCTGTAGAGTCTTTCATGCACAGAGTCCTCTTGATCAGGCGGATCAAGATCAGATCCCCACAGTAATGTCCTCCACTGTTGTTCTCCCTCTGACCCTCACCCACAAACTCTCTGTTAACTGATCACCTATCCCCAGACAGGGTTCCATACTCTCCAGCCTATCACTGACATAGATGAAACTCCGTCTCCCTGTCTACTGGGCCTGTCTTTTCTAAAGAGCCTGTAGCCTTCCATTCCAACACTCCACTCATAGGAGCCATCTCACCATGTTTCTGTGATGTCAATGATATCAATCCCTGTAGACATGCACACATCTCTAATTTCTCTTTTTTATTACCCATACTAAGGGTGTTTCTATAGAGGCATCTGAGCTGAGCTCCAAATGAAGCTGGCTCATTGGCTGGAGTGGCTGAAATATCTCTGCACCTCTCTGAGCATTTATTATAGGTGCTGGCAACTGACTGGGTGTATTGGTATGGAATAATGCCCCCTCCCCCAACACATCTAGTTTAAAGCTTTCTTGACCAGTCTGGCAAGCCACCTACCAAAACCGCTCTTTTGCCTGGGGGACCAGCTCCATCAGCCTCCCGTAGACCTGGCCTCCCAAATTGACTCCCATGTTCTAGATACCCAAACCCTTGACTATGGCACCACTGTTCTAACCGTTTATTAACCTGGCCAATCTGCCTCACTTTTTTAAGGTCCTCCCCTTTATCCTGGAGAACTGAGGAAGAGACAATCTGAGCTCCAGAGCCCCTAACAAGCTCTCCCAGGGCTCTGTAGTCCTTATGTTCTCTGGGCACTACTATCTGTATCACTAGCACCCACATGTATCACTAGAAGTGGGTAATAGTCAGTGGGACTTACTAGAGCAGGCAGCCTCTCTGCAACACCCCTGATCCATGCCCCCAGTAGGCAACACACCTCCCTTGAGACTGGGTCAGGCTGACAGATGAGTGCCTCTGTGCCTTTCAAAGTAGAGTCCCCTGCTACTGTGACCCTCTGCTTTTTCCTGGCAGCACCAGTATTGATCTTCTTTAGCAGTGCATCAGCCGGTTGTTCATGGGGCAAGTGTGTTTCCTCATTAGCTCCCTGCAGAACTGTGAAGTGGTTCTTAGTGGGAACATCAGGTTTAGGAGGAAGCCCTTTGCTTTAAATTGTCTTTCCCCCCCCCCCCTTTTTTTTTTTTTTGTTATTAGTTCTCAGCTTCCTGGGTTAATGCCTTTCTTCTTTCCTGTTTGAGTTTCGATGGATGCTTGAGGCCCCTGCACAGTTTGGGCATGGAGCAAGCATTCCTGCTTCCTCTCAGCTTCCCTGACATCTCGCAGTCTATTAACGACATCCCGCAGCTCAGCCCGTGTTGCAGGAGGACCTCCACCAGGGAGCACCGAGTGCAGCCCTGCCCATTGTGCACCCTCCCCTCACCAGACCAGTGGAGGTCTGCACGGAAGCCTCCCCTCTCATCGACTCTGTCTGGTAACGATGCTGCCACCGCCGGGGCGGTCACTGCAGAGCTCGCAGACCGAGCCCTGGCCCCGGCGCGAGCACTCACCAATGCCATCCACCCCTCCGGCGCCAACTGCAGCACAACGCCCCACTCGCTCCCGCTCCCTGGGGCAGGTTTTTAACCAGTCAGGGCTGGTGCCGCCCCTCCTGGCTCCCCCCGGTGTGAGTCCCTGCTCGCTTAAGCTGAGCTGCCGGCTCCTGGGCAGGTCCTGTGGAGGACTTGAGGCTGCCTCTGTGGCTCACGCCGCTCTGAGTTGAGGCTCCTGGACGCTGAGCTTCCCCCGCTCAGGTGTTGAAGGCGTCCTCTCTCGAGCTGCTCGGCTCAGGAATTCATTTCGTCAGGCCTGCTTAGGAATAAGTATATAAGGATGGAAGAATCAAATTCTGGGATCTCTTTCAGAACTGGTAAAATCTGATTACAGTGCGCTGACATTGGATCTAATCTTAAGGGTGTTTTGAGTATCTTCAGTAAATTAATATCACTTGCCAGGGATCACTGTGTTAGTGAAAAATAAAGTATACCAGTATAAAGTCTATAAAACTCTACATATTTTGAAGTGTGTGTAAAACTCACCTATCTTTGTATACATGCATCGGTACGCACGTATGTGGGGATATAAATATATATATGTGGATATACAGATATATGAGATGGAGAGATACATACATGTGTACAATTACAGAGAAAAGAGAGAGCAAAAGACAGAGACTAGCTAGACCAGAAAAGCTAGACTGAACTATCTGAGACACAATAGAAGACAACTGAAAACAAGGACTGGTGCGACATACAGCAGAAAAATAAATACAAAATTCTGGACTACAGAAATTGTGCATATTTAAATATTATTTTATTTATATTTTTTTAATATTTTATATAAAAGCATTAGCAAATTTGTGAACCTGCTGGTTGTGTACTTCTGGTCCCTTCCTGGGTTTTCTCATTCCTGAAATCTCACCTGTACAGAAGACTTGGTTTTCTTTTTGTTTTTTGCAACACCAACTGCTCAAAGTATTTCATGTGTGTTCCAAAATGGATTTATATTGAAGAAATGTAATCTCCTACTTATTTTATGATCTCTTATGAGTCTGGTTACATAGTTAATCTAGTTACTTAGCCTTTTGTAGGCCTTCCGGATTCATGAGGCATAGACCCTTTTCTTTTGAATTGTCCTACATTGATTCAAATCACAGAGGCATTACTACTCTTTCAGGTTAGAGAAAATTTGTTTCATAAACAGAGACACCAGTATGTTTCCTTCCACAGTAGTTAGTGGAATTTAGCTTGCTTTTCTGTCTTAATCAGCTCATGCTTATCAATCGTATGATGCCAAACAATCATATGATGCTTATATCACATTTGTGCTCATCATAACCATCTCTCCATCCTCTTCTGCTTCCCACCCTTGCTACACTGAAATTCTGTATTTGCTTGATTTCTTCATTCTGTCTTTCTTCAGCAGTCTAAGCCCACTTCACTCCTTCACTAATCATGACTATTAATGATCTTTTCCTATCTGGTCCTTAGCTCTGACTGAATATTGGATGCTGTTTGGTTTTCTGCTGCTTCCTCATAAAAGTTTTCCTCCTTTTGATACCCCCCTGCAACTTCTGTCACTCCCCACACTAGTTCCAACATAAACTTTTTGGGTTTAGCTAAGCTAATGAGCTCTCTCCTTTTTATTGAACCAGTAGCCCTTGTTAACTCTTCAAATAATGTTCACCAGTTTTGTTGGGTACTGTACTCACTTTATTCTTCCATGTTGTGGGACTTCTTTAATATGCTCAGTTACATAAGCCTTCTCTGTGGTGGTGAACATGAGAAACTTGTTTCTGCCTTTACCGTGAAACATCACAGTGGGATACAATTCAGGTCCAAAACAATTCTGTTTCATGGTAAACAAGTCTGCTGCTTTGAATTGTCCTATTGGTCTGCTGTAATTGTGTAGATGAATGCAGTGTGCACAGTTCAGGCATGTTTTGAATACCTTTAGCTCTGATGAGAGAACATTAGGCCTATGTGTTGTCTAAATTGAGATACTGAAGCAATAGCAGGAGGGAGAGGGTTGGTATTTTGAGGAGACCTGAAAATTGACCAGAATCAGAGATTTGGAATTAATAAGCATTAGTAGCTTGGAGAGAGAGGAACAATCATCTTTCCCTTAAATTGTCTACATTTAGGTGATTTCTGTCTTCAGAGAATTTTCTCTGTTGACTATCACATTTTTTAGTGGGAAACCATGAGGCAATTAAAAAGTTTTTAACAGAATTGATACGGTTTTCAGTTCTTTTTTAGAAGCTGTAAAGTTAAACATAAGAAGAGGTGTAGAACGGCAAAGGTATTTTTATACTTAATACTTGGAATTAATTATTAATTAATACTGTGTTTTCATTTATTAGCCTGCTTGCTTTTGATTATGAACCATGTTGAAGTCTTAAAAAATCTAACATGCCGATTTTGTTAATTTAGTTCTTTGATTAACCAGGTATGGTATTGATTACTTAAATAATGTCATTGCATGTTTTTCCAGATGACTGATTTAAAATAATCTTTATCTAAACTTTATAGGTACATAAACCTTGCTTCAAAAATAGGGTCAAATAGAGTATGTAGTCTAAGCCTACAATTTTATCTGAGGTGTAGCAAGGCAATTCCTTTAAAGTAAGTCCTCATACCTAATGTCTGAGCTGTGTTTGCTTTTTTTGTTTGTTTGTTTGTTTGTTTGTTTTTTTTCAGTTTTATGGACTTGAATTTTGTTGGTTTGTTAATGGAGTAATCACTACTCACTAGTTTTCTTCCCAGGGAGAGTTCTGCAGCACATGATCAGATCTTACCTTAGCTTCCCCTTTTAAAGGCTGGCAAGTGGAATTGTGTTCCTAAATCTGCCTAGGGGGCCCTTTATGCTATGCATTGTAACAAGCAAAATACAGAGAGCTCTAAGTTACCACTAATTGAACATGGTTTAGACTTGCAGACTGGACAGCTATGTTCATGTAGCATTCAACTCAACCTAATTAGTTCCACCCAGAGACAAGGCTTATTTGTTTCCATCTAAATCTGATGCAAATGTTCCTCTTCCGAACACCATGCAGTATTTGTGCAGACTGCTACACTGCGCTGTTGGGACGTAATGGCTGTTGATTTTGTCAAGGACCCATGTGCTAGTTGCTGTTGCAAATGCGCATGGATCATTAATACACTTTGACTCAATCTGTAACATTCAGATTAGCAGTGTGGTGCAGTATATGCACTTCTACTCAGTCTCATCTGCTTGTGGTTTTTACTTGTTCTACACCAACCTCTGACTTCGATTTTCGTTGTCCACAGAAGCACCCCAACTTGTTTTTCTGTTGCTAACAGAAATAGCATAAAGCAACTTACATCATTAATTAAGTAACCAGATTGGACAATTCAATACTTAGAAAGGCTCTAATGCCCTCTCCTAGGTAAATGTTATCTTTCGGTAACATATGATCATATTTGCAAATAAAAGCAGCTTAGAAAGAATTAAAACCCATGTACTTATGAAAGTGCCAGTGTCAGGACTTTGTGATTTCTAAACTGTTGAGCCTGATGTCTACTAAACTGGGCTACTTCTCAATTTAATATACAGTGATATTATATATATATACATATATATCTAATGTGTTCTTATCTATGAGGTTTTTTTTACAAAGCAGAGTTTTTACCATTATCATACAAAGGTCTCTGTAATTTTATGTGTGTGCTTGTGCAGCTCAGGTAAGAGGTATACTTCCAATGTGTATTCTGTTAGTTTTCTTTTTAGCATACTGTACTGGTTGTGATAAAGATGAAGTTAGTTTCTTTGACAGCAGCCTCTATAGTCCAGTGCTGATAATAGACCAGTGTTTTGGCTGTTGCTGATCACTTCTTGCACAGAGTTGAGGCTTTCTATTTTTCCCACTCTGCCTGCACAGCAAGAGGCCTGCTGATAGGCAAAAGCTGGGAGGAGACACAGCCAGCATAGCTGACCTGAACTGACCAAAGGGATATTCCGTACCATGGAACATCATAATTAGGAACAAAAACTGAGGGATGGCGGGTTGGAGTTTTGCTTGTACCCTGGCAGGGCATCTGTCTGCTTGTAGGAGGTAGTGAGTGATTGCTTTTATATCACTTTTTGTTCCCTTCCTTTTAGGAAGGAGAGAAGCATCATAGTAAGGTTTTGTTTATAAACGCACAACTGTAACAGCACTGAAATACTTGTCCTAAGCAACTATTGCTGACAGAGTAAGGATTATCTTGTTGGTGTCAAGTACATTACATTTACTTTCTGGAAGTAAACAGGATTCCAAGTAAAATTATAATGAAAACTGTAAGTGTGGTTTATGTGTATGCCTAGAAAAAAAGAACCAAAAATCATCCTCATAAATTCATTAATATTGTATATGTGATTAAATTTCATCTGTATCAGTGGAAAAAAATTACCCAAATACCAGTTTCTTGAAGTAATTTCAAAAACATTTTTCACCAGACTTTTGCCAGCTGCTTTTGGACATGCACATTGCAATTCCCAGAAATAAAGTTTCTGCTTCAGTAAAGAAACCTGTCATTTGTGAGTAAAGGCCACACACTCCTTTTACTCTTTATATTTATGGTATTATTTCAAATACTACTGTAATTTGGTTAGCCCTGTCACTATTACCTTGATTTCCCTCTGCCCAAAGTTTATGAAATCTTTTCCCTGACTCTCACTCAACTGTGCCTTAAAGATGAGTAATGAAAGGGGTTCTTTTTGTTTTTTCAAGGTCTGTTTCTGCCTGAAGAGGAAAATCTCCCTGACTCTCCAGTTTTTTGTTGGTTTTTTTTTCCTCCGCTAGTATTTTAACCTTTACATTGCTTTGGTTTAATGGATGTAAAGTAAAGGTTGCAGAGTGATGTTTTTATTCTTCGGTTATTTATTACGATGTGGTTGATATACTTCTGCATCCTGTTTTGCAAACTTGTTTACCAAAACAAAGTTTAGCAAAAATAGCAGACATGATATATGCAGATTTTTCTCATTACTTCTGAAACCTGCAAATAATTCCATAATTGCTCGATAAACATTGAATATAAAATTGACTTAGGAATTAAATTAACAATAACCCTTCAGTGTATTTGAGGGAGGAAAAAAACCCCTCAGTATTTTTTCTTAATTTCCTGGTATACATCTTCACTAAAAATTATTGTTGCTGAGACATTTGCTGAAGACTTACTGTTTTATTTTCAAAATGATAACCTTGGATTTACTTCTGACCAAGTCATAGAGAAGGAGAGAGAGAGACTAACCTTGCTTTACTGGAAGTTATTAAAAAATGAAAAGCCTAATCTAGAAAGACTGCTATGAATCCTGTGTGGTGTGAGCAGAGACTTGTTGGTTGAGGTGCCCTCTGGGATAGCGGAGAATGGCTCAGCAGGCAGTTGAATATCTTGAACTGTTACTTCTGTTGAAGGTTTCTCATTATTTTCTCTCATTTGCACTCTGAAAGCACTTAAGATCCTCTTTAGATTAAATCCTAATTTGGATTTGTCATCTTTTTTCTTTTCAGCAAAAAAAAAAGTGTTTTTTTTCCATGAGTTCTACATAAAAGTCTGTCTTTTTATTAACTGTTTTTTGTGACCCACAGATGTCAAAGAAGCTTAAAAATTATCCATGTGCTTGCTATTATCAGGTGTTTATTCTGCCAGGGAATTTGAAGTGCATTTTTCTGTTGCATTCTTTGCATACGTATTGTTACTGTGAGGAGACTGGGGGGGGGTTGTTTGGCAGAGATGTCCAGGTTGGATAATATAGCAGTCATCTTAGAAGAAAATTAGAAGGAGGCAAGCCTGGAAAGAAAGTTTGTACTGCACTGAAGCATGTTGTGTTAATATACCAAAATGGATGACGGATATAAAAATTTTTGTTATCCGTAACAGGGCATGCTGGAGATCTAGTTCAAAGAGGAACTTACAAACATATTTTTTTTTTTATGTTTTATCTTTCTTTCCCATCTCAGATTCAGACATCTTCTCATTGAGTTTTTCACTTCATATGCACTGCTGAGATACAGTGATCTGATTTTGACTTTGGTTTCTTTTTTCATGACTTTTAAATTTATATGCCTTAGACTTCACATCTCCCATCTTGTCTACTTATGATTCAGTTCTTCTTTCCATAAAAACAATAACAAAAAACTGAAAAAAACACCCCAAGGTGTGCTAGCTTCAGTAAATGAGAGGTAATAAGGCTCAGTGTGTGTGTGCCAATGAGCCTGTAAAGAGTCTGTAAAGAAAAGTTGCCACACCTTAAACCTCAAGCAGTATTCACCAGCCAACATCACTAGGATTTAGCATACCAAGCTCTTATTTACTCAGGCTGTTGCCACATGAGCTAGTATTTCAGCCATGTTTGCCATAGACAGAATGTGCCAGTTCTCAACTTACCTCTCTTTCCATTCTCAGTAGCACTGTTGTAGGAGGACTTTGTCAACATGCTGCATTCCTGCGTTTTTATCAAACAAGCTTGGAGTATGTGGAAAATACAGCACTGAAGATGCTAATGTCCCAGTGCTGCTATTGGAACTGGTGCCGGTTTGATTTCTCCTGCCTCTTGCCCATGTGCCTATCAATGAAGAGGTTCACTTTATAATGTCTGGATTCAAGTCACAGCCTTGTGAAACATCAATACAGTACATAGTACAGTGACCTTGGCAGAGTATGATTGGACTGGCTGGGAAGGTTTTCCATTGCTCTCTCCTAGCAATATTTTATATACAGTGTCCATGCTGAAAAAGTGCGTACTGTCCCTGTGTATAAAGCTCTCCCTTTTTCTCCCAGAGATATGAATCTGGTTTTAACTTGTGAAAACCAAATAGAGGTTGTATGCTAATACATTTGTGGAAAATGGGGCTATTTTTAAAGCAGAACCACTGGAGCATTTGTCCATGTAAGGATTTGTGAATGTTCTTGACAGTCAGCTACAGTCAGTTTCCTAAGAGTGAAACTTTAATATGGAGATACAGTCCCACATAAACTACACACCCTAATGTGAAATGTTTTGGCATGCCCTGTTCTCAGCCTGAGTAAAGATGGTTCATTTCATCTTGGGACGTGACTACCAGGCTGTAGGCCAGTCTCGGTGGGAGGCTCCCTCCACTTCACCGTCTGATGCTATTCCAGCTTGAAAAAAATATATCAGAATTCCTTAGGTCAAAGCGAGGGAGCAAGAGGGAGCAGGAGCGAGCAAGAGGGAGCATGATTCTGTGGCTAGATGATTGGAGCAGCTATTTAGAAGAGGAAAGATCTCAGTTCTGATTTCTGCTCGAAAGACTGCACAAGAGTCTCATGTTCCAAAGTTATTAGACATGTGGGTCTGTCCCTCACACCAACCCACAGGTTGAGGAAGGCATGGAAGTCACTTCTTAGGTGCGTCTTACAACCAGTGACCTGTTGTATAGAAGAAGAGCATTGTTACCACCTGAAGTGTTTGTATTTTTTAGAAGAAAATGGTAAGTCTCTTGCCAAAGTCCAGAAGAAATTTTCTGGCTACAAACCCTAATTAAATATTAACACCTCCCTCTGAACTGCAAGCCTGATTTCTGAGACAGGTTTTCATGAAGGTTTCTCCTGTCTGTGTTCCCTGTTGATGGGAGCTAATGTTCCATGTAGGCCGTGTTCAAACTGCTGGGGGCAGTAGAGTAGGTGCACGGCAGACTGTGGCAGTGATGGGACCGAGACCCACCTCAGCGTGGCCTTCTGTGCACCGAAACATGTTCTTGTTGACTTGTCTCTTGATTGTCCACCTTGGAGAGCTGTTTGTAGCATCTCTGGTTGGAGATAACCTGTCTGACAGAGAGGTCAGATTCCTAGTTCAAGGCAGGGACCCACTGTGAGATGCGGGCAGCTACAATTTAGGACTGCAATTAGGATTTTAGGTTTTTAATATTACATTACCTGCTTAGGATCATTCAAGGCATTTATGGCAATATTGAGAGTTCACTGAACTCCTAGACCTCAGACTGGCACCTTAACTGTGCTTGCTTTATAGCACAGAGCTTTATTTGCATTTAAAAGACTGCCTTTCCACACTCTGATGAATATTAAAGAGAGTAATCAAGTGTAGTTTTGAGAATGTTTGGCAACAGTCTGAATGATGAGCTATAATAGCTTCCACAGTTTATAAAATGTTATTAATTATATAACACATTCTGTAAGTTTCTTACATATACAGCATATTGAGATACCTTGAGATTCTGGAGCTTTTGTTTTTTATATATACTTGCTTTTTTCTGTTTAAATTGATCATCTCAGTTAATTTGCAGTGGGGATTTCAGTTTCTAGTTTCCTCTGCACATTAATGAAGGCTACCTTTAGCCATAATTCAGCTGTTGCCAACTCTCCTCAACTCCCTCCACCAAAATAACAGCAAACTGTTAAAAAACATGTTTAATACGTTTTGTATTAAACGAACTACATCCAAGCATTTCAGCAGCTACTTTTTTATATATATAAAATCAGAACCAGCTTCATCTCTAACACATCAGCGATTAAATAACGAACTCTAGAAAGCTTTAAGCAACAACAAAAAAATACAAACAAAATACACCTGAGAAGCCAAAGTTGAGGTTTTGTTCTCTGAGCTGGAGAGAAGATCCTGGGTCATCTCTTCCTGTTTGTACTCAAACCAGTAGGAACATGATAGGATAGATATGAAGACCATTGAATTTTGTAGACTAGGTGTAGCTGTTTAATTCTTTTAGGCCATTAAAAAGCATTGTGAATGCTATTAAAATTCATGCTTTGTTCTTTGCTTGCTTTTTTTGATAACTTTCAGTTTTGTAAAAAACGGTGAACAGATATTAACATAAAAGATCAAGAATAAGATTGTTACCCTGTGCTATAAAAGCAAACAATATATAAAAGAAAATACACTTAATTAATTTTCTGTTCTAAAATGTACTTTGTTAGAAAGAAAATTAAGTTACTGAAAAATGAAATGCTGTGGGGAAAATGAGCAAAAAAGCCAAGCAACCCAACGTTTTCTTCTCATGCAAATGAATATAGAATCATAGAAACATAGGATCAGCTAGGTTGGAAAAGACCTTTAAGATTATCGAGTCCAACCGTTACCCCACCACTGCTAAGGCTACCACTCCAGGGACGGTGACACCACAACTACGCTGGGCAGCCTGTTCCAATGCCTGAACACCCTCTTTGTGAAGAAATTATTCCTCATATCCAATGTAAATCTCCCCTGGTGCAGCTTGATGCTGTTTCCTCTTGTCCTATGCCTTGTTCCCTGGGAGCAGAGACCAGCCACCTCCTGGCTCCATTCTCCTTTCAGGCAGTTGTAGAGAGCGATAAGGTTCCCCCTGAGCCTTCTCTTCTCCAGATTAAGCCCCCCAGGTCCCTTAACTGTTCCCCATCACACTTGTGCTCCATTGCCCTTCACCAGCTTCACTGCCCTTCTCTGGACCCACTCCAGCACCTCAATGTCTCCCCCATAGTGAGGGACCCAGAACTGAACACAGGATTCGAGGTGTGGCCTCACCAGTGCCCAGTACGGAGGGATGATCACTTAATAATATTCCTCTTGTTCTTCCTTGTTTTTTATTCTAGGCCATGTCCTCCTTCAACAGATTTATAAGAGGCATGATTATATTTTTTGGTCTGAGATACTCCTCTGAAAACATCAGAAATACTACCATTTTCACTAAAATTTGAGGTATCTCAATCACTTTAGACATTAATTATGATGGATCTTTGCTTTCTTAAATAATGAACACAATAGTTGTTCTGATTGGGATTTGCTCAGCAATTAAGTTGCTAAGACATTAAGCTGTGGTTAATACAACCTGCTTCTTACCTGTTCGAAGCCCATCTCTGCAATTCTTAGAAACTTTTTAAAACACATATATTGTGGTACATTGTCATAATGAGGTCATCACAGAGACTGTTTGGCAAATATTACTTTGCTGTCATTTACCACACAGCTTGCCAAATGGCTTCATTCTGTAGCTGAAGTTATAAAAACCAGACTGTAAGAGTGTACTAGCAGCAGCCAGCTGATAGTCTTTTTAGATATACCATGAACAAGCATGGCGTTCCTTAAAACTGTATATATTCATTTGCCTAGGGGAAATATGGCACTTTCTCATTAGCAATGTTGCATGGATTTTTAATGTAAGGCAAAAATTCACAGTATGAAAACAACATTCACAATATCATTTCAGTGTAGATGTCGTAAGTATTTTTGATTGTGGATAACTGCAGACTTATGTAAACCAGTTTGTTTTCACCTATTACTGCCAAATCGTTTCTTGAATTAACTGACATTGTCTCAGCTTAAGGAACCCAGTTTTTAAAAGTTTATCTTCCAATCTTTATTGCTATTTGTCAGCCTTTGTATGTGAGCTGTATAACCTGGGATTTACTGTGAAATCTTCCATCTCCTTGTCATGCATATCTAGGCTGTGATCAAGTGTTTTCTTTCTAACATTCTAAGGATCCATTCGTTAATTATGCCCCAAATCCTTCATATACACTCTTCTATTTTATTTGTTTCCCAGAGCTCATCTGCATGAGCTTGCATCCTGTCTATCAAGCTCTTCTTGCAAAAAAATATTATCTTATGTATGCCATGTCATGTAGGTAAAAAAAAAGTACTTTGAGTCACTCCTCTGGGTCTCACGGACCCCATATTTCTTGTCTTTGAGTTTTTAGGAACAGCATTATGCAGCCCTAGTTCTCCATATATTCTTTTTTTCTTCTCTTATTATGTATCTCTCACATTCTGTTCCATGAGTGATGTCTTTTCTTATTTTCTTCCTTTCAGTTACACATTCTCATATGTAAGGAAGATGAGTAAACAGACTTTTTTTTGTCATAAATTAGACACGATACTGGGATATGATCATAGAATCAGAAAATAATTTACATTGGAATGGACCTGTTGAGGTCATCTGAGGAAAAAAACTTCTCAGAACATGGACGAGTCTATCATAGAGAATACTTAGCAAATTGAGTTTATCTTTTTTAGTAATAGAAAGCATAGAGTAGAAATATTGGGCTAGCTAAACTGTTAGAGAATGTAGAAAGGAACAGAGAAAACAGAACTGGCAATTGAGGCCAAAAGTCTTCGGTTCCCGAACTTTGATGTTTTTATTGCTGGATATTAAATACAAAGTCTTAGTCATGCCTACAATTAAAGAACAAAACAAAGAAAAATAAAACAAAACCAGAAAATGACCCAACAACAAAAAAAGAAAACACCTTTAGGTTGATTATTTACTATTGAGTATTTGTCAGAATGAGGTGGAGTGGATGAGTTACAGGTAACTAGATGCAGTCTTTCTGACTCATTAGCCCTAGTACAATTATGGGAATTCTGGGTCCATTAACTTTGTTTTCCTCTCTGGTAAACTGGTTACAAAAGAAATAAGAAACAAGAAATAGCCCAAGTAAGTATGGGTGCAGCTGCCTTCTTTTCCTGACTTTCCCAGGTGGTAACAGGTAGAAAGCTTACAGAGATGCTAATTGGGTCCTGCTGGCTCACTGCGGTATTGGCAGTTCATTTTCCCATTTCAGTGGAAGCAGATGGAAGAATAGCTTATTTGAATGGTGGAATGTAGGTACAGTGCTAGGAGAGGAAATCCTTGAAAGAGCCAGACCTGGAGAGAGAAGTTTTCAGGTTGGTGTTTGCTCTGCATTAGCTTCTCAATAAGCCTATCTGAAGGAGGAAATACTACTCATTCTAGTTCATAGAATGCTTATGTAAGGTACTAAAGTAAAACATTTTAAAGTGTTTCTAGATTAAAGAATAACCTTAAAGTGAATAGCTATTTGTTGAACTAGTTTTAAGCAAACAGTATAAAACTTGTATAAAGGGAGATGCTTTAATTAGCCAAAGGCTTCTATGTATCCAGCTTTAATTGCAAGGATACCAACTTCATGTTGATTGCATTTTCAGTATAAAAATTCTGAAGTTATAAAATGGTATTTTCCAAAACAGCCTGCAGTGGTCTAAGTGCAGTTCAGGGACAAGAAGTCATTTTCCTCTAGACTTTGCCCAGTCTGCTTCAGTGCTTCTCCTTAGCTCCAGTTCCACAGCTGTCTGTTCCAAAAAGCTGTGCTTTGGTGCACATTTCCTGTTCTGCCCCCATAGAGGGGATCTTTTACCACCATTTCCTTGTACCTTGTTGGGCCTGATTCTTTTTGCTGTACTGGCAATCAACTTACTGTAAATCCCGTGCGCTTACCAACTGATGGGTATACCACATATCAGAAGCAAGGATTTTATTGTGGTTCTGGCTTGAAAACAATGGAATCTAGCCAGTTATGAAGACCTAGCAGGTTTTTTGTGCATTCATTGCGTAGGCCAGGAGTTTTTGCTGTTGGCAGGAAGAGAACACATGCAGATGTCACTGAAGCAAATCGTGTCAGCAAAAAAATAAATAGAAATACTTGGGAATGCCATCCCAGAGTGTTCAAAAAGTTGTTTGAAGGTAGCCTCCTAAAGTTTCTACTTCTAATAACCAGAGTACTTCCTAAATCTACTGTGCTTCAGGCTTTTGATTTGATAGAATTCACAATTTCCCTTCTGCATGTATAGAGGTTCTCCAATTTTTTGTTATATTTATGAACAGAGTTATCTAAATACAGGACACATTTATCTGCTGCCAATCTGAAATTTCTGTTGCCCTGTGCAGTGGCTACAAGCAACCTGTCTTGCACACTGCTATCTAGTGAACAGCTAAGCTTTAGGCTGGCTTTTCTCTTTCAGAGTGAAGAAAAATCTGTGTAGGATTCTTTGCCCAATGAAGGGCACATACTCCATTTTCCTGGCATATGTAGCAAAAAGCTGATTAGATTTATCAAGTGTTCTTGAGAAAAATATGAATATGGTGGTTTCATTATTTCTTGATGTGTTAGTTGGTCTTGCTCAAGACTGAAAGTAGAATATGCTTCTGTTTGTGATTTCTTTCTGGAAACTGTAAAAATCCAGGAAAGGCATGGCATTTTTTTGGTGGTCCTACGAAGGAAGGATCTTGTCAAAAATGGTTGCTGAGTTTGCTTCCTGAAATTTCTATTAGATTGAGTAAGTGAATTCTTTGAATTCATCTCCCAAGCTCGTCAAAAAGAGGAGACAGAGATCCATCAATACAAATAGTTCAGATAAATTATATCCTTAAGAAAATTTGTCTTCATGTATGAATGTTACTGCAAAGTAATTTAAATACAAAAATGTTAAAACTGAATTGTGCCCATGCTTTTCCTGCAAAGTTTACAGTTTCTCAAAGCAGATTTTGTATAAATGGATTTAGGTTTTTAGTAGAGGGAGTGTTGGAACATGTGACACTAAGACCTGCAAATCAATAGCTGTTTGCAAACCATGGAGTCTAGCTTTTTGAACAGTTACACTCCAGCCCAATATACATATATATCTAAAGAGCAATACCAAAATTAATCCGTTCATCTGTTGCAGAGCTCTTTAAAAAGCTGACTTAGCATGATAAGTCTACCACCACTCATTTTGATAGTAGATAGAAATAGCTGATGATTAAAATTAGATTTAGAACATGTGTCACCTTAAGATCATACTCTGCAGCCTGCCACAGCAAGCAGAAGGCTCTCATAAAGCCCTGCCAGTCTATGAAATGCCATTTACCAGCTGGGAAGCCAAGATGCACCAAGGTGTTCCTAGCAATACTTTGGCTCTTTGATTAAATCAGTTTGGAGACTTTTTTTTTTTCCTGCAGGCAGAACAAAGTAAAGAAGCATATAACTCTGATATCTAGATGTGTGTCAGATTTGCTTCACAGAAGGTAACTTTCAAGGTTACTGCACTTGATGTTGTTTCAAAAAGCAGTGTAATAAAATTGTACGTTATTGCAGTCCGAGCAGAATTGCTGAAATCTGTTTGAAACAGGGAGTTTCCGGTGGAGGTATTATCAAGCAGCAGGTGGCTTGCCATTTCGAGACTGGACTCTAAACAAGATCATTGCAACTTTTCTCCTTTCTGTAGCCCAATCCCACACATTTCATTTAAGTTCTTCCCACAGTATTATATTCATAAATTTAAGGATAGCAAAATACACATAAATTCATATATATATATCCCAAATAAATAAAACAGTGAAGGCCAATTTAAGCTCTTCGTACTCATACTGGTAGGAGATTAGTCACGCAGATTTTGCTACTGAACCCAGTGGGATGACTCACACAGGGGAATGAGACATTGAAAATCTGGCCTTAGGTGACTTGAGAAACACGTTATACTCAAGGACTGAAATAATTACAGCTTCACAGTGGCAGTTTGGCTTTAAAAATGTCATGTAAAATACTGCAAATGAGCTGAATCATGACATGACCAGCTGAAGTTCAAAGCAAAGTTACTTAATTATTTAAAGGAAAGCATTTAAAGTTAAGCTGAAGTTTAGAAAAGTTCTTTAAAGCAGTTGCTCATGAGAACCCCACAAATAATTGTCATTCCGTCAGTTAAATGTTGCTCCCTTTGTATTGACTTTTTACTTTGCATTTGTCTTAGGAATTTATTTTTTTTTGTTATTCAGTGACCACAGTACAACTGATGTTGTATTCTTCTCTTCATCTCTGAGGTTAAATTGTTCCCCTCTCCATAGTGTTCTGTACCTTGTTATTAGTGTATTCACCTCAGATGAATTAGTGCCACTTACTGGGAAAGAGCAAGATGTTTGTACCTTTGTCTGATGTGTTCTAGCTGAGCATCCTAACTACTAGTTTGTTAACTGTTTCACAGGGGGGATTAATTTATCTTTGGATACATTTCTTTTTTTTTTTCTTGCCAGATATAGCTTAAGTATTGATTTTCATAAATAAGAGTTTCTGATTAAATATTTTACTGATGGAAAATCCCTGCATATAGAATTTTACAGAAGTGGGAATGATTGTCAGTAGTGCTCTGTTTCTCTAATCAGAAGTAGTAAATGAAATCCATTGTTGAGGATTAGGTGTGTTAGTGACTGTGGCAAGCAGAAGTACTAAACTTTTAACAGCATTATGTTTCAGCTTGTTTTTCACTAATGAGAAAAATCTGATCTTTCTGGGAAGGTGCACTTTTAACTACAAAGGAGACAATATATTGTAACATTGCTGTTTTGCAGTTGTGAACCTAATTTGAACTATCCACCATGGAAAGTCATTTTCTGTCTTTGCTTTTTGAGTCAGTACACCCCTAAAGCGTTACACTTTGGGGTGTAATGACAGTAGGCAAATGCACTCTATTTAGTAGACTAAATGTAGTTTATACAGCCCCTTTTATAGCATTATTTTGTTGTCATCTATTTCTGATGATTTTGGTTTTGCAGTGCTGTCTCTGGTGTCTTTGATAAACCCTAATCTGTCTAAATCCAGAGTCTTATGGACTAAATAGAGAGAGTTAGCAAGAATTTTTTTCCATGTTTGGGCAGATACAAACAGGGATCTGCAAATGAAACACAAGCGTGTTCAGGCCATCACTACTAAGCGTGTTCCCTGGTGCTATATGTGATATACACTTGTTACTGGGCCTTTTCACAAACAAAGCAAAGTACCATTAGAACATTGTCATTTTGCATAACAGTAATGGTTTGTCCTTTAGCAAAAAAGTTATCTAATCTCTGAGTAGGTCAAACAGGCAGTGTAGAGGCTAACCTTTTTGTCATACTTTCATTGCAGACACTCCAGAGCGGGATAAAAATGGGGCATGGAGTAAATACTGTGGCCTGGAATAGTTCAGTTTTTAAAAGGACAAACAAAAAGTATTAAAAAGAGCATCTTAAGTCATCATTCACAGGCAGAGAAGTTGGAAGTTGTGCATTGGCTTCATTAACTTTTTTTCATTGTCAGTAAATATAGGTATGTGCCAACATTCTCATTCAGCAATCACGTGTTGAGTGCATGGGCAAGTCACCTTTGTGTCTTTCCAGGGTTCATGCTGAGGTCTACTTTTTGTTCATTCTTACTGTGTTTCCCAGGAAACAGAAGCAGTGTGGAATAAGTGGTTTAGTAAACAGCTGGGAATACCGTGTTCGATAGCAAAGCACATTGTATGCCCATGATGATATTTTTCCTTGGCTCCCTGAATGATAAGCATTATTCAAGTTTGGTTTTGTTTTTTGTTTTTTGTTCTTTTTTTTTACAGACTTCAAATACCAAAAAATAACTTTTCTATTGGAAATCAGCAGAAATGTAGGCACTTGTTCACAAGGCACATAGAGAATCTCATTTTGACTTCTCTTGCAAGAATATGTCTTCAGTCCTTCCTGTGTAGTTGGGAGATACTACCTTATGTGTATCTCCTGTGTGGTCCTGGCTTATGTTTCCAAAAGGAATATGAAGAAGGAATATAAAGCACAACAATAAATCAGAAGTAAATTGTACAGAGATTTTAAAGAAATGAAGTAGAGATTCACAGCAAAGATTAAAACCCAGATGGGATAGCAGAGATTAAAAATCAGATAAGGATATAATATATGAGTGTTTTCTTGGAAAAAAAAACAATCTTTCTGTGAATCAACCTGGTAGCGAAAAAGGAATTACTGAAACATGGGGAGAAGCAGGAGACAGTGTCTTTGGCTTAATAATAAAGGCCATAATTGGATAATAACTCAAATTTTGCTTAGAAACTTCTGGCCACTCAACCCAAAATACAGTACCATGGATTTTTAGATGGAGGAGCTTCTGTTCACTGTGCCTTTTCTTTTGTTGTGGAATAATGAGAATCTGTCTGCTAATAGGATTTAGCCATGTAAACAGCATCAGGGCACAACAGCTTTTGTCTCAGATACGTGACACAGCTGCTTTGTTGCCCTTGAATGACCATTCTGCAGATTAACATCAGCTTAACTTAATTTCCTCCAGAAGACATTTCTAGCTTAACTGCAGGTCTCTCTGGAAAAATTTGAGTTAATCATTATCTCCTTTTCAGGTCATGTTATAACAAAATAGAAGTATTGAGCTCAGAATTTTAATTTCAGTCAACATTTCCAATGGGTAGAACTGAAACATTTTCTTTTCTTGATCTAGAGCAGCCACTGGAAATCTAGACCTGGCAAGCTCTATAGGAAGTCTTTATGGAAGGATCTCAGAAGTTTATTTCACCTAGATCAGCTACTAAAAGATCATGTATACTGTGGTTTCTTAAGGTCCTTTTCTCATGAGTGCAAAAGAAAGATAAAAAAAATTCAACATCCTTACTCTGCAGACCTGTAGAGAGCCAAACAGCAATGAAACGAGACAGCCAAGCTTAAGCCTTATAGACTGCTGATACTACTCAGCAAGAGGAACCCATAAGGCAGGTGTACCAGTGTGGACAACATTGGCCACAAAAATGTGTCATTTTCTCTCTGAGATCCTTTCCTTGTAACGTGTGAGCGTTTGTTCTGCTCCCCTTATCAATCCCTACTCTATTGTACACTTGCCACTTTAAAATGAACTGAGAATTCTGTAATGGGTAGTTCCAGAGGTGTACTAGGAAGTTCTGGGATGAGGTCCTTTCAGTGTCTTCCACCACTAAAGCTTCCACAAGTAGCTTCTGCTGCAATTTAATGTTAATCTCTCATAGTGGCCATGACTGATTATATTTATATCTTTTTATTGATATTGCTGTGTCAGCATAGACTTTTTGCAGGGATATCTAGGGGACTATAGTAAAGAGAGTCAAAACTCCTCAAGGCAAAAAATTATCATATGTGTTGGCATGAAAAATTTCAGCCAGCTTGGTATCTCCTGAGTCAAATAATTTGATGAAGCTAAGGTTGGCACATGAAACCCTCCCAGTGTGGAAGGGCTCTGGTGTCTTCTGATTGCTATGGTAGGAAAAACAGAAGTGAAAACACCAGTAGAAAATACTACACTAAGTCTTTTATAGGCTGCTGTTTCAAATGGTGTCAGTAGAGTTGTAAATTGTAAGCTTCTGGCACAGGGTGTAATATTCCAGAAAAAGATTTTTTTTTCCACAGAATCAGATTTAATGTTTAATAACAAACAGTGTGAAGTGAACTTTAACACATCAAGGACAGTGTTCTCAAATAAAGTGGCCTGCAAAGGTGACAGAGTTCAGTTCTGGTCTTGTAGACCTTTGAAGCTAGTTTGTTTAATTTGGGGCAAGTTTATATACATGAAAGAGAACTGTATATTTTGGCTTTAGGATCTAGATTGCTGTTTAACCACCATTCATAATTGTGGTATTACTTATTAATCTTTGTAGCCTTAGGTCAGTAAAGGTCTGACATGCAGCTGCATGGCTCAAGCGTAACAACTTGTCTCTTACTTTTTCAAGTGACAGGTGGTTTTAGAAAAAAGCACAGCAACAGCATACAAGATGTGTCATTTTCCATAGCCCATTGAAAAGTACTCAAAAAAAGACATTTAAAATTTCTACTTTATAGATGGAGAAAGTGAGAAGCAGAGAAGCAACCTTACTCTTCTGCGAGTCCTTACATTAGGACAGGGCAGAGCCAGGATTTAAACTTAGGTCCCTTCAGTCACAGTCCAGTAATCTGTTTACTCCAAAGTGAAAAGAATCACAACAGAAGGATATTCTTAGTAAAAAAATCTAAATTTTGTCTACCAGTTCTACAGTCCCATTTTCTCTTTGAGACACTAACCAAAGTTAAGATCTATACTACATTCTGAGCTGCTTTTCCAGAAGTTTAGTCCTCTAGCTATTAGGATTCCCTTTGAAAATCCTCTGAGGATTCTGCCTTAAACTTGCCCACTGACAACAGTTCAAATTCTTTATTGAATTTTCTGTTAAAAAGCAGTTCCACTGCCTGAGAGTAACTTGCTCGAATTCAATTCTGTGAAGGGTTATTTGGGTTGGTATTTGGGCAAGCGGTATTCTTCTTGTCTATTTTTAAATCAATGCTATATATTCATTGTTAAGATGTTAATGTTTAAGAAAAGTTCCTTAAGTGATAGTAGCCACTGTTACATTTTATATAGTTAAATGTAAATATAATTATTATTTTTTGTGTTTCTCAAAACATTTTACTTCAAAGTGTTTAAAATCTTGCCTGTCTGCAGAGTCCTCTCTTTGTATTTTCCTTGATTTTTCCATGGCAGATAGGATCCTAAATACTTATCACAGGGCAGACGCTTTGTAATTTTCCATGTGCTACTTAGAAGTTTATGTGAGATTTGGAATTAATCACTTACACAATTCCCCCTCATAACATGGTTTATCTGTTACTGATTGACCAGGGTAAGTAAAAAGTTCTTAAACTATTGATGATGCCTTTCTATAAATTAACAATGCCATTAACCACACTAGAACAATAAATTATTTTCCTGAAAAATCTCTCCCTTGAGAATGGTTGAAACCATAAAGTTGGAACGGTCCTTTCTATAGTAGCCATTGCAATGCCAACATTACACTGCAGTTACATATAAATATCTCCTTTTGTTTGAATGTACACATATACAAAGGAGTGAAGCGAGTAATTGAACACCTTTAGGAGCTATAAACAATTATGCTGGAGCCAGAAGTTTCAACTCTCTTTCCACTGGTAACAAAAATAAGGCTTTTCCTTTTTGTTAGCAGCTGGAACAGAAACAGGCAAGATCGGTTTGTGTGGTTACACTCGTAACTTTCCTATTATCTAGAAAAGTAAAAAGGGGCAAAAAGGGGAGGAGGAAATAACTTCTAAGGAGCATTATTTTGTGTTCACAAACAGAATTTTGCAGATAGTCTCTTATACGCTGGAATGAAAAAAACCTCCCCCAAAATACAAACTACTTCAGTAAATTTATGTATGTTAAGAAGTAAACATATTTTCATTCTCAGCAGTGAAGTCTTGAGGTAGTTTATGGGTGGAACAGCCATAGTCTCCTCTCTCCAAACAAATTAAATGCCAATATGAGAATGTACAAAATTGTGAAAATTGTTGCCAGATTAATCTGGAAAGCATTTTGTGTATGAACTCCACATACAATCATTAGAAACTGTGAATGTTTAGTTAATGCTGAATGCAAAATGAGCTCTCCCACTTCTCCTTTCTTAAAAAAGAAGAACAGTTATAATTTACTAGGTTGAGGACAGGGATGAAATGAAGTTTTGTGAAAATTTATTATTTAAGTCTTATTTGTACATTGAATAGCGCCACAGAGGTCAAAACTAGGAGGGTTGTGGTCACTGCCACACCAAACAACTCTGTTCTTTGGTGAGTAGTGACCATTTCTTACCTGTCATAGAAAGCACTGGTCAGGGGAAAATGGGGATCAGGAAGCTGCTGTTTATATCGGCTTGTGTAAAAAGCATCAGACCTATGTGATATATTTTGTAGATCCATATGAAAAAGTGATATTTAAATTTTTAGTATATTTATAAACTAATCATACTTGCATGCAAATCCTTTCAGGAATGTCAAGCATACTTGAATTTGTAGATGGGATAAACTCTTGTGTTGCATTGCTGACACCATTTGCCATTGCCACTTCACTTCCTAATTTAAGAATTTCTTCCTAATGTCTAATCTAAATCTACCCTCTGTCAGCTTAAAGCCATTCCCCCTCATCCTGTCCCGGCCTGTGAGAGATCAGTATGAGATCATGGACAAATTAGTGCTGACAATTTTTGTATTAGGTGGCTAATATATATTCTTGCCTAAGTGTGACTTTCAAAAGTTCAGTGTACTATTAACAATAGACAAAACTTGTACTTTTTCTGACTGAACATGTAGGCACTACGCTCAAAGTAAACCTCTCTCCACTGGCAGTAAATAATCTTGTCATTTCCACCTTCTGCTTGCAAATACCACCAAGGTCCTTTAACTGGTCTTTATAACTTCTTCTTTACTTTAACAAATAAAAGGACATCAAAATTCAAAAGGAAAGGAAATGAATGTTTATGTAAGCATGCAAGGTATTTGTGTGGAGGTGCTTGTGACAGATTTATTACATCTCAAGACTCAGAAATGAGCCTGCAAGTGTGAATTAATTCTCTGTGGTGATGCAAATAATGTGGAAAACATTTAAATATACCATCTGGATAAAGCTAAAACATTACCTCTATGCTTAAAGTTTTAAAATGCATTTCATCACATTTCATTCATTCATGTGATTATCTGGCAGAAATCTTTTAAGACAAGTGGAGACTATTCAATTTGGCTGATACCTGGCAGTTCATTCCTACAGAAAGCACTGAAGATTCTCAAGTGTAATACTTTCAATCCCTACATACAAAGACTGGCGCGTCCCTGCTGAGCATAAGTGCCAAGTGCAGACTCACTGCTGCAGTCAGCATGGCAATGTTTTCTTTTAGCTGTCCTGCAACATTATTCTGCCAGAGTGGAAGAGCATTGTTGGGAATTAAACTTTAACTTATCGCTCAGCTAATAATTAATGAATATTTTTGGGGGGGGAAGAAGGTCTCTTACACTTTTTAACTAAACTGCAACAGAGTTTTGAACCCTCTGTCACATTGAAAATGAGCTTTTTCTCTTCATCAGTTTAGTAATAAACTCTGTTCTGGGTTAATTTGCACATGAAAATTAACTGTCACGACTCCAAAATACTAACTTGTTACATTTGTTTGTACTCCTTCTGAGCACTGCCATGGATTTTAAGGGCTAGGTAATCTTTTTTGTGTGGCTCCTCAAAACATGAGCAGTAGTAATTCTCAGTGTCATTTGAAGTTGCTTCTGTCTTCTTTCTTTGTAACCCCTTCTGTATTTCCAGCTGGTGTTTTTATTCTTCCATGTAGAAGACAATTCCGTCCATGAAGACAATTTTTAATAAAATATCCTGATTGTTAGGCTGGATATCAGTAAGAATAGAAATTGAGAATTTTAAGTCAGCGAAGATGGTGGGAAAGGGGAGAGAAAAGGGGAAGCCAAAGAATGCTCATGTTCTAGTCAGCTTCCCCTGTGACTCATGCCTCACCAGTCTGGCTGAATTCCTTTGTTAGGGTCAGTTCAGGCCCAGAGGAAAGAGGTTTTAGAAGAAATGGGAGCGTGTTTGACAGCTCTTAGAGCATAAAGCTTGAGATTTCACTCCACAACAATGTCCTAGTGTGCGTGCATGATAAAAATATGTTCTTCTTTAGTTCTGTGGCTTGTTAACCTCTTTGTAAATGCTGATTCATAAACTGGTTATGTCAGTCCTGTGCAAAGAATGTAAGCAGACTCCATATCAAAGGCGTTCCTTGTAGTCACAAGACTTGAGCCTAGAAAGAGCTGGTCTTACAGAAAGCAGGTGGGCTTCCAAGATTTTATCTTCCTGAGGGGCTTAAACCATGACTTTTCCTCTCCACCTCTGCTCTGATTCAGGCTTTCTAAAAAGGTTTCTTTGCAAACTCTCAGTTTACCATTCCTCTGATCCTCTGCATCTTTATTTCACCCCTAATCTCCTTCTTAATGCCTCTTTCCCTCTCCCTCCTCTATGTCAACCAACTCTTCTTGCATCATTTAGTCAGAGCCCAAAGCTAACACTGGTACTTGTTTTGTTTGATGTGTTCTGCCATGTTGTTTAAATATAAGACCAAAAGCTGCTTTGAATGTAGGTAAATACTTGCAAAATTGCTTCCAGAGAGTAGGAAGTTTTATGAAATTGAGGGCAATGCAAGGTTTGCAAGTCTCTACATTTCTGGAACAGAGAGGTTAGTGTAATAAAATTATGACTAACAAAAATCAAAATTCAGAGACAAAGATTAACACAGGACCAATGCCAATGTGTTTATAAAGGTGTACTTATTTCCATTTCTGTTTTATGGTTGAACTGCTTACTTCAACATGAAATAAAATATATTGTTCTGTCAAGTAGTAGAATATACTGCCAAAGGTAATAAGCAGTTGCTTTAGCTCATCATAATCTCTTCAGAATTGTCTTTTTTTTTCACATACTCACTATCAGAGTATTAAAGAAATTATTGCCTTCTGTTTTTTGTTTAGTTATTAATTCCTGAGGGGTGTTATTTTTTTAATTTTAGTTTTCCAATTTCTGGTCAATGTTCTCTAATTATTTTTAAAGAGACTTGCTGCAAATTTGGGATTTTGAGAGCAGAGCAGTACTGTTTGCCCCTGTTGCTGTTTGATGAGAGCGAAATGAATTGATAGTCTTGGTAAAATGCTAAGTTTGGGACCTTTGTCAACACCTCTGTTGACAGCCATCTTTTCTGACAAAGAAATAAAGACCAGAAGTTATAAAATTAGCTAAAAAGTATTTTTATATGCAGAACAGGTCACTTTTAATGTGTGCAGCTGAAAATAAAAGTCCTTTTTATTCCCAGAAAGGCCTCCTGTATTTTCAGTATAGGAATTCCAGTGATGATAAGCATAATAGCACACAAAAGCATAGTAAATCATGTGAATTGCTGTATTTCTGGGGAAGTACTTGATGACAGTCTCCTTTCAGACCTGTTCAGTTTGGACAGTGACAAAACCACTTGAACATGTATGACGATGGGGGATTTCAACTTAGTGACTTTCGAAGTGAACAGACATGCCCACTGAGAGGCAGTCTTCACCCACGCTCCAACGTGAATGCTCACAAGTTCTTCAAATCCATTCATGTGGGGGGTTTGTACCTATTCTCTGTGGATTTTCTTTACAATTAATTTACCAGAGGGGGGAATGAAAGGGATTCCTATACTGCTGTCTCTAAAGTATTTTGAATTAATGCTGCATGTTGAGCAGTCACAATATCTGCAGTATGTTACAGATACCAGCAAACAAATTATTAAGTAAACAGGCTTGATACTGTGAGGAGAAAAAAAGTATTAGCAGAATTTTGGGCTTATTTGTTCTGCATAGATACTAAGTTTTGTAACCTTTAGGTTTTACATTTGCACTCAAGACAAAATTATGGTAAATCGTAGGAAAATGATCCTTTATTTCATGTATCAGTTTATACTTTGTAATAAGAAATGGTGGAAATGACTGATCATGTGGAGTGAAGAGTTTAAACTTTTTGATTGCATTCCCATTGCTTCCAGATAAGATTCTAAGCTTGGCTGCCGGCTGTGCATATATCACACAGGAAAGCAGAGGAAAAATCTGCAGTGAGGAATATGGGTCTGTGTAGGAAAGGATCATCCTGGTATAGGCTGTACACTGGGGTTTTAGTCCATTTGCCTGATTCTGTATTTTTATGCTGCACACTTCATCCACTCAAACAGAAAGGAGAGCTATATGTTTTCATAAGGATACGTTAAATAAGAGTATGATTCAGGTAGTAATGCTGCTGCAGGTGCAGTGTGCTCACAGCAAAATTTGTAGGACAAGATAATATTTTTTATTACAGCAGATAGCACAGTTGGAGAAACTTGGTAAGTCTTCTAATATGCCAACATTTTTAGTGATGAAGAACTGGGGAAGGGGGTGGTGGTCCTCCACTCACATGGTTTTTTACTACCTCACCAAATGGCTTTGCTTCACTGTGAATTGTGTCAGTGACACAAAGGGGCCATTACAGCAGCCTTCAATTGCTGGAAAATTTTAGAAGAACCCTACTTTTCCACCTGATACTTTGCCTTGAACTCCATCTGAGTGGCAGGACAATGCAAAACAATGAAGCGTATGAACTTAATCTTATTCAGTGACGTTTTATTAATCAGGCCTTGGAGAGCGAGGGTATGCCTGTGTTGTTGTTTCCTGGCAGACGTAAGTATACACTTCTCTTGCTTCAAGCTGGACTCAGGCCAGCTCTGAACAAAACTGGTAAGCTGCAGTTAGAGTGGCTTTGTATTCTAACTGATGGAGGGCTCAGCCTCTCAGCAAGATTTAGTTTCTCAAATACTACATAGTGTTAGCCAAAATCTACAGCTTTTGATCTGGAGCTACCTCATATTTAGCTGACTTAAAGCATAAGGCAGATGAAGTCACATCTGTGTTCAAGATACAATGCAAATTAAAACTGATATTAAGCAATGTTGAGTAATGGTCACACACAGCACGAAGTCTGTCCTCACTGCAGCAAAGGGTCTGGGGACACATGGTTGAGCTATTTGCAATCATAGCCTCTGGATGTGGGTAGTAGAATGGGGAGATGCAGAGGGAAAGGGTGCCGGAATATGCCTGTACACATGAGGTTAACCAACAAACTAAGGAAATTAAGTTGTTTTCTTTGAAATTACAAAATCCAGTTTTGCTTTTTTGTCGAGAGCCAAGCACAAGCAAGCTCATCCACAAATGCAGTATGGAAATGGCATGGAACCAGTACAGATTTGGCATTCAGAAGATAATTCAGTGATAGTAATTGACTCCATGAACATATTAAGAAGAAACAGAAAAGCAAAACTGGTGGTGATGAGGTCATTTCAGTTAATGGGCATAAGCTACTTTATTCATGTTTGACCTTCTAGTGTTGATTAATTTAACACATGGGAGGGTTCTGAGGAGAACATTGCTATTATTAGTAGAGTCAAGCATAAGAAGCATTTGAAGCACTTGGTAGCAGCAAAAACATCCCTTTTTCTGTAGGAACAAGCAAAATGTTGAAACTAAATACAGAAATGATCTCTAGAGAGGGAAGGTTTGAGATGTATGACTGTTTTAAGACAAACAAACTTCGTGTTTGGCTTGTGTTGCAATAAGAGATAAGGAGGAGAATGCCATGTTCCTAGAAAAAAAAAGAGGCTGCAAAAAAGTGCTTTTGTTCACATATTAAAAGTAAATGTGGGATTAACTGCTTTAGAACTATTAGTTAACCAGAGAGGGCGTTTGCTTCCTTATATATACACCCATACACAGAGCCATTCTGCTTGGCCTGTTTTCCTTGCATATGTGATTTAAGAGTAAGTTCTTCAAAGCTGTTTTTCAGAACTCTGTTTTCTGTCTTGGCTTTTCTTGCATGCAGAATCACCACACATCCATGAGAAATATTCATCATTTTGGGCCTGATAAACACAAACACTTCTGGCTTTACAGAGCTGCAGAGGAGCTGCAGTCACCTCAGCAGAGAAATGCATCTATCAGCTTACAAAAAACCTTTCTAAAGAAATCTGCAGTTGTTTTACTCTGTCCTACCACGAGAAAATTGGTTTCTGTGCTCTGAGTGGCAGGAACACATTCAGTGTTTAAAATGATCCCAGAAAAAAAACATTAAGCTATGGATAAGAGTGACAGAGCACTGGAACAGGTTGCCTAGGAGGGTTGTGGAGTCTCCTACATTGGAGATATTCAAGGCCCGCCTAGACAAGTTCCTGTGTGATGTACTCTAGGTTACCCTGCTCTTGCAGGGGGGTTGGACTAGATGATCTTTTGAGGTCCCTTCCAACCCTTGGGATTCTGTGATTCTGTGATATCCCCTCACTCTCAATGCTGTATCTGAGTTATTATTTGAAGATAATTCTCCATCACACTGCATTATACAGCATACATCCTTCAAAGTCACAGAAGAGTTACTATTCTTGCAGCTTGATTTGTCAGTCAGCTAGTGGTACATAGAAAAGTCTGGATTTAACTAGCATCAAAAACCAGACAAAAAAAGAATCATCATTACTACAAGCTTTCTTTACTGGTCCAGAAGCTACATTAGGAAACATTTTTAAGCCTAAAACCCCCATAGCATCTTGATCAGCTGTGAAATACTTTCTGGTCTAATAGCAATTTTTGTGCAAAGAGGTTCATTTGGAAATGAATTTGAAATGTTTCCAGTTACTTTTTATGGTTTCAGTCTGACACAATGAAAGAGAGAGTTGTTCAAAAATTACTTCCCTATTAGGAATGGGCTTTGCTTTTCTCATAGGGAAGGTCAGGGGATCACATAATTAGATTTATTAAAAACTCAGTTTCAGTGGATTAAATGTAAGTGACTGGGGGTGGGGTTGTGCTTTGCTGGGAACAAAACCCAAGGAGAGGAGGTGCTGGGTATGGGGCCACACTTGCTGGAAGAGGCATCTCATCCCTGTCTGCAGAATATCCCCACACCAGTGGGGACCCATCACTGAGCCCATTGAAGTTCTCATTTGGCCACATCGTCACTGGCATTGCAGTCAGTGGGAGAGGGTTGGTACCACCTTAGGCAGTGGAACAGACCATTGGAGTTCCTGGAGAGTTTTTGAATGTTGTCCTGTGTTGCTTTAAGATGAGCTGACAGAATCAGATGACAGAAGTCACTCAGTGTTCACCCTTTACAAGGAAAAAAGTAAAACAAGAATTTGAGATTAGGAATCTTGTTCACTCTCTATCTTGTAATTAGTATAAATCTCATCCTCCACTTCCCTTCAGAGGTGTTATTGCTTCTTGTTGGCAAAATAAGTGGAATCTGCATCAAGGCCAGAAGTTCATCTTAGAATCATAGAATGATTTGTGTCAGAAGGGACCTTAAAGCTCATCCAGTTCCAACCCCCTGCCACAGGCAGTGACACCTTCCACTAGACCAGGTTGCTCCAAGCCCCATCCAGCCTCACCTTGAACACTGCCAGGGATGGGGCAGCCACAGCTTCTCTGGGCAACCTGTGCCAGGGCCTCACCACCGTCACAGGGAAGAACTTCTTCTTAATGTCTAAACCCATTGTAAAAAGTCACTCTCCAGATTTCTGGTAGCCCCCCTTTAGGTATTGAAAGATGTGTATAGAACAAAGGAGAAAAAACTATTTTGGGAGAAGACTTGGTGTCTCACATTAACATTCACTTTCCATGTTCTCTCAATTGTGCTTGCATTTAATATTGTGCTTTGTTTTAACTCCTATCTTTCCTACACTCTCATTTTGTGTTTCATGCTTTCTATAAGAACACTTTTTATTGCAAGAAAGGAAGCGATTTGGGTGAATAAACATTGCCAGAGACCATCATCTCTCCACAAAACATTAAGGTTTTATGACATAATTTTTTCATCTAATAAACAGCATCCTAAAAAGTTATTGAAGATGAGGTATCTAAATATTTCTTCCTGTGAAGCCATAAAGTTTGATATATCATAGTGAAAAAATCTTGAGGATCAAATAAGCAGTACATAAAAAAACAGGAATAATTTTCAATTTATCACATAACAGCTTTGTTTCAGGGAGGTGTTCTTTTTTAAAAAAAATCCACAACAAGACAAAAGTATGGGCTCAGATCCTGCTGCATGTTATCACAAATCTGGTTTTCCTGTGGTTGCCTTTTGACTGCTCTGTGCAGTCTTTCTCACATGCAGCATCCTATCTCTGCAGTCACATGTAAGCAGTAACTGCAGCCTCCGTACCGATGCCCAGCAATCGTAAAAGTCTTGAAGCTGCTCACAGCTGATGTAATGGTCTCTCTGTAGGTGGCCTTATTTGCCCAGCCAGTTGGATTGCCACGGCTGGGAAAGATGTGCAGACCCATTGTTACCTGCCTACCACTGAGGGTGAATCCTTGCAGTAGGCTGTAAAATTTGGATATGGCTACTCTGCAGCCTGAATTTTCATTTTAAAATTACATTCCTAAATAATACAACTTCCTATACGTTCCTACAACATGAGGATGTTGAAATAGACCCAAATCATGATTTCGGCTTCATACTGATACAATAGGGGTTTTTGCCCCATTCAGGTGAGAGCTTGAAATTTCCCTGGTAGCTGTGAGCTGCCTCATTCATACCAGTATGATGCTTTGAGAAATCCATGCTGAA
Organism: Pezoporus wallicus; assembly: GCF_028554395.1. Classification (NCBI taxonomy): domain Eukaryota; kingdom Metazoa; phylum Chordata; class Aves; order Psittaciformes; family Psittacidae; genus Pezoporus; species Pezoporus wallicus. The sequence goes on from NW_026637224.1 coordinate 2,564,770, forward strand.
GCCATAGGTTTAGGCTCTTTTTCCAGAGGCCATTATTCCCAAGAGATTTGCAGTATTACTTTGTCCCACACCTCTTGTAATCCAGGCACAGAAAGGCCTTTTTGCTTTAGTCAAGTATATTTTAAACCCAACTTTTCTGTTTGAATGCTGAAGATTTCCATTAGTGCAGGAAATCTTCCTTTAGTGCATTAAATTTAATGTGTGTGTTGCCTGCTAGATCTAATCTAGTCAATAGATTCCCTGGAAAATGAGTTACCAGTGTGTTTCTGTTCCTGTTCAAGTAAGAGCAGAGGTGTTTCAGATATTTTGTCTGTTTTCAGTAAAAGATCAGGGATGCAGTTTGAAAACTTTTGGACCAAGGGGACTCGTACAAGCTGAGATAAAAAAAGATTGGCCTGTGGCCCACAGCTTCTGTCAAGAGAGGTATGAATCACCAGTCAATCCTGTGTCCATTACGCATAGCAAAACCTAAAGCTATTATAACAACATTAAAACTGTTAGAATTAGTGAGAGAAGTGTGTATAAATGAGAGAATACAAGTACACCTTTCCAGTTCCAGCATTTTAAAATTATAACTTGTTTTACCTATTGTAGCTTCAGAACACCTACAGTGCTTAAAATTTAGCTGCACCTGGTTATGGTGAGTGCAAATCAGTGGTCATTTGCTATACTTTGGGTATGAGAGATTAAATATCTCTTTAATTCTGATGCACAGTTTGAGGATTTTTATAGTAGTAATGGTTTAGAAATATCTGAAATGTTGTGAAGTGAAAAGACTGCCTCACATTCCAGGTTTCTTCCCATCTTTTTCTTAAACTACACAAATAATTTCACATATTGATGGGAAAATGAAAAACATAGAAAGCAAACCTCCTTTCTATTTGTGCTTTGATTAAAGGGGCAGCCAGACTGATCTTGCTGTTCCATAAATGTGCATCAGGAACTGGAAGTTAGTAAGTGTGATAATAAGTACAAGTATGATCAAAATGATGCCCAAAGCACGGAATATGTTTAAGTGCTTCATTCCCAGGGTCCCCTGGTACTAGTTTACCAAACTAATGTTTCAAATTCTGAGTAATTAAGACATGAACACGTGAAAAGCAGCTGACTTTTTGACAGTGTAGAACTGCATGGTCAGATTCCTTCAGCATTTGTTAGGAAATCCTGACTAAGAAACAGAAATTACACCATATGAACCTACTTAGACCAACCTTGGCCATGACTGTATAACCTATAGATACAGTGCAGACAGTATTTATTGTTTTTAAATACAGAAATCTATGTCTACATTACTGTTTTAACAGAAGTCTCTTTAATAACATCTGAGTGGTCATTTTCAAGAATTAAACATGAATCATTTTCTATCTTCAGAAATTTTGCCAAGTCTGGGTTTTGACTACTATCTGCAAGCCCACTTACTTTAGACAAAGAAGTTAATGTGGTCTGCATTCTCATGATACATGAGAAACTATGAAAAACTATTACAGAAATCATTATATTCTCCAGAGTTTACTTGAACTTCTAGTCACTAAATATCAGAATAATGAAGTAGACAGTAAAGAGTAATTTTTCAGACTAGTTTCATATGCAGATGCTCTATTCCAGAATAAACATCAGTTTATTTTAAATCATTTTTGCATGAAGACAGTTAGAATAGCAGTTATTTTAGGAGTAAGTGACTCGCTCTGCAGTTCATTTTCACGTATTGGCAGAGCCACAGAGCACAGATTCTAGCTAGATAAGGAAGTTTCTGTGTTTGAGTCTGAAAAAGCGATACAGTCTGTACCCTTGAACAAAGTCTGTGGCAGCAGGATACAGCTTCTAAGTTGTATAATTACTTGAACCACACACTGGAGCTTATTGTTACGAGTCTGTTTGTGTACTAAAAATTTTATTTATTACCTCACATATGTTATTACTTTAGATTAGTCACAGTTCTGGGATCCTTATCTTTCTGGCATATTTAATGCATTTTTCTTTGTTTGCCTGTTTTTAATCTAAGTTATTGCTCAGAGCACTAGTGACCCAGTTCATTCCCCGCGTGTTTACAGACGAGGTGAGTCTGTACAGAATAGATAAACAATGGCTACTAAAAGATCATTTAATGCTATTTAATAATCTAGCTGGCGTGCTCTAGATGGCTTTATTACAGGCATTTGAAAAGTCTTGTCTTCCAGTGGAATCACCTTAAATCTTTACTGCTTCTGATAGCCTGTGCAATTTACTAATTCACATTGATTATTGTGGGTTCAAAACTCAATCTTTCCATTAACACAACAGGATCCAAAGGTTTTGTGTTCTATTTTTGTTAGGGAGGGAAACCTTCTGCTCTGTAATTATGAAGCCTTTTGCACAGAGAAAGCAGCAGTAAAGATACCTATATCACAATGGATAATACTGATCACTGAACTCAGCATTCTCTAGGCTGTATTTCGACATTTAGAAGGAATCTGGATCAAAGATTGCCACAAATATTTAAGTAAGTCCAGCATTTCTTTAATATCACGGGTTACAAATAATGGTAGAGCTCAGAAACTTACCTGTGAGCCCTTGTTGAAGAGGGCCTGGGTTGTGTTAAGTGAATTTTCTTCATATGTTAAAAGCTGTCAAGACTTGAATTGCTTAAATTATATATTCTTTTATATCACATGAAACTTCATTTTAGAACAGCTTTTCTAATAAATTAAGACAGATCCCATAGGCTTGTGAAGATCCTGATTTCTGTACATAAACCTCTGTTTTTTTTCTTGAGACTAGACAGCACACTGTCTATCCAGCAGAGGTATGAGTGAAAAGCATAACTATTTATTATCACTTCTGCTTGAGGTTATATTTTTAGTGTACCTGCTTTTTGAGCTGATTACGCAGCCACTAATTCTGTAAACTTGACTCAGATTACCATTAACAGTTGAACTAGGAGGTCTTTGCTTAACCTAGTGCGTTTTAACTGAAAAGTAAAAGCCCCTCAAGAGGATCTCCAGACCAGTATAAGGGGACTGGTCTCACAGCTGAGATTGCCTACTGAAGCACAGTGAAACCAGAAGATACACCATGGCTCTGTAATTATTACATCTTGATTATTTTTTTTCTAAGAATATAGATAAAAAGTTATCCTTCACAGTTGGCTAGCCGCTAGCCATATAGAGAAGCATGGGAGACCTCTGCTACCATACTTAAAATAGCAACCAAGGGGGTACCCTGACAGCATCCTGACCCCAATTTATGGTAAGTCTGCCCTACCCTGTATTGTCATTCCCACAGGAGAATTTCCTGTAGGCATGCAGGTGGCAAGAGAGCTGCGAGTGATTTTATCTTTCTCATTTTCAGGTTATTTCTAGAATAGAATAAATAGACTAGTTACAGTTGGAAGGGACCTGCAACAATCATCTAGTCCAACTGCCTGTTCACTTTAGGGCTAATAGTTACAGCATATTTTTAAGGGCATTGTCCAAATGCTTCTTAAACACTGATAGGCATGGGGCGTTGACCATTTCTAGCTATTTAAATAAAGCATCTGGAGTTAACAGATGTGTTTTCTGTGCAGTAATTTTACTTTCCCAGCACCACATACCACTGACCCTGGATAGAGTAATAAATTCAGTTTAGAGGTAATAAATGGTCATGCTGTCAAATCTGTGTGCACTTACTGCAGAAAGCTTACACCTGAATTTTAAGAAGAACTATACATAAATGAGGAAAAGTCATATTTTATTAACAGTTTTTCCCAGTGAACTCCCTAAGTCTGTATAGATCACACTTAAACTTCTAGAGCCAACAAAAAGCAGATCCCATCACAAAAGGTCAGCATCCATCAGAAGAGCTTGTTTTGGGTCTGCCAAATCAGAATCCAATTCAGACAGCCCCGAGCTGTGTCTGGGTGCTTGAAACTGGAAAAGATTCTAGATATAATTTTTGATGGTTTTACAAAAAGGCTTTTTCATCTTCTATTTGCATCATTATAGCAAAAGTGTGGTGTTATTGAGGATCTAGCATTGGGTCTCAGGAGGTATGGGTCATGTTGTATAAGGAGTGACAAAGCAACATGCATCTTTGTCCCAGATCTAAACGGAGGTGATAATATGAACTGTCTTTGCAGGGTAATATGCCAGATAAATTGTTCTGAATATGTATATAAAACTAAATAGGTTAGGAGTTGCTAAGAGCCTGTTAGTACTTATTTTTCAGTATTAAAAATCAAGTATCACTTCTCAGGGGATTTTCCCCCTCTACTGTGCTCTTGTGAGACCCAATCCTTGCAGTTCTGGGGCCCCCAGTACAAGAGGGACATGGAGCTGTTGGAGTGAGCGAGCCCAGAGGAGGCCATGGAGATGCTACAAGGGCTGGAGCAGCTCTGCTCCGGGGACAGGCTGAGACAGCTGGGCTTGTTCAGCCTGGAGAAGAGAAGGCTTCTTACGGGGAGACCTTAGAGCAGCTTCCAGTGCCTAAAGGGGCTACAAGAAACCTGGAAAGGACCTTTGGACAAGGGCCTGTAGGAACAGGACAAAGGGGAATGGCTTTAACCTGACAGAGGGGAGATTGAGATGAGCTCTTAAGCAGAAGTTCTTCCCTGTGAGGGTGGTGAGGCCCTGGCACAGATTGCCCAGAGAAGCTGTGGCTGCCCCATCCCTGGCAGTTTTCAAGGCCAGGTTAGATGGGGCTTGGAGCAACTTCCTCTGGTAGAAGGTGTCCCTACCCATGGCAGGGGCTAGAACTGGATGAGCTTTGGGTTCTCTTCCAACCCAAACCAGTCTGGGATTCTATGGACACATTCTTTGTAAGGGACAGCATGGTTGGAACAGAGGAGAAACTGTGTTAGAGGAGACCATGCAGCTGGGTGCTTGTGTCAGAATATTTTTGTGGAGGTGCAGGCTACCTCAGCCTTTCCCTGACAGCTAATTCCTGCTGCTTGGCCAGCTGTGGGCTGCATTGCTGCACATCATGGTGCCTCTCCCTCTCCTGCCTCGGACCCTGCACCCTCAGAGTGCCTGCTGCCTTGCTCAGAGAAGCTAGAAAAGTCCCTGAGCCCTAAAAATGGGAGTGAACCCAGCATGAAACTAACTACCATCCTGCTCGACTCAGGGAAGGGAATGAGTAACATATGGTTGCTGGTGCCTAATCACTGCTTACAATGCTTGCCTGTTCTGCTGCTGCGTAATAAAGTGTAAACATCTTTATACAAAAGCACCATGAGTCACTGTTGTAAATATACTGTCAGTATTTCAAGTGATTTTATTTTAGCTGGCTGTTTAGCTTTTCTTAAAGTGCTGTTTTACAGTGATAGATGAACAATATATTTTGAGTAAATAATTCATACACACAAAGATACCTCTAAAATACACAATTCCTGAAAATTATAGAGTAAGACCTTGGAGTAGTTGTTCATAAGGTGCTTATTTTTTAGTATGTATGTTCACTGGCTTAACTGAAGCCATAAATAAAGCTAAACCCAGATGTATTGTTTTTTGGTGTGTCAGTTATAAGGCACTCCTCTCTGAAGTATGGTAATTTCTAAAACAGTTTAGTGATTTGTGAAGTTATTTAGTGTCTGTGTAAATTCAGAAATAGAACTTTAACTGCTTACTTTAGCATCACTATTACAGAATAAATATGAAATTAAAAGTTAGTTACAGAATTTTTCTTTTGACCCTGTTTAACACTGTGTTTTGAATTATCCAAATTGTATAACCTTTTCTTCTGTGCTCCAAAACATGATCCATGTTGTACTGTTACTTTTTCCAGGAAGAGTGGCTTAGAATTTTTGCTAGTGTCTATAAATCTCTGCAATTATTTGTACATCCTTTGTTGGTATTTTTGGTCCTGCCATTTAATAACGGAGCACAAAACATGAGAGGAACACTTGGCTCACATCAGTGCTGTCCTGACCTACCAAGAAGTAACAAAATGTACGATTCATATGCACTAGTATTAAGCAGTGTCCCTGTGTTCAAAGAGGGAACTCCTTTTTTTATCCATATAAAGTAAATTCAAAGCAGAAGAGAGCAGTTCGGTCAGGACATGGGAGTTTTTAATGTGTTTATTTTCTTATGTTATTGTTCACTGCAATTAAGTCCAACAAAAGGAGCAGCACTGTAAAGTATGCCTTTGATACTACTACTTTTTTGAGATTGGGTTGATATAATGACGTGTAGCATGCATTTGGGCTCTTTGTTTTGTTTTCTTTTTTAATATGAATGCATGTAAACAGGCTCTATAAGGAAGACAGTCTGTTCCTACCCGGAGCAAAGAAATAAATTTTTATTTGTTAAAACAAAAATAATGACATTTATAAAAGACAACAAATGTTTAGTGTGAAAAGAAATGAAATTACCAGCATTAAGATCCAATTCTAGAAGACATACGTGAAGACTTCTGTCTAGAAGAAGATAGTGTCTAAACACTTGCAAGTCATACTGTGAAAGAGGGATTTATGGGAATTACAAAAATACGACACGAGTATACTGACATGCTCCTCACTGGCATGCTCTGAGGTGTTCCAGGGAAGTTGCTTACTGGTTCTGGGAAAGGACCTTTTTCTCAGTGCAGGAGGCAAAGCTGCTTCCTCTCCGATGGAAAAGTGAAACTGCTTTGGGCAGATGCTCAAAGCACTAACTGCGCACACTGACAGAGCTAAATGTCTGTTGTTCTGCTGCTTGGTGCTTATATGTCTGCCTGGGTTGATTAGCCTTCTCCACAGCTTTTTCTCTTGATCATAACAAAGTGTATTCTTTTTATTTCAACTACCACAACAGGCTGCCTTTTATGGTACTTCTTGCAAGAGGACAAGAATATTGCTCTCAGACTTATCCTCCCCCGGTGAAAACATTTTTGCAATTCTGAAAATTATAAATCAGGTTTTGATTTTACTTTATGACTTTATTATTTTACTTTTACCCTTAATTTTACTTATTACTTAGGGAGTTTTGCAGTATCAGTTGTTGTTTTCTACTCTGCTCTCATGAGACCTCACTTGGAGTACTGTGTACAGTTCTGGTGTCCTCCTCGGAAAAAGGATGTGGAGCTGTTGGAGCAAGTCCAGAGGAGGGCCACACTGATGATCAGGGGGCTGGAGAACCTCCTGTATGAAGATAGGCTGGGAAAGTTGGGGCTGTTCAGCCTGGAGAAGAGAAGGCTGCGTGGAGACGTCACAGCAGCCTTCCAGTATCTGAAGGGAGCCTATAGGGATGCTGTGGAGGGACTCTTCATTAGGGACTGTGGTGACAGGACAAGGGGTAACGGGTTAAAACTTAAACAGGGGAAGTTCACATTAGATATAAGGAAGAATTTCTTTACTGTGAGGGTCGTGAGGCACTGGAACAGGTTGCCAACAACATCAGCCAGTGTTCAAGGCCAGTTTGGACACAGCCTTGGGTGACATGGTCTAGTGTGAGGTGTCCCTGCCCATGGCATGGGGCTGGATAATCTAAGGTCCTTTCCAACCCAACCATTCTATGATTCTATTCTAAAACATGTTCTATTTTTGCATGGTGTATTTCTAGTGTTTTACTACTAGTGGTGTAGCTTATATTGCATCAGATATACTCAGGTCTTTGTAAAACAATTCTTTCAGTATTTACCAGTTTCACTGGAGTTCTGTAGAACCTTTCTGAAGGAATGCCACAATGTTTGTTAACCATTTTAATACAGTATTTTCCAAACAAGTTCAAAACATTTGGTGTAAGATTAGATGCAGTCTTAAACCCAGAAGTAATTGAAGTGCTGCTGATATTTTCAATTGGAATTGGCCTTTATCAGTGGATCGTTGGAATCATTGGCCTTTATCATGCCATAAATGCCTCACTACTCTCACAGGGAAGAGCTTCCTAATATCTAATCTAAATCTATTCTTTTTTAGGTTAAAGCCATGACCCCATGTCCTGTCCCCACAGGCCCTTGTCCAAAGCCCCTCTCCAGGTTTCCTGTAGCCCCTTCAGGCACTGGAGCTGCTCTAAGGTCTCCCCTTAAGGATCCTTCTCTTCTCCAGGCTGAACCAGCCCAGCTCTCTCAGCCTGTCTCCAGAGCAGAGCTGCTCCAGCCCTCACAGCCTCTCCATGGCCTCCTCTGGACTCATTCCAACAGCTCCACACCCCTCATGTGTTGCTGCCCTGGAGCTGGACGCAGGACGTCCGGAGGGGGGAAGGGGGGCGGGGGAGGGGTGTTTCTCCAGAGCTGCAGCAGAGGAGCAGAATCCCCTCCCTCGACATGCTGCTCAAGCTCTGCGGATGCAGCCCAAGCACATGGAGGGGTTCTGGGCTCAAGCGCACACTGAAGCTGGGTCATGGGGAGCTGCTTGTCAACCAACACCCCCAAGTCCTTCTCCTCAGGGCTGCTCCATCCAGTCTCTCCCAGTCTGTGTTTGTGCTTGGGATTGTCCTGACCCAGGTGCATGACTTTGCACTTAGCTTTGTTAAACTTCATGAGGTTCACATGGTCCCACCTCTCCAGCCTGTCCAGATCCCTCTGGATCTCATCCCTTCCTCCCAAAAGTCAACTGAACCACACAGCTCAGTGTAATCAGCGAACTTTTAAGTATGATATATATATATAACAAAAAAAAAAAAATCCTGGCAACTTCAGACCGTTCAATTCAGTCTCAGACAGAAAAAATTCTACCCAAGGCAGAGTAGTAAATGAAGTGGAGAATAATACTCCTGTGTGTTTATACTTAGATTGTGCCAGGCTAGTCTGATAGCTTTCTTTGGTGAGATAAATGCATTAAAATGGATGGTATGTCACATAATTGTTAAAATCAAAATGGAGGAGGATTAGTTGAGGAGCTGGGATGTGGAAAGAGACAGACTAATGGGAAATGACAGCTTTGGGAGAGTGGTTTATGAAGAGAGGTATTTCACTGATCCTAAAGCATTGTTCTGTTTGTGGAACAGAAAATAATGTGCCAGGCAAAATGCGCTGACAGCAGAAAGAGAAGGACTGACCCTTCAAAATGATAGTGGGGTAGCAGGTAGGAAGATATGGATATCTTGGAAGACTGAAGAGTGAAATACAGGCATATTTCCAAGAACATGAGAACATGGTGAAAAGTTGTAACTTGTAGGCTAACAGCAAAGCTTTAAGTCTGGGACAAGAAGTAGTGAGTTGAAAATGAGAAGAAAAACTGTTTGTACCAGATGATCGCTGAGATATTACCTTTTATCAGTAAAAGTCTTTGCATGAGATATATGGAGATAAGAAAACTACCAGATGAGAATGTTACAAACCTCTGCAGCTCTTCTCCATCCAACCTCAGGTAAATATGTTCATGAAGGACAGAATCAAAGTGGCATCAGTATAGGGGAAGATGATGAATTTGATGCACAAGCTGCAAAGACTTTTGCACAAAGATAGGTTTTTGCGCTTATGAGTACACATTTCACAATGCACTACATAGGATTACTTGGAGAAACAAGATAAATTCATCTTGGCAGATGCTGTGATGCTGTATTCCTGGAACTAAACTGCTTTTGCTGTCCAGCCCAGTTTAGGCTTCGCTACAGAGTCCGGTGCTGTGCAGTGGTTGGCTTATTTAACCTTGAAAAATGAAGCCTGGGGAAGAATGCTGCTGCTTTCCGTGAATTCATGATAGTGCAAACCTCAAGGAGGAGGAAATCCTGTTTAACCTGAGAGGCTTCCAAAAGAAGAAAAAATAGATATAAATTAAACACGAATAAGTGCAGTCTGGAAAATAGGAGGCAGCTCTTAAATAGCAGAGGAGTGATGTTCTGAGACAGCCTGCTGCTTGGAAAATGTGGTACAAAATTACTCTTCGTCATACAGGAATGTACAGTTTTGTGAATCACCTGGTTTTATTAATTTATAGTTTGGTGCTGATGGCTTAGGTTGAATACCCAGGTGCTAATTTCCTTCAAGTAACTGCTAGGCAATTGTCTTAGAGTTACAAAGGGATTGCAGTATCCTTTGATTAATTAACTGAGTAAATGACTGTCAGGTGGGAACTCTGTCAAAGACCTTTTTGCTCTTTAGGAGAAGTGCATTGATTTATTGTAATTTAGTTTTTAACTTTCATTTTTTCAATTTGTCAAGAGGAACCTGTGACTGATAGGCTATCACTGTAATTTTGAATGTGGCACAGAACTATCACAAATTATCAAGAGTAACAGCCTGCTACTTAAATAACTTCAGTCACTAGTTATCCCTTAGATAAACCATTTTGGTCAAGTCTTACCAGGAAGAAGCATTACGTTATAACCTTGGCATAGAACAGAATGGCGGGTTATACAGATTGTTTGAAAAAGGGGTATTTAATTTCATGCTATCTCTGTAAAAAGAGCTCTGAACAATTGGTATCAAAAGGAATGCATCTAATATGTATTTTTTAATGTTCCAAAAAGGAACAACTTATTACAATATATGGTATGCGTTTTGCTTATTAAAGTAAGAAGTTCATTATTACAGAAGATCATAGAATCATAGAACCATAGAATGGTTGGATTGTAAGGGACGTTAAAGCTCATCCAGTTCCAACCCCCTGCCATGGGCAGGGACACCTTCTACTAGACCAGGTTGATCCGAGCCCCATCCAAGCTGGCCTTGAACTGGGCCAGGATGGGGCAGCCACAGCTTCTCTCGACAACCTGTGCCAGGGATTCACCCTCCTAATCAGTCTATAGATTGCCCCCTACAGTTAAAAACGAAGCAAAGTACAGAAGCCCCCTGCCATGGTTCAAACTAGATGATCTGAAATTCCTTTCGAACCCAAATCATTCTATGATTCTATGTGTCTTTGCATCTTTTAAATCATTAGCCTTCTCTTTTGTCTAAAACACTGTAATGCCACTATATTCAATGAATCGTTAGCCGAAGGATTACTTCAGCTGTATTGCTGATTTACTTCAACAAAAGATGGTATCCATGAAAAGTATGCATTTTTAGCAAATATTTGGACTTTTTGCATTGTTTTGGTTGGAAAACTGTTGCCATAACAAGATACATTTTTTGTTTAAAAACAAAAATTCTTAAAACATGAGCAATTATAACAATGAGAATAATATATATTATTTTATATATATATGTTATAATAATGAGAAATATATATAATTTGATTACATATGTAATAAAGCCAATATTCAGTCCAGAAGGTGCAAAACCATGTTTCCAGGATTCAGTCAGTCTGCTTTTGTGTTTTCATCCCTTCTTTGTCTAGCCTAACAGTCTGTTGTTGGCACATACATGGGCCTTCAGATAACAAAAAGTGGTAGAGCCTGTCCACCCAGATGAACGCTGTTTTTTTCCTGTTGTAAGTAGAAGCATTTGCTCAAGTTTCAGGAAAAATACTGATGGTGCTGTTTGAGCTAGCTGGTGCTACGGAGCTGTTTACACAAATACTTCTTGTGTTTATCCCTCATGGAAGCCAGCTATTGCACACACATTTCAATTGCGTTTAACCCACTCCAGACAATAGCATTTGTGTTAGCAGCGTCAGAATTTGACAAGTAGAAGAAAATATTAAACTGTGTGTTAATCTTTTAATAATTGAATAGTTATGTGGCCGTGGTTGGATTCCAGTTCACAGCAGAAGACTGATGAACACCACTTAAAATAATAAAATTGCTTTTTTTTTTCCTTTAGATAATGAAATGCATCTCATAATTGATTTTAGTCCAGTTGTCATCTAGTTGCTGATTCTTATTCTTCCATTTCATTGTGAGATAATATTCTCTATTGACTAACAAGTCAATGTGCTGTTGGTCAAAGTAGTATTCCTTGTAAAGGAAAGAAAAAAATCATCAGTTACTGCAGGTGTTCAGTAGGTAAACTGAGCATTTCTTTATGTGAACACTTCAATTTTTTTTTTGAAGTCTGCTTGTAGACTGTACTCTGCTTGTAGACTGTACTCTGTAAAGAAGTTCACAGAAGACAGAGCTAAAAGCTTCTGAGTTGTGTTTTAATTTTAAATCCGATTTTGAAATTGTTTAGCAGCGTTCATTACAGTCAGAGTCAGGATACCTTTGTTCCTTAGACAATGCATTGGCTGCTTAACCAGCCAAGGAATAGTCCTTTGACATTGGGCATGTCTCTGCAAAAGAACTTATACCTGCCTTGTGAGTGTGAAATCCTGGTCTGGTCTTAGGCAACAGAAGAAATTCTTACTCGCTTTTGTTCAGTGTTGCTATCTTATGTGATGGAGTGTAATATTGCTACATATCTGACAGTCTGAAGACAGGAAATGCCTCTTGAGTCTGATTACTTGATAAATTTTCTTGCCTTACTGAGATCAGATGATATTGTCTTTTTGTTTTATGGAGGAAAATACCCACTCAGTTGGAAAACTGGTGTCTAATGTTGCATGGCAATTAGTCTGGGAAGCAATATTAATAAACATGAAGTCTCTCTATAGTCTTTTCAGGTATGGATGTAATGGATACTAGAGTGCAAAAAGTTTAAAGCTAGTTTTGTGGCTGATGGTGTTAAAAGGTCACTTCTTTTGGGTAAATATTAAATGTCCAAGGTATCTCTGGAATGGTAACTGAGTGTATGTTTTACTTCCAAATGGAAAATACTTTTTTCTCCCTCATTATTATTATTAAATTAATTTTGTTTAATTCCAATATGGGCATATTATTTTTTTCCTTGCAGATTTCATTTCTGGCCTCTGCTTACATAAGCCAACATCTCTCAGAGGAAAGCTGCTCTGCCCTTGCATCTATTACACATTACCTTTACCTCTGCCAGTTCAGCTGGATGCTTATTCAGGTTGGTCTCTTTGTCTTTTTTAAACCCTTTTCCAAAACCTCTATAAAAAATAGCTGATGCTTAGACTGTGTTTCTGTTATAGCATAGTATATGTATTTCTGAATCTAATGCTACTAGAGAGGCAAAACATTAGATGGTCCTTATTAAAACTAGAGTGTTACATCTGCAAGGGTAAATATTTGAACCATAGACTTTTCCCACTAATGTCTATTACAACTATGTAAGAATTCCCACTTCTCACTTGTTAAAGTAAGCTGTAAAAACTACTGTCTAAAAATAATGAAGAACTATTTTTATTAGAGTTAATAGATTCTCTAAGCATCTTTCACTTGGTCTTTTGAAACAGTCTCCTAGAGGTGAATATTAAGTGTAAACTACACTGTAATATTTCGAGTCAATAACATTTTAGTCATTAGAATCACAGAATATAAGAAACATACCTTCATAATTTTGCATTAAAATAAGGAGTACATACATTATGAATATTGCCAGAATTTGCATAGATTTATAGAATCATTTAGGTTGGAAAAGATCTTTAAGATCATCGAGTCCAACTGTTAACCCAGCACTGCCAAGTCCACCACTAAACCATGTCCCTAAGCACCACATATACATGTCTTTTTAAACACCTCCAGAGAGAGTGATTCCACCACTTCCCTGGGAAGCTTGTTTCAATAGCTTATGACACTTTCAGTGGAGGAATTGTTCCTAATGTCCAGTCTAAACCTCTCTTGGCACAGCTTGAGGCCATTTCCTCTTGTCCTATTACTTGTTACCTGGGAGAAGAGACTGACCCACCGCAGCCTCACTATAACCTCCTTTCAGGTAGCTGTAGAGAGCAATCAGGTTTCCCCTAAGCCAACTTTTCTTGAGCCTAAAAAATCCCAATCTCCTCAGCCATTTCTCATCACACTTGTTCTCCAGACTTCTTACTAGCTTCATTGTTCTTTTGATACATTCTAAAACATGGTGTAAACACAATTGAATTAATGTCGGACACCATGAACAATTTGTTATGGACTATTACCAATTGTAAATTAGTCAAAATAACAGGCTCTGAGGTTATGCAGAAAATACATTATCACACACTCGTGTAGAAATGTATATTTAGCACTAATGTGTGGATTATGCCATTTTGGTTTTTTTTTTGTCTATTATTTTAATAGGATTTATCCATAGCACCCTTATTTTTTGCATACAGCTTTGTATATTCAGCTCTAGACAATCATCCAATATGCAAGTTGTGAGACCAAACTGAGAATTGCAAATTAGGCTATATCTAAACACAGCTTTCACCCTCAGTGACATTCATGTAGTATCTGTCATTTTCCTGAGGTTTTGTCAGGCTCACTTTTCTGAGAGCCCTAGCAGCTTCTCTTAAAAAGCTCCAATGTGCCTATTGTCTCAGCAAGCTACAAGTAGGTAGTCTGTCATGTACACTGCTGCTGCAACTGCTTGTAATGATGGACATCTAAACTCCTCTGTCTTTAGTGATACTAATTCTCATTTTCCTGAAATTATACACTTAGCAAGGCTAAATATTCTTTCCAGTGGATGTTGTTTTCTACTGTCTCAGTACAGAAATATTTCTGCTGTACTTCTTTTCCTAGCTTAGTTTATGATATTCTTACAGGTTAACAAACCTAGGTTATATTTTGAACAGTAAATAATATTCGTCTTCACAGCTGCTCCTTCACCTCATTCCTAAGTCACATCATGTTTCTTGCGAATTCACTATTTTGGACAGACAAAGTAATACTTTTAAGTTGCAGGTTTACTGGGGTATATCATGTTTTGACTTCTCGGTGTTTTATAGTGTTTCATCATCCCATCCTAAGTGTGTTACATTATGTTAAGTTGCAAAAGGATTCCTGTTTCAATTGCTTGCTCTTCTAAGGATTAATCAGTTAGAATGACAGAACAAACAAATAAAGTATGACTGTTTAAAGTTGGTAATTTTTTTGGTTGCAGTTGAAATCCATTGTTATTTTTGTTGGAATAGACTTTGGCCAGGTCCTAAGAATTTGTGTCACCATTGCATTTAGTGGAGCCTCAGGCTTGTGTTAGTCATGAAGACTCTTCATGCAGATCTGAGGGGACAAAGGTGCCATAGAGGGAATACTTTATAGAATGCTGAATGATAAGCTGACAAGAGCTTCCAGGAGTAAAACTTAGAATGAAGGGGATGTCCTTTTTTGTAGGTGTAGATCTTCAGCTGTGAATAATTCCTGAAGTTTGAAAGATCCAAAAGGAAAGAAATAATCTGAAATGTAGATCAACCCAGCCCTCAACTACAATTTACTCCCTTTGACTGAGAAAAGATCCTGAAATTGTAGTTATCATTGCACAGTGAGGAAGCAATGCCAGGGCAGTAAAAGAGTGCTGGGACATCTCTGTGCTTGAAATGGTCCCCATGATAGTATTAGCAAAGCTGGTGGATTCAGGGGAAAACCAGACTGATGTGAGAAGTCTGGGTCTAAATGTCAGATTTAAATTCCTGGGAAATGAATGGTCGTATTTCTC